>NC_063054.1:4554581-5264581 GCF_018812025.1 Megalobrama amblycephala
GCCAATACATTGTATTGTCATGCCAATAAAGCACACTTTAAATTGAATTGACAGACAGATAGATAGCGGCAGACAGACAGTGAGATAGAGACAGACAGATAGACAGACAGACCGATACATAGACAGACAGACCAATAGATAGATAGAGACAGTCAAACAGACAGAGTGACCAATAGACAGGATAAATATAGACAGTCAGAAAGACAGTGACAGACAGATAGATAGATAGATAGATAGATAGATAGATAGATAGATAGATAGATAGATAGATAGATAGATAGATAGATAGATAGATAGATAGACAGACCAATATATAGATAGAAAGACAGTCAGATAGACAGACCAATAGATAGAGACAGACAGACAGACAGACTTGGGATTTGTCTGCCAGGACAACTGTCACCTATCTCCTCTTTATTGGTGTGGGGGCGGAGCTAAAGTATGTTTGCATCTGTGTGTGTATGAGTCAGAGTCAATGTTGCTAACAAAGACGAAACTGCCATCTCCGCCTGATACACAAACAGTCCAACCGCAGTCACGCAACTCACTCATGTGTGACAATAATTCGTGGACAAGTCCAAAAAAAACCCCACAACACAACGATGATACTGTGATGATGTCAGAAAGGTGTGGCCAGGATGTACAGATGAGATTTAATCACTAAAAGGAAAAACATGTCCTTTGTATTGAGTGAAGTATGTCGGTCTGGTGAAAAATGCAGGCGTGTTACTGCACGATTCTTGCCGATAGCAGATAATTTCATCAACAGCTTCAGGCAATGTGGCATATTTTCAGTCAAATGTTTTTCTCCACCTGATTCATTTGAATTGCACTGAATATACTTGATGGGTTAAACATATGCAAAATGTGTTACAGTATGTGAAAGCAGCGCTTCTTGTACTGAGGGGACTCGCAAACATATTTGTATTGCTAAGTCCAAATGTCATTGAAACTGCGGTCACGTTTTGCTAATTATCCACTAACTTTCTGCAGATTGCTTCGAAAGCAAACAATTTTTATAGCTTATAAATACACAGTGCAGTAATCAGAGATCTGCCAACCTGGCGACAAGGTGCTGGTGTGTGAACGGTTGGTGTAGCGTGACCGCATAAGGACATGTAAACAGACAGTAACGGTTAATGCTGGTAGTTTTTATCAGTTCCTCCAGGATTCAAATGTAAACACAAGGCCATGCTTGAGTCCTGGATCTGTGACGTTTGCTGAGTCGCTGGGAAACCCCAAATAAATGAACTGGTCTAGGATCAGCTACCTAACTATTGTGTTTATATATATATATGTACACACACACACGTTTATATATTTCAAATAAATGCTGTTCTTTTCCACTTTCTATTCATCAACAAATCCTGAAAAAATGTAGCACAGTTTCCACATAAATATAAATATTAAGCAGAAAAACTGTGAATAAGAAATGTTGTTTGAGCAGCAAGTCAGCATATTAGAATGATTTCTGAAGGATCATGTGACACTGAAGACTGGAGTAATGAGAATTTTAATAATAATGAGTAATTTTAATAATATTTCACAACATTACTAGTTTTAATGTATTATTGATCAAATATGTGGCCATGGTGAGAATAAACATCATTAAACCATTTTACCAACCTTAAACTTTTGAACGTAATTATAATTATATATTAATCATTGATAATTAATATTGTTTATTGCAAATTATTTGCAATTGCTGCTTATTAGAATTTGCTAAGAAAAGCCCCCAAATGAAGACTAAATTGCATTATTGTGGCAGTTGAATAAAGAACTAAATATGTAAAAAGTGGCTTCAAAAGTAATATTTTGTTTGTTTTATTTTCTTATCATTGAACATAAGCACTGGCCAACAGTAGACAAAAGTCCATTTGCAATTGAGTGAGTCAGTCAGTCTCATAAGACGATTTTTCCTAAGCCTCATTAACATAGTTGCCGATTGTTATCCATGTTGTTGTGTAATTTCTAGGGTTCACTTAAACTAAAATGACTAATAAAATAAGAAGGCAGAGGTAAAAGTGTATAGATTTCAATTCGTTTTCTATGGAAATAAACTTTTATCTATTAAATGAACCTTAATTTTGCAAAATGTTTACTCGAAATTCACTTAAAAATATGAAGTGTTTGTTGTTGTCCATTAACAACGATATAAAGTAACCTTTCGGTCAAGGCAATTAGTTACAAAAGAGTGCAACAGTCAATTTTTAAGAAGTAAAAACTCCATTCATTTTCTCCATAAGGAAATTGATTTTTAACAATTACTTATAAACCTTTAAAGATATTAAATATGTTTCCTTGCTGAAGCCTGAATTCAATTCAGTTTTCGTGTGCATTTTTAGACGTATCCTCACTCATCCAGCAACAGCAACGTAGCAGATCTAGTCCGCCAAGACCAATATGTACAATCCATGCTTATTAATAAATGCTGAAATTAAAAATTACATTTATTCTAAGAGTTGTCATGATTGAAATATAAATATATAGACTTATATGTCTGTTTTCATCCAGTAAGTTTAATGATGGCAGCTGATCCCTAGATCAGTACACTTCCTTTAAGACATAGGGTGCTTAGAGACCCGAGTATATCACATCTGTTGACTTCTGCTTTGTCTGAGGCAGCTTTTATTGTCTCAAACTGGCGTCAGGAGAGCTACGCCAGTCCTTTATTAGCACCAAAGGCCAACTTTTACCCAGAGTCTGAACAGCAGGTTTAGGACCTTTAAGGTGGCTCAGTTTATAATTAGATGCATCTGCTGAAAAGTTCTCTCTATTTAGAATGGTGAATGGCTTGGACCAAAACCATCTCCGAAGTCTTTCACATCACATGGCCAGACATTTGGTTAGCAGAGAATTATAGGTATTTCATATTGTGGTGGACCGTTGACGCTTTACTCAAGGTTTCTGCTAAGTGAAAGTTTCTTATGGTTTTTACGTTGTTTCAGGCAGTTGGAGCAAGATGGAGAGCATGTATGGAAATGGAAACAAAATAACTGCAAGACTAGAATTAAACGAAGAATGTAATATCTGTCCAGAGAAGTATTTGGTCTAACAGAGACACATGACATTCATATCATCTGATGCATTAAGTTCATTAGCCTTTCCATCACTATTTCTATACAGTATGAACTTCATATCCGCTATGACATTAACGACAACTAACAATGAAATAGATGGAAATGGAAAGCAGTCCGAATGGGAAAATAATACCCAAACAGTTCTTAATAAAATTACCCATAATGACGTCTAACATCTTTTACTATTGGAATAAGTGCTAAGCAAGAACAGCATTCACATTCAAACGACCAACCACAACATATCCATCCTACACAAAGTAATTTGCTTATGCAAATAAACTAAAGGGAATGAAAATTTCCATTGCTGCAATTTATCACTTTTTTTGATAAATTGAGAAGTGGTCTTATTATTAGAAAGTTAGGCCTGCTGGTATGTTTATTCACCAAAACTAACAACAGTTAGTTTAAAAATACCAACTGATATTGTAATATTAGCAGTGGATAATGTAAGGGATTGTGTTATGATAATATAATGCTTATAGGACTCAAAACAATTATTATTAATAGACACTGTTACTTCAAATTATTGTATCACAAAACTGTAAACAACACTTTAGAGTAATAAATAGGCTATGCAGTAAATGAAACAATAAATATGCATGGTCATCAATATGATCTCTCCATGTTATATATTTGTTTTCGGATATGAATGGTTTAGCAGGAGTTTAGTAGACTTTTCAAGTTTCAAGTCAGAGTTTCGATCATGCTTTGGGAGGAATAAATAAACATTTGAGTTTCTGTGTGTGGTTAGAGATGTAGATGTTGCCTTTACAAACATTTACCATGGTAACAATCATAGTATCTGACAGAAGTTACTATAGTTTTGTTTTTTTTTTTTAATTTAATATCAATATCAATATATATATATATATACATTTATTTTCTCAACTGTTAAGACAACTCATTGTATTGTTGTAAACTAGAGTTACAGGTGTATGAGTGCACAAAGCTAATTAATTAAAGGAACTGTGTATTATATTAAAGGGGTTTAAATTCGAGAACCAAGTCATTCAGTTCCTACCTCTGATCCAGTCCACAACCTGAGTCGGTGTCCACTTTGTTATCGGCTCCATTCTTCTATTCAGATATTCAGAAAGTTTCAGCCAAGCTCTCAAACTCACTAAAGTGAAATAATGTTTCCCACGCTACACTTGAGCGCCCTTTCTCATGTCTAAAAACTGAACACTGATGATCAGATCAGAGGAACAGCTCTGAAGCTCTACCCACAGACCGAAACCAAACACTCGAGCTCACGCGCACGCTCGCTCGCTCACAAGAGAGAGAGAGAGAGAGAGAGAGAGAGAGAGAGCGGGCGGATCGTGTTACACACACAGGTCAAATTTATATCTCTGCTAAATCGTCTGGGGCAGTGAGGGTCAAACACATGACTCGACATTTCATGTGAGAAACTTTATTCCCAAACATCTGAGGTCAATTTAGAAGCCTGTTTTTTTCTCAAAATACGATATTTAAGTGGCATATAGGCACTTAGGCTTGGTAAGATGTTTTGTTTTTGAAATAAGTCTCTTGTGCTCAAGGCTGAATTTATTTGATCGAAAGTACATTGAAAACAGTAGGCTAATGTGAAAAAAATACATTGAAAACAGTAGGCTAATGTGAAAAAAAAAAAAATACAGTGAAAAGTCATATGAAAAAAAATAGTGAAAACCATAATGTCAAATATTATTCCAAAAAAGTGTTCTATTTTAATATAGCCTATTAAAATGTTTTTTTTTATTCCTGTAATCGAAGCTGAATTGTCAGCATCATTATTCCAGTCTTCTGTGTCATATGAACCTTCAGAAATAATTACCATATGAAGATTTAAAACATTATTATTGTTATTTATTATTATTATCAACATCAATGTTAAAAACAGTTTTGCATATATAAAATGCTTACAATAAATTCTAAAAACACATACATAAATAAAATATAAATTAAAAAGTTATCTGTTAAAAAATCTTTAATCTTTTAAAATTTATTTTTATTTATTTAAAATATAATTTTATATTAATATATATATATATATATATATATATATATATTATCAGATGTCTCAACAGCACTTGTGAATGTCATACATTTTCTAATACGCACCGCCCTCTACTGGCCAGTATTTAAAAGTACAAATGGAAAACCTGCCTCTGATCAATCGCCTCATTTTTGTTTCATAGCAACAATGTCAAAAATTATTTTACAATACATTTATTACGGAAGACCTATTCAAATTTCTGCTACAGTACAGATCTGATGTAAGTTCTCATTCTGCCTACATTATTATGCAACTGCATGCAATAAAAGCATGTTTTTATACTTTTAGTTTTAGTTATTTTAGTAGCTTGCTACTTTAACTTTAAACTAAAATGAGAAATGTTGAAATAAAATATGTTTACATTTCTTTTATATTTTATTTCAGTTCATGTTTATTTTATTTCAAGTATTAAAAATGTTTTTTAGCTGTATTCAGCTGTATTTATTTATGGTAATCGCTGAAAACTAGCAATGTGCTTTATTAAAACACATGGGGTAAAATATAAAGCATATTCAATTTGGCTTACGATCATTTTCAAAAACAAAATGAAGAAACAATCTACAGAAGAAAAAAAATCTCATAAAAATATCTTATCATATAAAACATGTTTCACTTGTTTAAAAATAAAGTGTGTGTCCTTCACATCGGTCTATTGCACAACACATGCATTGGAGCAGTGCTGTTCTGAACTCAGCTGTGCCTCACATATGGCAGTCATACACGCCCACTGCTCTTCTGCACTGCTGGCCCGCAGCATGAAGGTCCGTTTGCTGTCCTTTGGCGTGATTGTCCAGCCAAATGTCCCATCATCACCCTCCAGCATCTCCACCTTTGCTCCAACCAGATTAATGGCCTTTTCTGCTGACTAGGCAAAGATTACACAGGAGCAGTTAAAAATGTTAACGTGTACTGTTGGTTGATGATGAAAAGTAAAGCATTTTTTCTGTCTGCCAGTGATAACGTTATAACAATAATGGCACAGATAAACGATATAATTTCAATCACTTTCACAACTATTTTTTTCCCAGCCATTCAGAATCCATCCTGCTTTAATCCATCCTTTAGCAAGTGCATAACAGCAGACATAACGTCAGCCCGCGCTTAGAATAAAAAGAACGATATCATCCGCTGGTGTGGACGCTATAGTTAATTATCGTTATATAGTTACCGTCCCTTTTTTTTCTACTGAAAATTCTTGGAAAGATATTTTTTGCAGTTTCGTCAGCAGAACAATCCAAAAACACATTAAAGCTGCTTTCTGTAACTTTTTTTGTGTTCAAAATTTACAAAAATTATATAATGAGAATGTACAACATGAATCCATTTTCCAAACCGTGTTTTTGTCTTACCCTTAATCATTATGGTACACTTATAATAAGTGTTTATATTCGGACTATTTCAGACCGGACTGGTAGGACCAGCCGCAGAGTATCACAGTAACTGCGTGACTCGCCATAGACATTCACTGAGAAAAGTAGCTCCGGCTACAATGTTCTTCCGCAAGACGCGTGCAGTTCTGTTTATTAACCGCTAGAGGGCCAAAAATCGCGGACTGCAGCTTTAAATAACAGTAACCCACGGTAAAAGATGGTGCTGCTGTGAATAATGTCTATAATAGGGCACCTTAAGGCCAGAACACACCAAAAATTTCGCATTTCGCTGCATTCCAAAGTTCAAGTTTGGTGAACTCTGACCTGCGGATTTGCATCATGTGAAGAGGTGCGACCAGTAGAAGATCAATTCGTCACGGCGTGACCTCTTGGCTGAATTAAAAGAATGATATTTTTGCAGTAAAGTCGAGTAGGTTCTATATTTTTACATTTTGATTGTATTACTCTAAGTTATGTGTTACGTGACGTAATATCACGACCGTTACAGCATCCGAAGAAATTTCGCACATTTAAAGTCTAGTGTGACCGCGGCTTCAAAGAAAAAGGACTTCATTCGCGTCAAAGGAAAGCATATTTACATTGTATGATCCTATTCTCTATATAGTAAACTATGTGTCATTCACCATGTAGAAACTAGTAAATGTGTAAGCAAATGACTGATTTCAGCCGAGGCTTCAGCGTCTGTTGATAGTGTAGGAGGGGCGGGACTTCAGATTCTAGAGGGCATTTGATTGGACCGAAGATTTGATGAGAAACTTACTGAAGTGCCATAGATATATAGTATATATATCTATGCTGAAGTGCGTGGTGATGAAAATCTGTGATCCATTTTAGCACAAGTGAGAGACTGTAAGATTTGAATACTTATCTCTCCTAAATGTAAATTGTGTCATTGTTTTGGAACACACCAGTGTATTCATAACCTTAAGGCTAACATATTATACTAAAAACTAAAAAACTTAAATTTTGATTTCAGGGAGACTTTAATGAGCAGGCGTTGCTATGGTAACATGACAACAACATGGCAAGCAGAAACTCAATCCGTGGCATTTACTCAATTATTTAACGTGATAAAAAAAAAAAAGCATCTGAACTAGACTGCATTCACACCGCTCTCGCAGGTGTGCTGAAGTTAATGCTGATAAGCTGATCACTGTTGTTTCTTAAGAGCCCGAAAGAACTGCGAGTACGAGGCTTAATGAGCAAACCGGCATCATTCACTCTTACCTTTTCATTAAAACCATAGATAAGCTGCCCATCTCTGATATGACACCACACCAATTTCCATCGCATGGTGTAGTGCGTTTTCTTAAATAACCATCCTTCTTTCCACTCGTCTTTTTCTTCTGGGTGGTTTTCATCAGTTGTGCCGTTAGAGGTCGCCGATTCTAAAGCCATTACTCTGAGACGCTCTTATTCACGCGCATGCGCAAGACAGAATAAAGGTCTTTTATTTTAGTTAGAAAGAAGAATCTAATAATAATATAAATAATTAAACGTATAAATAATGCAAACAAATAGGCTGATTTAATAAAATGGTAAAACAATACAATATTAAGCTAAATGCCGTTTTTAAATTTAATAAAATATATACGTAATAGTTCGACAATTACATTTTGTTTGTTTACAGGGTTCTCACAGTCGTGCGAAATCTGGATTTTGATTTCATGCTAATGTCTCCTCTCCCTGCAAAATGCAATGCAATGTAACATTTTAAAGATAAATTTTTTTATCTAACAAAAGAGTTATTTTGGGATCAAATAAAATAAAAGTCTTTTGTGTACGTCAGCGTCTGTTGTCCAGCTGTTGAGAAAATGGCGGCCGCAGCGATGGCAGGGGCTGTGGCGGATCCTCCGCACGTTACGGAGGCCAAAAAGCTGGAGTATTTCTCCTCCATCAACTCCATGGCCCGTAAGATTATGCAGGAGAGGGAGAAGATAAAGGAGAGGTACGGTCCGGCTTGGGATCAGATGAGCCCGGTCGAACAGGACACGGCGATAGACAACGGGATGATGGATCCGCGGATCCGGGCTCGGTATGCCATGCACCGGGTGGACCGAGATGAGGTGATCTGCTACCCGAAACTACTCATCCAGACCGGACAGAAGACCGTACACTTCGGAGAAGAGGTGCTTGTGTTTTGTATTGACGTGCTAAGTTAGAGTGGTTGTTGCTGATTTAGTGTCGACTTGTTCTTTGGATTTGCTCTAGTAAAGTAAGGCTTGTCAATCCCTAATAATTATTACGTTATGATATGAAAAATTAAAAACAAACCTTCAAAACTGTCCGCTATTAATTCATGTTTTTCTTTTTACTTTTCTTTTATTATTCATGACAATAATTGATATTCTTTGTCAAAATACGCCTGTTCACAAGACTCTATAGGTCTAAATTAAATTGTTTTACCAAACAAATAGCCTATATTATTGATTATTATTAATTATTAGAATTTTTAGTAACTAATAATAATATAAGCGTCAACTTAAATAAAAGTCACATTTAATGTAAATTGTGTACGAAACTTAAATCTACATATAAAGTTTACTATACAAAACTCTCAGGAATAAGTTAAACTGTTTACTAAAGAAATCTGTCAACTCTCTATTAATATTTTTAAAATCTCTCAAATTTCAGTGAATTAATCGATTTACTTAGCAGATGTTTCAAATGTCTGCACACTAAACTGTTTACTTTGCAGATATGTGTCAAATATCTATCCAAATTATTTTTCAACGCAGGTGTTTTCTGTAAATGTGCGAGACTTCCGATTTATTTGAATTTGAATATCAAAGAGCAATAAACTGTAAAACTGCGCTACAAACTTTTATAATTAACACAATACATTACATTAAAATAATTTGGTAAGAAATACAATTTTGCAGTAACGAGCTGTTTTGTACAGCTAAAAATAACTGGAAGTGAAGGACACCGGAAGCCAGACACATTCATTTTTACAAATGACCGCGCCGCTCTTACCTGAAAAATAAGGTGGAGACATTAAACTGTTTACGAAACAAATCTCTGCCCCAATATCTATAATTAAAATATTTCTTAATAAGTTTAAACCCAGATATCTACAAATGTCTTTTACGATTTATTTATTTATTTATTTTATATATATCTAGCAGAAATGACATATTAAAGGGTTAGTTCACCCAAAAATGAAAATAATGTCATTTATTACTCACCCTTCTGTTCCACACCCTTCGTTCATCTTCGGAACACAAATTAAGGTATTTTTGTTGAAATCTGATGGCTCAGTGAGGCCTGCATAGCCAGCAATGACATTTCCTCTCTCAAGATCCATAAATGTGCTAAAAACATATTTAAATCAGTTCATGTGAGTACAGTGGTTCAATATTAATATTATAAAGTGACGAGAATATTTTTGGTGCGCCAAAAAAACAAAATAATGACTTATATAATGATGGCCGATTTCAAAACACTGCCTCAGGAAGCTTCAGAGCGTTATGAATCAGCGTGTCGAATCATGATTCGGATCGCCTGTCAAACTGCTGAAATCACATGACTTTGGTGTTCCGAATCACTGATTCGACATGCTGATTCATAACCCTCCGAAGCTTCCTGAAGCAGTGTTTTGAAATCAGCCATCACTATATAAGTCATTATTTTTTTTATTTTTTTTGGTGCACAAAAAATATTCTTGTCCCTTTTTATAATATTAATATTGAACCACTGTACTCACATGAACTGATTTAAATATGTTTTTAGTACATTAATGGATCATGAGAGAGGAAATGTCATTGCTGGCTGTGCAGGCCTCACTGAGCCATTGGATTTCAACAAAAATATCTTAATTTGCATTCCGAAGATTAACGAAGGACTTTTGGGTGTGGAACGGCATGAGGGTGAGTAATAAATGACATTATTTTCATTTTTGGGTGAACTAACCCTTTAAACAAGTGATGTCACATCTTACAGCATGTTAACATCTCTGTCTCCTCTGTTTCAAGGACTTAACTTGGCAAGATGAGCACTCGGCTCCCTTCTCTTGGGAGACCAAGGTAAGTAGGCCACCTCTGCTAAAAATACATATTCAATTTGCTAGCAAAGTGCAAACAAATGTGATTCAGCCCATCCTTTCCTAACAGAGTCAGATGGAATTCAGTGTGATCTCTGGTGCAACAGAACCGGCTGTTCCCTCTTCTGTGAACGAATCCAAACCCAAGGTCTCTCAGGGTACCAAGCTGCCCAGCAATGACGAGTCCTCCTTCTGGAAGATCAGTGCTGAACGCTCTAGGCTAGAGGGCGAGAAGGCTGAATTTCATTCTCTGACTCCCAGCCAGATCAAGTCTCTGGAGAAAGGCGAGAAGCCTTTGCCCTCGTACCTGAGGCCGGAGTCTGGGCCGAGGGAGTCGGAGGAAGTGCCCGCCCCACGGCCGGTTAAACAGAGAGCCCCCAAACCTCATGCTCCTCCTCCACCCATTCCCATCAGCGTGACCCCTGTGGCTATTAGTGTGACCCCAACACCGCCTGCTCCCGTGTCCTTATCAGAGGAAGGGTGGGAGAGGGCCCAGAGCACCCTTCCCTCTGTCAGCAGCACTATGGATGATGTGTTCAGTCCTGGTCTGGTCACCAGGTCTTCCTCTCAGTCCAACAGCACAGTCAAAGATGCCGACAGGGCAGATGCCTCGCCCACCTCCAGTCCTACATTCTCACAGGTTAGACCTTTGTTTCATATAGTTACAGCGCTCCAGTCTGAGACTAAATGGTCACATTTAATTTTTTAAAGTTGTATGAATTTATTTGATTATTGTTACTGATTACTGTTAATAAATTTGTATTAAATCGTAAAACAAAGAATCCAGGAAATTAAAACGTACAACACGGAAATATTAGAAAAAACTAAAACACATTTCATAGGGCCCTATTATAGTTTTACATTTTTAATAAAATTATTAAATTGTTAAAATTGTAATTAAAATTTAATTCAACCTTTAAAAGTGGAATCCACAAAATTTGAAATGGAAAACATGGAATTTGTGAAAAAATTAAATGAAGTATGAATGTTAAATGTTAAATGAATATTTTTTTTCCCTTTTTTTTTTTTTTTTTTGGTTTTGGATCATTGGACCCTACCTTTTTAACTCTCTCTCTCTCTCTCTCTCTCTCTCTCTCTCTATATATATATATATATATATATATATATATATATATATATATATATATATATATATATATATATATATATATATATTAGTTGCCAGCCACCACCAGCGTTTTTGATCATTTTCACTAAACTGTCATGGCTCCCAGAATATGTTGTTGTATGAATATCTGAACATGCAATATATCAAAAGAAAGAACAGAGCCTGCTGTTCTTTAAAAAAAAAAAAAAAAAAACATTTTATTGTAGATTCATGCATTCTTTTATATTAAAGGTCCCGTTCTTCATGATCCCATGTTTCAAACTTTAGTTAGTGTGTAATGTTGTTGTTAGAGTATAAATAAAATCTGTAAAATTTTAAAGCTCAAAGTTCAATGCCAAGCGAGATATTTTATTTAACAGAAGTCGCCTACATCGAACGGCCAGTTTGGACTACATCCCTCTACTTCTTTGTTTAATGACGTCACCAAAACAGTTTTTTGACTAACCTCCACCCACAGGAATACACAAGAGTTGCGTTTGTAGAGTGTGTTTGTCGCCATGTCGTCGAAACGCTGTTATTTTCGTCCCGCAGTCCAATCACCGGGTCTGATTCCGGCTCAGATTGATAGGGTAAAATTAAAGACATGTTTACAATAACACTGAGCGCGTACATCTCCACGTTATGGTAAGAGGCGTGACTTTTCCGGGCAAGGTTTGCTAAGCTGCTGTCGAATCACAACACAGGAACCGCTGGCACAATCAGAACTCGTTACGTATTTCTGAAGGAGGGACTTCATAGAACAAGGAAGTCATCAGCCCGTTTTTATGACAGTGGAAACAGCGGTATACAGATGCATAGTAAATTATGTGAAAAATACTGTTTTTTTTTACACGCGAAACATGAACACATGTTATATTGCACACTATAAACACAATCAAAGCTTCAAAAAACCACGAAAAATGGGACCTTTAACACTTGAATGTGTTTTTTTTTTTTTTTATATATATATATATATATATATATATATATATATATATATATATATATATATATATATATAAAAAAAGCAACATTTTGAACAAACTTTTTTTTTCTTCTTCTTCAAAGACTACAACGTACATAAGCAATGCTTCTCTTGCTTGTTTCTGCTCTATTTTGCCTGTGTTTTGATCTGGAGATTCTCTACTCTTTCAGAAGATGTGTAATATCGCCCCCTACCATATAACAGTGAAAACATAGATTGCTGGAAAATTCTGTCTATGGATGGGAAAGAGTTAAATAAATGATTTTCTCAAAAAGAAAGCCTTAAGTAGTTTGGCAGAATGTTTTATAATTATTTCTTAGGAAAATGTAAAATATTGTAACAACTTATATTGCTCATAAATATTTTATAAGGCAAAGTCATGTGATCCAAAACAGGAAATTATATCATATAGAGGACCCCCGCAGACCATGACTGTAGCTGCATCCCAATTCAGAGGCTGCGAACATTGACTTCAAAGGCCACACCTTCAAAGTCCGCGAAGGTCAAAACGAGCGTTGTTAAAATAAGTAAACATTTGAACCGCTTTAAAGTGTTTTTTTTTTTTGTACATTTGTGTCGTCAGATATTCAAGTAAGTTGAAACCTAATACTTATATTTAAAAATCTTCACTGCGTGCAATGAATCTCGGGCTAGGTTAGGCTGCGAAGGATCCACTCGTTGTATCCTTTGCGGCCCAAAGAAAGGAGGCATTTGAAGGACCCTTTGAATTGGGACAACCTTTGTCTTCAAACATGCATTCAAAGGATGCAGCTTCTGAATTGGGACACAGCTTGTGTCAAGATTAATAAGTCCCTTAGAATAACCTTTTTATGACCAGGTTAGTTAGGTAAGGTTGTAATAGAAACACCTTGAAAACCCGTAAAGTATATTTTAAAACTGTGTATTTATGGTTTGAGGGAAATGTTTTTATGATCGTTATACCACATGACATTTTTTTTTTTTTGAGTAATTAAAAGGATGGTTCACCCAAAAATGAAAATTCTGTCATCAATTACTCCCCCACAAGTTGTTCCAAACCTGTATGAATTTCTTTGTTCTGCTGAACACAAAGGAAGATAGGTTTGGAACAACTTGAGGGCGAGTAAATGATGACAGAATTTTCATTTTTGGGTGAACTATTCCTTTAAATTAAAAATGGTGTAACGTTGTTCAAAACCATATGAAACCAACATGAACACAAAGAGTACATGTCTAAGAACTTGGCACATATGCTTTGAATTATATATTCAAAAAAAAAAAAGACAACAATAACATTTTGACACCCATTGACCCACACATCAATTTTCTCTTTGTTTTTCTGCCACTAACATATTAGCCATTGAAAACCAATTAATTGCTTTATTTTCTGTTTTTTCAGTTCAACACAAGTAGCAGTATCCTGAAGACTGGATTTGATTTCTTGGATAACTGGTAACACCTGAAGAACCCATTCCAGATCACAGGACCTACAAGCACCACAAACACTACAGAACACTTTCCTTTTAAATCCATATGCTTTAGTAGTTTATTTATAGTGCATCGATATCTCTGATTGTATTCAAATCATCATCTGTCTGACCTCATCTCACTAGTTAGAAGTTACTGAATGCATGAGCTATGATACATTGGGAAGGCTTTCAAACAGCATATGTCTGTCCTTGTTTCTTATGTCAGGTTTCACACTTGGTATATTTGTTTGAGTCAGAACCCATTGTCCCTACTTCCCTGTTGGTTTGCTTTCCTATTATGTTGTTCTGAACTGTGGTACGTTTTGCACAATTTTTCACCATCAACATTAGAACCACCAAAAGCTGTTAATCATTGCAGCCAGGTGACAAAGCTTTGAAATCTTAAAGTTGCAGAATAATGTTTTGCTTTTGTTTGCTGTTACTACCAACCTGAGTACCAGTCCACGTCTGGATTGGATGTTCACATCAACCAAGAACTGTGGTTCACATTACACTGAATCCTAAACACCCCTTTTTAGACTCGAATTTAATTCCTTTGTGTGCAGTTTCAGAAGTTCAGAAGATGCATTAATCAAACAAATTTAGATCCACACTAAAACCACTAGTGTGAATGCCACGTCACTGTCACTGCCATATTTTTTTATCTATATATTTATCTAGACCTCGATACTAGTGTTAAGATGCTTCACTGTACATTTATTGATAAGGACCTAAACGAGACACCGTAGCGCTAGCATGGTTTTAAGATGACTTGCGCCTTGCTTGTTTTGTAGACTTTTTATATGCGTGCTGCTTTCATTGTATGCTTTGAAGTGAATAATTTACTTTTTTCTTAATTCTCCTAAATGCTTTTTCATGTAGCCCAGTACACCAGAAATGACTTAATAACTTAAAGCAATATTTACAATCTCCAAACTTTGTTAGGCCTGAAACATACTCCACACAAGTACGCAAATGTAGAGGCAACATTTAACGTGGATTATTGTTACAAACTCCAGTACTCAAGGGGGCGATAGTGTTACCTTCTGCACCATTAAAACTGAATGTGCTAATATTCAGGTAGCTAGCTAAAAACATGTCGACAGTTGAATAACTTGCATTTGATGATTTCAAAACACTTGGTTTCCAAATGCAACAACTTGTGAAATCGAGATACAATAAGCGTTTGCGTTCACATACTTGCCTGTTGTATGATTCAGGGCTTAATTCACTAGGTTTTTAAGAATAGGAATCATTTTTGGAGCTTTGTTGCGAGAAGTTTTCTCTTGAATACGAAATGCGTGGCCTGGAGCCAGTGTTTATGCATTCACATATCTGTAAAGCAAGAAAACTACAATAAAAGAAGGACACTTAACTCATGTTGTTTGTCTCATTCTTCACTTGGCTGGTAGGGGGCAGTGCAGTGCTAATTAAAAACAACTGTGGCAAAGATGGAGCTCTACTCATAAATCCCATGACGGTTTTCTGCCATTTGTCAAATAATAAAGGAGGTCTCTGTCCGCTGTGTTATTCATTTTAATAAAATATGACCAGTGGATGTGCGGTATAATTGGTCACATATGTGGAATTTTCAAAATGCAGCTAATATGCTCTATTTAAAGAGTTTTATTCCTTGGGCAGTAATTTTTATTTTGGGGGATTGACGTTATTGCTTCACATGTTCTGAGAAAGGCCTTGTTAGTTTCCGACTCTAAAGTGGCCCTGTGGTTCAACTTTTTTTAAGGGCAGAATTTACCTCATAATAGCCATAACACAAACTGCTCTGGTTCCTGACTGGCTGCTTGTATATCAGAATCATCTTGAAGGAGTTTTGAGTTAGTTGATAGGTGGATTAGATCAGTCTAACAACAGTAAATATCTATAGTTTTAAAGAGTTCTTCTATTTGTTGATGGTAGATATCTAAGCTGTTTATCTGTTTTCGTTCCTTGTTCCGTATAATGTCTAGACACAGTCATCTGGGAGAGATTTGCTTAGTTAGACTTTGTTATGTAATGAACTGGATTCTTTTGGGCAAAACTCCATTCTCGCATCCTAATTCCTTTCCAAAGAAAGTGACGATAAGTCCAAATTCCTTCCATGTGTCTTCAACTGAACTCAGCTGGTTAATGAGATGTTTATCATTTTCCTGTCAATTGGCCACCATTGACTTCCAGAGAACAACATGTTCCCAAGGGACAAAAGCACATATACACACACACACAAAAATGTGTTTGTAAGAAAGTTGAGTCTTAGGCGAGAAAATGGATATTTATTTAAATGTTTATGTAAGAGGGAGAAAGAGCTGTGTCAGTGAAACTGCCATGTTAGCACAAAGAATAGAATTGGGAGGAAAGAAAAAATCCTGTGTTTGGATATAAAACGCTCAGGATGAAGCAGCTGAAAGAAAGAAAACAGAGAAGAAGGAAATCTTTCAGACAAGGTGAAAGGAGGAGGAAAAGTGTCCAACAGCTGCAGAGAGGGAGGAGGCTAAAACAAAACAGAGCTGTACAGAGGTGAACTACAGAGCGAGAGAAAGCTAGAGTAGGTTGAAAGCAATGTGACAAGGAGAGAAGGTTGCTGTTGAGTGAACATCAGAAGGGCTGGACATCTGGATCTGTATACCTATACAAAAGACAGAGCTGGCTGAAAAGAACAAAGGGAAGTGATTTCAAGGGGAGATGATTCCAACAGTGATTCTGGCGGCTGTAGTGGGCTTCAGCGCTCTGTCCTCCTGTGACTCTGCCGACATCACTACGAGATCGGCCACCACAACAGCTGATCTGTCTCAGGTTAAGACTTTAGATTTACTACCCATGTTTATTGATGGCAGCTTGTATATGAATACAATTAATGATTTCCATTGATACAATCTTTGTATTAAGTTTCACTTAGAAAATGTGTCTTTGTAAACCTACCATGATGCTAAAAGAATACTATTCTTTCTAGTGCCTTGGAGTATTATGTAAATACCTTGGAATTCATTACTGTATGATACCATCACTATACCATGATAATGCAACACTATGGTTTTATACTTAGGATTACTGTGTTGCTTTAGATTAGAATGATGAGGCTAATTCAATATGCAAATGTCAAGAGTATTCATTTCTGGTTGCTACAAATCATCCTTGATCAGCAATCACATTATTTCAAGTACCTGGCCATGACCTCCATTGTGATAGTGTATGTGTATTCAGTATCAGGTAAAGGCTGGAATACACTACACAACTTTTAAAATCTAAATAGATTTTAAAACACTACGCATTCCACACTTTCCGACTTTGTAAAGAGTTGCAGAGAAAAATTGGACATTGTTCACTAAACGATTGAGGATTACAGACTAACACAGGTTCAAGTTTTTCTGAACATAAACTCGCACAGGAACATGCCTTGTTGCGAGGAGACGTATGACAAATAAAAACAATATGGGTTCTAGAATCGGCTTAAAAATATCAAACATTTTTGCTATCCTCCGACTGGATGGAATCATCAACCGCTTTTCCACCATCGGTTCTTGAACAGTAAGGAAGTGTTCCAAATATATTTCCATTTGAGCTTGGTTCGGCACAGCACCGGAATTCTCAGCACAGTTGGCTAACATGCTGGTAGAATGCATGTAGTGACTCACGATCGAAACAGAATGGAACAGTTAAGCAATGAAAATGGTTTGGCCCAATGGTGGAAAAGCGGCTAAAGTTGTGTATATAATATTCTTTAAGTCTGGTTTTGATGGAGGTTCATGTCGTTTAATTCTACAGGTGAGAGAGTTCAATGAGGAGACAGTTAGAGGGCGAGGGGATACTCCTGACATCATAGAACCTGAACCCACCACTGCCGTCTCCGAAATGGAGAGCACTTACAACTACATATGTGCGTTACCCAGTCACTCATTTCACTTACACACTTGCGTCTGAAGTGCCAGAAAAGCAAGCCAAAACTGATGTAATGGAATGTATAATCTACTTGCAATAACATCCTTTGTCTTGACTTGCACAGATGAAGGTGTTTTACATGAAGGCTTGTTAGTGTATTTAATAGTCTGGGCATGCGAATTACATAATGAAACTTGAGCATGCTATTTATTTGTAGTCATTTGATGAACTCGGTAAGATTCTATCTTTTTAAAAACAAAAACCTTGCTATTGAAGGCTCTCCTAGAATCCAGACATTCTGTATCATCAGTTACCTTGTCAACCCCTTCCTCCTCCAAAACACAGTTTCTTAATATTTCTATTCATTCTCTGGTATGCTGCTGCATAGCTGGCTGATGAAAGACTTGATTCACATTTGTCTATTTATAAATTTCTGCAGTGTCTAGACTGGCAGCAATGGATCAGGCCATCCACAGGCTTAATGTGGGACATTACACATTGGACATTAAAGTGACACAACTGCTGGAAAGAGTGTCACGCCTTGACAATAGACTAGGTGACACTGAGGATGCCATTCAACAGGTCTCGTCCTACTGCAAGGACAATCGCAAAGAGATTGGACGACTAGAGGGTAAGTGGGTTCAATTATTAATTCTGACATTTATCCTTTCATATATTCCTAACCCTCTTTGAAGGCAGGAACACACCAAGCCTACACCAACGAACTAGTGGCGACGAAAGCAGACTGCAGGGTTGGCTCACGTTGGCAGCGTCTGGGTCCAAAGTTGCCCTAATGCTCGACAGCCGACGGCCAAGTAGCACGTCAGTTCTGCGCCTGCGTAAGATGAAATGCCTTTCCGTATCAGCAGGTGGTAGTAGCTGAACAGCCAATCAGAATGATCAGATGGCCCGACGGACAGACGAGCTCCGACACCGATTCAACACGTCGAAATCAGCCGAAAAAAAGCCGACGAGGACCAACTTCAGCCGACAGTGCGGAACACTTAGAAAACTTAGTCGGCCGACGAACAAAAACTGCCCAACGGCCGACCGTCGGCTTGGTGTGTTCCTGCCTTAACAAAACCACTTCCAATCTGAAAGAAGACTTTTCTATCTCTCACCCTGATCCATAACCTCTAACCACCTCACCTTACCAAGAGGTGCCCAATTCTGCTCCAGGAGGACCACTTTCTTGCACAGCCACACTCCAACACAGTTGCCTGGAAATGTTAGGGATCCTGAAGATGTTGATTACCTGGTTCAGGTGTTTAATTTGGGGCTAGAGCTAAACTCTGCTGGAAGGTGGCCCTCTTGGAGGGTTTAAGTCCCATTTTTATGCCTTTCCCTCACTAACTTCCCTCCATCTCATTCTCTCGTATGTTATGTTATTTCTTATGTTGCATTAGTGCCCACTACTGGTGGAACCCTTGCAATGTGTTTTAATGGAATGCACTGAGCACTTGATCACTTGAAATCCGCAATGGATCTGATTTATTATTTACAGTTTTTTCCTTATGAATTTGTTTTAGACACAGTTCTATTGGCACATATGTATGCTTAGGCTGTTGGAGAAAATATTTAAAAAATTACATAAATGAAATTGACAGCAATACAATAAACTATCAATAAACAGTCAGGATAAGGTAACTATAAGTATTATGAGGTTAATAACTCCAAAGTCATACACTAGAGTTGTGTGGGGTGTGGGTAAATTAAGCGCAATCTGCTGTGACATCACAATCATGGTGCACTGTGGTCTGTGGATCTGCCTGAAGTGTACATATAGAGTAGACTTGTTCCCTCGGTCAAAATGGAGGGGTCGAGGTTCTGTCCAATTACACTTCCCTCGGCCACTTAACGAAGTTGAACGCACTTCAAAATGGTGGCGGGGAAGTGTGCTTAGGGAAGTTTGAGAGTTTATGTCTAAAAGTGGAGTTAAACGCAGCCCAGGATTGGACACCCCTGTCCTAACCCAGTCCTAACCCTGCAGCCTTACCTCTTATCCCTAACTTCAGCCCTGAACTTCCAATCTTTAAATTCTGACTCCAACTCCTAATTCAAACCTTTTACCCAAGGTACTCCCATCCAATCTTCAGACCTAAACCCAATTCCTAAATTCCAACCCTAAACACTAATCCTTATCCTATGCTTGACTGTCAAATCTTTACCCTTACCTAAACTCCAGTCCCTATTTCCACAACTTGTCCTAGACAAAACTCCTAATGCTAATCCCGAACCCAGATCTGAATGTTATAGAGGAAAACCACACAATGCCAATGCTGGTACTGATCTTTTCAATGGGGCCTAAAGTATATTAAAACAAAACTTAACCATAAAATCTGATTGGGTAAAGGTAATGTTCCAGGACCAGAAAGATTATTGGTCCAGGAATACAGTATGTACACCTCAAGCAAATCTTGATGGCATCAAAGTACTCCACATGACACTCGTAAACTGAATGTCTATCTTAAAACAATGAAAATGACTGATTAAATCAATTTATGATGTTCCAGGCTGTCAGAAAGGCCGTAAAATAGGTTACAAATGCGTTCTGGCATACCGTGTGTATGAGACTTACGCAGACGCATCCCAGAAGTGCCAGGAGCGGGGCGGACGCATGGCTATGCCACGAGATCGCAAGGAGCAGGAAGCTTTGGCTGAATATGTGAAATCAGTATTCCATGGAAACTGGCCTGTGTGGCTTGGGATTAACGACCAGCGCTCTGAAGGCCTCTACCTATTTGAGGACACAACCCGTGTCACTTACTTTCAATGGAGGAAGCACTTCCTTTCAAGTCAGCCAGATGGTGGGAAACGAGAGAACTGTGTATCCATGTCCTCAGATGATGGAGACTGGTGGGACACCTACTGTGAAAGACGCATGTATTATCTGTGCGAGTTTGATGTTTGAACTTGATAAATTCCTGTACGGTCCAGCTCTCTTCTAATTTGGACTTTTTATATATCAAGAGCAGCTATTCACTGTTACAAAAACTGGAGAATTATGCACATGTAGAATTAAGGCCAGTGAATTTAGAGATCCCATGAAATGTTTTCCTATTTAAACAGGATGTTGGAGCAGAACATATCTAGGGCTTAGCCTCCTATTCCCATTGAAGCAGAAAGCAATTCCATTGGTTGAGACTTTTTGCTTTATTCACTTCCTCACTAGATATGATAGATTATTATTTTACCCTGTATTTAGTCTTAATCATGAAAATGTTAATGCCTTTAAAATGAAATATTATTTTTAAATTAAATATAGACACATCAGCCTTTTAAACATCTACAAACACTCAAGTCTCAGTTAAGCTCAAAAAGTAAACCAATATCCTTCAAAAAATATAAATTCGGCCTCATCTCCAGCTGCAAGCATGTTGTCATCTTAAATATGTGAAACACTTGCAATTCACAACTACCTGCTAATGCACTCACATCCGCGTAAAGTAGCCTTGTTGACAAGTTTGGGTAAGAGCAAGACGCACAAGATATAGTACCTTCAATGCCCTGTAGATGATGATGATACTTCTTTTGAAGTAGAAATGAACTGCTGCAGAAAAATTGCTCATCAAAATGTACTGGAGTAAAGAGTACAGATATGCTTATTCAAAAATGTAGTCAAGTAGAGAGTAAAAGTTGTTAATATGATAGTCGGTAAAACTACAAAGTAGCCAAAATGATACTTAAGTACAGTATCTAATTACATTTACTTAAATACTTTACACCACTGAATTAAACCAATATATCCACCTGCCATTGTGTAGCATTTACTACAGGACCAAACTGCTGTGATTGAGTGGAGGAGGGGACTAATTTGCATATTCATATATCCGCTTATACTAAATGAACCAAGCTTGTAGAGTAACATTCAAGCTATTTTAAGGCATTAAGAAATTATTTTCACATGAAAAAAAAAAAAGACGAGTTTTAAAGGGGACCAATTATGCACAAATTCACTTTTATAAGGTGTTTGAACATATGTGTCCACAGTGTGTGTAAACAACCAACCTGTAATGGTAAAAATCCACCCACTCCGAAAGAGCGGTTCCAGATTTCCCCTACTCTTATGTAAGACTCCTGCCGGTGACTGGTGGTGACCTGCCCTATAAGCTTAGCTCCTCCCCTGAGCTGTACACAGTCCGTCATGTTTATCTCCTTGCCAAAGCATTTAACAGCATCATTCAAGTAAGAAATGTATTCATATTAAACTAAACTATTACTAAAGTTATTTAATAAAGAGCAGTGAGTGATTTTCTGTTTTTCTTTTGTTGTTTGGTTTATATTAACAGCATATACAGCAGTAGGTAATGTATATTATGCTCCTGTCACTTTAATACACAGATCTAATATACACATGGTATTTCTTTCCCTGCTGTTTCTGTTCACAGACATAACTGACTGTTTGAGAAATGTTGTGTGTTTTTGACATAACCTTGTGTGTATTTGATAGTTTAAGTGCAATAAGACGTGAAATCAGTTTATTATTAACAGGGGCGTGCCGTCTGACAGTCAGCTTTCTGTGTGCGTGCATATATCAGAATTTTAAACTGTTTAAACTGCTTTAAAAATGCATGCAATTAACTTTCATGATGACAAAGAACTGCAATGTCACATGAGTATAGCCGAGATAGATAATAAAAACAAAACAGATGTTTTGGTAGTTTTTGGCAGAGTATTCGAGGCACGAGCTGTACAGGCTCTGCCCTCTTCTAGAAAGCGGGGTGGGGAGCAGCAGCTCATTTGCATTTAAAGGGTTAGTTCACCCAAAAATTAAAATTAATGTCATTAATTACTCACCCTCATGTCATTCCACACCCGTAAGACCTTTGTTCATCTTCGGAACACAAATTATATATTTTTTATAAAATCCGATGGCTCAGTGAGGCCTGCATCGCCAGCAATAACACTCCCTTTTTCAATGCCCAGAAAGCTACTAAAAACATATTTAAAACAGTTTATGTGATTACAGTGGTTTAACTGTAATATTATAAAGCGACAAGAGTACTTTTTGTGGGCCAAAAATAAAATAGCGACTTTATTCAACAATATCTAGTGATGGGCGATTTCAAAACATTGCTTCATGAAGCTTGGAAGCTTTATGAATCTTTTGTCTCGAATCAGTGGTTCGGAACGTGTATCAAACTGCCAAAGTCACGTGATCTATTGAAGTTTCAAAACACTTATGACGTAACAAAGCCTTGTTTACTGAAATCATGTGATTTTGGCACTCTGAACCACTGATTCGAAACAAAAGATTCGTAAAGCTTCGAAGCTTCATGAAGCAGTGTTTTGAAATCACCCATCACTAGATATTGTGGAATAAAGTCGCTATTTTGTTATTTTTATTAAAGGTGCCATCGAACGTTTTTTTACAAGATGTAATATAAGTCTAAGGTGTCCCCTGAATATGTCTGTGAAGTTTCAGCTCAAAATACCCCATAGATTTTTTTTTAATTACATTTTTTTAACTGCCTATTTTGGGGCATCATTAAATATGAGCCGATTTATGCTGCTGCCCCTTTAATTCTCGTGCTCTCCACCCACAGAGCTTGCACTTACCTTAAACAGTGCATAAACAAAGTTTACACAGCTAATATAACCCTCAAATGGATCTTTACAAAGTGTTCGTCATGCATGCGGCATGCATGCGTCGTGATTATTGTGAGTATTGTATACTGTTATATTGTTTACATTTGATTCTGAATGAATTTGAGGCTGTGCTCTGTGGCTAACGGCTAATGCTATACTGTTGGAGAGATTTATAAAGAATGAAGTTGTGTTTATGAATTATACAGACTGCAAGTGTTTAAAAATGAAAATAGCTACGGCTCTCTTGTCTCCGTGAATACAGTAATAAACGATGGTAACTTTAACCACATTTAACAGTACATTAGCAACATGCTAACGAAACATTTAGAAAGACAGTTTACAAATATCACTAAAAATATCATGATATCATGGATAATGTCAGTTATTATTGCTCCATCTGCCATTTTTCACTATTCTTCTTGCTTGCTTACCTAGTCTGATGATTCGGCTGTGCTGCTCCAGACGTTAATGCCTGCCCTTGTCTAATGCCTTTCATAATGTTGGGAACATGGGCTGGCATATGCAAATATTTGGGGCGTACACCCCGACTGTTACGTAACAGTCTGTGTTATGTTGAGATTCGCCTGTTCTTCTGGAGGTCTTTTAAACAAATGAGATTTATATAAGAAGAAGGAAACAATGGAGTTTGAGACTCACTGTATGTCAGTTCCATGTACTGAACTCTTGTTATTTAACTATGCCAAGATAAATTCAATTTTTAATTCGAGGGCACCTTTAAAGTTGTGGAACGACATGAGGGTGAGTAATTTTTGGGTGAACTAATCCTTTAAAGAAGCATGCACGAAAACAGCATGTTTTCCCTACAACTCAAAAATGGGCATTTACAACATGGTGTAGTAAATGATCTGTGGGGTATTTTGAGCTGAAACTTCACAGACACATTCTGGGGAAACTTGAGACTTATATTACATCTTGTAAAAAGGGGCATAATAGGGATAAAATTATTGACTGCAGGGGGACTTTAAAATTACAATAGCCTACAGATCGAGATGGCTTTAAAGCTAATAGACTAAAATGCCACAAAACCACAAAATCTTTTGTTTGTAAGGTTTGAAAAACATGGACAAATGATAACAGTGAAACATACTGAATTATTTAATCTTTTTGATGTTTAATGTTTGCATTATTGCAAGGGTGGTCTACATTTGCCCTGGTTCTGACATTACATTAGTGCTGTTTTTGACTTGTGTTCAAAACCGTAACAGAAATGTGTTTTCTTTTTGTTCTTCTAAAATATGGCTTGTTGTTTCAACCCTGTCAAGTATTTGTTTTATAAGCTTGAATCACTTGGAAACTACTGAAACAGGTTTAAAGTGAAATAAGACTCTTGATCTATGATGAAAGGTGGATAAAAATCTAGTCTCATTCTCGCTGACATCAAGCTCTTTATTTAATGTGGACTTCAATTCTCAAAGAAATTCCAATCTATATAAATCATATTATATTTTTTATTTCTGTTTTTGTAAACATTTACCCTTCACAGTAAATAGTAGTTAACTTAATAAGATTATTTAATTTCATATGACTTGTATAATTGTAAAATTGTGTAAAAGATAATGAAGTTAATAATCTGATTTCATTTAATCAAGACAGTAGTTAATGTGTGTTTAAGGTGAAAACTCAACAGACGAGAAGCTGGGATGACCAGAGGGTGTAAATATCCATCAGAGACGACTCTTCATAAGTGTATGAGTTTGAGTCAGATCTTCATCCATACAACCTCTGGGGGAGCTGTCTATCTGTGGAGTCAACCTATAGCAACACATTTAAGGCCTAAAGTCAGTGACAGCCAAGGTTCTCTCAAAGTTATGAACAAACATTCTTCTGGTTACTTTATTAGAATGTTTGGTCAGAGTTATCTAGTCTTTAAAAAATACTAGCAAAAAAGCACAATTTATACATCATTCGTGGAACTTTTTCATGAAACTTTTTAGTTGGAAGTTTATTTAACACTTTTTAAATGCTGCTACTTGCTTCAGAACATTCAGAGAACATTCAAAAGTAGCATTCACATAATGTTTGAAGAACGTTAAAATGGAATGTTCTCGTAACATTCAAATAACCAAGAAAAAAAGCTTATTTTTTTAACATATTTCAAATAATGTTTTCATAACTTAATGGGAACGTTAGCAGAACATTCTAAGAACATATTTTTGTTAGCGGGAATTTACTACACTATATATATTAATGGAGTTAATTAAGTTATATGAAGTTATAATGAGTATCATAGTAAAACAGCAGCTTCCCAATTTTACATTTTACAGATAAGTGAAATGATTTAGGGCAGACTTTGCTTTGGAAAAGAACAGAGTATAGTTGCTACTTCCATGCCAAACCGAGGGTTTGGAATGGTTAATATTACAAAAATTATTCTGGTCATCTTCTAAATGTCTAAATGTCTTTCTAAAGTCTGGCATGAACATGAATGAGTATAACTTTTCAGGAACTGGAACTACTTATGAGGATGGCAGGGAAAGCAGTTCAACGTACCAGAAAGACCAAACCTGAAAGCTCTTTTTCTCCAGGACTTAAGAATGCTAAGAATGAGCAGAGACGGCAGCCAGAATCTGTGTAGCCGACGGTCTGTCCACAGGGCTTTTACACGGGTAGGAAAATATCACTTTACCACCCTGGTCCAGCACAAAATCACCTCCCATCTGAGAGAGAGACAGAGATAGAGGGCTTTTAATCCATTTTCAAGAGTCCTAGACTACAGGGAGACAAATGTTTATTCCTCACTGAGTATTATGCAATATTTGGAATAAGTTTTTATGGATTTGGCACATTCCACAAATAGCCTGTCTCTCTTAAAATCATCTTTTTCTTCTCATTCAGCAAATAGTCAGTGAAAATCCTGATGTTTAACCTCAGGATGTCAAACAAAACACTATATCAGCTTTATTTTATTTTCTATAATTATTTTCTTTTCTTTAAATGCAGATTAAGCCCTGAGTTATGCACACACAAAGAATTTGTTTTGGTGACAAAAGTAGCTTCCAGAACACAGAGACAACAACAGTACACAGATAGTAAAATAAAGTTATATAAGATACACATATGCATATATAAATAAACAAAAATAGACACATTTGTATGTACAGGTGTGCTGTAAACAGCAGAGGTCTTTTATTGCTCTTATGCCATAAAATCCTGGTGTTGGATTCTTATGTTCTGTACATAATATTTTCAGTAAATTGTCACCTGAAATAGATCATCGATGAACTGAGGTGGCACATCGGGCAACTGTCGGTTCATCACCAGAAATTCAGAGTAGTGGAGCATTAATTTAAACTTCATCACCTTCCTGATGGATGAACCCAGACCGAAAGCTTGATACACCTGGAACACATCATAAACAGAAACTATCCAAGGTCAACTACAACATAATTCAGCCAAATCTGGACAAAAAATTGTCATTTTCTACAAACGTTTATACTGAGAAAAAAAAGCTTAATAAATAAGGGAATACTTTTTTAAAGCATTTACAATTACAGTAGTAGCCAAAAGTGATGTCCAGCCTAGTAAAATGGACATCTTTACCCTTTATTCAAATATTATTAAACTTTTGTAAGCATATTGTGTAGTTGTGCTTGGAGTCAATTGTTTTATTTGTGATAACAAAATAAAACATGCCAAATTGTGCAGACATAATTTTTGGCCAGGCTGTCATACAAAGAAATTATGAACACATGCAAAAACAAGAGAGAACTGATTAATTCAATGTAGGCTTTTTTTTTTTTTTTTGAAAGCTTTTTGTTTTTCTATCCATTTTTTTTGCATAGTAAAATAAAACCTGTAGCTGTAGTTTGCCCTTTTTTGCCAAATAATTTTCTCAAATATATAACTTATCCAAGTTTAGTGTTTTGTTCTTCCGTCATATTTAAAGCTGCTGTCTGTAACTTTTTTTTAGTTAAAGGTGCCCTAGAATCAAAAATTGAATTTACCTCGGCATAGTTGAATAACAAGAGTTCAGTACATGGAAAAGACATACATTGAGTTTCAAACTCCATTGCTTCCTCCTTCTTATATAAATCTCATTTGTTTAAAAGACCTCCAGAAAACAGGCGAATCCCAACATAACACCGACTGTTACGTAACAGTCGGGATCATTAATATGTATGACCCCAATATTTGCATATGCCAGCTCATGTTCAAGGCATTAGACAAGGGCAGCCAGTATTAACGTCTGGAGCAGCACAGCTGAATCATCAGACTAGGTAAGCAAGCAAGGACGATAGCGAAAATTGGCAGATGGAGCAATAATAACTGACATAATCCATGATATCATGATAGTTTTAGTGATATTTGTAAATTGTCTTTCTAAATGTTTCGTTAGCATGTTGCTAATGTACTGTTAAATGTGGTTAAAGTTACCATCGTTTCTTACTGTATTCACGGAGACAGGAGTGTCGTTATTTTCATTATTAAACACTTGCAGTCTGTATAATTCATAAACACAACTTCATTCTTTATAAATCTCTCCAACAGTGTAGCATTAGCCGTTAGCCACGGAGCATAGCCTCAAACTCATTCAGAATCAAATGTAAACATCCAAATAAACACCATACTCACATAATCCGATGTATGCATGCAGCATGCATGACGAACACTTTGTAAAGATCCATTTTGAGGGTTATGTTAGCTGTGTGAACTTTGTTTATGCAATGATAGAGTCGAGAACTCGGGAGGGGGCGGAGAGCGCGAGCAATTAAAGGGGCCGCAGCCTGAATCGGCGCATTTCTAATTATGCCCCAAAATAGGCAGTTAAAAAAATGAATAAAAAAAAAAAATTTATGGGGTATTTTGAACTGAAACTTCACAGACACATTCAGGGGACACCTTAGACTTATATTACATCTTTTGAAAAGACGTTCTATGGCACCTTTAAAAATGATCCAAAATCAGTTTTTGAGCAAGTACATAACCAGCCAGTGTTAAAAACTATCTCCTTACCTAAGCCCGATTCACAACAGTAAATTTGTAATAATATTTTCTAATTCGGGTGGTACTGGTGGGTTTCCGTGGGAAATTTGAGCATGCCACTGCTCATTTTTACATCATTGCATCCCATCTGTTTACCTAAAGAACGAGTCCCAGCTAGTAGGCTATATCGCATGTGACGGATGGCGGATCATTTATAGCCTTTTCTCACAGCAGCTGCAATAATTAAACATCATTTTGATGGCAGATTGTATGGTATGACAAATGGACAATTAGAGATTAGACTGTACATAAATTTAAATCTACAGGTGACGCTAATACACATTAAATACACAGTCACGCAATGCTGATGTTGTTAACATTAACAATTTGAGAAAGTATAACAATAATAATAATTTGCACGGTTGGACGTGATATGAGCTAAGCGATCGTTAGATTTAATCACCACTGGTAGCACGATTTATTGTAATGCTTTTTCCCCCCCAGGTGGTCAGAACAAAAGTGGCAGATTTGTTACTTATTTGTTCAGATGACATTCTGCGGTGAAAATTCTCATTTTTGTAGAGTCTGAATAGATCAAAATTGCTCAACAAGACTGAGACTCTTCCAACCCTTCACCCATGCAGGCTCCGTAATGTCTGGTTTCCCCACTGAGCGCTATCACCCCATCTGCACCATTGGCTCTTTACACACACTTTAACGACACTTAGGAGATAGGACACTAGAATCATACATTGTCTATAAAACTGGATTCTTTGCTATTAATTCATTGACAACTTTGTCTAAATGAATGAACATGCATCTCCCCAGTGCATTTTGTGCATTATATCTGTTTGTATATTGTTCTTTTGTATATTGTTAAGTGTTATAAACGAATGTATTTCATCTAGGTGATGTTTATGTTTACTATCAAATTACTCCTTGTTTAATGACTCACATTTTGGTGGACATCAAAATATCATAGAATGCATTATATGTTTGTTATATTTATCAGAGTATAAATGGATACAAACCCAGGCAAATGAACTCACTTTCAAACAAAGGAAATCCCCCACCAGAGAATTGCACCTTTCTCATTGGTCAAGCCATGACTCGAAGGTGTCGACTGTCTGGATAGTTCAAAAGCCCCCACAAAAATCACACTCAGTTACTTTCTAGACTTCTTCTAGTTCTTCTGGTTCTTTGTTCTTGTTCCTGTTGATACTACGTGAGGGCCACTCGGCCTGAGCCGGGCTGGTAGGCCTTCATTTCACTTCAAGCCATGCACGACTGCATCGACCGCAAAAGAGTCAAATTAACAGTGCAAAGTTTGGCTTCAATTTCTTCCTCAACGCCGAAGATATTGATTACAACTTCCATGCCAGCGGACCGAACCATCAAGGATTTCTCCTGAGCCTGCAGGAAGATTCGGAGCACAAATGAATCAGTGTATCGAATCTGCTGTTCGGAGCGCCAAAGTCACGTGATTTCAGCCATTGGCAGTTTGACACACGATCCGAATCATGATTCGATACGCTGATTCATTTGTGCTCCGAATCTTCCTGAAGCAGTGTTTTGAAATCGGCCATCACTAAATAAGTCGTTATTTTGTTTTTTTTGGCACACCAAAAATATTCTCGTCGCTTTATAATATTAATATTGAACCACTTTACCCACATGAACTGATTTAAATATGTTTTTAGTACCTTTATGGATCTTGAGAGAGGAAATGTCATTGCTCCCTATGGAGGCCTCACTGAGCCATCGGATTTCAACAAAAATATCTTAATTTGTGTTCCGAAGATTAACGAAGGTTTTACGGGTGTGGAACGGCATGAGGGTGAGTAATAAATGACAGAATTTTCATTTTTTTGGGTGAACTAACCCTTTAAGTTAATTTGATTAACTGATTCCAATATTTATATTTAATTATGACGACTTATGATTAATTAGTAATATTTCCCTTTTGAGCTAATTTGCTTACATTTTGGTCATACTTCCACGACTACAATCTGTGATTCCGAAGTACCTGACAGCCACACATTCTCCTCAAAACATTAGATTTATCCGCGCGAGGTGCCGTGCTGATGCACAACCCACGTAAAGATGATAACTGCAATTGCAGGTTTCGAACAGAGATGGCGACAAAGAGGCAAAACTTACAGACTGCAGCTTTAAAATATTTTAAAAATACAAAATACTTTTGTCATATTTTGATGGTTTAATCAAACATTTATGGTAATTCAAAACAAAATATCCCCTTCGGACATCCCCTCCTACTATATAAGAGCTTATAATTAAGCAAAGCAAGGACTAATTATGCTTTTCCTCACCACTCTCTCTGCATCCAACAGCATGTCAAATTCATAGCCTGTCTGACCAAGCCAGAACGTTGCCCCTTCAAGAGAACCATACGAGACCACCAGCACCCGCAATGACTGAGCTTCCAGAAGCTTCTGTACGAGAAAAAAACAGAAACAGTGTTGATGATTCAAAGAACATGGTAATGCTGACTTTGGAACATTCTCTACAAAATAGCAGCACAATGTTTTGCCTGGCCAAGACCACAGCTGGGTCAACAAGATATTCTCCAAGCAAGTGTCCATAAGCAGAAATGGCTGAGGTCTGCTTCTGGCTGTGCTTAGTTGCAGCTGTGCAGTTTTTATCTTCATTAATGACAGGCTGTCTTACCTTGCTGTCCTTCAACTCAGTCAGGTGGTCTCGTCACGGCTGTCATCCAAAATGCCGGAGCAGCACAAGGAGGAGATTCTCTCCCTTGCCCAAGTACTGACTCAGAGACACATTCCTGCAAGAGTAAAGAAGAACCACAGTGTACATTACAGTTCAGACATGTCATATCAATTAATGAGCTGGAATTTGAACTGAAATAACTACAAAAGTAATTTCAATAAATATTGACATTAAAATTTGGGGTAAAATCAGAGCATTTACGAAGTTGTATTCCACCATGGTCTAATTTTCACAAAAATATGAAGCAGCAAAACTGTTCTGTTTTTAACACTGATAATGATAAGAAATGTTTCTTGAGCAAATCAGCATATTAGAATGATTTCTGAAGGATCATATAGACTGGAGGGCACTGAAGACAGGAGTAATGATGCTGAAAATTCAGCTTTGCATCACAAGAATAAATTACATTTTAAAGTATATTAAATTACAAAAATTTTATTTTAAATTGTAATAATAATAATTCTCAATATTACTGTTTTTACTGTATTTTTGATCAAATAAACGCAGCCTTGGTGAGTGTAAGAAAAATGGATAGAGAGAAAAACATTACAAAATTCTACTGACCAAAACAGTATGCACAACCCTTATTGATAACCTCTTTTTACATACTGATACTATCTTTACAAAACATTGTTCATTAACTATATATAGAAATAGGTGGAATTATAGATATTGCCTATGGATTATCTATAAAACTACAACAAAAATTGCAGGGTTAAATTTCAACCAGGTAATAAAGTTATGATTCTCACAATGCATGACATATTTAAGCAAGAAACAAAAAGTGCTGAAAATTCATTTGAAGCTACTATCCATAACTGGCATAACAACTGGCTTCCACATTCAGAAACATCTTATAGACTAAATATGTAACCACAAGTTAAGCACTGATGTAATTACAGTTGTGATGTAGAGTAATAAACACTTGCAACTGAAGGCCTTCATTTTGTTTCAACAGCAGATGAACCCTGTCAGTAGTTCTGGATTGTGGCTTCCACTGAATAAGAATAGTGATCATATAATGTTTATCTCACTCTTTAGTTTGGACGTGTATAAACCGTGTATCCGAGCTGAGCATCTGGGCTGCAGGACACTGGGAAAGAATTGTGTCACTCATTTGCATCTGAACATCCAGACGTTTCAAAAAACTATCCCACTCCACCTGTAAATCAAACAAACATCCATTCAGCACAGTAAATTACTCACTCACTCTTATACTAAGGTAATATATTAAAATAATTTAGCATTTAAAAACAAGCAGTCTACGAAGTGCTGTAAGGATACATGGTGATGAAAAAATATATAAGACAGGAGGAAAAATTATATCTCAATGCTTTTGCATTCTCTTGAAAAACTTTTGCATTCTCTCGCCAATGTATAGCGGTCCACCCAGAAATTTTGTGCTCTCTCGTCAAAGTATTGCGTTCCCGAGAAATGTTGTTCTCTCGCCAAAGTATTGCATTCCACCAAGAAGTTTAGCATTCTCTCGCCAAAGTATTGCGTTCCCCTGAGAAATTTTGCATTCTCGCGCCAAAATATTGCATTCCACCAAGAAATTTTGAATTCTCTCACAAAAGTAATGTTCCCATGAGAAAATTTGCATTCTCTCGCAAAAATATTGCATTCCATCAAGAAATTTTGCCTTCTCTTGCAAAAGTATTGAATTCCACTGAGAAATGTTGTTCTCTCGCCAAAGAATTGTGTTCCCCTGAGAAATTTTGCATTCTCTCGCAAAAGTATTGCATTCCACCAAGAAATTTTGCCTTCCACCAAGAAATTTTGCCTTCTCTTGCAAAAGTATTGCATTCTCCTGAGAAATTTTGCGTTCTCTCGCCGAAGTATTGCGCTCCCCTGAGAAATTTTGCCCTCTTGCCAAAGTATCGCATTCCCCTGAGAAATTTTGAGTTCTCTCGCCAAAATATTGCATTCCACCAAGAAATTTTGCCTTCTCTTGCAAAAGTATTGAATTCCAGTGAGAAATTTTGTTCTCTCGCCAAAGTATTGCGTTCCCCTGAGAAATTTTGCGTTCTCTCGCCAAAGTGTTGCGTTCCCCTGAGAAATTTTGCGTTCTCTCGCCAAAGTATTGCGTTCCCCTGAGAAATTTTGCCTTCTCTTGCAAAAGTATTGAAATCCACTGAGAAATTTTGCCCTCTCTCACCAAATTATTGTGATCCCCTGAGAAATTTTGAATTCTCTCGCTAAAATATTGCATTCCACCAAGAAATTTTGCCTTCTCTTGCAAAAGTATTGAAATCCAATGAGAAATTTTGTTCTCTTGCCAAAGTATTGCATTTCCCCAAGAAATTTTGCCTTCTCTCAACAAAGTATTGCGTTCCCCTGAGTAATTTTGCCTTCTCTCGCCAAAGTTTTGAATTTCACAGAGAAATTTTGCCTTCCCTGGCCAAAGTATTGCATTAACGCAAGAAATGTTGCGTTCTCTCGCCAAAGTATTGCATTCCCCGAAGAAATTTCCAAAAACATTTAAATAAAAATTTCCACCCATCTATTCCTTCCCCCCACCCCCATGTCACTTTAGGGGCTCTATAGCAATCATATCAAACATTAACAAATTATATTACTTACTTCCAGTTGCAGTAAGCCTTCAACATTATCTCGAACCTCTGTGATTCTGTTAAATTGGGAATCAAATATTATCTATATAGTATTATGCCATTGGTACCCAATATGTAATGGATAATTACAGGACACAGATGAGCATTTTTTTTAATAATGATTTTTTAGAAATATTGTTCTATCATATATATATATATGTGTGTGTGTGTGTGTGTGTGTGTGTGTTATACTGTTTAATACATTGCTACTAACCAAATAAATACATTAATTTTATTGATGACTAATTTATTGAATTGTGAGGGTTACCTAGGAAATTGGTCAATTAAACAGTTTAGCGGTTATTATACAAAACATTTGACCAATGCCACAACTCACCAATCACAATCAAATATTGCAGAGAATATTTCCATACTCACTGAAAAAACTGTTCCCATAAACGTTCTGCTTCCTTTTGGTTCTTCACACCCACACTAAAAGAAAACATATTCATATAATGTAATGGAGTTTATTATTTTGTAGTACAAGAAAATATATCAAACATACCCCATGGCCATGTTCAAAAACAAGTATACACACCTGTTAAAGAACTTGGCCCCTGCTGACATCAGACCAAATAATGGACGAATTTTATTATTTACAATTTCTTGTGAAGAACCACCTAAACAACAGCAATAAATATGTGAATTATATATCTATATACTGTATTCTGAAAATACAAAAGTAAATTATAGTAAAACAAGCCAATTATAAAACAATGCAAAGCAGAAACCTTTTTCATAGACACTCGGACTTTTGAATCATAATCTACACACACACACACACACACACACACACACACACACACACACACTGTAATTTACATACATACATTTGCACACCCATGAGAGGTAAAATGATCTCAAATTGTTTAGGATACCTTTGGCGACATCATTTTCCACATTATCTAACGATGTTCTAATAAATCTTTTCAGTTCGTTCAGAGCACTTATAAGTGCGTTTTGGTCCACTTCAGTAGCCATGCTGTGCACACAGTGAGTTGCATATTGTACTGACCATCTGTCATTCAGCAGATCAGGTGATTGCGCGATCACGGAACCTAAACGGTGATTGGTTGAACCTCATCAGCGCTAAGGAAAGTAACAGTTATCACGTGTCATCGTTGTTGTTGTTTTTCAGTTGCAGTATGTTTGGACAATTTACGTCTAAATAATGGCACTGAGAAACTTAAATAGTCATTGAATTGAAAAAAAACAACAAAAAAAAAAAAACAGTGACAAGTTTAAATAAATGTATCAGACCAGCTTCCGGGACGCACGGACCCTAGAACACGTACCACCTAGTGGATGTACTGTGCACTACAAGCTTCCTTCTTGCCTACCCTGGTCAGTATAAATATTGTAGAAGTTAAAATAATAGTAATAATTAAATAATAATAATAACAATAAAAAAAGATAAATTAAGACATTTATTTATACATTTTTGATTTGCTCCCCAAAAAGGAATTAAAAACAGAGTAAACACAACAACACTGATTTCTTTCAACTTATTTTATTGACTGTGGCTGCTCGATCAAATAAAGTCATAGATTTTCCATTTTAAAGTTGTTTTTTCTTGTGCGTTGAAGAACCCACCTTTATTTCCCTTCATGAAAGAAAAAAAAACACAGTTGTTCTTACATTTTCACAGGAAAATAAAGAAAATAAGTATTTTCCATTAAGCACCAACCACATGAATGAGAAAACCGAAAAGCTACTTAAAATGGTCACTTAAGAAGATGCTAAAATAAAATTAAGGATTTATAAGATTAAGGAACTGTAAGACTCTTTTGCCTTTATCAACTGTAGATTGAGGTGTAACCGTTTCCAGTGTTTAAGATCACATGAACATCTCCAGAATCTCATCGCACATTATTCAGTTGAGCCATTAAGTAGAGACAACAAAAAGAATAATAAAGAAGCCAGTGTGGACAGTAAACATGGTAAAATCTGCCTTTCAAACAACAAAAACATTAGCAAACATCTTTCCCCACTGTGTTCAAGTATTCAGAAAGGAACTCAGATCTGAAGAATATTGCTTGATAAACTCTTCAAAGGACATCTCTGCAACCAGTCACCGATTCGATTCTAAAACCAAAAAGCAACTGATGAATAATAATTTAATAAAGATATTTTAAATTATATTCTGCTACATTTCCTGCTGTTTTTTCCCCCCCAACTCAGATTATGCTTGCAATTTCTGAACTTTAATTACATAACAGCAACACAAATGTATATTTAATTTAAAATTTGAACAAAGAGTCAACTCTCTTCTCCATGTTTGTGGAAATCTAAAATCAAAGAGAATTTGCACTGAAATTTGATATGTAAAACCATGTAAAAGTGAGGACTGTGAGCAAAGATGCCCTGAGTAGAGACGGCCCTTGTTTGAGTTTTGAATAATTGGATGGTATTTCAAGTTTAGGATTTCTTGGGACAGTGCGAAGACGAGTCTGTATTTAGAACTTCAATCATGGTCCGCGTTAACTGGAACGTCTCCGAAACCGACGGAAGGTTCTGGTACCAACTCGGCAAACTAATAACAGAGAAAGAAAGACGAAAGTGTTACTAGTATGAATGTGAGCATTAGTAATACAAGTAGTAGCTTCTTGTCATACCTCTTTAAATTCATCCAACTCTTGACGGTCTTACTGAAGCGATCAGGATTGGCTGTAGTCATGGCCTCGAAGTCAAACAGCTGGGTGACAAACCAGAAAAAGTTATGCATTATAACAGATACTTATAGAGTAACTGTAAGGGCAGTAACATTATTTATGTCTTTACCTTTCCAGATGGGATTCGGCCCAGCACCTCTTTCCCACTGGCCATCAGAGCTCCCATGACGACAGAATACGCCACAACACTGGATGAATAACAGCGATTTTAAACAAGCAGGCATAACAAACACAAATTAGTTCTGAAATATAGTCTGCTGTGATTGAAAACTTGTTCAAGTCAGCATGAAATGAAAATGTACAATATCTATCTTCTAGAAGCATCTTAAAGGGGACCTATTATGCCCCTTTTTACAAGATGTAAAATAAGTCTCAAGAGTATGTACTTAGAGTATGTATTTAGCTCAAAATACCCCAGAGATAATTTTTTATAGCATGTTAAAATTGCCACTTTTCAGGTGTGAGCAAAAATGCGCCATTTTTGAGTGTCCCTTTAAATGCAAATAAGCTGTTGCTCCTGGCCCCCTTTCCAGAAGAGGGCGGAGTTTCAAGAGCTCATGCGCCAACATACCAGCAACAACTAAATAGGACAATCTCACGCACCAAAAATGTCAGAAAGGGCTTTTATGTGCAATTTTTAACTAGGAAACTCTTGTTTACGATAATTTAGATTGCATGTGAGGGCAGCATCAGTTCTGGATATGAAGTTTGAGCATGAAGTATTGGTATTGACCCATCTTTCAGAACCAATCTTTGTGAAAATACAGCATTGAACAGACCCTCATTTGTGAAGCAGTCCAAATGATTGGCACAAACGTACAAGACTTCACCTACTTTCTTTGGGACATTTCCTTCAAAAATGAAATTTAACCACAATGTCCTCAGTGACTCATAGCAGGAATCTATGGAGACTCTTATGCTCATTGATACATCCCAAAATACAACACTTGTAATATCTCCGCTACAGTAAGGATACAGAAATGCCGGACTCTCTCAGTGCTTCTCACTCAGGGCTGTCTCTATGCTAATAGGGCAGATGGTTTTGGGCGGGGCTTCTGCCTACGATGACGTAATTGTAGGGGAGAATCTGAATCAGCTCTTTTAAAGAGACTGCTTCTGATTTATGGGAATTATTAAAAAAAAAAAAAAAAAAAAAAAAAAAAAAAAGGAGTGAGTGGATTTTTATCATTACAGGTTGGTTGTTTACACATCAGTGTTCAAACACCTTATAAAAGTGAATTTTGCATAATAGGTCCCCTTTAAATGACATTTTATTATGAACTATTCATCCATTAATTTTTTTATTTGACCTTGTAATTATGAATCAAAATGTAATTTCTGGTGAAATGACAGACCTGTCTATGTTGACATAATATGCCAGACTTTTCATTTAGTCCACTTAAAGGGGCTATATGTAGAATTCAGAAACCCTTGTTATTAGTGACACAGGTGACCGTTAAGTGAACTGCAGCCAGCTACTTATTGCTCGTGCTCGCACATATAACGTACAAGTGACTGAACAAGATTCAAGGCCCTGATATACTCACGGCAAAGTACTTTTTCATTCTTTGCTTAGAAGTAAAAAGTTGCATCGCACGATATACTGTTACCGAACATCCTGACACGTCCACCCTGCTAAGAGCGACATTTAGATAAAAATGTAAATAGGTGCTGTGAGCTTTCCTCTCAATAACAAAAACACACAACAAATATGACCGCTGTGAGAAAACAGTAGTTAAGAAAGCATCTGATCATAGTGATGTGGATATATTTGCACCAGCTCTGAGATTCACTGGCATCATGTTGACAGCCAGGTGAGGTAATTAAAATTACAAAGTTATGATAGTTTGATTATAAAAGTATATTTGACACTAGAGACTATATAGATCTGGCTCAATGAGACTATAGTTTGAATTAATCCCTTTTCTTTGCATGACATTGACATTACAGTACAGAATGGCTCTTTTCTGCATTATCATGGATAATGTATAAGCATTTGTTTAATGTATCATTGAACATAAGAGGGGCTAAACGTCACATCCTTTTGATTTTCCCAGCAAAAACGTCTTGAGTCCTTCACATAAAAATCAGTCTACAGGCTTTCATAGACAACCTAGGAAGTCAGGAGAGGATTTGTTTTTTTAAAGGTGCCCTAGAATTAAAAATTTAATTTATCTTGGCATAGTTAAATAACAAGAGTTCAGTACATGGAAAAGACATACAGTGAGTCTCAAACACCGTTGTTTCCTCCTTCTTATATAAATCTCATTTGTTTAAAAGACCTCCGAAGAACAGGCGAATCTCAACATAACACCAGCTGTTACGTAACAGTCAGGATCATTAATATGTATGACCCCAATATTTGCATATGCCAGCCCATGTTCAAGGCATTAGACAAGGGCAAAACGTCTGGATGTGCACAGTTGAATCATCAGACTAGGTAAGCAAGCAAGGACAACAGCGGAAAATGGCAGATGGCGCAATAATAACTGACATGATCCATGACTACATGATATTTTTAGTGATATTTGTAAATTGTCTTTCTAAATGTTTCGTTAGCATGTTGCTAATGTACTGTTAAATGTGGTTAAAGTTACCATCGTTTCTTATTGTATTCACGGAGACTAAAGCCGTCGCTATTTTCATTTTTTTAAACACTTGCAGTCTGTATAATTCATAAACACAACTTCATTCTTTATAAATCCCTCCAACAGTGTGTAATGTTAGCTTTAGCCATGGAGCACCATCAAAATCATTCAGAATCAAATGTAAACATCCAAATAAATACCATACTTACGCGATTAGACATGCTGCATGAAAAACACTTTGTAAAGATCCATTTTGAGGGTTATATTAGCTGTGTAAACTTTGTTTATGCACTGTTTAAGGCAAGCGCGGGCTCCGGGGGTGGAGAGCGTGAGCATTTAAAGGGGCCGCAGCCTAAATCGGCTCATATTTAATGATGCCCCAAAATAGGCAGTTAAAAAAATGAATAAAAAAAAAAAATCTATGGGATATTTTGAGCTGAAACTTCACAGACACATTCAGGGGATACCTTAGACTTATATTTCATCTTTTAAAAAGACGTTCTACGGCACCTTTAAGTTTTGATACAAGCTGTTTATACATTAAAAAAGCAATTGACACATGAGAATTCTTACATATAGCCCCTTTAAACTTAGCTCAGTTCTTACAATCGACTGCAAGCTCGCATTCAGATCTGCCTCCATCTAACCAAAAAACAATGTACAGAACCAAGTCCTCGCCCACCTTTTCAATAATTCGTTACAATACGATATAAATGATGTGATGCAAATTCACATACATCACTAGTTTAATGTTGCTTAATCTGTGTTTTGAATATGATGGAGAAACTTGTCCAATCTTAGTAGGAGTAAAAACATACGCAATTAGTGATCAATTTATTAATCTGTAAGTAAAAATATTAACAAAAATCTATTTGTAAAGTAAAAAAATGACAAATCTACAGTTATTTAGTTCACATTTTAAAATATATCTAAATACATCTTTTAAATAGTACTTTTATACATGTATTTGACATTTGCTTTTCTTATTCCTTTTTAATCCTTTAAAAAAAGTATAATTGTCAATATCAACACCTAAATTAATAAAAGCAATTATCTTAAAATGCTATTAACAATGCTATTTAAAACTTGTATTGATTATGTATTAATAATTATTAATTCAACTTCCTAAATCCCTAGCACCCACCTATTTATTTCATGGTTTTTCTGACTTGATATTTACCTACTTTTATCTTCAAACTCCAACTTTTAAACCAATCTTAAATAATAAACTTAGATTCTGCCTTGACAAAGCCTGAAAGTATTTAAACTGCTTAAAACGTTGATGCTTTGTCTCAGCAGAATCAAAGATTATCATTATTTGTACCTAAACATTAATTAAATATGTTCATTTTAAAATCAATAAATTACCAAATGATTTCTACAGTTTTAATGCCACTCACAGACTAAAATTTAAAATCCTAATTCTCATGCAGTCATAAATATTCTCTAAACAGGGAAATTAAACTGTTTTCTTACCTTGAGCCTCTGGATAGTGGCATGAGGTTACAGAAGTAATACACCAGAGAAAGAATTAAATTACACACAGCATCTGCATCCTAGAGAGAAAGAAAGGCAATAAACACTACTATAATAACAGTAAATGTCACGGTTGTATGTTTTTATTTATTTATTTATTTATTTATTTATTTATTTATCTCCTTGCTTTGTCACTCTCTGACTGGTTCTCTCATGAAGTGAGTTCTAAAGTTATTAAATTGGAGAATCCCTGGTTCCACCTATCCGTAGGGATTACAACAAATCAGCAGGTTGACTGACATTCATGTATTTGGCAGATGATTTCACCATTGGCCGATAGTTTTTTTTAAATTAATGATTTATATAGATTATTTAAATGATTTAAACCCCGTCTGATGGCAGTGGTGTTGCAACAATCTATAGAGATATTCTTAATGTTACTTGGAAAACAGGACACAAGTTTAATTCGTTTGAAATGCTTGTGCTAAATGTTACTGTGGCAAGGGGGATGAGGTTCAGTGGAGTCGCCAACGGGAGAACGAGGCAGGAGACGAGCGGTGCGCAAGTAGGTCAAGTGCAGCGTGACTAACACCTGTGTCTTATTGCAATGATTGGCATGGAAAGAATAAAAACTGACAGGTGATGGGCCAAAGCAGAGAGAGACTGGTGGACTCGGGCGCACAAGAGGCTTGCTTGTAAAAGACAAAGACTGAAGAAAGTGACTGTTGCCGTGAAGCACAGGTGGTGGTGCTACTGTTTTTGTTTTTACACTCAAGAGTGGTTATAATGAATAGGACCTTAAGCCAAACCTGCCTTCTCCTTCTTATTTATCCAGAAATGTTACAGTTACACTTTCAAATATAAGAAAAAAAACCTGTTATCTCCTGCTCTGGCTACCGTATATATAGACCTCCAGTGCGCTATGTTGATTTTCTCCAGGGCCCTGTGTTGCAGAGTCATTGGTCAACATTGATAAAGCGCTGATTGAGATTTTTATACTACAAATGATGCATTAGGAGTTGCATTTACAGACTAACTAAACTCATTTGGAGTCAAGCAAAACATCACCAGACCCACTCATTGTTTTAAATCATACACTAGATATAATTATATCACATAGAACTGATCTTATATATATATATATATATATATATATATATATATATATATATATATATATATATATATATATATTAGACACAATGTTGTCTGTTTTGTTCAATTTTGCAAATAAAACTATAATGACAAAGCAGCAGTGTTTGATTTCTGAATCCGTGTTTTGAATGAACCAAGTCAAACCAATGATTTAGCAGACCATTCATAAAAGACTTGTTGGACTTGAAGTGGCGTTACACAGACCACTTCACTGATCTCTACCTTGATATCATACACCGATCATTCTGTGTAGCGACGCTTCAGGTCCAACAAGCCTGAAGAGACCCATTTACTTCACTTCTGAATGAATCAGCTGTTTGTTTGAATGAATCGAATGAATGAATGAAAAACTCAATCACTAAGACATTTACCGCCACCTCCTGGCAGCTTTAGTTTCTTATTTAGAGTCTAATTTTACTAAAAAAAATAAATAAATTCATATTTTTTTCCCATATAAATTTTAAAGGTCTAGTTCACTCAAAAATGAAATTTCAGTCATCATTTACTCACCCTCATGGTCCAGAAGTTTATGTGTTATAAATTCTATGTTGAATCAAATAAAATATTTCTTTCTGAAGCTACTTTTTTGTAATGTCTATTTGACGCTTTACACAATAATGACTTAAAATTGTCTTTTGGGGTTAATTTCTCACCCAAAATAGATATGCGATTAAATTGTGATTAATTAAATCGCCACATCATGTAAGTTAATTAGATTAAAACCTTTAATCACTTGACAGCCCTGGAAAAAAATTATGCACTGTCATCAAATGACTATCACTTTGCTGATTTGCACTTTGCTTAATTCAATTGTTCAGTTACCATAGTTTAATCTGCATTTTAATGCACTTTTGTATAAAAAATATCTTAACTTTTTCCAATCTCTTTAATAATGAATCAAGATTATATAAATTGCATATATATGATTTAATGTTTCTTATAAAATATAAAACTGAAAAATTAATGTGTGCTGTCATCTAGGGAAACAGAGAGAAATGGGTGTAACAGTGTAAGTGGGACTATTAGTGTGTGTGTGAGCGAGAGAGACAAGACACACAGGTCACAGAACTCCCATGATTCTCTGTGTAACAGGTCAGACAGGTGCAGATTCCAGAGCTGTGAGCACCGCAGTGAAACTGCGTTTACGTGACAGTGAATTAATTAGCTTTAAGATATGTGACTAATGAACACACGCCAGCAGTCACACAAGAGGTTTAGCAGGAGATAGAGGAGCTGGTGAAATTGATGTTCAGCTGGTGTACAGAGAAGAACAGAGACTGACAGACACACATACAGATGTTCTTACCCCTAGTTCAGTGGAGAGCATCAGGGTTTTGCCTTTGGCAGTGAGATCTTTATAGAGCGCTTCAATTTCTGACTGATACTGCTGCGTCCTCTCATCTGTGGTCTGAGTTTCTACTGAAAATAGCATGTTTCCCACTCTAACACACACACACACACACACACACACACACACACACACACACACCACAAAATCATTAGCATATGACACAAAATAAAGGCCGAAACAAGTATGTAAAAACACTATACAAACTGCTAAGCAGCCTTTACACATTGTTGCATCAGGAACCATGTGAGAACTAGAATGGTAAAACTGGCTATTTTATTACAGAAGTTGATTAGTTTATGTAGATAAAAAAAAATAACTATATGGATAAAGTTCCCTGATGAAAAACAGCCTAAGCTGGATGGCCACTTCTTTAGAACCAGCTTAAACCAGCTAAAACCAGCTCTGGCTAGTTTAGCTGTTTTTTTTTTTTTCAGCAGGGTTTAAAGATAAACTTTGATGCTGGCTTGATAAACCTTTGTCTAAAAGTTTAATATGGTTTTAAAGCTTTCAGAATGAAATACTACATTTCTAGCACATTTCTAACATGTTTTAACACTGCTAGCATGATTTAGCATATTTCTAACCTGTTTTAACTTGTTGTTACCCTGTTTTACATGTTGCTAGCATGTTTTAGCACATTGCTAATACTTTTAGCATGTTGCTAACAAGTTTCTAACATATTTTAGCACATTGTACTAGGCTAGTTGTTAGACTTTGCTAGGTCATAAGACAGCTTAAATACTCTATATGAGTTATGTGAAAGTTTTTCCTTCCCCCTCAAAGGAAGTAATTGGGAATTTGGTTCTGTTTGAAAGTCCGATACAGGAATTCCCTAAGTAGGATCAGTTAGGAAAGATATGGCACACCAAATTCAGAACACCCCATGTCGAGTTTGGTGGTCACAGCTCTGGACCACATTCAATTTTAGAAATTTGGTCCAATTTGTTCTTAATTTGACCGAACAAAAAGCTGCTTGGTTAGAAAGTGAGAGGTGCTTCATACATTACTATACTGGACAATGGTAACTTACCATAGGTAAAGACCTTTCCTCAAAACACTGCCCGTGTAACAAATTCACGACCCTCAAAATACATTTTAACTTATTATTGTTAAAATGTAAAGTTTTTTTATATTTTTTATATTCAGCTTGTCAGTTTGATTTATTTAAATTAATTACCTTAAACTGCCCAGTTCAATAAATCAATTCAAAACTTAATTCAATCAATTTGTTTGTGTCATCACTCAAGTCATGTGGCATTTTTCACATATTTAAAATGTTTTTGTACAAATATATTTAATAATAATAATATAGTATATTACTACTTATGATTATATTGGTGCATAAAAATGAGAATGATTAATATTTCTTGTGTTCATTTAGTGAAAAACAGTGTGGGGAAATGCAGATATCATGAAGCACATACAGATATATAGATAACGATGTATGCAAACCTCTCATAATTGCGTGCATTTAAGAGCGTCTGAAATAGATCATTTTCATACAGTCTGTTACCTGAAGCAATTACATTATATTAATCATATTAATCATCTCCTGCAGAAGCCCCTCCACACACCTGCATATGGAAGTCAATAAAATAGAAAACATGGCCTAAACCATCCCATAAACTGAAAATACACTAAAGAACACAAACTTTGAAGGCATAATATTTTAGAATATTTCAGGTGGAAGTTCTCACCGATCCCCGGTGATGGTAATGGTGAAACCGTCGTATTCTTTCCCAGAATCCTTCATACTGGGCACTTTGGAATTGACTGTGAAACCATCTCTGGTTTTACTGTTGAACTGCTTCAGATATGAAAACACACACAGAAACATATCAGAGAAACTATCTTTATGCGGTTTATGAAAACTTGCATGTGTTTATTTTAAGTGTGGCTATTTAAAAGTGTGAAATACCAATTGTAATTATGAGCAAGCAAATAAGTATAAGCAATCATTTCCCATGTGTTTATCAGAGGCTGTGACACTCATGATTAGAAGTTTTTTATTAACACAGATTTAGTATTATCACATGAAAAATATGAATGGTGAAAAAATAAACATATCTTAGACATTAATTACTGGTAATCTATTAGGATGAGAAAGATGTTTTTAGACTTTCATACAGTCAGACCTTGTCTAACCCGAAAGATTGTTAAAATTGAATTCGTTTAGCACACAAATTATCCATTTAATGATTTAGATGATAATTATGTGACTAAAACACTGTTACAAGCAGCTGTAAAACACATGTTTAACACTCATGTTACCTTCATGATGGGCAGCAGATCCTCCACTTTATTAACATTTTCCAGGGCCTGCTTTACTTCCTGAAGCCCCCGTGGGTTATACGCCCTGATGGAGAGAGGACACATTTATCAACATGTATATGGTGTATTTATAAATGAACAAAGAATGATAGATGAATGAATAATTTCACATGGTGAATAAATTATGTACCTGTTTGACTGGTGTGTCAGTGAATAAGCAGAGTATGTAAATGAATGAGTGATTTACACTAGCACTGAAATGTTTGGAAACAATAAGATTTTCTTTTATGTTTTTTAAAAGAAGTATCTTACGCTTACCAAGATTGTATTTATTTCATCAAAAATAATTACATTCATTACAATTTAAAATAACTTGTTTTCTATTTGAATATATTTTAAAATGTAATTTATTCCAGTGATCAAAGCTGAATTTTCAGCATAATTACTCCAGTCTTCAGTGTCACATGATCCTTCAGAAATCACTCTAATATACTGATTTGATGCTCAATAAACATTTCTTATTATTATCAGTTGAAAACAGATTTACTGCCTTAATTTTGTGGAAATCATGATACATTTGATTTGTTGATGATCATTTATTTGAAAAATCTTTTGTAAAGATTGATGTTAAAATGAGATGTTTGAATGAATTAATGAGGTAACACTTTACAATAAGGTTCATTAGTTAAACGTAATGTATTAACTAACCTGAACTAACCATGAGCAATACGGTATTTACTAATCTTTGTTAATGTTAGTTAATGAAAATACAGTTGTTCTTTGTCTGTTCATGTTAGTTCACAGTTAAGATTTTAATAATGTATTAGTAAATGTTGAAATTAACGTTAATAATGAACTGCTCTTATACGGCATTTATTTATCTTTGTTAGTTCATGTTAACTAATGAACCTTATTGTAATGAATGTGCAAGGTGTGGTAATGAATGAAGGCTGTGAATGAATGAGGTGTGTGTTACTGAATGAATGAATGAATGAATGAATGAATGAATGAATGAATGGCTTCTGCCAGTATTTATTTAAAAAAAAAGAAAAGAAAAAACACACACCAAAAAACAAACAAAACATAACTCACCCGTGATAAACCAGTATTCTGTCCTTTACGAAGATGAGAATACTACTGAAATACTCCAGATATCTGATATTTATGATCTGCCCTCTGTGAAACAACAGAAAAGGAATTAAAACACTATAAAACAACCAAAGCAACTGGTTTAGGTCTGTTTCATATGGAAGCCCATTTCTGCCGCATAAGAAAAATAAAAAGCATCATGCTCTGGTAAGTCATAATTATGATATAAATAGTCGAAACTATGACTAAACTGAAATATTGACATGTCATAATATCAGTTTAAATCATAATTTTGACTTAAGTCAATATTCCAATTTAGTCATAGTTTTGACTATTTAAAGGTGCCATAGAATTAAAAATTGAATTTATCTTGGCATAGTTGAATAACAAGAGTTCAGTACATGGAAATGACATACAGTGAGTCTCAAACTCCATTGTTTCCTCCTTCTTATATAAATCTCATTTGTTTAAAAGACCTCTGGAAAACAGGCGAATTTCAACATAACACTGACTGTTACGTAACAGTCGGGGTGTACGCCCCCAATATTTGCATATGCCAGCCCATGTTCCCAACATTATGAAAGGCATTAGACAAGGGCAGCCAGTAACGTCTGGATCTGTGCACAGCCGAATCATCAGACTAGGTAAACAAGCAAGAACAACAGCGAAAAATGGCAGATGGAGCAATAATAACTGACATGATCCATGATATCATGATGTTTTTAGTGATATTTGTAAATTGTCTTTCTAAATGTTTTGTTAGCATGTTGCTAATGTACTGTTAAATGTGGTTAAAGTTACCATCGTTTCTTACTGTATTCACGGAGACAAGAGAGCCGTCACTATTTTCATTTTTAAACACTTGCAGTCTGTATAATTCATAAACACAACTTCATTCTTTATAAATCTCTCCAACAGTGTGTAATGTTAGCTTTAGTCCATGGAGCACAGCCTCAAACTCGTTCAGAATCAAATGTAAACATCCAAATAAATACTATACTCACATGACCCGAAGCATGCATGCAACATACATGTCAAACATCTTGTAAAGATCCATTTGAGGGTTATAGTAGCTGTGTGAACTTTGTAAATGCACTGTATTATAGAGTCGCGAGCTCGATGGGCAGGGAGCATGAGATTTAAAGGGCCAGCAGCCCTGAATCGGAGCATAGTTAATGATGCCCCAAAATAGGCAGTTAAAAAAATTAATTAAAAAAAAATCTATGGGGTATTTTAAGCTGAAACTTCACAGACACATTCAGGGGACACCTTAGACTTATATTACATCTTGTAAGAAAGTGTTCGATGGCACCTTTAAGTCATAGTTTTGACTTTTTGTAATAATTTTGACTATAAGTATTCATTTCAATTTATGTCATAATATCAGCTTAAGTCATAATTTTGACAAGTCGAAATTATGAAAAAAAAGTTGAAAATATGTAAGTCAGAATTATGACATAAAAATAAAAAATGATGACGTGTTAATTATGATATATAATTTTGACTTAAATAATAATTATGACTTATCAGAGCATGTTTTTTTTTCTCTAATGCGGCGGAAATGGGCTTCCATAGTTTCACACTACAACCAAAAGCAATGCATATTTTTTTATCGGAATTTTATCGGCATGCAAGTTGACGACACGTTAAGCTTGGCATGTGACACTTGACGCTGTATGACTTGTGTAGGTCATCGGTTTCTTTTGTTTTTATTCTTGTACTTCAAATATTGTTAACTAGATTATGACATATTTGATTTTCTGATTCTATGTCAGTAAATGTATTTTGTGTTTTAAATACTTTTATAATGATTATGTTAGTTACTCGACAAGTCATTTTGGGCTATGTGGACCACCATGATTGTTTATGCTGGAAAGTCTGAATTTACACATGAATTCATCCAGTTCTCCCTAAAGCTATTGGCCAGTCAGCTTGGAGAAAAACAAAGAAACCTTTATAGTTACAGCAAATAAAACACAATGTGAAATGTATATTTGAAAGCTTATTTTCTCAATTATTATTGCAGCTTCCAAAGACGTCAGTGTGTATTTTTACAAACTATGAATGTTTTTGCTAGTATAAGCATTTGGTGGCTGAAAACACTGAACAGATGTGATATATGAGGAGTGTTGAGCATGTCCGTCTCTGGCTCAGCGCCAGCCAAAGCACAAAAGCAGATTTGAATTTAGCAGTTGATCACGTGATGCACTGAACGTTCCAATCACACCGGTGTGACTGTATATTTTAAAGGGTTAACATTTACAAGAAAAGTGGATTTTGCTGGGAATCAAACCTATTATTTTGCCCCAGAATTTTAACATAAATGCTTGAGCTCTTTAAAATCAAATGAATTCTGATTGGCCACCAATGTTTTTATCATTCTGAAAGTGATTCCAATGATATTGTTCCCTTGTATCGTTATCGTTGTGGCATGGAGAATTAGAACGATTATTAAATCTTTATCATCCTTGGTGTGAACGGCCCTTAAAAGCCAAACAAATTTAATAAGCGTTTAGGACTGGCAGCTTTACAGAGCAAATGGCACATTGAGGGCAGATACAACACCTGATGAGGTTAATGTGGTTGTTAAATCCTCTGCTAAGACTCCTGGCAGGCATCTGATCCAACCACAGCACAGGCTGGTCTGGATCTGCAATCCTACTCACACCCGTGAACACACACACACACACACACAAATCAGCAAAGATCAATCATCAAGCCCAACACTTGGTAACACCCTCAACAGAGTCATGAGAAGAGCTCAGGCACATTGGCTGGAATCTGACCTTCTCCATTTCACTGCGATGTCAAACATGTCTCTCCACTGCAGCTGTCTGGTCTTTCCGTTGACTCGAACCTTCGAGTTACTCCAGGTGCGCTGCATGGCCTGCATCACCTCTATGGTGGCCAAACCCATAGCTACACAAGACAACACAACACATTAAAAATGCAATTCATAAATACCTTCATAAATGCCTTGAATACATCTATGATATTCTATGTTTTTTTTCTTAAAAATTTCTTTTATTTTATGATTTAGTGATTTTCAAGAGCTCTGACCTCGGTGTATTCTGAGGTTTGGTAGGAACCCTAATGTGTCGTACTGCATCAGTGCGCCGAGGTGATCGGCTGTACAGATGAGCTTCTGAACCTCAGCAGAGTAACTGTCAAAGTTCTGAGGTAGAACGTCTCTACAAGACAAAGAGAGACAATGTAGGAATAAAAGAAAGTTATAATTAAAAATAAATAAATAAAATAATAATAATAATAATAATATATACACACACACACACTGATATCCACATAAATTAGATTCAAATGTGCCCGATTCCCAATAACACAAAAGACTGATTTTGTTTCCAAACTCACTTAATATGAGGCTGAAGTCCAGGCTGTTCTTCATAGTCCTCGATGAGGAAGGGAAGATTTTTAGCCCAGTGGTTTTTAAAGTTTCCAGGCAAATCCTGATCAACATTATACTCCGCAACAGGTACATCCAGATGAGAGTGTAAATAACGGGAATATTCTATCACAAAAGAAAGAAACTGAGGCATATTTCAACTTTAAGTGTTTTATTATCTAAAAAATTTATATATGAGCTTCCGTTTAAGCTTCCGCAACAACTAATGTGGTTCATTCTCGTCTTACGCAGCACGTTTGAGCTTCCACAAGAACCAATGAGGTTCATTCTCAAGTGTTAAGCAGCACGTTTGAGCTTCCACTAAAACCAATGAGGTTCGTTCTCACATTACGCAGCAGGTTTGAGCTTCCGCAAAAATGAGGTTAATTCTTTCTCGTGTTACACAGCACATTTGAGCTTCTGCAAGAACCAATGAGGTTCATTCTCGTGCATTACGCTCAATTCATTTGGATTAGTTTTATGATCTCTATGAACTTTTTGAAGCATTAAAATGTCAGTTGCGTAGCTCTCAATAGAGGGACCGAATTCTCTCAGATTTCATTAAAATATCTTCATTTTGGTTTCAAATATGAATGAAAGTCTTTTGATTTTTGGATAAGCTAACCATTTAAATATTTACACTCCTACTACTGGATTCAGCAATAAACACTGACAGAAGTCAGTGTGATTTCAATGTAGTTTCAGGCCAGTTGCCAATTTTGATGACTAACACAAATAGAGAAGCAACTGAGAACTACTGATCTGTTAAGCACTATGTAATGTTTGTTAATGGTATAATCAAAGTTATTAAAGAGCTCTAATTTCTCACCTCTGAGATATTTGACTTTGAGATATTCAGAGCTGGCTTTCTGTCCCAAGAGAGGGTCATTGAGCATGACTTTCGTCTGAGCTTTAATGCCCTCGTAGAACTGACCCATGGCCACATGACTGAGACCCTTCATGTACTGACACACCTCATTATAGGGCTCCAGCTGCAGACATCTCTGAAAGACAACATGATAAAGACACTACTGAAACAAACAAAAAACAACCACAAGACTCTGAGCTCATGACAGCAGACGACACACATCCACCCGTGAGAAACAAACAAAAAACAACCACAAGACTGAGCTCATGACAGCAGACGACACACATCCACCCGTGAACTGTCAACATCTCACCAGAATAACTGAAAAACATGTTCATTTTGTGACTCAAAAAAAAAGAAAAAAAGAAATTAATAAAACCATACAAGAAATACAAGAATGAAAAATACTGTGTTGAAATAAACAACCATGTATAAGTGACATAATGACAATTACATTTTTACTTTAAAAAAAAAAAAAAAAAAAAAATCAATGTTATTGATGTTGCAAAGAGGGAAACGCACAACTCTACACGGGTCATCCCGACTAAAGAAAGTCTAGCTGATATTCAATAAGGAGTCCAACTGACGCAAGAGAATCTCCATTTAAATACACTGTGTTCCAAATTATTATGTAAGTGACATATCAGTAGGATTTCAGTTCAATAAACATTCAGATTTTAGTGTTTCTAAGAAAGTGTTTGTTTGTTTATTTATCCATGTCTTTTTAGATAACTGGTATCAATCTCAGACAAAATAATTTGCCAGGTCTACTTAGGTAAAGGGAAACCCTTAGAGGTTGTTCCACATTATTAAGCAAGTCACAGTTCTCATGCAATACGGGGAGGAAGAAAGATCTTTCTGAAGATGAAAAGTATGAAATGGTACAATGTTGTGCAAAAGGCATGAAAACAACTAATATTGTGTGAAAACAATAAGAGTTTGAGAATTTTCATTTTTGGCAGAACTCTCTCTTTAAGCTCTACGGACAGCATCTATGATGTGTTGTCATTTACCACAGAAGATCATTTTGACTTGTCCCTTAGTTTGAAAAAACACAAAAAATGTCTATGGTTCAAGGCATTCCAGAGGCTTTTAAAGCAAAAAATGTGAAGCTTGTATTTCTGTTAAAGCTTATATGAAATTACATTATTCTTCCTTATACTCATTCTACTTTAAAGGATTAGTCCACTTTTAAATACACTTTTCCTGATAAATTTACTCACCCCCATGTCATCCAAGATGTTCATGTCTTTCTTTCGTCAGTCGAAAAGAAATAAAGGTTTTTGAGGAAAACATTCCAGGATTTTTCTCCTTACAGTGGATTTCAATGGCTACCAACAGGTTGAAGGTCAAAATTACAGTTTCAGTGCAGCTTCAAGGGCTTTAAACGATACCAGACGAGGAATAAGGGTCTTATCTAACGAATCGATCGGTCATTTTCGAAAAAAATACAACCGTTTATGCTTTATAAACAAAATATCGCATTGAACGTACTTTCCGCTTCCGCATTCTTCATAACGCTTACACTGAATGTTCTACGCCTTCCCTATTCAAGTTACGGAAAAAAATTAAACTGGCGCCGCGTTCGTTCCGTAAGTAGAATAGGGAAGGCGTAGAACATTCAGCATAAGCGTTATGAAGAATGCGGAAGCGGAAAGTACGTTCAATGCGATATTTTGTTTATAAAGCATAAACGGTTGTATTTTTTTCTAAAATGACCGATCGATTCGCTAGATAAGACCCTTATTACTCATCTGGTATCGTTTAAAGCCCTTGAAGCTGCACTGAAACTGTAATTTTGACCTTCAACCTGTTGGTAGCCATTGAAATCCACTGTAAGGAGAAAAATCCTGGAATGTTTTCCTCAAAAACCCTCATTTCTTGTCGACTGACGAAAGAAAGACATGAACATCTTGGATGACATGGGGGTGAGTAAATTTATCAGGAAAAGTGTATTTAAAAGTGGACTAATCCTTTAAATCAACATTTCCAATTAAAAGCAAATATTTACTGGGAAATAATGTACAGCAGGACTTGATTTTATCCATCATGGATATGTGGCCATGGTTACATCAGCAGTGATGAAAAGTCATAAACATTTTACCAAATTTTGATAGAAGATTATGAAATGTGCACTGATTTATCCTGAACATTTATTAGATTAAAGGGATACTCCACCGTTTTTTCATATTAAACTATGTTATTCCCTTAACTAAGACGAGTTGATACATACCTCTCTCGTCTCAGTGAATGCACTAAATCGCTCTGTCTTGCGGCGAAACTTTGTTAGCACTTAGCTTAGCCCAGTTCATTCAATAGGGGCCAAACAGAGAAGCTACCAAACACCTCCACGTTTTCCCTATTTAAATACAGTTACTCGAGTAGTGTAACTCGACCTAGGACGGTGACACAAAACAAAACGTTGCGCTTTTCTAAGCGTGTAAAATGGATAACTATATTGTATGGCGGAATACCATAGCAAGTGCTCGGGAGCACTTTGACTTGGCGCAGTAATATCTTCACTCGTGAAAAGTCCTCTCACCGGCCCCGCTCCCTCTCCTCCTCCCTCTCATTTCCGTCAATAGAACCAACGTGACTTTTACCACCTGTGCTATTAGCAAACTGCAAGAGATCATTTGCAATGGCGGACTTTGTAGATGATTATGACTTGTTTGTAGCAAACCCAGAGCCATATCTGTTTGAACCCGAGTACACGGAGGAGGAATTAGCTCTTATGGACCGTGAGAGGGAAAAAAGATACGAACCAGAACAGACCGGAGCCGGAGCGTTGGTTCTATTGACGGAAATGAGAGGGAGGAGGAGAGGGAGCGGGGGCCGGTGAGAGGACTTTTCACGAGTGAAGATATTACTGCGCCAAGTCAAAGTGCTCCCGAGCACTTGCTATGGTATTCCGCCATACAATATAGTTATCCATTTTACACGCTTAGAAAAGCGCAACGTTTTGTTTTGTGTCACCGTCCTAGGTCGAGTTACACTACTCGAGTAACTGTATTTAAATAGGGAAAACGTGGAGGTGTTTGGTAGCTTCTCTGCTTGGCCCCTATTGAATGAACTGGGCTAAGCTAAGTGCTAACAAAGTTTCGCCGCAAGACAGAGAGATTTAGTGCACGCACTGAGACGAGAGAGGTATGTATCAACTCGTCTTAGTTAAGGGAATAACATAGTTTAATATGAAAAAACGGTGGAGTATCCCTTTAAGTAAAGAGTCTACTCCGAATAAATTTGTAGACTAATATTGCTAACATAAAGGTAATTACACCATAGTCTGTCTGAATACACGATTCTGATTGGCTGGAAGGTGTGCATTAAAACCATTTAATGCACAGGTAGTTCCAGTCAGTTTAATCACCGTTCTGTATTAATGCGCTGCTTTCACTTAAGCACACACACGTCACTCGCACACAGAGATCAGAGATCATACTGCGCACACACAGAAACATTCATGAGCACAGAAACTTGTTATCAATGCTGCTATTAATGAAATCGCTACATTATATTTCTCAGCAACGAGGGGGAGGACATCACTGTTTTTGAAGTAATTAAACTCACAGCTTCATACCTAGTAGAGAGAGACGCTGGTAATTCACAGACACATCTGTGAATTACCTGTAAATAAATATTACCTGTAATTATCTAACGAGACATAACTAACAAAAACCATTTTCACCCTTGTGGTCAAATATTGTGCTGCAAACATCAGTAACAGCTTTAACTTATCAATGTTGGCAAATGACCATGGTATAAGCGGGATAATCCACGGCTAGCTGTGCATTACATGATTTGAATCGGGCAGTTCTTTGCCTCCACATTGTGCATTATAATTGTTTAATGCACAGCTAGCTGTAGATTATCCCTTACATACAACACAATCGGGACACACATGTTTGATTTACCTTAAAGTTGCCAATGGCCTCTTGCAGGCTGCCATGGTGGTACAGCATCATTCCTCTGAGCTGGAGCGACTGGATGTGGTTCTGATCCAGTAACAGAGCTTTCTGGAAGCTTTCCATAGCATTCTCAAAATCACCCAACTCCCTGAACACACACACACACACACACACACACACACACACACAAATTGGGTCCAGAGTAACCTTTGAAAGGACTGACAATTAAAATCATCATGTGTCAGTAGCACCACACCTGTAAGCCTGGCCCAAGCTTTTATATGCATCTATGAAGTCCGACTTTAATTTGAGAGCTTCTTTAAACACCTCTATAGCCTCCTGCATGCGGAAAACAACATTTAGTAGTATCATAGACTGTACATTTTGTCAGTTATAGTCTACTGCCCAGTATAAAATGGCAAATCTCGTTAAACTTCAGTCCAGATCTTACATATAAACTGCATATGTTTTTTGAATCAGGGCAGTCTGTATTGCAGTCTGTGATTTAAAGTTTTTTGTTTTTTTTTTACTTTAAGGAGACCCCTGTGGAAGAAGGTCAGCCCTTTATAGAGCATAGCAATGGGCTGGTTCTTCTTCAGCTCTAGAGACTGCTGGAAATCATCCATGGCTGCCATATAATCCTGAAAAACAAGGAGAGAAAGGAAGACACCTGTTAAATCTTATTCATCAATGAGCAATTTTTTTTTTTTAAATAAAATTATTCTTATTTAGCAACAACTACTTTTATTCAGCAAGGATGCATTAAATTGATCAAAAGTGATGGTAAAGTCTTTGTTTACATTGTTACAAATTCAATCAATTTCTAACTCCCTGAACACACACACACACACACACACACACACACACATGTAAATTGGCTCCAGAGAAAACTATGAAAGGACTCAAATCAAATCAAAAATCAATTTTTCAAATAAATACTGTTCTTTTGTATTTCTATTCTTTAATGAATCTTGAAAAAAAAGTGTATCATGGTTTCCACAAAAATATTAAGCAGAAAAACTGCTTAATTTAAACATTGATAATAGCAAGAAATGTTTCTTAATCTTTCAGAAATCATTATAATATAATACTGAAGACTGAAGTAATGATGCTGAAAATTCAGCTTTGCCACCACAGGAATGAATTACATTTTAAAATATATTCAAATACAAAACAGTTCCTTTAAAATATAATAATATCTTAACACAATTACTGTTTTTACTGTCTTTTTGATTAAATAAATTCAGCCTTGGTGCGTAAGACTTAGCAACCCTTATCTTTTAAACAGTTATCAACAGTTATTAACAATTATCCCTCTAATAATATAATAATGAACGTGCCAGATTTGATTGTATGCCATAAAACCTACACTTCAAAATCTTCTTTTTTTTTTTTTTTTTTTTTTCTTTTTTTTTTTAAAGTTTATTTCTATTATCAACTGAGTTGGATTAAATTCCAAATTTAAGAATTGGCTCTTTTTTCAAATTCATAAGCTGTAATTTGTATTGACTGACAGAAATGTACTGAACTACAATTCATAATTACCACAGTCACACAGTCAACATTTCATTAGTCCAACAAAAGTTTTGCAACAAAACAAAATGACATCATTAATTAATACTCTCAATGGTAGCAAAAACAACCAGTTTGATTTGGAGAGTCAGAGAAAGGGTGGAAAATGGTCATGGAAAACTAACAGGAAAGTCACATTAGCAAAATTTTGTCAAAATGTTACATGCAAAAAAGATTCATTGTCTGTTGTCAGTAGTGTAGTGTAGTTCTTAACATTATATAAGTTAAGAAGTCATTTTAGCAGCTTGATTTCAATAAATGCTATTTTTGAATTGGTATGAAAGTTCTAAGTTCTAAAAGTTTTAATATATTTTTATCTCAGAAGATACATTTGATTCCTTATGATAACACCCACCCCATAATTAAAAATTCCCTTACATTGCACTGTATGTATCATGTATCAATCATAATTTCTGTGCACTTGCATAATAAAAAAATCTCTTCACATGTGCTAAAGATGACAAACGTGACGTTCCTGGACTCCGTACCCACGACATATAGATACAGCGCTATCTATGGGATACACATTATATGAAATGATCTATACGTCACAGTAACACTTCAGTCGATTTAAGCTAAAACCAAAGTGCATCATGACAGATAAGATGGCTGCTGTGTCATGTGTGTGTACCTCTGATATGAAGAGCAGTGTTCCTCTGTGTCTGTAGAGTCGGGCTGAAGGCTGCAGTTGTATGGCTTTAGTCAGGTCTGACAAAGCTTCACTGATGCGGCCCAGAGGAGACAGAATCTAAAATCACATGCTTCACTATTAACACAAAACACTTTATAAGCACAGCCTTTCTAAATAAAAGTAATTTTTTGGTGAAGGATTTTAATCTCTCATTCCTTACCTCCGCCCTCTGCTCGTACACTTCTGGTCTGCTGGGCTCCAGTGTGATCACTCTGCTCAACTCATACAGAGCCAAGTCTGCATTCTTTATGTCCTTTAGAGAGTGAGAGCTAGTTAGTTCACTTTAAAATAAAAGATTAAGTCATCATTTACTCACCCTGGTGTTATGGCCTAATGGCGTATGGTCTAATGCTGTATGCCCTTCTTTCTTTTTCAGACCACACAATGAAAAATGTAAAAAAAAAAATAATAATAATAATAATAATAATGGCAGTGAATAGCGAGGAAAATCAACCTTTTAAAAAAAGTCGCACAAGTATCACAAAATGGTCTGATGTTATATGTGTCGTATACTCCAAATGTTCTGGGGGGTTCTGATAGGATTTGGTTAAAAAAAAAAAAAAAAAAAAAAAGGATTATTTAACAGAAATCCTGACCTTGGCCATTGGTCTTCTGTGCATAGCTACACAACGTATGTGTCCATGAGACTCAGTTCACTCCGACTCGCACAGAAAAGGCAAACAAAATAACACGTTAAATAATACATTACATTTTGGTTTGTTTTTAGCAAACCCTATCGTATGCGCTGAGAACATGCATAGTATATGACATGTGCAACATAAGACCATTCTGTGATACTTTTGTGTCACAAAAAAATTCACATTTTGTGGTCTGAAAAAGAAAGAATGGCATACTGCATTCGAACCACAGCAGGGTGAGTACATGATGACTTCATTTTAGGGTGAATTATCCCTTTAATTTATATGTACAGCTATCAATAGGAGCATGAATATATATTTAGTAGTGTTTGAGGGAACATACATACACTACCGGTCAAAAATTTTTGCAATAATTACATTTATTTTTATGTTTTAGAAAGAAGTCTTTTACGTTCACCAAGGCTGCACTTATTTGATCAAAAACACAGTAAAAATAAGATTAAATATTATTACAATTTAAAATAGCTTTTTTATTTGAATACATTTTAAATCTTCAGTGCAATCATTCCAATATGCTGATTTGGTACTTCATTATTAATGTTGCTCAATTAGTAATAATGATTCTTATTATTATCAGTGCAGTTTTTGCTGCTTAATATTTTTGTGGAAATCGTGATTTTTTTTCAGGATTCTTTGATGTTCAATGTTCAATGAACAGCATTTATTTCAAATAGAAATCTTTCTTAATTTTGTTGCTATTGTTGTTAAGTCTTACTTACCCCAAACTTTTGAATAATAGTGCATTATGGGTTCCAAAAAAAATGTTAAAGGGTTAGTTCACCCAAAACTGAAAATTCTGTCATATTACTTACCCTCATGCCGTTCCACACCCGTAAGACCTTCGTTAATCTTTGGAAGACAAATTAAGATATTTTAGTTGAAATCCGATGGCTCCGTGAGGTCTGCATAGGGAGCAATGACACTTCCTCTCTCAAGATCCATAAAGGTACTAAAAACATATTTAAATCAGTTTATGTGAGTACAGTGGCTCAATATTAATATTATAAAGCGACAAGAATATTTTTGGTGTGCCAAAAAAATACAAATAAATAACGACTTATTTAGTGATGGCCGATTTCAAAACACTGCTTCAGGAAGCATCGGAGCATAATGAATCAGTGTATTGAATCTGCTGTTCGGAGCGGCAAAGTCATGTGATTTCAGCCGTTGGCAGTTTGACACGATCCGAATCATGATTCGATACACTGATTCATTATGCTCCGATGCTTCCTGAAGCATCGTTTTGAAATCGGCCATCACTAAATAAGTCGTTATTTATTTATTTATTTTTGGCACACCAAAAATATTCTCGTCGCTTTATAATATTAATATTGAACCACTGTACTCACATGAACTGATTTAAATATGTTTTAAGTACCTTTATGGATCTTGAGAGAGGAAATGTCATTGCTCCCTATGAAGGCCTCACTGAGCCATCGGATTTCAACTAAAATATCTTAATTTGTGTTCCAAAGATTAACGAAGGTCTTATAGGTGTGGAACGGCATGAGGGTGAGTAATAAATGACAGAATTTTCATTTTTGGGTGAACTAACCCTTTAAGTAGCAGTAGCACAACTGTTTTGATTGAACATTGATAATAGAAATATTTCTTGAAACAGCAAATTATTTCTGAAGGATCATGTGACACTGAAGACTGGAATAAAAATACAAAATCGTTCTTTTAAATGGTAATAATATTTCACAATATTACTGATTTTACTGTATTTTTGATCAAATACATGCAGCCTTAGTGAGCACAAGATACTTCTTTTAAAAAATTAAAAGACCTTAATTATACCAAACTTTTGACCAGTAGTTTAAAACGATTGACATACCTGCAGACTCTTTTTGCCGTATGCTATTCCCCTTCCATAGATGGCACTGACCAGTTCAGGATCTCCCTGGGGTGATAGAGGACAGTCCTTTTGTAAAAATACTTATAATAAGTCCACTATCACTGCACAATCATCGTCTTGTTAACTATCACTATTCAATCTTAGTTAGAATGTTTCTGTTGTTATACTCGGGGATGGGCAGTATTTATGATACATGCATTTCAAATACGTATTTCAAATACAAAATAGTATTTCGTAATTTGTATTTGATAGGGTGGATGAAAATGGCTTTGTATTTTGTATCAAAATACTTGTGTTATGTAGTGTTATGTATTTTATGTATCATCAAAATAGTGTTATGTATTTTTGTAGCTTTAAAATACTTTATAAGAAGTCTACATGATGACATTACAAAAATCTGGCCTCTAATTTGTGCTTACTCAGTAGTTTGCCCAGACTTGTTGAGTTCAGAACAGATGTTAAGTTTTGGAATAGTTTACCAATTTACATAATGCTCTTGAAAACTATTATACCGAGCAGCAGCCCCCTATATTTATGATTTACAATCAATTGATTAATTAGTTAGAAACTAGTTGCTATGAATACAGGTGCCATCAGTTGTCTTCTTATGAATGAGTCGGTATTGCTGATGCAAAGTAGGCCCTTCGTTACCAAACACCAAGTAACTAAACTAGGATACAACTATGAGTCATTCGCAAACTGTTATACTGTTGGTTACTTTAAAACTAAACTTCATCAGGGAGATCATAGGGATATGTGAATATTTGATCTGTTAAAGCCACAATATGTACATTTTCGCCACTAGAGGTCGCTTATCCTTGATTTTGAGGAATCATGGGATGTGTTGTCTTCACGTCTACAGCCAGTGGAAAAGAATCGGGATGGGACTCGGCCAGAAATCATGTTCATGGATGAGATTATTACCGTTACTGTGGTATGAAGCAGAGCAGAGCCGAGTTATCTTGGAACGAGACCAATGGAGCTGATGCTAATGAGAGACGAGCGCAACATGTCTTGAGCGCAGCAGAACTTTTATTATGCCACAGTCGCCGTTTCCGCTTTTTTCAGTCTAGCGTATGTGGGGTTTATCATATTAGATACATTTATGTGTTGAAAGTTGTTATAATGCTACTCTGCGTTCACTTGGCAGCTGCTCTGAGACACTTGTTGCACACTGCAGTAAGATAGATCGATATTAGGCATGGTAAAACATGGTACTCGCGGTAACAAGAAGCTATATAACATGATTAGTTTTCTGTCAGTAGGGGTGTTCGATTCCAGGTTTTTTGGAGTCGATGGAATCGACTCCTCGACTCCATTTACTGTACATCAAAACGGTCATAAATAAGCCGAGATGGCAGTCCTTACACACTTTATTTTTCGACGCAAAGCCTTAAAATCCCCTCATTAAAACAACACACGTTTAGCGAGACTGTCTAAATTGGTCCAATTTAGAGATGACTTGACGAGTAGCATATCAACATTGCTAATTGCCGATACCTAATTTTACCGAGAGAAAAGTCACGAAAAACATCTGTGGTCGAATATTATGTCAGAATTAAATAAACGAGAATGCAGGGATTCTTTAATGAATTCATCTCATTATAATGGTCAGGGGATGGCGCTAAACGCACATGATCATTGTCTTAAAAGTGCTTGGACATTAGAGTTAAAGATGCTAAAATTAATACTATACATAAAAAATGCATACAATAATGTACACTTATTAATGTGTTTATTATTGATGTGAGTTTTTTATTTTTATGTATGGTTAGTTTAATGAACACGGTTAACTATGGAAAATCAAATCTATATTTATTACAATAATATAAGCTACCATCAATAAGCCTACTAAAGCTGACACCGAGGTATGTATAATTACAAACTCACTATGACTGTTATCTATTTCTAAAGTAAGCTACATACATGTATGAGACAAAGTTTCTGCGACAGCTTTTTGACGCGATTCGTCGTTGTCTGAATTCCTCGCTTCATTTCGTTCACTCCTTGCTTAGTGCACTTAACAATAGACATTATGCACTTCACTGCCATGCATTATGTAGGCTATGGATTTGAGAATCAGTAAACAAGTGAGCGATTCCGGACACAACAACAGAGTCGACACCGAAAGTCGATTCCTGTGCTGGAGTCGACCCCGACTCTGGGGCTATTCAGAGTCGAGGAATCAACTCTTTTGGAGTCGACTCCCCATCACTATCTGTCAGTGAATGAATCCAAACAGTTCCTCATCTGTCTAATAAAACATATAATATGTTTTATTAGACAGTTGAGGAATATAATGCGTCTTTGGTGTTTCCATGGTTTCTGCAAAATAAAACCAGAACCTGAGGGTAACACGGGTATGTCATTGATAGGCGACACACTGTGCCTGTGCATCGCCTATCAATTGTGTCCTGGTTAAAAATTGCTTATTTCTCAGGATTTAAACATTCTTGGAAACATTTGGGATAATGTAAATACACCAATCAACAAAATATATAACATTGTTCTAGTGTGTGTGTGTTTTTTTTTTTTTTGATATTTTAATCCAAATCTTACGGTACATATTGTGCCATTAACTAGTTGCATATGTCAGATTTATTGCATGACTCAAGCAATTGCTATCAAACATTGTTTACTTAATCAGCTGAGTCAGTGTAATGGTGAAGGGATAGATCTAATAGGCCAATCGATGGAAGGTTTGCAAATTTTGACATTTCATGCTCCCTTGTAAAAGTATTTTTAAAATACAAAAATACAGTAGTTCATTTTGATACATGGTGTGGCTGCTGTATTTTGTAGTTTATTTTGATACACTTAAAATTAAGGTATTTGGTATTTTATTTTAAAATACATGTATTTTTGCCCAACCCTGGTTATACTCACATTCAACTGTATGCATAATTGATACAGTAATATTTCAACATGATTTGTCCTTCACAACTTTCACTTCAAGAATGTGAATACAGGATATACAGCAAGATTTTTTTTTTTTTAACTGATTGGATCATGAAAAGTTTCCAATAACAAGGTTACCAAGATAACCAAGGCTGCGTTCCACTCCAATTTTAGACACGCACTCGTGAACTTCCCTAAGCATTTCCCTCGGGGGAATCCCTGCTGCCATTTTTAAGTGCGTTCCACTTCGTTAAGTGGACAAGGGACAGACCCTCATCCCCCCGATTTTGACTGAGGGAGTGAGTCTACTCTGATGTACATTTCAAGCAGCTCTATATCCCACAATTCAACCTCAATAGTGACATCACAGCAGACTGCGCTTAACTGAAGTGTACGTTATATTAATTATTTTGAGAATGAATCACATAATAGTCTATAATATATTAATTATGTTGAGATTATGTACTAGTCGCATAATACTAGTAGCTACCTTATAGACTAGACCTAGACTAATTAAGAAACTAAATAGGGACAATTTTGATTTCATGTTGATTTTAATGCCAAATAAACATTATATCATTATGTTTACATAAGGCCTCAATGAAACTGACCTGTAGCAGTAAGGAGAAGTGTTTGATAGCTTCATCATAGAGGCCATTTCCAATGAGAACGTAGCCTATAGCTGATATAAAAACAAAAGAGCATTAGAGGTTTACATCACATAAAATCATATGCAAAAGACACAATGACAAACATCTTTGGTACACACCAAGTTCTTCATTGGTATTTTGGTTTTCCACAGCGAAAGGAAACCGACGCTGTTCGACAAACAACTTTGCCTGATTCTGTGGTGACAGAAAGAGTGAAAGAAAGAAAAACATGTCAGGAAGTCTGTCAACCTCTTACAATCAATCCAACCCAACAGTGGTTACAAAAACAATGCAAAGAGATCCATAATCACGGAGAACGAGAACAACTTTTTTTTTTGTTCTAAATAGGAAGTGTTTTGGTTTTGACACTCTTTATTCATGTGTCTATTTACAGTGTTCTAAGTTTTGAAAGAGATGTTTAAAGAATAGTTCACCTGAAACCGTGTTTTATGCAAATTACTGACCTTGTGTACGCGGTCGCTCATTTAGAAAACTCCAAATTCACTGACGTAAGAACAAGGTTAAAGGGTTAGTTCACCCAAAAATGAAAATTCTGTCATTTAATTACTAACCTCATGTTGTTCCACACCCGTAAGACTTTCGTTCATCTTCGGAACACAAATTAAGATATTTTTGATGAAATCTGAGAGCTCTATGACTATAGACAGCAATTTAAGAACCCCTGTAAAGGTCCAGAAAGGTACTAAAGACATTGTTAAAACCATCGACGTGACTGCAGTGGTTCAATCTTAATGTTACAAAGCACCAAGAATACTTTTTTATGCGCAAAAACAAAGCAAAAATAACGAATTTATTCAACAATATCTTCTCTTCTGTATCATTCTCTTACTTTGTTTATGCCTGAAGATCTTATGGGTGTGGAACAATATGAGGGTGAGTAATTAATGACAGAATTTTTGGGTGAACTAACCCTTTAAGAACAAATCCATGTGGTACACACATTTTGTGAATCAGGCAGAATTTTTTTTGTGAGAAGTTCTCCTGTGCATATAAATGCAAATAATCCACGTGATTATTAGTGAATAAGACCTATTGTCTCACAAAAGAAAGAACAGATTCTGAACAACCTGAAACGAGTAGTCAGTAATTCTAGTCTTAATTCCTATACAAATCTACATGGGTTTGTAACAAATTTGCATAATGCAAGCTTATGGTCTTCATTGGCTGCCCACAAGTGAATAAAATGGGTTTGGAATGACACAAGTAAATAAATAAATAAATAAATAAATAATGACAGAATTTTCGTTTTGGACTGAACTGTTCCTTTAACTGTGCAGTATAACGCAAATGCAACTCACAAGGATTTTCTCTGCATTGAGTGAAAAGATGGACTCGCAGGGCGGGTTGCTCCCCTCTTCACAGTCCGGGTCCTCCAACTGCAGAATAGATGACTCTGAGGAACAGAGAAAAAAAAAAAAAAAAAAAGTTACTGGATGTGACAAAAAACAAACAAAAAACAAACAAAAAAAAACAAATGACTTTAGTTGTTTCCAAATGCACTATTTACTATGCACTTATACTATGCACCATGTACTCAACTGTGAAGTGTATGAATTTTATAAGGTTATTGTGTCATTTAACATCTGATAGGCCCTCTCCCTCCTCTACAGCTGTGACAGTTGAGTGCATGAAGTGTCTGACATTTCAAATCTCATACTGTCTGAATAGGTACTATAGTTGAATTTACTTTGTGACCGTTAAAAAAAGTATGTTCTATAAAGTATGAATGTGTGTAGTATGACTAAAATCAGACATACTACATCTGCCATGTTGTCATTGTCACGAGACCTACAATACCAGTGTCAGTTGCTTCACTTCACTGCCATTCATAAATCCTGTCCTGTGGACCTCATGGGATAGTAAAGTGTATGCACACTTCAGAATCTTGCAGGAAGAAGTAGGTCATCCAGGTACTTTTCACCTACTGTTTTTCGAATACTATGTATTTGGACATACTACTCTGTTGGCATACTGTTTTTTTTGTTTTGTTTTTTGCATACTATATAGTAAGCATGTATTCAATTACATTAGGTTCTTTCATGATGGACTACTTGGGATTGTGATTTACGGCCACTCCTTTGGATCAAAACAAAACCTGAAACAGAATCCCAAGTCACCATGGTAACAATGGTTTTTGACACAATATGATAGTTACTTCCTACAGTTATTTATACTACTGAAAATAGTGGACTCATGCTACAACCCGAATTCCGGATTTTTTTTTTTTTTTTTTTTTTTTTTTTTTTTTTTTTTGAATAAAATGAAAACTAAAAGACTTTCAAATCACATGAACATAGATAACATAAATATCTAAAAGGGAGAAATTTTACACTTTTATCCACTAAGTGAGCTCATTTCAAATTTGATGACTGCTACAGGTTTTAAAAAAGTTGGCACGGGGGCAACAAATGGCTGAAAAAACAAGAAGTTTTGAAAAGATTCAGCTGGAAGAACATCTAGCAACTTATTAAGTTAATTGATATCAGGTCTTTAACATGATTAGCTATAAAAGCGATCTCTTAGAGAGAGACGGTCTCTCAGAAGTAAAGATGTGCAGAGGCTCTCCAATCTGTGAAAGAGTGCGTAAAAAGATTGTGGAATACTTTAAAAACAATGTTCCTCAATCTCTGTGCATATGGGACAAGGCCGAAGACCTTTATTGGATGCCCGTGGTCTTCGGGCCCTCAGACGACACTGCATCACTCATCGGCATGATTGTGTCAACGACATTACTAAAAGGGCCCAGGAATACTTCCAGAAACCACTTTCGATAAACACAATCCACTGTGCCATCTGCAGATGCCAACTAAACCTCTATCATGTAAAAAGGAAGCCATATGTGAAAATGGTCCAGAAGCGCCGTCGTGTCCTGTGGGCCAAGGCTCATTTAAAATAGACTATTTAAAAGTGGAAAAGTGTTCAATGGTCAGACGAGTCCAAATTTGACATTCTGATGGTATGGGATTGCATAAGTGCATACTGTATGGGCAGCTTGCATGTTCAGACGACGTCTATTTCAGGGAAGGCCTTGTGTATTTCAGCAGGACAATGCAAAACTACATACTGCAGCTATTACAACAGCATGGGGTGCTGAATTGGCCTGCCTGCAGTCCAGATCTTTCACCTATAGAGAACATTTGCACATCATTAAACGAAAAATACGTCAAAGACGACCATGAACTCTTCAGCAGCTGGAAACCTATATCAGGCAAGAATGGGACCAAATTTCAACACCAAAACTCCAGAAACTCATAACCTCGATGCCCAGACATCTTCAAACTGTTTTGAAAAGAAGAGGAGATGCTACACCATGGTAAACATACCCCCGTCCCAACTATTTTGAGACCTGTAGCAGGCATCACATTTGAAATGAGCTCATTTTGTGCATAAAATTGTAAAATTTCTCAGTTTAAACATTTGTTATGTTATCTGTGTTCTATTTTGAATAAAATATTGGCTCATGTGATTTGAAAGTCTTTTAGTTTTCATTTTATTCAAATTTAAAAAACTGCCAACATTTCCAGAATTCGGTTTGTATTTATGCCCCAATTTAAACCATGATGGTACTTAATGATTAACATATTCAAAGACCACAGGATTTACATATTCCTACATGTTAGTTACATGTTTGAATACCATGATATTACCACAGTATCATGTCCAAATCACCATGGTAATGCCAAGCTACATCTGCTGAAACTAAGCAATCATGAACTCAGTGACACCCGATCAAAGTTTTCCTGCAGTATGTTTATATAGCATTAATAAGCACATGCATGAGGCACCAGAGTTTTGCATGCATTATGCGAGTTCCTACGAGCATTTTTATAGTTTCTGCACGAATGCTTTGCGTTTCTGCTGTACGGTGTGAGTTTCTGCATGTATGATGTGAGTTTCTCCAGTATGATTTTAGTTTCTGCATGTATGATCCCGTCAAGCTCGTGTCACTGTAAGCGGAAGAGAGTGAGACGCATACAGATATCCATCAGAAAGATCAGGACGTGGCAGAAGCTCACCGCAGTCCGCCGCATACTCCTCCCACTCGGCTGGAGAGCTGCAGCCGTGCTTGTGAAGGTCGCTGTTGAAGAAAGTCAAGGTGGAGAAATACTCGCTGGATAAAATAGCTCCACATAAGTACAGCAGCGACAGAGTCGCCAGCACAACACCCCCGCCAGCAGGTGCCATGTTGTGAGTAAATGTTATGAGCAGGTGAGGAACTGTTTAGTAGTCTGGGTAATGTAGTTGCGTGGAACTGAATCCCTACTTCCGGAAGTGGCGGTGGTGGAGAAAAGAACTACATTTCCCGTCAGTAGCGTAATAAGCACCTCCTCTTATGGAGGATCAGGAAGCAGTAGGCGTGTTTTCATGCTGTCATTTGGAGAATGGCATCGGGACTGTTAAAATGCGTCGAGTGTAACGAAGATGCAACCGAATTGCATCGAGACTACAGCAACGGCATACTGAAGCTCACCATATGTGTGAGTACATTAACGTTTCAGGTTTAGCCTGGTTTTATCGGGTCTGTTGAGGTTAAAATGCCGACAATTTAGGCCTATTGCAGTGCACACAGGGAAGAACGCTGATATTTGTCACTATTTTACTCCATATAATATTATTCCTGTATTTATATATTTCTTGGCTGAAAAAAAAAAAACATCTTAAACTCATACACCGTTATTGCCTGGCAAAAAAAGAAGAAAAAAAAGATACAGTAATTTACAACAAATATACGGTGAAACTGCTGTTTATTGACAGTGATTGAAGAAGAGTACCTTTAAAAAAGAATAATAATGAAATAAAAATGCTAAATTATGTGCTGCTGTAACGCCATCTTCCACAGAATATCTGCATTTGCATTTTTTATGTATTATTTAAGGCTATTTTTATGTATTATTTAAGGCTAATTTATTAATTGACATTAATAAATAAATCTGTAGATATGTTTTAGGCAGTCTGTAAATTAAAACTGTGCTTTTCCCCCTTTGCAGAGTTCATGCAAGAAGCCTGTTGACAAATACATAGAATATGATCCAGTTATTATTCTGATAGATGCCACTCTATGCAAAACCCAGGCCTTTAGACATATACTCTTCAACACTGAGATCAATGTAAGTATAATGTTTGCACACCATGCACAGAATACAGACTGCATATTGCATAAATAGTAAACAGTAAACAAATGCTCTGTTACTCTCTTTCTAGATCCACTGGAAACTGTGTGTGTTCTGTCTGCTGTGTGAGGCGTATCTGCGCTGGTCCCTCCTGCAGGGGTCCCAGCCCAGCGATGACCCCGCTGACATCATCCGTTACACTAAAGAATGGGAGTTTTACTGCATGTTTGCACTGGCTGCACTGGGTAAATCATTGTGCTTAATGAAGTCAGGCACTGACTAATTGGATGTAATTATTAAGACGGACTAATTGAGTTGTTGGGTAACAAGTAGTGGACAAGTTATGCATATTTTTGAAGGCATTATGAAAGATTTAGAGGTTTATGTTTATGTTTAGTTTATGTTTGTGGCCCTAGTGTCTTCAACGTGATCTGTAATTAGTTAAAAAAAAAAAAAAAGCATAAAGAAAATACATTTTTCTACAGTACTGTTTAAAAGTTTGTGGTCAGTAAGATTTTTTAATGGTTTTGAAAAGTGTTTGAAGTCTCTTATGCTCACCAAGGCTACATTTATTTGATCAAAAATACAGTAAAAAAAAAAACAAACAAGAAAAGTAATATTGTGAAATTTAAAATAACTTTCTATTTGAATGTATTGTAAAATATAATTTATTCCTGTGATCAAGGCTGAATTTTCAGCATCATTACTCCAGTCTTCAGTGTCACATGATCCTTCAGAAATTATTCAAATATGATTTGATGATCAAGAAACATTTCTGATTATCACTCTTGAAAATGATTGTGCTTTCAGGATTCTTCGATTAATAGAAAGCTCAAAAGAACAGCATTTATTTGATTTTTTTTTATATTTTATAACATTGTGAAAGTCTTTACTGTAACGTTTTTGATCAATTGAACGCACCCTTGCTGAATAGATGTTTTAATTTCTTAAATAATAATAAAAAATATTGCTCACCCCAAACATTTGAATAGTATAAAGTATTTTTTTTTTTTAGTATTCCTTTACATAATATTATTTATTTTATTATTTATTTTATTGCAGTAATGAGAATCTCTTGTCTTGAATAATGGCACATAATTAATAATCTTTTCAATTAGCATATTATTATTATTATTATTAATAAGTTATATATACAGTATCTCACATTTTTGTAAATATTTTATTATATCTTTTCATGTGACAACACTGAAGAAATTACACTTTACTACAATGTCAAGTAGTGAGTGTACAGCTTGTATAACAGTGTAAATTTGCCGTCCCCTCAAAATAACTCAACATATGGCCATTAATGTCTAGACCGTTGGCCACAAAAGTGAGTACACCTTTAAGTGAAAATGTTCAAATTGGGCCCAAAGTGTCAATATTTTGTGTGGCCACCATTATTTACCAGCTCTGCCTTAACCCTCTTGGGCATGGAGTTCACCAGAGCTTCACAGGTTGCCACTGGAGTCTTCTTCCACTCCTCCATGACGACATCACGGAGCTGGTGGATGTTAGAGACCTTGCGCTCCTCGACCTTCCGTTTGAGGATGTCCCACAGATGCTCAATAGGGTTTAGGTCTGGAGACATGCTTGGCCAGTCCATCACCTTTACCCTCAGCTTCTTTAGCAAGGCAGTGATCGTCTTGGAGGTGTGTTTGGGGTCGTTATCATGTTGAAATACTGCCCTGCAGCCCAGTCCCCGAAGGGAGGGGATCATGCTCTGCTCATTCATGGTTCCCTCAATGAAGTGTAGCTCCCCAGTGCCGGCAGCACTCATGCAGCCCCAGACCATGACACTTCCACCACCATGCTTGACTTTAGGCAAGACACACTTGTCTTTGTACTCCTCACCTGGTTGCCGCCACACACGCTTGACACCATCTGCACCAAATAAGTTTATCTTGTTCTCATCAGACCACAGGACATGGTTCCAGTAATCCATGTCCTTAGTCTGCTTGTCTTCAGCAAACTGTTTGCGGGCTTTCTTGTGCATCATCTTTAGAAGAGGCTTCCTTCTGGGACGACAGCCATGCAGACCAATTTGATGCAGTGTGAGGCGTATGGTCTGAGCACTGACAGGCTGATCCCCACCCCTTCAACCTCTGCAACAATGCTGGCAGCACTCATATGTCTATTTCCCAAACACAACCTCTGGAAATGGCGCTGAGCATGTGCACTCAACTTCTTTGGTCAACCATGACGAGGCCTGTTCTGAGTGGAACCTGTCCTGTTAAACCGCTGTATGGTCTTGGCCACCGTGCTGCAGCTCAGTTTCAGGGTCTTGGCAATCTTCTTATAGCCTACGCCATCTTTATGTAGAGCAACAATTCTTTTTTTCAGATCCTCAGAGAGTTCTTTGCCATGAGGTGCCATGTTGAATTTCCAGTGACCAGTATGAGAGAGCGAGAGCGATAACACCAAATTTAACACACCTGCTCCCCATTCACACCTGAGACCTTTTAACACTAATGAGTCACATGACACCGGGGAGAGAAAATGGTTAATTGGGCCCAATTTGGACATTTTCACTTAGGGGTGTGCTCACTTTTGTGGCCAGTGGTTTAGACATTAATGGCTGTGTGTTGAGTTATTTTGAGGGGACAGCAAATTTACACTGTTATACAAGCTGTACACTCACTACTTTACATTGTAGCAAAGTGTAATTTCTTCAGTGTTGTCACATGAGAAGATATAATGAAATATTTACAAAAATGTGGGGGGTGTACTCACTTATATATATATATATATATTCAGCTTTGTTATAAAAAATACATTTATAATGCAATATATATATATATATATATATATAAAGGCTTTGAGTAAAGTGTTCTATTCTTATTCTTATTACTGTAATGTTAAAGGGGGGGAAATGTGCTTAATTGTCATGAAAATAATGTCATAATGCGGAGCTTCATCTTAACAGCCTGTGCTTTGCTTTGTGCTTTTCTAGAGTTGGCCGTGTTCTGCATAGGTGTGTTGGTCATTCTCTGGATGGCGCAGCTCTTCTGTGGAGCTTCTTTAGAATTCACTCCGCTGTTGAAGGCTCTTCTGCTGTCCAGCTACGGCAAAGTGCTGTTAATTCCAGCTGTCATCTGGGAGCACGATTTCTCCCCGCTCTGCTTCAGCCTCATACGACTGTTTGTTCTGACCTCCAATTCACAAGCCATCAGAGGTAAACATCAACAAACACCTATTTTTATGGAATACATACAAGTTAAACACACTCATTGACAGCATAAGATAAGCACACACTCTCTTTTATTCATGTAAACACCCAGAGGCAAAGTGAAATGTACGCATAACACTCACACTTTCTATCCTCGCATGCTCCGTTTCCCACACACATGCGTTCACACAGAGGGTTATATTGTTTATAGTGGGCCATTGTTTGCGCAAGGTCCTGGAGGTACAGGTCACTCCCATTAGTTCCTGTAGTTTGAACAGATGTTTCACCAACACTGTTGTAGAGATCTCAAACGTAGCAGTATATTGGTTCCAGATTAAAGCTAAATGTTTAAAAAAGAAACAAGATTTTCTATAGGATTTTTTATTTTGATTCACTTTGGCACCCGAGTGACTGGAAACCAAGGCGTTCAATATTAATAATAATAATAAAAAAAAAAAAAACACTAAAAATGTAGTCTTGTGTGCTAAATTTTTCTAAATCTACATGATAGCTATCCAAAATCATTGATGTATGGGCGGATGTTGGGGTTCTTTAGCAAATTTGGACACTGCTTGCATTAAATGTATTGTGTAGTATTTTTAGTATTGTGGAGTTATTTCAACTGCTTGCTATTCTTGTCATGGTGCAACCAACATGCAGGGGGAAAAAAAACATATAATGACATTATTCAGAGGGAACCTGACAAATAGTCATGAGGTTTTCTTTTCAATGTCATTAAGTGTCTGAAAATACCATATAATTTGACCTTTTTTATGACTGGACAAGGTTAGACCAAGTTGTAAACAGTGTTGTTATTGTTTAAGGGTTAGTTCACCCAAAAATGAAAATTTTGTCATTAATTACTCACCCTCATGTCGTTCCACACCTGTAAGACCTTCGTTCATCTTCAGAACACAAATTAAGATATTTTTGATGAAATCTGAGAGGTATAGGCTCCATAGACAGCAATTTAAACACCACTGTCAAGGTCCAGAAAGGTGTTGTTAAAACAGGTGACTTAGGGCTGGGCAATATGGCTGAAAACTGTATCACGATATCAATGTTTCATATCGGTCGATATCGATAATTATTGATATTTTTATGACCCTTTTAAAATAAGGGCAAGGGGAAAAATATATTACATTTAAACATTTTTATTTTAAACTTAACCTTCCTCTGATCATAATCCCCTCAGTTATTAAGACAGAAATGTCAACAACCATGGAAAACTCAAATAATTAAAATGTAAACATAAGTCTAGTCACAATGAACACTTAACAATTATTTCTTAACATTTAAGGTGCAAAATGAAAGAAAATGTAATAAATGCTTAATAAAGTGTAATAAAATAGTGCAAATAATAATGCAGCTACAGATGTTGTTGGTTGAATACGGCTGTGCTCCAAAGGGTGAGCGCGGCTAAGGTGGTACATCAAGTTCGTGGTATTACCAGTCTTGGCGGGGATGACGGTCTTGCATAATTTGCAGACGACATTGGTCTGACTACGGTCAGACTTATAATATCCAAAAAACTGCCATACTGGCGAGCTGACTTTTCCTCATTTATTTACAATTTCCTTGCTTGCTGAGGCACTCATTTTCTGCTTATCAGTCGCCGGTTACTGAAGAGGAATCCAGCAGACCAGCACGAGACAACGATATGGCGCAACCATACTTGATACTGTTTCATGATTGGCTGTTAGCGTGTCACTCCCTACGTTGCTAGGTTACCAGAGAGCGAGTGCCTTTGTTAATGCAACCAAACTTGCTTCGCAACCTCTATTTTCTTCCGACGAAGAATAAAAAATATCGAACGTTTTATCGAACACATTTTTTATTGATATCGATCACGTGTCTATCGCGATACATATATCGCCCAGCCCTAATGTGACTGCAGTAGTTCAACCTTAATTTTATGAAGCGATGAGAATACTTTTTGTGCGCAAAAACAAAACAAAACAAAAATAACGACTATTCAACAAATTCGTCAATCCCATCTTCTCCTACACTGTTTATGTGTCAGCGCTTCCAGGTTCTCTGTCCGAATGCCGGGTCAATAATGATTTTATTCCACAATTTTTCCTCTTCTCTGTAAATCTGTTACGCATTTGGTGCAGTGAAAGCATTGCAGAGCTTCCGTCCGAACAGGGACGTGCACAGGGGGGTTGCTCAGGTTGCCCATATGCCCTTCTCGACTCACGTTGCCCTTCCGAGGTGGAAAAAAAAAAAAAAAAAAATCGTACAATGGATGCAGAATTTCACGTAGGCCTAGATTTAAAAAAAAAAAAAAAAAAAAAAAACGCAAAGCCTCATTCATTTCCATATTCGGGCACCCGTCCGAAAGTGAAAGTCAGTAGGGGAAGGGCAAACTCTGTTTACGTGGCTGCAGCGCTGCACGCGACAGACACCTGAGCTGAGCCTGCATGAGCGGCACTAGAAGGAGATTGTCGCGGTTGTCGGGTGAGACGACTTAACGTTGTCGGAAAGGTGAGTAAGGTTATAATCGTTAACGAAAACGAATGAAAAAACGAAAACTAGGTGGGAAAAAACATTGTCGTTAACTGAAATAAAAACGAGGCATTACAAAAAAAACTATAACTAACCAAAACTGTAATGTGTGTTTGGCAAAACTAACTAAAATAAAATAAAATTATAGATTAAATGTCCTTAGTTTTCGTCTTTGGTAGGGGAGTGCCCTTTTTTTAGGTCAGAGCAACTGCCCCTCAAAATTCCTGTGCACGTCCCTGCGTCCGAACACCAATTCATTATTGGCCGGCTCCTGCGTCAGCATCACACGTATGCGTCGTGCTGCTCACATGAACACAGCCTCAGCCAATACTGAGCCGGCGTTCTGACGTGAACACGGAAGCTCACTGCACCAACTGCGTAACAGACTGACAGGGAAGAGGAAAAATTGTTGAATAAAGTTGTTATTTTTGTTTTGTTTTTGCGCACAAAAACATTTTGCGCTTCATAACATTAAGGTTGTACCACTGCAGTCACTTGGTCTATTTTAATGATGTTTTTAGTACTTTTCTGGACCTTGACAGTGGTTGTTAAATTGCCGTCTATTGAGGAGTCATATACCTCTCGGACAAAAATATCTTAAAGGTCCCGTTCTTCGTGATCCCATGTTTCAAACTTTAGTTAGTGTGTAATGTTGTTGTTAGAGTATAAATAAAATCTGTAAAATTTTAAAGCTCAAAGTTCAATGCCAAGCGAGATATTTTATTTTACAGAAGTCGCCTACATCGAACGGCCAGTTTGGACTACATCCCTCTACTTCCTTCTTTAATGACGTCACTAAAACAGTTTTTTGACTAACCTCCGCCCACAGGAATACACAAGAGTTGCGTTTGTAGAGTGTGTTTGTCGCCATGTCGTCGAAACGCTGTTATTTTCATCCCGCAGTCCAATCACCGGGTCTGATTCCGGCTCAAATTGATAGGGTAAAATTAAAGACATGTTTACAATAACACTGAGCGCGTGCATCTCCACGTTATGGTAAGAGGCGTGACCTTTCCGGGCAAGATGCGCTAAGAGCTGCTGTCGAATCACAACACAGGAACTGCTGGCACAATCAGAACTCGTTACGTATTTCTGAAGGAGGGACTTCATAGAACAAGGAAGTCATCAGCCCGTTTTTATGACAGTGGAAACAGCGGTATACAGATAAGTAAATTATGTGAAAAATACTGTGTTTTTTTACATGCGAAACATGAACACATGTTATATTGCACACTATAAACACAATCAAAGCTTCAAAAAACCACGAAAAACGGGACCTTTAATTTGTGTTCCAAAGATGAACGAAGGTCTTACGGGTGTGGAACGACATGAGGGTGAGTAATTAATGACAGAATTTTCAACTTCGGGTGAACTAACCCTCTAACTAAAACCTATTAAAATGGTTTTCATTCATTAAAATACAGCTGAAATGAAATAAAATATTAATTTAAAACTTAAAAAAAAAAAAATAAATAAATAAAAATCTCAAAGGAAATTGTGAAATATTGCATGGTAACTAATTGAAATAAACTTAGGTTGCTGTAGTAAAAATATTAAAGGATTAGTTCACTTAAGAATTAAAACAGCCTGATAATTTACTCATCCTCATGTCATCCAAGATGTTCATGTCTTTCTTTCTTCAGTCGAAAAGAAATTAAGGTGTTTGAGGAAAACATTCCAGGATTTTTCTCCATATAGTGGACTTCACTGGGGTACAACGGGTTTAAGGTCCAAAATGCAGTTTAAATGCAGCTTCAAAGGGCTCTACACGATCCCAGATGAGGAATTAGGGTCTTATCTAGCGAATCGATCTGACATTTTCTAACAAAAATGTAATAATTTATTTACTTTTTAACCACATTGCACTGCTCTGCGATGCGCCACACATTACGTAATAATGTTAGAAAGGTCACGCGTGACGTAGGTGAAAGTACCGATCCAATGTCTACTAATCAAATGTCCAAAGACTAAGTCAAACGCCCTTTACAAAAAAATGGTATAACAATGATGTTGGACTATTTTGAAGTTGGAGGAGAAAATGAGATGGAGTTTTTCGCCCTACCACAGTACTTCTGCCTACGTCACGCGTGACCTTTCCAACGTGGTTACGTAATGCGTGGCGCATCGCAGAGCATTTGTGAAGATGAGCATTTGTGGATAATAAGGTTTTTTTTTTGTTTTTGTTTTTTTTTTTTAAGAAAATGATCATTCGTTTTGCTAAGTAAGACCCTTATGCCTTGTCTGGGATCGTGTAGATCACTTTAAAGTCCACTATATCGAGAAAAATCCTGGAATGTTTACCTCAAAAACCTTAATTTCTATTTGACAGAAGAAAGAAGGACATAAACATCTTGGAAGACATGGGGGTGAGTAAATTATTAGGAAACATTAATTCTGAAGTGAACTAAACCTTTAAATCTAAAACATAAATATAAAGCTAAACAGAAATTTTTAAAAACTTTTCAAATATCAATTAATACTCTAGAGTACACTGTAAAAAATTTGAAATTGTAAATAAAACTGAATTCAGTGTGATTCTTTCCATTTCTTAGAAATTGCTAGTAATTTTCACAAATAATTACAGTGAAAATTATTTTAAATTCTACAGCATTTTTTTTTTCAGTGTACATAAATGATACTAAAATAGCACTGCTTATATACAGTGGGTACGGAAAGTATTCAGACCCCCTTAAGTTTTTCACTCTTTGTTATATTGCAGCCATTTGCTAAAATCATTTAAGTTCATTTTTTTCCTCATTAATGTACACACAGCACCCCATATTGACAGAAAAACACAGAATTGTTGACATTTTTGCAGATTTATTAAAAAAGAAAAACTGAAATATCACATGGTCCTAAGTATTCAGACCCTTTGCTGTGACACTCATATATTTAACTCAGGTGGTGTCCATTTCTTCTGATCATCCTTGAGATGGTTCTACACCTTCATTTGAGTCCAGCTGTGTTTGATTATACTGATTGGACTTGATTAGGAAAGCCACACACCTGTCTATATAAGACCTTACAGCTCACAGTGCATGTCAGAGCAAATGAGAATCATGAGGTCAAAGGAACTGCCTGAAGAGCTCAGAGACAGAATTGTGGCAAGGCAGAATTGTGGCTAAGATCAAACTCCAAGGAACTTTATGGTTACACCAAATGACATTTGAACAGTTAATTTAAACTATAAATTATATTATAAATATTATTTTCCAAACCATATCATACCAACATGAATAATACTAACAGAGCATATTTAAAAACTTGGTACATGTTTTAAACTATATTTTGAAAATACATCTCCATTTTAATCAGTATTCCTTATCTTCCAGTGATTCTGAACTGCAGTCGGCGTCTGTCTCTCCTGGCGGTGTGTGGCGGCTTGCTGTTGGAGATGTGGGTTGCCCAGACTTTAAAAACACTGCAAGTCTGTTCACAAGACTATCTGTCAATGCTCTAGATTATGAGGACTTGACTCCAGGAGTCTGAAACCTCAGGATTGTCTCAAACCTTTGAACGTATCAAACAGTCCTTTCTAAATATAAATGGATTCTCTATGAATTGATGCAAAACTATTTTCGTGAACGATTCAAGACCTCCTTGCGGTCAGTGAGACAGAAAGTTTGATTTATGAAACTGTTTACCTCAGATGTGGATGTAGAGACATGCTTGTCATTACTTCAGAGATGTTGTTTGAGCAAGATGTTTTGTACAAAGGAATTTATTGTGAAACTAAATGAGGTCATAGAGAGCAAATTGTTCATCTTTACTATGGTTACCACATGGTTATGAGGTTTTCCATGCATATATGTCTGGTGTTTACTAAGCTAACCCCTTTTAAGACCAGTAACTTCTCTTCACTTGAGAATTCTCCTCATACACAGGAACTAGTTTGGGTCTATATAGGCAGAAAAAGAGCAGGCCTGCAGTTTTCACGGAATCCTGTATGTTTATAAAGACTTTGAAGGCACAGCTTCACATTCCTGAGGTCATTTGTCAAATTCCTCAATTAGCTCTGCTGAGAGAAGATGTTAAATCAAATATACTACAGATGGCTGTGGACCTGTGTCGACATGATGCGTTCAAGTATTGTAATGATCTGAATGTCTGTTTTATTTGTGTAATTTATCTCTGTTACATAAATGTGAAGTGTGGACTTTTGGTATGAACTTGTGCAATTTGTTCTGAACAAACTCAGGGAATGATTCTTGCACTTCTTTGAACTCAGCTTAATGTTTTGTAACGGTTTAGTGTTTTTGAGGCAGTGCTGAGGGGGATTGTGGGTATTAAAGAGTAAGTTTTTTAAAAAATACAGTGTGTATTTGCTTCAAAATTGGTGCCCTAAAATAGTTTACCACTTAGTTATTTTAGTATTATTAAATACTGTGTAAAAACATGGTAATTTTCTGGCAGCAGGGGAAAATGTCTCATTAAAAACAGAAAAATACTGTCAGAAAACAAACAGACATAATTTTTTTTTTGTTTTTTTTCTGACAGTATTTTTCTGTTTTTAAACAGACAATTACGGAAGAGGATTAGGGCCAAGCAATAATAAAAAAATAAAACCATCTCGAGATTAAAGTTGTTAAATTTCAAGAAAAAAGTCGAGATAAAATGTTGAGAATAAAGTCATTAAATTACGAGAAAAAAGTCGTTAAATTACGAGAACAAATTCGTTAAATTATGAGAAAAATGTCGTCAAATTTCGAGAAAAAAGTCGAGATAAAATGTTGAGAATAAAGTCATTAAATTACGAGATAAAAGTCGTTAAATTACGAGAAAAAACTCGTTGAATTTCAAGAAAAAAAGTCGAGATAAAATGTTGAGAATAAAGTCATTAAATTACGAGAATGAACTCCTTAAATTACGAGAAAAAAGTCGTTAAATTACGAGAACAAATTCGTTAAATTACGAGAATAAATTCGTTAATTTAATGACTTTATTCTCAACATTTTATCTCGACTTTTTTCTCGAAATTTTACGACATTTTTCTCATAATTTAACGAATTTGTTCTCGTAATTTAACGACTTTATTCTCAACATTTTATATCAACTTTTTTCTCGAAATTTAACGAGTTTTTTTCTTGTAATTTAACGACTTTATTCTCAACATTGTATCTCGACTTTTTTCTTGAAATTTAATGAGTTTTTTCTCGTAATATAATGAGTTTATTCTCAACATTTTATCTCGACTTTTTTTCTCGAAATTTAACAACTTTAATCTCAAGATGGTTTTATTTTTTTATTATTGCTTGGCCCTAATCCTCTTTCGTAGACATTTCTGGTGCCCCTACTGCCAGAAAATTACCGTTTTTAATGCTTTTATGTTTTTTCTTTACAGTGTAGATAGAAGTTTTTCAGTGTATGTTTAATCCACACTGCATATTTTGTCATCTGAAGATTATGACTAAACACAGGTCAGTGTGGAATGTCCACAAGTCAGAACAGCTTTTAAATATCTACGTCATAACAATCATACTGTGGTATTTTGTTGTACTACCTGTCATAGGGTGAAGTTCTGCATTGGTAAAGGTCTGAAGGATCTCTGTGTGTCCGCTTCACAGATCAGTATTGTTTAAGGGTAAAATGGCACGCTAAATAAGTCCTGAAATGAAGTTATCCAATAAGTAGAGAATGCACGATTGGGCTCCATTCAAATTTCAAGTCAATTACTTTAAGTCATTCTTTGAATACTTTATGTTTTTCAGATGCTATCTGGGTACATTTTACAAAAATTCCACATCATTTTCAGTATTGAGTACAAATAAGAAAAGTTAAAATTATGGCTGCATTCAATCCCACTAATATAAAATAGAGGCTTACTTAATTTTTTTTTTAAAAAGTGTTTAAAAATAGTATATACAATATATATATATATATATATATATATATATATATATATATATATACACAGTACAGTTCAAAAGTTTGGAACCACTAAGATTTTTAATGTTTTTAAAAGAAGTTTCGTCTGCTCACCAAGGCTACATTTGTTTAATTAAAAAATACAGTAAAAAACAGTAATATTGTGAAATATTATTACAATTTAAAATAACTGTGTACTATTTAAATATATTTGACAAAGTAATTTATTCCTGTGATGCAAAGCTGACTTTTCAGCATCGTTACTCCAGTCTTCAGAGTCACATGATCCTTCAGAAATCATTCTAATATGCTGATTTGCAATGTTTCAATGTTGAAAACAGTTGTGTACTTTTTTTTTCAGGATTCCTTGATGAATAGAAAGTTCAAAAGAACAGCATTTATCTGAAATACAAAGCTTCTGTAGCATTATACACTACCGTTCAAAAGTTTGGGGTCAGTAAGAATTTTTATTTTTATTTTTTTGAAAAGAAATTAAAGAAATGAATACTTTTATTCAGCAAGGATGCATTAAATCAATCAAAAGTGGCAGTAAAGACATTTATAATGTTACAAAAGATTAGATTTCAGATAAACACTGTTCTTTTGAACTTTCTATTCATCAAATAATCCTGAAAAAAAATATTGTACACAAATATTTTGTACAATTGTACACATTAAATGTTTCTTGAGCAGCAGATCAGCATATTAGAATGATTTCTGAAGGATCATGTGACACTGAAGACTGGAGTAATGATGCTGAAAATTCAGCTTTGCCATCACAGGAATAAATTACTTTGTGAAATATATTCAAATAGAAAACAGTTGTTTTAAATTGTAATAATATTTCACAATATTACTGTTTTTTACTGTATTTTTAATTAAATAAATGTAGCCTTGGTGAGCAGAAGAAACTTCTTTTAAAAACATTAAAAATCTTAGTGGTTCCAAACTTTTGGACTGTACTGGATATATATATACAGTACTGTGCAAAAGTCTTAGGCACGTCAGTATTTTCACCCCCCTAAAAAGGTTTTAAGCCAGTTATTTATATATTTTGCTGGAGTGTGTCAATAGGAAATATCCGTTCACATTTCCAAACATTCATTTTGCCATTAATTGTAATAATCCAGTGAGATTTTTGAATACACAATAAGACTGATAACAGCCGGTGCTCCACATGGAAATCAGAGCTCACCATCATCAAATCCGTCTGTGATTACATGAAGAAACATATGAAACTGAGACAAACCAAATCCAGAAGAATATATATATATATATATATATATATATATATATATATATATACTAAAACATTAAAGGAACACTAAAGGAACTTTTTTCCCCCTGAAATAAAATAAACTTTAACTTGAAAAAATAAAATAAAAATGTAATCTTTATTATTTTTCTTCAGCTTATGAGTTTGGAACAACATGAGGGTGGGTAAAAGATAACAGAATTTTCATTTTTGGGTGAACTAACCCTTTAACAAAAAAAAGTTTTACGTGAATTTTTCTAAATTATAACAGTTGTAATGGCTTCTTTACCATTGTCTCTGCTGCATGGGCAACACATACTTCCCTTGTTGCATTTTGAGCAGGAAAATCCCTGGTCAACGTGACGCGGACACATTCAATAAAGATTACAGTAATCCAACTCAATCTCCTGAACAGGTGCTTAGGCCCAAACTCGGAGGTGTGGATTTCCAATAAGAGATTTAGTGCACAGCAATAAAACACCCTCATATGGAAACAATGAAGACCAACATCTAGCCTCCCTTTAGCTTAAGAATACTGTATAAAAGTATCTGTATGACACAATATCCTATTAAATGTACTGAGATATCAAGTTAAAGACAGTACAGTTACACCTGTGAGCAGTGGAATATCATAATATCCTCACTGGCCTGCAGCTGTGTCTAGATCGGTCAGACTCACAGATGTTATTCATCTCCTCAATATATGGCATGATCTTGTGACTTTTAATCCCATTGTCAGTTTGTTCCTGCCAGGTCAGGGCAAGGACTCAATGTTCCTGCCGTTAGTAATATGCCAATTAGAGCTGGACACAATTCAAACAGCAACTACATGTGGTGACCAGTGTCACTGTAGCATATAAAGCAGAGCATCTCTGGCTATGTTAACAGACTAGCATAGTATACTAATAACTTACTATAGCTACAGCATATAGCCTGTGTTTGTGATTACTGCATAAAGGCCTTGATGTTACATTGTGTTTTATTTATGTTTGTGCGGCTGTCATCCATGAGGGTCTGCTGCTTTACTTACATTTTGTGTTTGTTTATTTTGATAATAAAGTGTGTTGAATATCCTCTGGTTCCCTGAGCCTTAAACATTGTTACAAATTCTTTCTCAATATTGCATATTGCCTCCTGTTTTTTAAGAAGTATTATGCTCATTTACAGATTCATAATTTGAATCATTTAATCATTTAAAGGTGCCATCGAATGTTTTTTTACAAGATGTAATATAAGTCTAAGGTGTCCCCTGAATGTGTCTGTAAAGTTTCAGCTCAAAATATCCCATAGATTTTTTAAAATTAATTTTGGGGCATCATTAGAAATGCACCGATTCAGGCTGCGGCCCCTTTAATTGCTCGCTCTCTCCGCCCCCTCCCGAGCTCTTGACTTTATCATTGCATAAACAAAGTTCACACAGCTAATATAATCCTCAAAATGGATCTTTACAAAGTGTTCGTCATGCATGCTGCATGCATACATCGGATTATGTGAGTATTGTATTTATTTGGATGTTTACATTTGATTCTGAATGAGTTTGAGGCTATGCTCCGTGGCTAATGGCTAATACTACACTGTTGGAGAGATTTAAAAAGAATGACGTTGTGTTTATGAATTATACAGACTGCAAGTGTTTAAAAAATGAAAATAACAACGGCTCTTGTCTCCATGTTTACTGTAAGAAACAATGGTAACTTTAACCACATTTAACAGTACATTAGCAACATGCTAACGAAACATTTAGAAAGACAGTTTACAAATATCACTAAAAATATCATGTTATCATGGATCATGTCAGTTATTATTGCTCCATCTGCCATTTTTCGCTATTGTCCTTGCTTGCTTACCTAGTCTGTTGATTCAGCTGTGCACAGATCCAGACGTTAATACTGGCTGCCCTTGTCTAATGGCTTGAACATGAGCTGGCATATGCAAATATTGGGGGCGTACATATTAATGATCCCGACTGTTACGTAACAGTCAGTGTTATGTTGAGATTCGCCTGTTTTTTGGAGGTCTTTTAAACAAATGAGATTTATATAAGAAGGAGGAAACAATGGAGTTTTAAACTCACTGTATGTCATTTCCATGCACTGAACTCTTGTTATTCAACTATGCCAAGATAAATTCAATTTTTAATTCTAGGGCACCTTTAATGTTCAAAAAACTCAACATTATTTCGTAATTTTCTTACAATTTACATTGTTGCCTGTTTTCATGCTCGGTTTCTTTAAAACTTGCCTTCCAAAGAGCACAGTCTGCTCTAATTGGCCAGGCGGTTCCAGTCTGTTGTGATTGGTCTACCGCTTAGAACATGTGTCAGAAATGTAACGCCCCTTAACATAACTGCTGAGTATCTGTTCTGGAGGCTTCTGAGGCACTGCAAACATTACTGAACTTACACTAAATATGGCATAAGTTTTGCGGTATCATTTCAAGCCTGAGTCCAATAATGACAGTCAAGAAGAACAAGCTAATCAACCCTAACCATCTTCGCAAACATGACTTGTGCAGGGTTGGAAAAAACAGTGGCTGTGTTCGAAATCACATACTCTCTTGAGTAGATAAGTACTTATGCTTAGTGTTAAAAAAGTAAGTTTTATATAGTATGAATGTGTGTAGTATAAATGTAATCATAATACATTCGCCATGTTGTCACTGTCATGTGACCTACCAGCGTCAATTGCGTCGCTTCACTGCCATTCACAAATCCTCTCCCGTGGCCTCATGGGATAGTAAAGCGTCCATCGTATGTGCACTTCAGAATTATGCTGGTACTTTTTTTGCCTATTCTTTTATGAGTACTGTGAATTCAGACATTCTTCTTTTGTCACATACTATTTTTCGCCTACTATATAGTAGGGAAGTATGCGATTTTGTATGCGACACAGTGTCTCTTGGACATGTGACAACACACTACTAACACAACCAGGCATTGCCACTTTCTTCTGTACACCCTGGCATTATTTAAATGAGGGATAATGTGACGTGTAAATTTTTGTGGAACTTAACTCTACAATGGACTCTTTTCAGGGAGTTCAGAAACAGTGCTGGTATTTACTGGTATAGAGAATAACTCCCTTTGAAGTGACTTTGTGCTTTATAATTTTGCAGAACTTTTTCATCCTCAAACAGCAACATTACACACTAAAGAAAGCAGAAAATGTATGTACTGTATGTATGTATGTATGTGTATATATATATATATATATATATATATATATATATATATATATATATATATATATATATATATATATATATATATATATATATATATATAAAAGCATAATAGGATCCCTTTAAATATAAGTAGTTCCCATTTTAAGTGTCTTTAACTATTATGTAATAACATTTAAATTAATCATTTGATACAATTAAGTTATAGAGTACCTCAGAGATGACATGTTTTTGTATGCAAAACCCGGAAGCAAGTTAGCATTTTAGCACTTCCGGTTCCATCGCCCTAAAGTCTATGGGTTTTTTGAATGGGTTTTTGCTAAATCGTCTGAAATAAGGTCTGTGGTTAACAAAGCCTCTAAATACTTTTACGTTTTGATCTATGACATAAAACACACCAGTTATAACCTGCTTGTGATTTTTTTAAACCTTTATTTTGTCTTAAAAATGGCGGTTGCTAACAAGTTGCTAAAAGGGACTACTTCCTTTGGCGGGGACTTTAGACGTCATTATGACAAATGGGACATTTGGACAGCATTTCTCATAAAAAAGTGGATAAGTATTCATAACATCACAGATCATAATCGGCGAGCATGTTTTTAAATAAAGTTGTTTTTTAAATAAAGTTTGAGGAAGCTCAGAGTTGGTGACGTTGATCTGCGACCATGGTGTCTGTAGTCCGTTTATAGCTTAGCTTTTTATGTCTGATTTATAAATGTTAACTTGTAAAGATTATCTTGATAGACAAAACGTGTAAGTGTCATAACCCTTTGTTAAACACAGTGCTTATTTTTTGTGTTTTTCCAAAAGTCTATGCGAAAAATGCATAGGATTTCGATCGAAGGAACCCGTGCGCCTCTAACTTCCGGGTTGGCCTACAAAAACACATCATCTCTGAGGTACTTTATTGTGTACATACAAGTTTTTACTTTGTACTTATATTTAAAACAATACCTGCATGTAATTACAGCTGTAATTAATTAATTACACAGTTATTACTGTGTAATTATACTGTATTTACATAATTTACTATAATTACACAGTTGACCCTTCCCTTACTCCTTCAACCTAACCATACCACCAAACCTGTCCTAATCATACCTGTATCCCACCTAAATAGCAGCAAAAGTGTTTTGCAATAAAACATGAACACAATAAGTACACTGTACCTAAAAAAATATATATATATATTTTTTTTACTTAAGTACATAGTAGTTAAAGACACCTAATATAAAGTGTGACCAGTAAGGCAGTCCAGCATTATTCTAAATAAACTTTTCAAACAGTAATATTGTATGTCACACACGTGACCTCATTATGTTGCATGTTTAATTCAGCAAGTGGTATCATGTTATTATCTTGGAAATAAAATGGTAATTTTGCATTTTTAATCCAGATCTGTGTATAAATGTCTTAACATTTAGCAGGTTGATCAAATGAAAAAGGATATGGAAGGTTGAATCGAGTACATTGCATTATTGGAGATGATATTCCATACAGTAAGCTAATATTCAATATGTAGGTCAACCTGAAAATATGCATACATAAAATTTGCATACTGTGCTGCATACTATATATTGAAGTATAGTCATAATGAGTACACTATGCACATTTCCAGATATAAATCACCTAAACTAATTTTGTCAAAGCAGTATAAAAGAACTCTATCCCACAATGCAATGCACTCAATCTGACCGTCCATTTCCAGTGTGATGGATGAAACTAGATCAGATCAGCTGCAATTTTTAATATCTTGATAAACAGGATGCCAGAAGTTAAGATATTTATATACAAAATTGCATTAAGATGCAAATTAAACAAGATAACTGGACAACTGAATTAAGCAGTCTGAAACTTTTATTGCGGGGTTGTCTATTTTTTCCACTTCTTAACTATATAAATATATAGTACTATTCATATATAGTACTTTTGTACTGTGTAGAACATTGTAAAGTGACAGAAAAGTAGCAACAAAAACGCTCAAGGACCATACATTATTATATTTATTTTATATAGCTAACACACACACAATAAAACACACAAAATGGATCATTCCTGTATCAATTATCAATTCAAACACATCTGACAACTTTGCAAAACATACAAGAACATGGACTGACCAGAAACATCAAACAGACAAAAGCCATCTAACAGAATAATGTACCATCTTTGTATACAAAACAACTGCAGAAATCATTTCACAACCAACCACAGAGTTCAAACGGGCCAAAAATTACTTTTACTGACTCCTATGCAAATTACGAAATCCGAGAGGAAATTTCCTAGCAGGATCACAGCAATAAATCACCACAGGGTAGAAGATAATGAGGCGGGTGGCGAGGAGACATTTTCAGGGTGGAACGTTCTGCTGTTAATTAGAGGGACTGAAATGGATGCATGAAGATGCTGGATGTAGATATGAAATTATATGATAAGAGAGGGCCAAAAATGGCAAAAACACCTGGATTCAAAGCCGAGGTGCGTCAAGGCACGATGTGTGAAGTTCAGTGCTGCTTTTGGTCAAAGCACCTAAAGCCTTGTGGTTGCATAACAAGATCCTTATTTTTTTTTTCTCTCAAAAATTGAACCAAATAAGAAGGTTATAAATTGGAAGAGTGTTAAAATTGAATCATAAATGCTGGGAATTTTAAAAAGCGGTGTGATTGTGTCTGCTGGTGCGAGAAAAAACATTTCAGAGCTCAAACACACAAGAGGTAGAACAAATTCTCTCTCTGCTGATATTAATATTCATGTAGATGAAACATCTCTGAAGATTGTCAGTTCTCAGTCAGAATTGGATGATCCATCATGATGCACTTTTTGAATTCCAGGCATTCGATTCACCAACACGTCGAGAAAATGCTTACATTATGGCATGCTGTGATAACATTCACAATATGCATACACTGCTTTTGTTTTTGGTTGCTTGATGGCCATATGTACTTGCAAAGTTTATTATCTCACATTTTGAATACAGGTGACCTCATGTGCGTCACTTGACATTTGAGCAAAAAGACACATGATGATTCTCCCATGATATGCACTGAGAGGGATTTCAGTGCAATGGAAGACTGAATCAAAGCAGCAATTATAAGGAAATAAATAAAACATCTACAATACATGATCTAGCATAGGTTTACATAAGGTGGGAAGGAAATGTTATGGAGCTGGTTATCGATTTACTTACACAGTATATAGATATGTTCATAATGAGTTACACATAATACAATAAGAAAACTGGAACATTGAGTTTTGTTTTGGTGATGCTGTCACAAGCTCTTTGTGTTGGTTATACCCTGGATTATATGTCAGCGAAGAATAGGTAGCATTTCCAGCATATTCAGAATTGATATTTTTAATAAAAACAAACCCCTGTTTCCTGTAAGCACCCAGCGAGCGACTGCTCAGCGAGAAATAAGACTTTTATAAATCCAGAGGGGTGAAGCGTCAAAATGTCTTTAAATTCACCAACATAAATTTAAGCATGATTTACTGTAAACATCATTATGAAATGATATGCTTCTGCCCTTATAAAAATGATCTTATAAAATTTCCGATGTTGATTAAATCAGGAAAAAAAAAAAAATACTATATTATACAATAAATAATAATCCTCATTTATATTTCCTATAGAAAGAGTCTGCTGTAAAACTAAACGATGCCAGCAAACTAAATTATGGCACAGCTTGTTTTCATAAACCAAAAAAAAAAAGATAAAAAAAAAAAGTCAAGCATTTTATATTGTGATATGGAACGAGTCATGTATCCAGCTGTCCTTGGATGTCCCGTTTTTAGGAGATGTATCATTTCCATCTGGCGTTTCGGTTGGCGTCATACCGGATTCAGTATAATATTCCTCATCTTCATCGAAATAGCCGTTCTCCATTCCATACGGTCCATCTGCACTGGACACAGCGGAGAGGTCCTGGCAGCTGCCTTTGTACTCCTGGATGGACTCGTGAAGGGACCAGAGCTGACAGAGCAGGGACATGTCCTGCTGCCGCAAGCCCACCTGCGCAAACACAAACTGTAATGAGTACATACAGAACGATCAAAGAGACAACAAATTGCATACTAGAACAAACATTTACTTTGAAATCTACCTGTGGTATTTAGCAAAGTCATATAATGTATATTTTGTGCTTGCATTCCAAGCCTAATGTTCCTCAGGTTTACCTTTGTTCTGACATTGTAATGGTTTGTAATCTTTTCTCAGTGATAGTTCAAGTGTTACAGCAAAAGGTAAAGCAATACACTTAAAAATAGCCGAAGGACCCAAAACAGAACCTGTTGTTTTTAAGTAACATGTCTAAATCGAACATTTCTAGGCATCACAGATAAGAAAAATATCTACATTTAACACGTTAATATCCATATTTAATGAGTAAAATATCTAGCTTCCGTAAGACCACCTTCCATATTCAACTTACAAAAAAAGCCTAACTGACGTCGCATCAGTTACGCTTTTTTTGTAAGTTGAATACGGAAAGCGTAGGACATTTAGCCTAGATATTTTAACTTATAACATATGGATATTTTTCTTACAAAAATGCATTGCTTTGCTTCAGAAGGCCTTTATTAACCCCCTGGAGCCGTGTGGAGTACATTTATGATATATAGGATGCACTTTCTTCAGTATTCGCCTGAGAGAAGTCATATAGCTACACCTAGATGGCTTGAGGATGAGTAAAACATGGGGTAATTTTCATTTGAAAAACATTTACATAACATTTTTGTTCATCGCAGGTGCTTTTTAAACATTCAAACGGAACATTTTTAGTCATCACAGACTAGTTCTTAATGAACAATCAAACATTTGAATTGAACATTGTTGGATATCAAAAAAAGTGTTCAAATCATTCAAATCAAACATTATGGTCTTGTCTAAAAAGAACGCTTTGAACAAGACCGTAATGTACTTCGATAGAACAAAAAAACACCTTGATTTTTTTTTTTTTTTTTTTTATGTTTTAAACATTCCTGCAAATTCCCAACAACAGTATGTTCGATTTGCATGCTCCGAATGTGCCTGTGATGAACAAATAACTTTGGTTTGTACGTTTTTATCTTCCCTCTGGTGGCCAAATATGTTCGATTCGAATGGTCGGAACTAGTCTGTGATGTTCAAAGCGTTCGAAGCAAACCTTTTTAGGCATCGCAGACTAGTTCCGAACAATTTTTGGCATCAGATGGAAGTTACTTACAAACCAAAGTTATTTGTTCATCACAGAACATGCAAATCAAACATAGGTAGGAATTTACAGGGGTGATCAAAACATTCAAATAAAAAAATAAAAAAAAGTTGAAAAAGTGATGTTCAAAACATCGGAAGCGAATATTTTTGGGCATCACAGTAGTTACGAACCGAACATTTGTGTTCAACACAGGCATTATCGGAACATTTCAATCAAACACGGTTGGGAATCACAGGCTGTTCAAAACATTCAAATCTTCTTTTTTTTTTTTTTCCAGAGTCATTTGAAGCGAACATTTTTTTGGCATCACACAGGCATTTAAATCATTTCTATCGATCATTTTTGGGCATCACAAGCAGGTTTCAAATGTACGATCCAATCATTCGAATCGAACATTGTTGGAAATTCGTGCTCAAACCACTAAAACATTTCGAGGATTTGAGGATCAAGGTCAAGTTCAAAACATAATAAGATTTTTTTTTTTTTTTTTTTTTTTTGGCAATCACTGACTAGTTTCGATTCGAACATTCGCTTTCAAATATTTCGAAATGAACAAGTTCTTAAACGAACTTTTAAATCCATTAACGTTCCAAAAATGTTCTATTGGCTCCTGTGATGTCAAAACATGTTGTTCTCGAGTCGTTCGGAAGCTCACTTTGAGACACAAGCACTGACAAGTTAAATGAACGCCTGCGGTCAGGAGAACAGCTGTTGCCTACTATTCTGTACCCCCTTACCATCTCTTTTCTCAGCAAAGCCAGGGCGGCATCCAGGTTTGCTGGTTTATTCGCCAGCAGACTGTCCGTGTTATTCCGTCCTCGGCTCAAGTCATCCTGAATCATGGTCTTCTTCACATACATCCTCTCCATCTCTCTCCACGACCCGCCGCTGGAGTTGAGCAGTCCGCTCAGGCTCTTGGGCAGCGGCGGTAGACCCTCAATACAGGCCAGCATGCCGCCCGCTGCTCCATTCCCAACCTTACCATTCATACTAACATTCACAAATAACACGCTCTGCTTACAGACGAGAGTACAGTAACGGCATGTGATAATTTTCTTAAAGACCTTTACACTCCAACGTCGAAAAACCCATGTAACAGTCACCGCTCCGAACAACACCTATAATCTCTAGCCTAGAACTCGCACTTCCTGTCGTTTTAAAGAGACCCAGAGCAGACTGGGCGTGGCCGCCAATGACGGACAGGAAGGTCATTGAATATTCATGAGAATTAAGTTCTGATTTAATCTTTTCTTCTGATCAAAGCACAGCCAGAGCTATTATGCGGTAACCTACATTTTCATCGCATGTACATTATTTAGATTTGCTACTGACCTGTTTTAAAAAAAAAAAAAAAAAAACAATAATGATACAAAATAAAAAAATGTAATCTGTTCCCAAAACACTATATACACAATACTTCTATATTATATTCACTTTATGAAGTGTTAAAAAAGAAACACTTTTATAAATACAAATGTGCTGCATGTATGCTGTTATATTCCAATTAAACACTGAAATTTTGATTACTTTGATTAAAACCAGATCACAGTCCTCTAATGGCAGCTCAGACCTTGGCTTGAAGAACACATGGGCAGGAAATGGCCAGGATGAATTGACTCAGGGTGAGGTCAGGGCCGGAATCCCGACACGGAACAAAGGTGTCAGTAGCGGGCAGATGGTGACCACGATCAGCCACGGATCCGCCCCTCTGACACAACACACCCAGCTGCAGCTGAACACAAAGCATTGACATGAGGCCATTACAAAGACAGCATGTGCACACAAACACACAAAGACAGCTCAGATGCTGCTAAACTTCCCTGACTCCTTTATCATCCAATGAACTGAATACACAAAGTAACTAAAAAACTGAAATCCCCGATCTGGCTGAAACTGTTATCTGTGTGTGAGACTCCTGAGAACAGTGGGTTGCAAAAAGATCTGACCACAAGGATATTTTGTCATGTTGTAAAAAACAATGTGGACCCAAACAATTCCAAAGTATCCATTCTTTACCGTTCTTGTGTAATTTCTTTGTTCTGTACCACATGTTGTCCACATGAAGTGCCTTACTATTAATGTTATCATTATTCATTATTCAGTATCGCCAACACTGAGCCGGCATTTGAATGTAAACACGGAAGAGGAAAAACTGTTAAAGGTGCCCTAGAATTAAAAATTGAATTTACCTTGGCATAGTTGAATAACAAGTGTTCAGTACATGGAAAAGACATACACTGAGTTTCAAACTCCATTGTTTCCTCCTTCTTATATAAATCTCATTTGTTTAAAAGACCTCCGAAGAACAGGCGAATCTCAACATAACAACGACTGTTACGTAACAGTCGGGGTGTACGCCCCAATATTTGCATATGCCAGCCCATGTTCCCAACATTATGAAAGGCATTAGACAAGGGCAGCCAGTAACGTCTGGATCTGTGCACAGCTGAATCATCAGACTAGGTAAGCAAGCAAGAACAACAGCGAAAAATGGCAGATGGAGCAATAATAACTGACATGATCCATGATATCATGATATTTTTAGTGATATTTGTAAATTGTCTTTCTAAATGCTTAGTTAGCATGTTGCTAATGTAGGCTACTGTTGGTTAAAGTTACCATTGTTTATTATTGTATTCACGGAGACAAGAGCCGTCGCTATTTTCAATTTTAAACACTTGCAGTCTGTATAATTCATAAACACCTTCATTCTTTATAAATCTCTCCAACAGTGTGTAATGTTAGCTTTAGCCACGGAGTACTATCAAACTCGTTCAGAATCAAATATAAACACCCAAATAAATACTATACTCACATGACCCGAAGCATGCATGCAGCATACATGATGAACATCTTGTAAAGATCCATTTTGAGGGTTATATTAGCTGTGTGAACTGTGTAAATGCACTGTATTATAAAGTCGCGAGCTTGATGGGCAGGGAGCATGAGATTTAAAGGGCCAGCAGCCCATTAATCTGTGCATAGTTAATGATGCCCCAAAATAGGCAGTTAAAAAAATTAATAAAAAAAAATCTATGGGGTATTTTGAGCTGAAACTTCACAGACACATTCAGGGGACACCTTAGACTTATATTACATCTTGTAAAAAAAACGTTCGATGGCACCTTTAAATAAAGTCGTTATTTTTGTTTTGTTTTTGAGCACAAAAAGTATTTGTCGCTTCATAACATTAAGGTTGAACCAATGCAGTCAAGTTTACTATTTTAACAATGTTTTTACTACTTTTCTGGACCTTGAATGCGGTAATTAAGTTGCTTTCTATGGGAGATAAAAATTAATTAAGCTCCACCCCTTAGATCCACAGAGGTGGAGCTGGACAAGGTGAAGCCACACCTATTCGGCTCTGCATTTATTTCTATCCTGTTAATTATTTATACAATGACATGTAATTGTAATTAATAAAGTAATTAATAGCTAATAAAGCTAATAGCTAATTTCATGTCTGAGCTTGACCAGAGGTTATTTTGTAAGGGGCCGTTCACACAGAACACATTTTCGTATTTCACTGTGACGTTTTTCCATTGTTTTTCTATGCAAGCGCTTCTAAATGTATGTGTTTGAAAGTTGCGCTCGCATCTTTTGCAGCATCTTGCACATGACAGTTCTAAAAAAGCAGTGCTCAAGGTAAAAGTAGTCCAGCTTTTAAAAACCGCGTCTCTAAACCTTGAATTTTTATCATCTACCCTGCATCATTTTTGCATTCCACTGTGCTACTTTTCCATTGTTTTTCTATGTAAATATGCGGCAGATGGATGTCTTTGACCATTGAGCTTGCATCTTTTGCAGCGTCTCACTCACACACGTCATTCTAAATTGCAATGCTGAAGTTAAAATTAGTGTTGTAAAATCGATTAATCGCATCTAACATAACAGTTTGTAAAATATATATATATATATGCAGTGTTGGGGTAACACATTACAAGTAATCAGATTACTTTTTTCAAGTAACTAGTAAAGTAACACATTACTTTTAAATTTACCTCAAAAATTTCTGAGTTACTTTTCAAATAAGTAATGCAAGTTCCTTTGTTTTCCCATTTATTGACTGACTCCTCGTGTAAACATGATGGTTATTCTAGACTAGTTCTAGACTAAATGTGAGCATACATCTACTCATTTACTTCTTCTCCTGCGTTCTATTCTTCTGTATTCCAGAATGGCAGCACAGCTAAAAGTCTTGTTTGTTTGAACTGCGCCCTCTACTGTACAGGCATGAATTTGCATTTCCTTCAGTCTGAGGCTTTTGACTTTTGGTGTGAATGGGTTTTATATTTGCCAAAAATAGAATTTTTTTGTTGTTACAAAAACAAACAAACAATCAAACAGCCCAGGTGAGAAAAAGTAACACAAAAGTAACGTAACACATTACTTTCCATAAAAAGTAACTAAGTAACGCAATTAGTTACTTTTTTAGGGAGTAACGCAATATTGTATTGCATTACTTTTAAAGTAACTTTCCCATATATATATATATATATATATATATATATATATATACACACATACATACATATACATATATATACATACATACATACACAGACATACACATTATATATTTACAAACTTTTGTTAGATATGATTAAACTAAACTTTTTCAACTTTTTGATGTAACTTTTAAAAACATGTCTTGAGATCTTTTTTTTTTTTTCTTCTCATTCCTAGGGCTGCACGATTAATCATGATTAATCGTTTGCAAAATAAAAGTCTGTGTTACGTAATATGTGTGTGTTCTGTGTATAATTATGTATATATAAATACATGCACATACATGAATATATTAAAAATATATATATTTATATATAAAATGTTTATATTTATATGTAATATAATATATATATAAATATGTATAATTATTTATACATGAATATATTTCTTAAATTTATATATGTATGTGCATGTATTTATATATACATAATTATTATACACAGAACACACACATATATTACGTAACACAGACTTTTATTTTGCAAACGATTAATCTCGATTAATCGTTGTGCAGCCCTACTCATTCCGCTGCTTGTATCTTGCGTTTTTTCCAAGTGTGGGTATCTGCAGATTGGAGTAATGGTCGTGAAAAAAGGTCTTTACAATTGGTCGCGAAAGCTGCCTGTTAGGGTGTGGGGTAATTTTGTGAATTGCCCCTAAGTCTTTATCCTATAAAAATACATCCTTGAATTAAAAACAAGTCTATAAATTTTTTAAATGGTACAGCGTTAAAAAGGTACCAGAATTGCCCATATGTAAAACTTGGAATAAATAAAACATAAATATGATTATATATATACAGTACAGTCCAAAAGTTTGGAACCACTAAGATTTTTAATGTTTTTAAAAGAAGTTTCGTCTGCTCACCAAGGCTACATTTATTTAATTAAAAATACAGTAAAAAACAGTAATATTGTGAAATATTATTACAATTTAAAATAACTGTTTTCTATTTGAATATATTTCACAAAGTAATTTATTCCTGTGATGGCAAAGCTGAATTTTCAGCATCATTACTCCAGTCTTCAGTGTCACATGATCCTTCAGAAATCATTCTAATATGCTGATCTGCTGCTCAAGAAACATTTAATGTGTACAATTGTACAAAATATTTGTGTACAATATTTATTTTCAGGATTATTTGATGAATAGAAAGTTCAAAAGAACAGTGTTTATCTGAAATCTAATCTTTTGTAACATTATAAATGTCTTTACTGCCACTTTTGATTGATTTAATGCATCCTTGCTGAATAAAAGTATTCATTTCTTTAATTTCTTTTCAAAAAAATAAAAATAAAAATTCTTACTGACCCCAAACTTTTGAACGGTAGTGTATAATGCTACAGAAGCTTTGTATTTCAGATAAATGCTGTTCTTTTGAACTTTCTATTCATCAAGGAATCCTGAAAAAAAAGTACACAACTGTTTTCAACATTGAAAATAATCATAAATGTTTATTGAGCAGCAAATCAGCATATTAGAATGATTTCTGAAGGATCATGTGACACTGAAGACTGGAGTAACGATGCTGAAAATTCAGCTTTGCATCACAGGAATAAATTACTTTGTCAAATATATTTAAACAGTACACAGTTATTTTAAATTGTAATAATATTTCACAATATTACTGTTTTTATTTTTAATTAAATAAATGTAGCCTTGGTGAGCAGATGAAACGTCTTTTAAAAACATTGAAAATCTTAGTGGTTCCAAAATTTTGGACTGTACTATATATATATATATATATATATATATAAAACCATTTTTCACCATCTAGAGTGTTTTAAGAAGACAAAGGGATACCAAATTAATTAACTGAACATTTATTTAAACAACAAAGTTATCAAAGGAAACAGTCAAGCATAAATCAGGCACAATTTTGAGTTTAAAACACGATAGAAAATCCACTCAACATTTAACAAAATCAACGCACAAACATTTAAAACCACTTAATAAACTTCTCAATTTTATATTAAAATAGAGTATAAATCAATATAAAACCATTTTTAAAACAAAGTCTGGCCCTAAATCGGCCAACAGTAAATTGTGCAAAGTTTTCACTCCCAACAGAGAATGATGCATTACCACCACAGTTTGCCTTTATCAGAACCTGTAGTGCATGTTAGAACCGCATGCATACATTACGAATTACGTCACAGATGCCTGGAGCATGAAAACACTTAACAAATCACTGCGTCCTGCAGGTAAATCAATATTATGTGCTTGGGCCTATAAGTGAACCACGCCAAAAGTAACATCTGCGTGTTCTAGGTGTAACATTAGCGGCGTGACCTCATCATCAGGCATTGTTTCCTTCAAAGGTGGGTCGCTGCATTTGAAACACAATACGTCATGACTATTATTACATCACGAGGTGTTAACCTGCACACCTTAATATTCACATCTGGGTGGGGTTAATTTTTGAATGTGCACATTACTCTAAGGCACAAAGTATATGTGAATTTTTTATGCAGAAGGTGGGACAAGCTCCGCCCACTCATGGGACAACCTGACAGAGCTGTTATCGATGACACCGAGATGAAAGCGACCTTGCAAAGCCTGATCCGGCAGAAAAGCTAAGCACATCTAAATCCCACAGCGGACAGCCAACACGTGCACAATTCAGTACTGCTGAATCAGCATGAACCGCGGACATCAACCCGCACAAGGACAGTGACGTCTCTTTAAACCACTCATTCAGTTTCAACTAAGCTGTCAATCAGTGCTGACCACGCCCAACAATCTTGCCAGGATGCAAATGCTCTCTTTTTACAAAAATGAGGTAGATTAAGCCAGTAATTAGATTAGTACAAAATGAAATGTGGCATGTTTTGTGAGCTACTGTTCTGCTAAAGACTTACTGTGACTGACATAGTTATTGCATTGGAAGACAATTTCTCAGCACTATGACATAAAATAATCTTTCTATTTACAGCTATACCTGAGTTTTAAATAAAGGAATACCGCAGAAAATACCTCTCATAGCTTTAGTAAAGCCCTATGGCCTACTACTTTATGTTTTGAAAGATTATGACAGACAGGAATCTAAATGTTGATTAATTGTCGACTCAGGTACTTTGATGTGGCACACAGGGCAGTGGACGGTGATTTGGACTGGAGGATTATTTGCTTGCTGATCCCAGACTGCAGGCAGAACGGTGTCTCCGACCTCCTCTCTCTGCTGCACTGCGGACGTGGCAGACTCACCGGTTGTCCGCTGGAAGTAATCAAAGATATGTTCAGAGTTATGCTCTTCCCATGATCTTTTCTTGGCTCCTGAAGGCGTAGTCCCTGATGTCCGGGGGCTGCCAATGGATCTTGGGCTTGGAAAGTTGGATTCAGGCTTTCCAGAGCCTCCAAAGTGCTTGGACCCTGAAGTAGTTGAAGTATGTGAACTTTGGGGACTTCCAGTGTTTCGGAATCCTGAGCTTGCAGCATCTGACCCTAGTTTTTGGTTACTTCTGAAGAACTTAGAAATGTAACCTGGTGCGCTAGACTTTTGGGGGCTTCCAAAAGCTTTTGACTTTGAATCTGGGAATTCTGTTTTAGCACTGCTTCCAAAATATTTGGAGAGGTTCGACTCTGTAGAGCCAGGCTTTGGCCCTGTGGTGGTGGATGAATGATGGTTATTGATCAGGCTTGTTTTCCCAAAAGGTTTTGCGTCTAAGGCACTAGATGAAGATGGTCCATTACATTTAGAAGGGTTTGCTGCCGTGGCTTCTGTGTCAGGCTTGGAGGAACTGGAAGCACTGGTTGCTCTCTCCGGAGATTTGAGGATTATGGCCTGGAAAAGATCTCGTACTGACCTCTGCTTGCCTCTTGAGTCATTGCCTTTGGAAATTCTCACAGGCGAGCCATTGACGTTGACAAAGACATTAGTGTTGCCAACAGACTTCTTGCGGGGAACATTCGATGCACCTGAGCTGACTCTTTTGAACAAGTTTGTCTCAAAGGGCCGTAGTCTCGGAAGAAGCGGAGAGTCAGGAGGAGAGACCAGAGGTTCGGGCTGAGCTTTGGGAGGACTCTGACTCTGCTTGTTTGTGGAAGTCTGCATGTTTCCTCCAAGAATAAACCCTCTCCCACTGAATGGAATGACATTTCTGATGTCTTGTGAGCCAGAGCCTGCAACAAAATACATATTTGATTGTCCAGAAATGAGTACAATGTGGCACTATCAAAACAATGCTCTTTGTTTGTTCAAGCAGCCTGACATAGCAACACTGGCTCAACCAATGGCAATAGTGGGTGGGACCATCTGTTAGTTTGACCGATGGCAGACAGGGGAAGTGTTAAGAAAACCTGAGGTACGTTCCTGGCATGTAGGATTTACTGCAATTTCAAGATTCTGGCTTAAAAGCAGAATCTTGTAATTACAACTTTCAATCATGTCTTGTAATTACAACTTTCAATTTTCTGAAGCTCCCACTTGTGCCACCTGACCTCTGCAACATCATGTGGAAACAATGAGTCAAAATACTTGTTTAATAATTCCTATAAGGAATTTTACTATAAGAAAAATTTTCCATCATGTACTTAACCTCAAGTTGTTCCAAACCTGTATGAGTTTCTTTGTTCTGTTGAACACAAAAGAAGATATTTTGAAGAATGTCGGTAACCAAACAGTTGACATCCATAATATTTTTTTCTTATTATGAAAGTCGAATGGCTACTGTCAACTGTTTGGTTATCGATATTCTTTAAAATATCTTCTTTTGTGTTCAACACAACAAAGAAACTCATACAGGTTTGGAACAACTTGGGGGTAAGTGCATGATGGGAAAATTTTTTGGGTGAACTATCCCTTTAAATCTCAGGTATACTAAATGTTCTGCATTCCGCTCCGTCTCGAGCACAGTTCAGCACTGCACCCAGGCCTTTTAAAGTACACTCTGTGACCACGAGTGTGTATAGTGCACACTATCTAGTGGACCGCTCTTTTCAAGTGTTCAAATCACTTGCTGTTGAACACAAAATCTTGGCTGCACAAAATATATACATGTATGTGCATGTATTTATATATATATAATTATTATACACAGAACACACACATATATTACGTAAACACAGACTTTTATTTTGCAAACGATTAATCGCAATTAATTGTTGTGCAGCCCTACTCTAAAAAATTATCTAATTTGCTTTTTAATGTTTTTTTTTTTTTTTTTTTTTTTAAATATGCACATTTATACATGATTTAACAATGTGGTAATAGCAAATGGATCACCTGTTGTGCTGCTGGGAGGCTTTGAATCCTTAGAAGTTTCTATGGAAGGATTCTTGTCTTTCTTTTTGTCGGTTTTGCCTGTTTTCCCATAATTCTCTGGCTCTTTGATCTTGGTGTATGTTCCACCACAGGTCCTTTGGTGCTCAGCCCACCAGGGGTCTCTGGGCGAGGGAGGTCTGTTCATTGCACGCTTTACGTAACCAAAGAATGGGCGGCGATTCTGACAGGGTCCATTACAGCGCCACCAGTGCTGCCTGTACACGTCAACTTCATCGTGAAATGAGTGATATATCTGTGAAAAGATATGCAATACAGCACAGAGATTAATGTCATTAATGTTCTTGAGGTTAAACTCTCTCTGCTAGTCATCATGACACATACAATCTTATATCACATCATAGAGTCCAAACCTCTAATTAATTTCAAGTGAGAATACTTTTTAAACAGTCATTTATGAGCACTATTCATTTATAGCAGATGTATAAGCTAAGCTTACACTGCAGTCTTGAGGCTCACGGCATCCCGGACACAAATATTTTAACGATTCATAAAAGATGAATCACTGTCTGGTCAACTAAGATTTTGGTATGGACATAAAGGTTAGACCATGATTTTTAGCCAGTACTACAGCACACCATGAGTATATACTGGCAGCTTTTGCTGTTTGCTTTTTGCTTTTGGGATCTGACAGGACATTTGTTCCTGGATACTGTGACGCGTGACGACAGACGGGTTAGTTCACCCAAAAATGAAATTTATGCCATTAATTACTTGCCCTCATGTCATTCCAAACCCGTAAGATCTTCATAACACAAATTAAGATATTTTTGATGAAATGCAAGGTTTTTTTTGTATCCCCCATAGAAAGCAACACAATTACCGTCATTTAAGGACCAGGGCTGCATGTGCCGTGGTTTTGGGATGCTTTTGGGAAACGTCCCAAAAGCATCGTAAGCTTAAGTTGATCGTAGCTCCATTGAAACCAATGGAGCTACGATCATCTTAGGCTTACGATGCTTTTGGGAAACGCTACCCAGAAAAGTAGTAAAGACATTGTTAAAATAGTCAACTTGACTACAGTGGTTCAAATGTTATGAAGCGACAAGAATACTTTTTGTGCGCACAAACAAAGCAAAAATAATGACTATTCAACATTTCTTCTCTACCCTGTCAGTCTCATATGAAGTTAATGCAGTGCAGCGCTTCCGTGTTTAAGTCCAAAGGCTGGCTCGGTATTGGCCGACGCTGATCATGTGAGCACCACGGCACATGCATGTGATGCTGACACAGGAGCCGGCCAATACTAAGCTGGCGTTCGGACGTAAATACAATTCAGCAGCGCTGAACTGCGTTCACTGCATACAAGTCTGACAGGGTAGAGAAGAAATTGTTGAATAAAGTCATTATTTTTGTTTTGTTTTTGCGCACACAAAGTATTCTCACTGCTTAATAACATTAAGGTTATACCACTGTAGTCACATGGACTATTTTAACAATGTCTTTACTACTTTTCTGGACGGAATAACGGAAATTACATTGCTTTCTATGGGAAAGAAAAAAACCTCTCGGATTTCTTCAAAAAGATCTTCATTTGTGTTTCGAAGATGAAAGAAGGTCTTACAGGTTGGGAACAACATCAGGGTGAGTAATTAATGACAGACATTTCATTTTTGGGTGAACTAATCCTTTAACAACTGAATATTGTTTAATAATCTGATCTGAATATCAAAAAAGTGTCGTACAGTGATTTTTGTGCCGCTTGCTTGGTTGATTCTGTCCATGTGTTTACAGAACTCTGGTCCGTGACCGTCTCGATCTCTGTTGTTTTGAGTCACAAAAAGAAGAGCATGGATCATTTCATGAAGAAGAGTCTGTGAAAAGAAACAGAAACATTAAAATCAAGCTGCAACTGATCATGAAATACATTTAGGACACTTTTTTATTTTAAACTTTCATCATGTAAAGTTGTAAGGTGGAGGAAGTTATTAGATTAATTACATAGCTTTATATAAAACATAAAACAAAGCTTTTTTTTTTGTAGAATAAGGTGCATTATTGAATTATAAACAATAAGAACAAAATCATGTATTTATTAATCCTGTAAAGTCTGACATTTGAAATATTAGAAATCTATTTTTTTTTTTTTTTAAATGGAAGAGCTTATTGAACCTTTAGACAAAATATAAAAAGGTTTGCATATGTGTTTTATGTTGAGTATCATATTTGATACAATCAGGCTTTTATGGTTCATATAGTACATATGATATAGTGAGAATATGGAATATACACTCACCTTGAGGAGGAAAATAACATTAATATTATTCAGAGGCCCAAACTGAGCAAAAATATGCAATTTATGCGAAAAAGTAAGATGAAATTATGACAGCATGTAAGGTAACTCAATGAGATTTTATAACAGTATGGCAAACTACTTGCATAAAATGCATATAAATATCAGTCATCACTAATTATCTCCCAATAATAAGTCTCAGTAAGATGATTTGTATATATAAATATATATTTGTGTGTGTGTGTGTGTGTGTGTGTGTGTGTGTGTATGTGTGGATAATCAAGTAATCAAAGTTGCTTAAATCCAGTAAATATTCATCTTGAAATATTATGATTACAGTATTAAAGTTATTCTTGCGTTATTTTTAAATATCATTAAAGATTTCACAGCACAAAGACATGTACCATGACTTGAAGGTGGAATTTTTTTTTTTACAATTATGCTAGAAGGCCTTTTTCTTGCTAAAAAAGGATAAACTATTAATATTAAAACTATTAGGTTTGTCAGTAAAGTAAAGTTTAGAGGCTTTACATATTATACAATAAGCTTGAGTTAAGACATTTTTTATTTTGACATTAAAAATGAAGAAAGTCAGATTTAACCAACCTGTACAAGATCTTTTCGGGGTCTGAGCTTCAGGAGTGGTTCACTGAGGCGAATAGAACATAAACCTCCTCTTCCCTCATAAGAGCAAACACCAGCACATCTGAGGGAGTCCAACATTAGCCAGTAATTAACATGAGTCAAAGACATCTATCTATCCATCTTCAATTCAATTCAAAATTTCTTTATTGGCATGACTGTAAATAATACAATATTGCCAAAGCATATATACATAAAACAATAATAAAAACATCTGTATAATAAAAGTCTATCTATCTATTTGTCTTTTTATCCATCTATCTATTTGTCTTTTATCTATCCATCTATTTGTCTTTTCATCTATCTTTTATCTATCCATGTATTTGTCTTTTTATCTATCTATCTGTCTGTCTGTCTTTTTATGTCTATCTATCTATCCATTTATAAGTTTTGCTGAGCATCATACAGAATAATCATTTGTGAATCTTACAGTGTCATCCGCGGACTCCACTTCACCTCCACACCGCTGAGTTTCCCCCAGAAAAACTTGTCATTAAACTGCAGGAACATGGCTCTTATGTCTGGATTGGGGTCCAGGGTCTCCCACGACTCATCCACGATGGACAACGGTCTCTCTGGTCTGGCCTGAGAGTAGGGAATCATATCCATCAGACCAGAGGAGTCAATCTTACGCCTTTTACTGGATTGACAGTCTTCATCACTCCATCCAGCAACCGATGTCTCCTGATCAAACTGCTCTTGTAAACGAAGAGCGAGTAAAAAGTCTTCATCCTCCATCTTCAGTCTGCTTCAGTAAGAATAAATTAACTGGATGACAACATCAACCAGCACAAAACCTCCACATATAACCATTAATCACGACCAACGAAACTCCCGCTTTATACATTAAAGGGTTTTGTATAAAGTTCGGGCTAATCGTTGGCTTTCATGAGTGTGACGATAATAATTAACGTCTCAAATTTTTTGAAATGACACTGTCAGTGCATTTCCAATAAAGACCTATGAAAAAATAATTGTTGGCCAATCATAAAGTCACACAGTGTGGGGAATGCTGGGAAATGTATTTCTATTTTTAGATTTTATAATGTTACGTTATATACACGAACAGCGCGACATTGGGGATATGCGGATATTGCAACATGCTATATCCAAACAGATACAATAGAGTTACGGAAATAAAATAAAAATGAATGCGGGGTTACGTTATTCTTACAGAAAATGTTGACTATTCAAAACAGTTGCACGGAGTTGATATAGCTGCACAAACAACAACAAATAGAACAATTAATCATTTGATATTTAATTATTCACTCCGATATTGAAATTTAGAGCCTTCTGAAAATATTGTCCTTATAAACAAGGTGATTTTCTTTAGGGTAATTTATATATTTTACTGTTAAACACTTCCTACAAAGGGGGTGGCACTTATTTTTGGCCTTGCTGTTTTTACTCAAATGGGCAAAAATATATATTTTAAAATCTGTGATACTTTATATTTGTGAGCTACGTTTGTAATAAAGTGTATGAATTAAAACGGTATGGCTGTTTTTTTTTTTTTAATCAAACGATGGCATATTAACATAAACAACAACAACAAAACGCATGTATCATACACCGAATGCAAATAACAACATGTTACGAGATGCAATTGTTATTATTATTAAATTATTCAAACATATTATAGTGCGTGAATCTTTGTTGTTGTGTATTTTGAAATGTTCGCTCTTCACGTGATGTGACTGACATCCACAGTCTATGCTGACATCACGGGCAGTGTTGCCAAGGGTTGCCAAATTGGGCTAGTTTTAAACTTTTGCCAAGGGTTGTTTTTAATATCCGCGGGTTGAAGGAAGTGACCCCAAATAACATGATATTTTTCCCCTGAGAAACGAATTTTTCCAGAAAACTCGGATTTTACCCCCTGGAACACGATTTTTACCCTGAAACGCGATTGGGATAGTTTTTGGCTAGTTTTGAGAGCAATCGGTCGGGTTTTGTTGTGAAAACCTGGCAGCCCTGGTCACGGGGAGGTGCCGCGCATTTCCTGTTGAGGAAGCGGTCTCTCTCTGCAGCTGTACTGCCATGTCGGACTGATTTTATACAATTATATCCATATTTGTGTTTCTTTTATACATTGTCTTCAGCCTTAACAACCAAAAAAATGTCAGACACTGGAAATCGTTTGCGTAAATTGCTGGAATCCCCTAATTTTGATCCTCAGTCGTACGTGAAGCAGCTCTCGCAGCAGTCGGACGGTGACCGAGATTTACAAGAACACCGTCAAAAAATACAAACACTCGCCGACGAAACCGCACAAAACCTGAAGAAAAATGTTTATAAAAACTACAGACAGTTTATTGAGACAGCCAAGGAGATTTCCTACCTGGAAAGTGAGATGTATCAGCTCAGTCACATTCTCACTGAGCAGAAGAGCATAATGGAGAGCATTACACAGTCTCTCCTGTCCACAGATAAAGATGAAACAGCCAAAGAGATGCTCACAGCTTCCCAAAGGAAACAGAAGAGGTCAAACAAAGAACCCTAACCACACTTTTGGAAAAAGTGGAGGGATGCAAGAACATCATGGAAACCCCAGGCAGATATCTGGTCTATAATGGTGATCTTTTGGAGTATGACGTAGACAACATGTCGCAGATCCAAAAGGTCCATGCGTTCCTGATGAACGATTGCTTGCTAATTGCAACCTGGTTGGCAAACAGGCGCGGAGCTGTGAAGTACAAATACAATGCATTGTATGATCTGGAAAGCTTTGCGGTTGTAAACGTGAAAGACAACCCTCCGATGAAAGACATGTTCAAAATCCTCATGTTCCCAGACAGCCGCATCTTCAAAGCTGAGAACAGCAAAATCAAGAAAGAGTGGCTTGAGATCCTGGAGGAAACAAAGAAAAACAAAGTGGCAAAAGAAAAGCACAAAAAGGAAGAGGAGGTGCCAACGTCACCAGTGAGACAGGAAGTCTCCACAAACCCATTCGATGATGACGAACCTCTGGATTCAGAGGAGCTGGTGGATCTGAGTCCCGAATGGATCCAGGAGCTTCCAGAAGACCTTGACGTGTGCATCGCTCAGAGAGACTTTGAGGGTGCTGTTGATCTTCTGGATAAACTAAATGAATATCTGAAGGAGCAACCAGTGAGCCCACGGGTGAAGGAGCTCAGGGGGAAGGTGGATGAGCGCGTTCGGCAGCTGACTGAGGTTCTGGTGTTTGAACTCTCGCCTGATCGCTCTCTCCGTGGAGGACCTAAAGCCACACGGCGAGCTGTATCCCAGCTCATTCGACTGGGCCAGTCCACGAAGGCCTGTGAGCTCTTTTTGAAAAACAGAGCAGCAGCCGTCCAGACCGCCATCCGACAGCTTCGCATCGAAGGAGCCACGCTGCTTTACATCCAGAAGCTATGTAACATCTTCTTCACGAGCCTACTGGAAACCGCCAAGGAGTTTGAGACGGATTTTGCGGGCAACACTGGCTGCTACTCTGCCTTTGTGGTCTGGTCTCGTTCGGTGATGAAGATGTTCGTAGATGCCTTCAGCAAGCAGGTGTTTGACAGCAAAGAGAGCTTGTCCACCGCTGCTGAATGTGTGAAATTCGCAAGCGAGCACTGCAAGCAACTGAGCGAGATTGGCTTGGATCTGACCTTCATTTTACAGTCTTTGCTTGTGAAAGACATCAGGGCGGCTCTACAAAGCCAGAAAGACATCATCATAGAAGCAACGAGGCATCGTAACTCTGAGGAGATGTGGCGTAGGATGAACCTAATGACTCCTGAAGCTCTGGCAAAACTCAAAGATGAAATGCGAAGCTGCGGTATAGGGAGTTTCGACCAGTATACGGGTGAAGACTGCTGGGTTAATCTGAGCTACACTATTGTGGCCTTCACCAAGCAGATGATGGCCTTCCTGGAGGAAGGACTGAAGCTGTACTTCCCAGAGCTGCACATGGTGTTTCTGGAGAGCCTGCGGGAGATCATACTGGTGGCGGTGCAACATGTGGACTACAGCCTGCGCTGCGAGCAGGAGACCGAGAAAAAGGCCTTCATTCTACAGAACGCATCCTTCCTGCATGAGACCGTGCTTCCTGTTGTGGAGAGGAGGTTTGAGGAGGGAGTGGGGAAACCAGCCAAACAGCTCCAGGATCTGAGGAAGAGCTCTAGGCCTGTCAGAGTCAACCCTGACAGCACCATGTCTGTTGTTTAAGAGAGACGGGGTGAATGTGAATGAATGAGACTGCTAATGCACTACCACAGAGGTCTTCAAATCTCAATGCATTTCGCTGAGTACACTCATATGACTCATTTTTGTGTCGTGATGCACTCCCAACACTCACACTCTTTAAAGGAATAGTTCACTGGAAATAAAAATTCTGTCATTATTAACCTGCCTTCATTTCAAAGCTTTATGTTGTACATGGAACACAAAAGGAGAATTAAAAAAAAAAAAAAATCGCAAAAAATGGCAAAAAAAAGCATTATTGAAAAATAAATAGCAATTGTATAACACTTACGTTATATAATAGTAAGTGTATTAATTGTGCTTTTGATTCTTTAATAACTTATGTATATTGTATATTATTAAAGTAAATGGAAATTAATATTGTTAAAATATAAATAATTACATTTCAAACCATTTGTCATTTCAGTCAAGCAAAAAAACAAAACAAAACTGAGGTAGAGGTGAAAACATTAATTTTTTACATTAATTTGCTCTCTTTTCACTGTGTTTATTAACTAGTAAAGAGATTGTTTTGTTTGAGAATGCAAGGTGCATTAAACTCGCTTAAGGGTTAGTTCACCCAAAAATGAAATTACTCACCCTCATGTTGTTCCAACCCGCAATACCTTTGTTTATCTTCAGAACACAAATTAAGATATTTTTGATGAAATCCAAGAGATTTTTTTTATCCTCAGTAGAATGCAACGAAATTACTACATTCAAGGTCCAGAAAAGTAGTAAAAACATTGTTCAATGTGACTACAGTTGTTCAACCTTAATGTTATGAAGTGACTCTAATATAATATAAAATAACGACTCTATTCAACAAATTCGTCAAGCTCATCTTACACTGTTTATGTTGCAGAACTTCCAGGTTCTTTGTCCGAACGCCGGATCAGTATTGGCACATGCGTGTGATGCTGATGCGGTATGACCCGCCGTTCGGACATAGAACCTGGAAGCGCTGAACTGTGTTCACTGCGTCAACTGTATACGAAACTGACGGGAGAGACGAATTTGTTGAATAAAGTCGTTATTTTTGTTTTGTTTTTGCGCACAAAAGGTATTCTTGTCGCTTCATAACATTAAGGTTGAACCACTGCAGTCAAGTTGCCTGTTTTAACAGTGTTTTTTCTACTTTTCTGAACCTTGAATGTGGTAATTTCATTGCTTTCTAGGATAAAAAACATCTTGGATTTCATCAAAAATATCTTAATTTGTGTTCCGAAGATGAATGAAGATCTTACGTGTTTGGAACGACATGAGGGTGAGTAATAAATGACTTTCTGGGTGTCTTAATTCTTTAAACTAGCTGAACATGAATATGTTGAATTATTTTATCCTGTGCTCTAAGCTTTTAAATGTAGTGCCCCCTGGTGTACAGGGAATTGTTTAATAAAAGTAAGGCTTGGTTAAAAAAAAATCCCAAAGCCAGTCTTGACAATAACACAGAGTTATTAAAAATATTCCCCTTTCATCTGTTTTTCTTTCATACTGCTGTTTCTGTTCTCTGTCGAGCTGCATATCCTTGATCATATATTCACAAGATCTATATTTTTGTTGTTTTTAAACCCCCTTGACACATAGAATAATAATACAAGGAAATGGTTTGATGTTCATGAGACTTTAATGCATCAATAAAATCTAACTTCATTATTTAATACAGTCTGGTTTGCACTGACACACACACAACATGAATGCTGGTTTTCCAGTGTTTTAGGCATGCATCACCCTCTGGGTTATGACAGGAGATCATTTTTCTTTTGGCAGACCCCCAGCCTAATCTCACGGATCGGTCTTGCACCTCTGAACAACACAAGTGTGTGTGAAAGAACAATAGTGTGTGCCGTCGCTGGCCTGATTGTCAAACCAAATACTCTGCATTGGTCTACTCTCAGATTCGATTAGACTGGACATTAGTTTATCGATAATGATTTATTACCACTATTACTTTATATTTAATTATATTTAAAATTTTAGATTAAATTAGTTTTCATTATGATTATGTATTTTTCAGTATATACAGTACAGTCCAAAAGTTTGGAACCACTAAGATTTTTAATGTTTTTAAAAGAAGTTTCGTCTGCTCACCAAGGCTACATTTATTTAATTAAAAATACAGTAAAAAACTGTAATATTGTGAAATATTATTACAATTTAAAATAACTGTGTACTATTTAAATATATTTGACAAAGTAAGTTATTCCTGCGATGCAAAGCTGAATTTTCAGCATCGTTACTCCAGTCTTCAGTGTCACATGATCCTTCAGAAATCATTCTAATATGCTGATTTGCTGCTCAATAAACATTTATGATTATTTTCAATGTTGAAAACAGTTGTGTACTTTTTTTTTCAGGATTCCTTGATGAATAGAAAGTTCAAAAGAACAGCATTTATCTGAAATACAAAGCTTCTGTAGCATTATACACTACCATTCAAAAGTTTGGGGTCAGTAAGAATTTTTATTTTTATTTTTTTTAAAAGAAATTAAAGAAATGAATACTTTTATTCAGCAAGGATGCATTAAATACATTATAATGTTACAAAAGATTAGATTTCAGATAAATACTGTTCTTTTGAACTTTCTATTCATCAAATAATCCTGATAAAAAATATTGTACACAAATATTTTGTACAGTTGTACACATTAAATGTTTCTTGAGCAGCAGATCAGCATATTAGAATGATTTCTGAAGGATCATGTGACACTGAAGACTGGAGTAATGATGCTGAAAATTCAGCTTTGCCATCACAGGAATAAATTACTTTGTGAAATATATTCAAATAGAAAACAGTTATTTTAAATTGTAATAATATTTCACAATATTACTGTTTTTTACTGTATTTTTAATTAAATAAATGTAGCCTTGGTGAGCAGACGAAACTTCTTTTAAAAACATTAAAAATCTTAGTGGTTCCAAACTTTTGGACTGTACTGTATATATATATATATATATATATATATATATATATATATATATATATATATATATATATATATACATTCAATTATAATGAAAACTAATCACAAATTTTAAATAGTATAATTATATATACAAATATATATAATATATAATTATAATAATATAATTATAATTATAATATGTATAATTTGTGTACATGATAAAAGTCTTTCACTTTAACTTATCCATTTCAAGGGGAAAAAAATACTATAAATGCTTATATATAAATACACAATATTTATTTTTTTATATGAATGCAATAATTTTCCCATTACCAGTCAATCATCAGATAACAGTGTGGTAGGATCATGGTGAGGCATGCGTGATGAAGTGCTCATTAATTCTGTGCTGTAATTAGACTGTGTGGGCAGGATGGACTGTAAGCAGCTCGATGCACGCTGTGATAAATTCCTTGCCCTAATTATTTACGGCCACTCTCAGAAATAGGCTACTGGTCAGCCCTCTCTTGGATGCCATCACAATTACAACGCCTGTCCTCCTTTGACGGGGTTGTTTACACACGGGTTTCTTTAAATTGCAAATTAGGCTTTTTTTCCCCCAAACCGATGACCCTGGAATACGGGACGATAATACAAATTCTTCTCGCCGCATTTAATTAGCGGAATTAAGGGAGTTGTAGTTTTTATGAGCTTAACTGAAGAGGCGGGTATCGGCAGAGTGACTACAACGCCCACAACCGTTCTCTCAATGCGCATGCGCGGAGCGGGTAACGGAGCTGTCCGCGTCTCGTAGTGCTGCTCTGATTTCATTGAACGGCTGCGCGTGTGAGTGGGTTTATGGACGCGATGGAAGAAGAACTGAAATGCCCGGTTTGCGGTTCTCTCTTTAAGGAGCCCATTATTTTACCGTGTTCTCATAATGTTTGCCTGGCGTGTGCTCGGAATATCATCGTGCAGACCCCGGAGGGAGAGACCCCTCCGCAGAACCGAAGCTCCGGAACCTCGGACTATGATTATCTGGATATGGACAAGATGAGCATGTACAGCGAGACGGACAGCGGCTACGGCTCATACACGCCGTGCCTGAAGTCTCCCAACGGAGTGCGTGTGTTCCCACCGGCACTTGTCCACCGCCACTGCTCCATCACCTGCCCGCTGTGCCACCGCAGCGTGTCTCTGGACGAGCGGGGGCTCCGGGGATTCCAGCGCAACCGACTGCTGGAGGCGATCGTGTCCCGCTACCAGCAGAGCCGCGCCGCCTCTGTCAAATGCCAGCTGTGCGACCGCAATCCGGTGGACGCCACAGTGATGTGCGAGCAGTGCGATGTGTTCTACTGCGCTCCGTGCCAGCAGCGCTGCCACCCTTCCCGCGGACCGCTGGCCAAGCACCGGCTGCTGCCGCCGACTCAAGCACAGGCGGGGATCGCGCAACCGACCGGAGCCTCCGCGCGCAAACAGGCGACTTGCGTGGATCACGAATCGGAGAACTACAACATGTACTGCGTCAGCTGCAAGACCCCCGTATGCTACCAGTGCCTGGAGGAGGGAAAACACGGCAAACATGACGTGAAGCCCCTGCCCGCCATGTGGAAACAACACAAGGTAATTGACACATTGTGCCACAGTGGCCGTATAGTACAGTGATGGTACTATCATGTTGGTAAAACCATAGTACTACCTACTGAATATCATGTACCGTGGTATGTCACTCCAAAGGTGCTTCCAAGAATACCACGGTACTTGTGGGAAAAAAGCAAAAGGAAAAAAAACTTGGTACTTGGTACAGTAGCAAAAAAAGCTCCACAAGTACCACACACTCTTAGATGAACTTATGTTATACTGAACTAAGGATTCATATTTGGAACCCCTAAAATGTTCCATGCACTCTCAGAAAAAAAAAAAAAAAAAACACAAAAATACCCCCCCCCCCCCCCCCACACACACACACACACCTACACACCTTATGTGCAATGGAAAGTTTCCATTGATGTTAAAGTTTTTTTATGGAACCATAAATTTTTGGGTTTCCAAACAAACATGAGATCATATTTTGGCATAAAAATGTTTAAAACCTTAACATCCCTAAAAGTGCAGTGTTACCTTGGCATGAAAATATATGAAAATATTGATGATTCATGATATATACCAAAGTACCATTGTACATCCACATGATACTATCACTATACCATGGTACCACCACAGTACTTTTAGTACTTAGTGTTGTTCAATTCATATAGCTGTTATTTTATGCTAACAAATGCAAAGTGCTGCAGGAGATGATTCACATTATGGTTTTGACGTCTTAAGCATCTTCCGAAACACTAACACAACCTTAAGTTAGACTGAATCTAAGCTACACACTCAAGCTGTTTTAACATGCACAGACACACACACACACACACACACACACACACACACACACACACACACACACACACACACACTGTCCACTCTGGGATTCTACTCATGCTTATCTCTGCCCCTTTAGCTCTGCTCTATGTGTTTGTATGTGAGTAGGTCAGTGTAAGTGCCTTATGGTGTTGTACAGTATGTGTGTGCGCTGCTGACTGTGGCAGGGGGTAGTAGGATATTGAGGAAAGCTTGTGTAGTGGATGGAGAGAATCACAGTGTGTGTGTGCTGTTTTATTGTAGGCAGGGAGGAATTGTGTGAGTGTGTATGAGTCAGTCTAAATTCTACCCTCCCGCTGGGCCTCTTTTTTCTTCATGCACTTTAATGGATTCAGATGGAGCTGAAAGAACAGATAATTTGACAAATATTCCATCAAGCTGTCAGACTGATCAATTAAATTAGAATACACCTTTAGCCCTGAATTTAGCCTGAATCTCTCTAATACCCACGTTGGTGCGCTTTGGGGTCCTTATCTTTTAAGTGGTGTTTGTGCTAGTCATTTATGAACGAAAAATGGGCAGTAAATTATGAAGATGGGACATATATGTTGATTTTAGTGAATAAAACATTAGGTTGGAGATTTAAGTATTGATGTCTAATGATTCCCATCCATTATGATATTTCAGAAGAGAGAGATCTTATCGACTTGCAAGTTTTATTTCTGGATTACATATAATAACCTGCTGTGCATGGGACACATACATAGATACAGATATAGATAGAAATATTCTCTGTTAGATTGTGTGGATGCCTGTTTCAGCCTTGGAGTAAAACATAAAACAGATAATTTTGAGACATCAGAGTGAAAGAAATCAGTGTGAGATATATATAGTCACATCACATTTACGAGTCACAATTACGAGTAATAAACTCACAATTACAATAAATAAAGTCACATTGCGAGATATAAATTCACAATTACAAAAAATACAGTCACAATTATGAGTAATAAAGTCACAGTTTGAAAATATAGTCAAAATTCGGCTAAATGGGCAATTATGAAAGATAAAGCGACATTGTGAAATGTAAAGTTACAATTACCGAAAATAATTACAAAATAAAAAATTGCACTTTCAAAAATAAAGTTACAATTTAGATACATAAAGTCACAATTACGCTAAATAAAGTCACAATTGTGAAAGATAAAGTGACATACTGTATATTGTGAGATATATTACAATTACAAAAAATAAAAGTCACTTGTGAAATATAAAATCACAATTATGCTAAAGTCAAAATTGTAAAATATAAAGGGCTATTGTGAGAGAATTTTACAATAACAAGAAACAAAGTCAGTTTTTTTTTTTTTTTTTACAGTGAGACAGAAATAGGTTTCATAGAATAAAATATTCACCTGTCACCACTTCAATTTGTTTACAGTATATTGATTTGATATTGACTTATTTATTTCCCTGTGCAGTGTGTGTATTTGTGTTGTGTTGCTATGGAACTCTGCTGATGTCTATACACACACTCTCATAGTAGATTGCTATTAGCTGACCCTTGACCTCTGAACCCTGACCTCTTCCTTAAACACTACTCATCACCCTGACCCTGACCGGCTAGAGAGACATCTGTCCCCTAAATAGTGCTCAGAATCAAGTGTATTCAGAAATGTCCCCATTGCTCTATATGTACCTTACACTAACAGTGTTTCCATTACAGATTTGCGCAAAACTTTTGTGATATTTTCTAAATGTCGATAAAAAACGATTGCTAAAACTCTCACGATGAGTCATTTTCCAAAACATACTTCTTTCTGAGAGCTTTATTTGGAGCTTAATTTTCTTTCTGAGAGCTTTATTTGGAGCTTAATTGTCACAAGCCAGGCTTGAAATCCGGTCTTTGGTGTGGTGGTTTAAAAGATCTACCACTTGGCCACAGAGGCTAAGAACGCCTTACTTGAGGTAGCTTGGAAGGACTTGGTGAAACAAAGCAGGAAACACATAGCCAGGACTCAAAAACCGAGTGAGGAACAAGGGGAAAAAACACAACTACACAGCAAAATCCCCAGAGTTAAATCAACTCTGCTCAGAGAACATATGGTCCCTCTCTAAATAGTGTTAAAGTAACACTGAAGCAGAGTTAAATTTAATGAGATAATTAAGCAGTTATTTAAGTGATGATTGTGCATTAGTGATGAACACCTGCTGTTAACAAGCAGAATCACTGAAGAAAAGAGAAACACAAGAACTACTAGTCAGTCAGTCAGTCAGTCAGTCAGCCTTATTAATTGCTTAATTATCTCATTAACTTTAACTCTGCTTCAGTGTTACTTTAACACTATTTAGAGAGAGACCATATGTATTCTGAGCAGAGTTGATTTAACTCTGGGGATTTTACTGTGTAAGGCCCTGTTCCAAATGGCTTCACAGTCTTGCGGGCTCAGCAGAAGTGCGCATCGAGGGCACATAGCAGCCACAAAGGGGGCGCTCACGAGTACCCTTCTTTAAGCTTAAATGACGAATGGAACACCCTATTAAGTCTTGTGGACTTAACGGACACGTGCACGCAGTGGCCATTGTAAGTCCACAAGACCGAAAGTGCACATGAAGTGTGGTAGAATGCTGACAGTAATAATTGCCACGGCTTCTGGAAGCCCTTCTCCCTCATATATGCTTCCCTGGGTGCTTCTCAATACTCCAATGTATGCCTCCTCATTTCTTCACTCCTCCATCATCCAGCCTGTGACCTGGAAACCGATCAAAAAAATCTTGAAGGCCATTTTAATTCTATAAATGCCATTTCAATTCTATAAATGCACTGGGAGGAGGTGAGGAACGAGGAGTGAGAAAGCTTCCTGAGGAGCAATGAGCGAGGATGCACAGATGCATAGATATTTAATACTATTAGTTTCTATTATGTTAATTATTAATTGTTATTTGATTAATACTATTAATATTAGATGTCAGACTTTAATAATAATGGTCCCCAGGTCCGAGGCACGAGCGCAGCTGATGATGCTCTGAAGTGACGCTCAAGGGATCAAGAATATTCTAATTTACTAATAAGATTTCCTTCGATTACCCCATCCTTTTTATCTTTTCTTGCATCCTCCCTTTGCATCTATGGGGTGAAACTGAGGCGTGAGGAAAGAGATGCATAAATAAGAAAAGAAAAGCACCCCTGTCTCGTCTTCTGTACAAACAAACTGTGCTATCTTTAAAGAATGATGATGTGACTGTACGTCAGGTGACCTGTAAATGCGTTTCCATTGCAGTTTTGCGAAATATTCCTTTTTCGAATTGCCTGAAAAACCACCTCATGTGAGCGTAAAAACTTTTTTGCGATATTTGGGAGTTTTTTTTGCAAAATTCACGTTTCCATTGAACGTAATTTCAATTCACAATTACAATTTGCGCAATTTGCAGGAATGCAAACTCAGCTACTGAAAACAACAACAAAACAACCTAAAAAATACTCAAATTTGTTAGTTTTTCTTATATTATATTTATGTTTTTAGGTTCAAACCCTATATCTTCATTTCATATTATTTGAAAATATTTATTTTCCCAAAGACAAAAACATTCATTTAAAGTAAAAAGACTATTTTGATAGTCAATTGTTCATTTAGTGTACTTACTATAAATAAAGTTACTTCCTATAAAATAAATATTTATTTTTAAAATATGCATCATATTATCAGTTATGTACTGACAAAAAACAAAACAAAGCAAAACAATAAATAAAATCCATTTCTGCATTAAGTAAATCTAGCCAGTATGTTCAGCACCTCAAAACTCTTGTGACTAGTTAAAATACTATTTAAACAAAATTATTTCTTTTATTGTTTTCTCTGGGGAGTTTTATTTGCTTTTAGACAAACTGAACAAAACAAGTTTAAACCAGAAACTACGATTTTAGATTAGACCAATATAAAATTGCACTTTAAATAAATTACATGGTTGTTTACTTAATTCATTCATTCATTTTTGTGTGTGTGTGTGTGTAAAGCAGGGCTAAAAGTTACTATAAGGGAAATATTATATATTCTTGTTCATTAAATTAATGAATGAATGAATAACTTTATGTAACGTGTAGTCTGCTTTGGTTTTTATTTTCTCTGTGTTCCATTCCTGTTTTACCTGTCTGAGTTCCTAGTTAGTTTCCTTATTTATTAATTAGCTCTACACCAGTACTGTTTTAGTCAGTCATCCTCTATGTATTTAAGCCCTCAGTTTCCTGTGTTTCATTGTCTGGTATCGTTATTTAAAGTAGCTGAGTTTGTTTATTCCCTGTTGGATTTATTAAAGACTATTTCTGTGACTATTTTTTTTAAATGCTATTTCTGCGCTTCTCTACAGCCACCTCACATGACAGAATGAATGAATCAATTAATAATTAAAAATCATATAAAAAGTAAACACACACACACAATTGTTTTTATGAATTGTGGGGACATTCCATAGGCGTAACGGTTTTTATATTGTACAAATCGTATTTTCTATCGCCCTACACCATCCCTACCCCTAAACCTACTCATCACAGGAAACTGTGCCCATTTTTACTTTCTCAAAAAAAAAAAGTCGTTCTGCATGATTTATAATCCTTGTAATACCTATGTCATTATACAAATTTGTGTCCTCCTGATATGTCACAAAAACATGCACACACACACACACACACACACACACACACACACACACACACACACACACACACACACACACACACACACACACACTCACATATATAAATGGTGCCCTGTATATAGTTTACAGCATTAGCTGAGATAGATTTTTTATCCTTAAGAAAATGTTAATTATAATTTAATTTCTTTAAAGAGAGAGACCCTATTTGTTCAATAAACCAGTTTAATAAAAAAAGAAGAAAAAAAGCCATTTATGTTTAGTTTTCTTTCCCCTGCTGTAACGAACCCGTACCGAACCGTCATGTTTAACACCCCTAATATATATATTAGTCTTATTATAATATATAGTCTTCTGTGGAAATACCACGTCACTAAAATAAAATATAAATGGAATAAAAATGACTCTAGCACCCTGACACGTAATGCAGGAATGCCGTCTCCTTCCGCACATATTCATAAAATCAATGTGTGGGAATAGCTGTGACCTCCTCCTCCACACACACATTTATGACACGCAAGGATGGTTTTGCCTCACATGAACACACATACACACACCACACACATACACTAGCAAATCGAATGTAGGTTAGATGTTTCAGACAGAAATATGCAGTACCACTCCTCCATATGCCATCGCTGGGGAGTGTGTATGTGTGTGTGTGTCTTTTTTTTTTTCACGCTTTTTCCTTCTGGCTATCTGTGACCAAGGAAACAGCTCAGTAAACTCAGGCCACTGACTGAATCTTACAAACCAGACTTTCAGCAAATAAAGCTTTTTAGACATAGTTTAGCTGAAACATCTCATCTATAGAAAATGAAACTGTTAAATAAAGATTTTTTGTTTGTTTTTTGTAAAAATCATGCAAAATCACAGAATTAGCAGTATAAGCAAATCACTTTTTTTACTCTGTTTTACATAGCCCACTAAAGTCAAAGAGGGACAGCCAGCAGATTTGATAACTATTCATAAAAAAGACTGGAAAAAAAGCAAGAGAGAAATATATATATATAAAGAGAGAGAGAACTCCACACACCCTCCTACAAACATGACCCATCCTGTTCAAGTACAGAATCCTGTAATCTAGCAAGTTTCCATGGTTACACATGAATATTACGCCAATGTTTCATTTTCCCACACAACTGGGAAAATAACCGCAGTGACTGTGGTTTCTTCAGACTTGCTGAACAGACAACCTCTCACCTCCCTTTTTGCTTTAAATCAACGTTAAGTTAATTTCGCACACAGAAGGGAAAAAAAAAGTACAGGTCACATTTAGTCTTAAAATCAAAAAATTAGAAATTATACTTTATATGACAAATTTATGAAGCTTATTTTTAATAAATTCTCACCACTGAAATGTATTAACATATTTTACTTTTTGTAATTTATTCTAAATGGTGGTTCTTAATATTATATCATAATTCATTTTTAAAAATATAAATAAACATGAATTAAAACAATTCAAGAAATACTATCAGTGTAAAGTATAGATACTTTTTAATATATAATTTAAAGGTGCAATGTGTAAAATTTAGGAGGATCTATTGACAGAAATGCAATATAATATACATAATGTTTTCAGAGGTGTATAAAGACTTTACGTAATGAACCGTTATGTTTTTATTTCCCTAGAATGAGCCATTTCTATCTACATACACTGCGGGTCCCCTTACATGTTAAGTCGCCATTTTGCACTGACATGTTTCTCCAGAAGCCCTAAACGGACAAACTGCCCTACAGAGCGTGTTTCGTCACAATGTTGCTCTTCTTTTAAATTGTTTTTGTGTTTTTAGAGGCAGCTTGCATCGTCACTATGTTGAATACGCACAAAGTAGTAGTAGTAGTAGTAGTAGTATTAGTAATAGTAGTCGTCGTCTGGTTTATTAGAAGCAGAGACCATTCTTTGTTAGAAGTAAGGAGAATCCTCATTGCTAGACTGGCTACTCTCTTCTGTCTCAGATGACGACATCTTTGTCTTGTGTCGGCCAGACGGCCACCGTAGCTTCTCTATGTGCTTCGAAAACGGAGGGGTGAGCAACCTCACTGCTAGATGCCGCTAAAATTTACACACTGAAACTTTAATAATATATCATTACTTTTAAGACTACAATAAAAATAAACATTTGACATGAAAATAATGTCACAATGCAAAAAAACAACAACAACGAAAAAGCATAATGATCCTAAAAATAGGTTAGATTTTCTTTAGACAACATATTTTTCTCTTTTAATTTTGGGGTGAAATATTATATGTTCTATATTCCTGAAAGGTTAATAATGCATTAAATTCCAGCCTGTTCCTCACATACAGCTATTATTTGGAATATAGGAATATTCCAAATAATAGCTGGAATAAAGACATGAGTCTTATGGACTACTTTTATGGATCTTGACAAACCTGGTTACTGTGAGCTATATTTCTATATATGTGCCATGAAAAACAACAACGTGAGGATGCCAGTATTTTATTTGCTAGTTCTAATTAATCTGTAAATATTTCAGATCTACTTTAATCTGCTTCTTTAAATATATTGGAGTGATGAGTATAAACAAACCAGCATATAACACATATTCCTGAACGCCCAGAATCACAGAATGAACAAAAAACTCAGGAAAAATGACTAAAGAACTGACATGTGCGTGTAACCTTCATTTTAATGTTTAAAACAAGATTTGCTTCGTAGCACGATTACAATGTTCTGTCAAATATTCATTTAAAAAATGATGGTGCCAATGACTTTCTCTTTCCATTTCAAACATCAAACCACAGAGATAAAGGGAGGAGAGAGGCAGAGAGAGGGATGTTGTCATCAGTAGAAGATTTGTGTGGGTCAGGTCAGATGGGTGATTGGTTCTGCTGACCTCCAGATGTACAGCATTAATCACACAGCTGCCCACAGAGACAGAGACAAAGGCTCCGCACCAAACCTAATGAGCTGCTCGCACTGCAAAAATCATTTTCTTAATCAGTCATTTTGTCCTGCTTTACATTAAAAAAATATCTAAAGATTCTTAAAACAAGATACATTTACTGGAAGAACAAATGTGCTTAAAGGGATAGTTCATCCAAAAATTATGATTTATGATTTACTCATGCACCCTCAAGCCATCATAGGTGTATAATTTTCAGAGGTTACTCTTTCATCGTAAATCGATGCATATGGCTGTCTGCCTGAAGCTAGTTATTATAGTTTATAAAGATTTAAATATGGATATTTTTCTTACAAAAGCCCATTGCTTCTCTTCAAAAAGGACATTATTAACCCCCTGGAGCCGTGTGGATTACTTTTATGATGGATGCGTGCACTTTTTTGGGCTTCAAAATCTCATGACCATTATAAAGCATGAAAGAGCCAGGATATATTTTAATATAACTCTGATTGTGTTTGTCTGAAAGAAGATAGCCATATACACCTATGATGGCTTGAAAATGAGCAAAACATGGGATAATTTTCATTTTTCGGTAAACTATTCCTTTAAGATATTAAGATATTGTCTTCAGAGAATATATCTTGATTTATTTATGTTATTTATTTTCCATGCCCATTTCTTTCCCTATTTAAATCTTAATATTTTGCTTTTAAATATGTCTAGTTTTAAAGATGTTTGGATATTCTGCATTATGCTGCCTTCTAACATCTAATATTCTAGCATCACATACTGTATATCTTCCACAGCTAAGGCAATCCCATAATGCATTGTGATAAGCTTATTAAAATTCATCCAGAATGGCAGATGAAGTGAGAGAAATATTGATTATAAATATATTTCAATCAGTAGAAATGTTGTAACAGTTTAACTGAATTAAAAATAGTTCAATTAAATTACAGTTAATAATTTTATCCAGTATTTGGGATATATGCTTATTATTATTTATTCTTTCTCTTTAATATGACTATGTGAAGCACTTTGAATTATGATTGTGAATGAAATGGGCTTTATGAAAAAACTTTCTTTTCCTCGCCTTATTAGTGTACCGTATTGTTAGCTTAGCAACATGCTAACACCAAAAGTTTTGGCAAAGTGGTGGCATATTTGTAGAATCTCATTTGTGCGTTTTTGTATGATCTGTTAATGTCCCACTGAGGGTTAAAGTGTGGTCACTGTAACGAAGTTCAAGCTCAGGGAAGAAGAAGGTGGGAACCAGCAATCTTTCAATGTAAAGTTTAATGACAAAATAAATAAAACAACAAAACAAAAGCAAGTGGCAGTCCCTCACGGATGTCTGCCGCATATAAACATACATGTCACTCCTCCTTTTATCCTTCCGGATCTTCTCCACGGGACTTGAGACCGGTGTGTGGCGCAGATGTCACTCATTAACATTAGCGCCACTGGCCTCGCTCCGCTCCCACGGCTCTCTGCCCCGCCCTGCTTCACGCCACAGTCACATTTACCTTTTTTGGCAAATGTTCATGAGTGAAATCCAGTCATTTTAACAAGAATTCAAGCAACTGGGAATTATGCATGAGAGCGAAAAATTTCCCTATGCAAATTTCGCAACAGGTTCAGTTAGTCACATAAATTACCCACATTGATCAATAGAAAGCTGCTTGGTTTGAAAGTCACTTCTGTGTAAGCTGTGCTTCATACATCACTACACTGCTGACAACAGACAACGTTTTTGCCAGCAAAATGGTTAAAGGCTTAGTTTTTTTCTACAAATCATATGTTTTCATACTCAAATTAATATGAAAACGCCAACTCAAAAAAATATTTAAATTTCAGATCGGGTTGTCCAAAGCAGTCATTTTAGTAGGTTTGCACTGTCCTGTATAATATGGAATCCATATTAAATTCATATTACATAATTTGTCCTTAGCATCTTAGCATCTAGCATCCAAACAACTGAAGACTGCTTAGTATTTAGCGCATTTGAATCAGTTTAGCATATACAGTAAGTATCAGTCTCAAAAATGACAGATTACAATGGAAAACAAAGATGGATGTGAAAGAATAAAATGATGAGAGCCCTGACAAACTGACAGCAGGGGAAGGATCAAGGAGGATCAAGGAGGATCAAGGAAGCGCAGCTAGCATTAGCTAACTTATATTTGTTGACTTTTTACAAGTCAGTTTCTAATTCATTTCATTGGTGCACTTTTGTTTCAATATGGCTGTTTCTCAATATGTGTTCTTAAGTGATCTTGCGTCCTCGTGTTCTTGTTCTACGTCATCATCAACCGTCGAAGTTCAGTTCCAATACTCAAGAACGCAAGAACAGATGACGCATGAAAGTACCCGGATGTGTTCTTGATATCGAGGATGGATCGAATGCAAACTTGAGAGAATCGAACCATTAAAAATCCCAGAAGATGCTGCGGGCGGTCGACATATGGAAGCTTGTATGTTTTAAAGTTCTCGTTCTCACTTACGAAATTCCCGCTACAGCGAGCTCACAAATACGGGACGGCTCGTGAAAGTAAACCGTTTGTCTGTTGTTTTGCTTAATTTTAATAAAGTGATAACCTGAAGAAAGCCTACAAAAAGAATCTTAACATTGACAAAGCTTGTCAAAGTCATTTTCATACACGCGGTAAAATAAAAAGTTTATAAAATTATATGAAAACAATGTCTATAATAAAATAAAAGAAATCTTTTAATTGGTTATGACATTTTTTTGTGATGTTATGTTGTATTTATTGTGCATTAGCCACTTATAATATGCTGGGACGTTCAGTTGAGCAACGAGATCGCAGCACATCTCAATTCTCAAGTTCGTTCTTTCAAGGTCGCCTGGCAAGACCGGACTCCACGAGATCGCAAGTCCGTTCTCTGTGTTCTTGGAATTGAGAAACAACCTATATTTCGTTCTAAGCTAATTGGCTAATTACAATATCTATACCACAAAGTTGAATTGTTTGTCTGTTCATCTTCAAATATTTATGTAGAGTCACTATCTCATAATTTGCTTTGGTGTGACACTAAATGTGTTAAATCCGAGGCATTGAAGTTGTATGCCAGTGAGCCAAAGTCAAAGCGATTGCATCTCAAACGCAAGTTCAGTCAAGTAGTGATTGTCCTTTTTATAGCTACGCACACATAGCTGCAGGCGTACACTGTGTCTTCACATTACATATAGATATATATGTACAATATAAACTATAATGTAAATATAATGTACATATATTACAATATAAACAAATGGAGAATGTCCCTCCGCTAATGTATGTGAGCCTATTTATGGATGTCTATATCAGTTAGGATGCTGCCTTAAAAAGGTCTCTACTTATGAAGAGGTACTTCACTTCATTTTAGAACAGATTCAGAAAGGGAGGTAGTTCTGGATGTGTATGGTGAAAACGACCCACTCTTTAGTGCATACTCCCCGAGGACTCACAATCAAGGTCACTACTACATCAGCACAGATTTTTATCGTCTTCTATTACACACACACACACATACTAACACATGCACATTCACATTCACAAACAGACAGCCTCAGTCCAGCAAACATGCTGATAAGCCAAGTGCCAAATTGCCTTGTCAGAAAAATCAACCAACAGCAGTTATTGAAATGCCATGCATGTCCCTGTGATGTCCACACACACACACACTGCTCATCTTTCACTGTCTATAAATTCAATCACGTCTCATCAGCTCTTCATCACATTGCTCTGCTGAAGTAGATAATGAGATAATAGCGCTCCGTCTTTTAGCAGGATAGAAAGCTTGAATGAAGTAGCTCCACTTTTCCATGTGATTTCATATTAGCACAGCCTTTTTTCTCAGAGCTCTCCACATTATCACAGACTCACTGTTTCATTATATCAGTGCAGTGTTTTTCTACTTCTACATTCGCATGTATTCTTTTAGCAGACACCTTTTATCTCAAAGTTTATTGTCCAGCTTTCCATAGAGATTGAAATGTGGCCCCTAAAAGCTATTTGGACACCTACGCTACATTTAAAAATGAATGTCATTGAGTTATATAACAGAATATTAAACCAACTGGCATTCACAAACATGATTTTAAATCAAAATTTCACAAAAATGAGTTTGGATTTTAAATATTATATATACACTATGTTAAAGGTTTGGGGTCAGTAAGGCTGCATTTTTGGTCAAAAAGACAGTGTAAAATTGTTAAATATTATTAAAAAAATTAATATAACTGTAATTTATTCCTCTGATCAAAGCTGAAATTTCAGCATTATTACTCCAGTCTTCAGAAATCATTCTAATATACTAATTTGATGCTCAAGTAACATTTGTTATTATTATCAATGTTGAAAACAATGCTGAATATTTTTGTGAAAATATTTTTTGATTAATATAAAGTTCAAAAGAACAGCATTTATTTGAAATAGAAATCTTTTTTAAGATTATAAATGTTTTTACTGTAAGTTTTCAGCAGTTTTACACATCCTTGCTGAATAAAAGAAAAATAAAATATTTGTAGAAATTGTAGAGCTGATATACATTTTACCTCATCTGTATAAGTGACTCTGACGACCTGACCTTTGTGCTGACTGTGGTCAATAAACTACAACTACGACTGTGACATTTTGCACTTTTAAGTCTGTTAACACTATTTTAACAAAGCAAGGGAAGAAAAACAAGCCCATTTCTTTGTTTGATTCTTTGGCTGAAATTAGTTTGAGTAGTGTGAAGGATAGCCAGATTGTGCAGGGTCTATCGACACAAAAGCATGGGTGGGACGGTGACCCTGATGCATCATTGACCCCAGCAGTGTCCTGGTGTCTTCTTCTCGAACACACAGGCACACATACTGGGAGAAGTGGGCCATGAGAGGGGTATCTGTCAGGGTCTTGTTAGCAGGCTGGACAGCTTGCCTGGGCAGATGGCACATTAATAGAACGAGGAGATACGTCTGCGTGTGTGCTTGTGTTTGTTTATGTGTGTGTGTTTCTTTCGTTGATTTAAGACCCTGCTGATCGAAGAAGGCCAGGGATGGCCCAGAGGAAGGAGCAGGTGGAAAGGAAATGTGTGTGTGTGTGTATCTGTGTGGACTGGTGCCAGGGTCTTTTCCACAGACTTGAGTGATCATTAGTCAAGCCAGAGTCCTATGCATGGAAGATTTTTACCCTCTATTGTGTGCATTATGTTTGGAAATTTAACAGGTTTGGTTCTGATTCCTCTTAATAGGGATAGCTCACCCAAAAATGAAAATTCTGTCATCATTTACTCACCCTAAAGTTGTTCCCAAACCTGTATGAATTTCTTTGTTCTGCTGTACACAAAAGATGGTAATTGGAAGAATGTTTGTATTGACTACCATAGTAGGAAAAAAAATAATATGGTAGTCAATTGGGGGCAAGATCTGCTTGGTTACAAACATTCTTCCAAATATCTTCCTTTGTGTACAGCAGAACAAATAAATTTATTCAGGTTTGGAACAACTTGAGGCTGAGTAAATGATGAAAGAATTTTCATTTTTGGGTGAACTATCCCTTTAAAGGTGCCCTAGAATTAAAATTTGAATTTATCTTGGCATAGTTAAATAACAAGAGTTCAGTACATGGAAATGACATACAGTGAGTCTCAAACACTGTTGTTTCCTCCTTCTTATATAAATCTCATTTGTTTAAAAGACCTCCGAAAAACAGGCGAATCTCAACATAACACCGACTGTTACGTAACAGTCGGGATCATTAATATGCACGCCCCCAATATTTGCATATGCCAGCTCATGTTCAAGCATTAGACAAGGGCAGGACGTCTGGATGTGCACAGCTGAATCATCAGACTAGGTAAGCAAGCAAGGACAACAGTGAAAAATGGCAGATGGAGCAATAATAACTGACATGATTCATGATAACATGATATTTTTAGTGATATCTGTAAATTGTCTTTCTAAATGTTTCGTTAGCATGTTGCTAATGTACTGTTAAATGTGGTTACTATCGTTTCTTACTGTATTCACAGAGACAAGAGCCGTCGCTATTTTCGTTTTTAAACACTTGGGGCCCTATCTTGCACCCCAGCGCAATTGACTTTGTACACCGACGCATGTGTCATTCCTATTTTGCACCCGCGCAAAGCGCGCTTTTCCCTCCACAGAAGCACGTCGCTAAACTAGTGAATGAACTTGCGCTCCCTGGGCGGTTCAGCGCAAAAAAGGAGGTGTGTTCAGGCGCATTGCCCGCGCATTGCTATTTTAAGGAGCTGAAAATAGACTGCGCCATAGACCAACTCAAACCTGGTCTAAAGTCTAAAGTCAATGGCGCAATATTTTTTTGTTAGAGCGCGTTGGTAGAAACTGCGCCTCTGGGCGGGTCCACAGTGCGCGTTGACTTTGCTAATTACACACAGGGATGCGCATCACACAAACATGCCAAATATTAAAAACAAAAGGATTACAGTGTAAAAGAATATTATTGTGTACATAAATATAAAAATGTAATGATGAATAGTCATTGCGTGTATTAGAACTATTTTCAATTCAGCCTATTACTACTTATAATGAAGAACGAAATTGGCTAATTAATTGAACAATCGTGCCAATACACACACACACATATATATTAACTGACTCATCGCGTGTACGCCATGTAAATAGCAATCCGCCATGGCGCGAGCGCATCTCGCTCTTAAAGGGAATGGGAGATGACACTCTGATTGGTTTATTTCACGTTACGCCCAAACCACACCTATGAATAATGAAGCTACTTCAGACCAACCCATTTTAGATTTGCGCCGGGCGCAAGAGCCATTTATCCCGCCGGGAAAATAGCAACAGCGCCGAGACCCGCCCACAAAGTTACTTGCGCTTCGCGCTTTGACACTTGCGTTTCAGATCGTTAAAATAGGGCCCTTGCAGTCTGTATAATTCATAAACACAACTTCATTCTTTATAAATCTCTCCAACAGTGTAGCATTAGCCGTTAGCCATGGAGCACCATCAAACTCATTCAGAATCAAATGTAAACATCCAAATAAATACCATACTTACGTGATTAGACATGCTGCATGACGAACACTTTGTAAAGATCCATTTTGAGGATTATATCAGCTGTGTAAACTTTGTTTTTTGTACTGTTTAAGGCAAGCGCGAGCTCCGGGGGCGGGGAGCGTTAGCATTTAAAGGGGCCGCAGCCTAAATCGACTCATACTTTAATGATGCCCCAAAATAGGCAGTTAAAAAAATTTAAATAAAAAAAAAAATATATGGGGTATTTTGAGCTGAAACTTCACAGACACATTCAGGGGACACCTTAGACTTATATTACATCTTTTAAAAAGACGTTCTACGGCACCTTTAACAACTAACATTTTCATTAACAGTTCTTTTAGTACTTATGATGAAGAAATATTTTGAAAAAAAAAGCTGAATACTTTAAATGTCTTTTTAGAGGCAACATAAATACAATGTAATAATTGGCCTTTATATTATATTAAAGTGCCCCTAATATGCTTTTCGAATATTACCTTTTTATGTAGTGTGTAATATAGCTGTTTGTGAATGTAAAAGGTGTGGCAAAGTTTGGAAGATCAACATGCATAATAAATGGAGTTATTGTCTCCCAAAAGAAAAAAAAAAGATTCTGAACTGCCTGCAACAAGTCGTCAGTCCAACGAGTCATAATTATGTGTTTTTGTGTATATTTATTATGTTATCGTGTATATTTTTTATAACTTAGTCTTTGTATATTTATTATATGTGCACATTGTGTAAGGGAGACTGGCAAGTAAGAATTGCATTGTGCAGTCTAAAACTGTGATGTTTTTTACTGTGCATATGACAATAAAATGAATTGAACTTGAATTGAATTACCGTCTTACTTCCGGCATGAACCTACATAGGTTTGTAATAAATTTGCATAATGCCAGCAAATGGTCTTCATTGGCCGTCTGTGAACAATGTCTACTTTGCCCCTCAAACACTGTAGTTATAGCTGAGGCCTGGAAGAGTTTGGTTTGTGTTGTCGACATGTTGAGAAGACACTGTTTTCTGAGCTGCGAAAGTAAAATCCACTTTGCTTGCATTTCCAAAGGATGAGGACTTGAAATGATACGGTAAAACCAACGCCATTGTTACTGTTCGTATCATTGTGTATCAAGTACTGAGGAAACCCGCCAGAGATTAAATTCAGACATGGTAATGGGTGTTTAGTTTCTGACGTGTTGTAAGAGGTTGACCAATCACAACAGACTGGGCCATCTGACCAATCAGAGCAGAGCAGGCTTTCCGAAAGGAGGGGTTTAGAGATACTGAATCCTTTATTGAACCATTTTAGACAGTGTGAGAAAAGAGTCAGGTTATCTTACATCACGTTACCGTTTCTAGATCCAAATGCTCTAACAACAAACAGTACTAATATACACTCACGGTGTGCTGTAATGCTACCGAAAAATCATGATTCTATCTCTATACTGAAATCTCAGTTCGCTATATAGTGCTTATAAACAGCTGTTGAGATAGGATTCTCAATTGAAACTAGTGGAGATGTGGACTTGGAAACGGTATTCCTTTTGTCACGATAACCTTGTTAATAAACCTTTATTGAATAGAACATATTATTTATTGATCTTTTCACACTCTTTTCCTGTCACTCAGAGATCTAGTGCTATTTCAGTGTTCCTACTAAATCTGGATTAATGAGTCACGCATCTTGGTTCTCAAATCCAGCTGCTGTCAAATGTCGGCCAGGCTCGGGATCAGGCTGGGGGTTTTATTAGAGCTCATATGAGAATTAGATAGTTGGCACACAAAAGAGTAGGCTAAAGTTTTAACCATAAAGAAACCATAATGCAAAGCTTTTGTTTGCCTTGAAATGATCAAGTCCAAATTAGTCCGTTAATTCTGCTGTCTATGGATTATGGAGGTCTGTAAACCTCTGGGCACAGCTTCTCGTGACTGAGTATTAAGTTGGCGTGTTTCAATGGTCTAAAGCCGATTCTGCACAGACACAATACAACCCATAAAAATCATTCAAATCCAGAGAGTTAGAAAAATATTGACAGTACATATGTGTCACGGTTCCAGTCATTCCCGGACTACACTTCCCATAATCCTCCCTGCCAATCACCTGCACTCACTCCACCAATCAGCTAACACTAATCACCACACCCAGCTGCCACACATTACCTGGACTATATAAGCTAGTCACATCCTCACACACATTGCGAGGTCTTGTATACTCTGTTGCAATTCTTAGTGTTTATCCTTGTGTCTGTCTGCCCGCCCGATTACTATTCCTGTCTGTTCCCCGTGTATGATTCTCTGCTGTCTGCCCTTTGGACTATTTGCTCTGTTTTGGATTTACGATTGTTATCTGCCAGCCCTGACCCATTGCCTGTTCCTCAACTACGATTCTGCCTACTCTTTGCCATACCTGTTTGCTGTTGTTCCACCATTGCCTGTTTGACTTTGAACTCAGTTTAATAAAGCTTGCATATGGATCTCACCTTGTGTCCCGCTGCGTTACAATATGAAAAAGAGTTTAGTTATATTTGATTGAGTGATTGATTGAAGTGTGTGGTGTCATATTGCACAGTTGTGTTGAGTATTGTAGAGTTGGTGTTAGGTGTTGGAAATGTTATGTGGTATTTAAGAATGTTTGGAATGTTTTGTCAGGCTTGGGGTCTTTGAGAAGTGTTTCAGGATATTGGGAATATGGGGTGAGTTTAAGGATTTTGGGGAAAATGGTGAAGTTGGATTGCTGGACTGGATCATGGTCCTTTGATCCAGGATATTGGGTGGTGTTTGAGGATTCTGGGTAATGTTGGATTGGCAAGGATTTTAATGATGCTCTTGTGAGGCTCCTGGGCATAATTTTTCGAGGCCCTACAGAAATGATGGGTGTTGTTTTGAAGATGCTGGGAATGTTGGGTGGTGTTTGAGGATGCTGAAAATATGGGTTGTATTTGAGGATGCTGGGAATGTTGGGTGGTATTTGAGAATGCTGGAAAAATTTGTTGGTGTTTGAGGGTGCTGGAAAAGTTGGGTGGTGTTTGAAGCTTCTGAAAATGTCATGTAGTGTTTTGAAGATGCTGGGAGTGTTGAGTGTTGTTTGAAGCTGCTTGGAATGTTACGTGGTGTTTGAGGATGCTGGAAAATTTTGTTGGTGTTTGAGGTTGCTGGGTGGTGTTTGAAAAGTTGGGTGGTGTTTGAAGCTTCGAATGTTGGGCAATGTTTTGAGGATGCTGGGAGTGTTGAGTGGTGTTTGAAGCTGCTGTGAATGTTGGGTGGTGTTTGAGGATGCTAAAAAATATGGGTTGTATATGAGGATGCTGGGAATGTTGGGCAGTATTTGACAATGCTGAGAATGTTTGGTGTTTTTTGAAGCTGTTGGGAATGTTCTGAGAAAAAGTGCTGAGGCTGGGCAGTGTTTTGAAGACACTGGGAGTGTTGAGTGGTGTTTGAAGATGCTGGGAATGTTGGGTGGTGTTTGAGGATGCTGAGAACGTTGGGCAGTGTTTTGAAGACACTAGGAGAATTGAGTGGTGTTTGAAGATGCTGGGAATGTTTGGTGGTGTTTGAGGATGGTGGAAATATTTGAGGATGTTTTAAATATGGGGTGTATTTGAAGATGCTGGGAATGTTTGGTGGTGTTTTATGTTAATAAGGATGATGGGTGTTGTTTGAGGATGCCCCAGCTCTGCCCAGGTGGTCTTCTGCTCTTCTGTGGTCACCACTGTGGTCCCCTGCTCCGCCTTGCTCCCAAGGCCATCTGCAACTCCCCTCATGAACCCTTGAACTGTCTGTTTCCAGCCTGTTTTTGGAGCGTCTGAACCCTCTCCTTAAATGGAGGAGGGGCTCTGTCATGTATCCCCTGTTTAATGTTTTTGGACTTTTATGATGAAATTCTTGTTTCTGTGTTCCCTGTGATGTTTTTGTAGTCCTTTGTAGTTTTATTTATAATTGTTCCCCTGTGATTGTCTCCCCATGTGTTTCTTGTTTCCTCATTAACCCTCATGTATGTAAGGTTTCCCTGGCTGTGTCTGAAATCACCCCATATACCCTTAAATAGGGCACTATTTGAGGGGACAGCCATTTGTAGTGGTGACCGAAACCATAGTGGACGTTGAGTGCTCTCATTCAATCCCACAATGCACCACAATAACAAGTATACAACCGATGTATCCTTAACAGCGAGAGAATACTCAAAAATGCGCTGTGACGGTCGCGCTGAATGAATTCCCGCGTCTGACAAGAAGATGATGCCCGCAGCTGAATTATCGTTCCATCCATTTTCCGAACCGCTGGTCCAATGTGGCTGCAGCGTAATATTATATAGGTATAAATTCCTTTTTAATTGATTGTTAAATTGTTTAATTAAGGTTTATAGATAGTTGCCATGACATAGTTCAAGATAAATCTTTTCATTGCTACTAGAGCTGCCAATTTGCTAAATTTCAAATGATTATTAAACAGCAAGCACAAACTATGCAAAAGTGGCAGCCCTTCCGGTGCATTCAGTGTCACTCGTTTTCAACTTCAAGTGGAACAATATTAGTGGAGTAATGCAGGAAATGGTGATTGAGGGTATAGAGGGCGATTTCGAACACAGCACCTGTGTTTTACTGTCAGTTGTTGTTTGTGTTCATGTCCTCATTCCTTGGATTCTGTTCATGTTTTGGTTTCTATGTGTTTTTAGTTATTTTATTAAATAGTTGTATTTAGATCCATTGTTTTCTCTTGCTTCCTTGAACCCGCATGTTACAAGAATGCTCATTCATGTTGGATGTTTGAGGATTTTGGGATTGTTGGGTGTTGTTTTATGATGCTAAGTAATGTTGAATTGCCATGGCCAGATCAGGGGCCTGTGAGGAGGCCCCTGGGCATTGAGTCTTAATCTTTCTTTTGGTGTTATTTCATTAGAATAAAAGGCTACTTTTGAATGGCTGTCAAGGGTGAAACATACTTCTTGCCCATGTAATGTTTTCGCTATGGCATGTGCAAACAGGGACTAACAGCCTAGGCTAAACAGCCAAACCTTGACCTCTTGTGTTTTTGAAGATATTGGGAATCTGGGGTATGTTTATAAATGGTGGCGATGTCGGGAGATATTTGAGGATGCCAGGTAATGCTGGGTTGATCAGGACTCTAAATAATGGTAGGTTGTATTTTAGGATGCGTGGAATGTTAGGTAGTGTTTGAGAATGCTCTTTAAGGTTGGACAGTGTTGGAGAATGCTAGAAATGTTCAGTGGAATGTAGTTGGTGAATAGCTCTATGAACTTGTGAAATATTTTATTTAGCATGATTAGATTAATTGAATTGATTAAGGGTTATATAACATATAATTGCTCACAGCTCTATCAACAAATGATTTTTGATGAAAAGATTTTGAAGCATGTTGAATTAAGTGACCTGTGTTTTTGTGTGCAGTGTCAGCTGTCCCAGGCATTGAATGGAGTGTCTGATAAAGCCAAGGAGGCCAAGGAGTTCCTGGTGCAACTGAAAAATTTGCTTCAGCAGATACAGGTATATAACTCTTCATCAGGCTTTGTTATGTGTTTTGATGTATTAGAAATATGAAAATGATGTAAGCTCATAAAATATTAAATGCTTACATAGGTTAGAGGTTTTGATGAATATCTTCTAATAAGTATCACTATCTTTTAAACTCTTATTAATAAAAAATTCACATCAGAGCCTTCACATCAGAGCAAAAATAATAATATAATCAAAACAGCCATGCTAGCAGCACTCAAATATTATCTTGTCCTCTTTGATTTGCGAGAGTCTCATTAAATATGCAAATTACTATCTCGTTAAAAATGAAGTGGGGTAATTATGATGTTCAGCATGTATCCAACAAACATGCCATATGTTAGATGTTAACATGAATTTTGGCGGCATGTTTTTGCATTGAACATCAAAGGTTTTAAACCAGGGTTCCATGGGGGTCTGTGCAAAAGAGTCTGTAGGCAGATATATCATGAAGGATTAAAAATATAAAAATAGTTTAGGACAAGTTTGGAACATCAGTTAGAACGTAATGTAATGTTGAAATAAAATGTTATTGGAAAAATTTTACGTTATACGGGGGGGGGTCACTGGAGCAGGTGTTGATAGACCCTGTCTAGTCTAGAGAAACAAAACTGATGTAGCTTAACATTTATTTGTAGTGAATGTTGATCAAATGCAATTGCTGCATACAATCGAATCCATACATGTATATGAATGTCATGAGTATTGAACTGTATTCTGCCTGGAGACCACTGGATTATGAGCACTGAGCTATTTTTACTAAAGTGGAGAGTATAATGCCTTTTCATACTGACCAGCAGCTGAGGGAGAGAGAGAGAGAGAGATTGTCTTTGAAAGCCTCTGTAAGTAGACTTTGAACTAAAGTGCTACAGAGATCAGTGATTTTCAATGTAATGTGACATACAGGCACACACAGAGACAAGTCCTGCAGAAGGACTATAGTCTGGTTTCAAGCCTGACTTCTTATTTTAAAATGTACCAGTCACACATGCTCATATCAAATGTCTCCTCTTCATCATCTTTGTGTAGTAGATGAAATGACTCAGTCCCATCAGCCCTAGTGTCAGTGTGTGGGTGTATGTCTCACATCTGAATCACAACCATACTCAAAGTGAATGAAGGATTAGTTCCGTTCTAAACTCCTACACTACAGACGATCTCAAACTGATCTTTGCCAGCTTAACAAAATGAATTTTTAAGTTGAAGTCTGTCATTTCTGTGACACTACGGGTACCAAACAGAATAGCAAAAGATTCAAATACTCTGTCTTGCATTGCTTGCACAAACAGGGAGTCCAGCACCAAACTCACACCACTGGTTGAGCCCAAGGCTGGTTTGCATGGTCCAGTTCGCCTGTTCTGGTGGATGCTGTAACTACACCATTCTGATGCCTTTAAAAGCATCCTTGCCTTGGGTGATGTTATATCAGTTGCTTGATGCCTTGTTCTGTTTCTGACATACTCCCTCTGCTTGCACTACTTCAGACAAAAGTACAAATGGATTTAGACCTTTCGTTTTGGCATGTTCAGTGTAGACAGCCTCAAGCATCCGTTGTAGACATTTGTAGGTTGATTTCATCACATTGTGGTTCGCCAAAACTTTCCTTTGCTTGTTCGAGCATCAACGAACAAGCAAAACAAAACCAAAAACAATTAATGAGTTTGGGACGGGGCCATCTGTTTGATCAACCAATGGGAGACAAGGGTATATTTGGGAAATTTGTTTGAAAACAGCTCCCTCCCCAGTCCACCCAGACCATATATTGAAGGTAACCTGTAAAACAGCTTTTTCAGAACTTACATCATATTGTATCCACATTGCCATAATTTTAAATGGGACCTATAATGCCCCGTTTACAAGATGTTGCCTAATATAATCTCTGGTGTCCCCAGAATGTGTCTGTGAAGTTTCAGCTCAAAATACCCCACAGATCATTAGCAGCTTGTCATATTTGCCCCTATTTGGGTGTGAGGAAAAACGCTGTTTTTGTGTGTGTCCCTTTAAATGCAAATGAGCTGCTGCTCCTGACCCCCTTTCCAGAAGAGGGCAGAGCTTTAACAGGTCACGCTTCGGTTGCTCAACAACAACAAAGCTGGAGAATCTCTTGCAGCCAAAAGTCGGACACTGATGTAGAGACTCAGGAAGAAGTTACAACTTTTAGAATGCATTTGGACGTTTCTGAATGGTTAGTGAATAAATTTATATAGTTGCTGTGTTTGCTTTTGTGCAAATCCAGCGTTGAATTGACCCTCGTTTGTGAAGCAGTCCGGCGTAAAATGGCGGCATGCTAACAACACTCTACTACAACAACCCTTCCTCTTCTCTAAAACAGCCCATCATAGCCTCACCCCCTTTGTTACGTGTTCCCGGGGGGCGGGGTTTATGTAAATTTTAGGGTTAGTGATGTCACCAACCCGGGAAGAAGCTCGTTGTAGGGGGACTACCAGCTGTTTGTTGTAGTCCTTAAAAAGCAATTTCTTTAAAGGTGCCCTAGAATTAAAAATTGAATTTACCTTGGCATAGTTGAATAACAAGAGTTCAGTACATGGAAATGACATACAGTGAGTCTCAAACTCCATTGTTTCCTCCTTCTTATATAAATCTAATTTATTTAAAAGACCTCCAAAAAACAGGCGAATCTCAACATAACACCGACTGTTACGTAACAGTCGGGGATCATTAATATGTATGCCCCCAATATTTGCATATACCAGCTCATGTTCAAGGCATTACACAAGGGCAGGACGTCTGGATGTGCACAGCTGAATCATCAGACTAGGTAAGCAAGCAAGGACAATAGTGAAAAATGGCAGATGGAGCAATAATAACTGACATGAACCATGATATCATTATATTTTTAGTGATATTTGTAAATTGTCTTTCTAAATGTTTCATTAGCATGCTGCTAATGTACTGTTAAATGTGGTTAAAGTTACCATCGTTTCTTACTGTATTCACGGAGACAAGACTGTCATTATTTTCATTTTTTAAACACTTGCAGTCTGTATAATTCATAAACACAACTTCATTCTTTATAAATCTCTCCAACAGTGTGGAATGTTAGCTTTAGCCACGGAGCATACTATCAATCTCATTCAGAATCAAATGTAAACATCCAAATAAATACTATACTTAGGCGATTACACATGCTGCATGACAAACACTTTGTAAAGATCCATTTTGAAGGTTATATTAGCTGTGTGAACTTTGTTTATGCTGTTTAAGGCAAGCGCGAGCTCCGTGGGCGGGGAGCGTGAGCATTTAAAGGGGCCGCAGCCTGAATCGGCACATATTTAATGATGCCCCAAAATAGGCAGTTAAAAAAATTAATTAAAAAAATCTATGTGTTATTTTGAGCTGAAACTTCACAGACACATTCAGGGGACACCTTAGAGTTATATTACATCTTTTGAAAACACGTTCTACGGCACCTTTAAAAGAAAATACCTCCCTTTGCGTTGATCTTTGGGCGTTGTAACTTTGCAGATGTTGTTTATGCTCAAACAGCAACATTACACATTAACTTAAAAAACACTAAGTTAAAAAACTAAGTTAAAAAAGTGAAATCATAATCAAGGACCCCTTTAAATTATAACTGCCCATATAAACAAATAAACACTATTTAGTCTTTAGCAAATTAAAATATGCAAATGTACAATTTTTCAAATGTTGGCCAAAAATAAAAGAGGTGTTTTACATATAGAAGTCTTAAAGGTACAGTAGCATGTTTAATTCTGAAGGCTCAGACAGAGGGTGGAAAATTGTGCACTCAACAACTTTATCACAACTAACTTTATAAGCAGACTTCATCTGGAGGGGGGTTAAAATGTTGCAAAATGTTGCAGGTATTGCCTATATTGTGGGACATTTTTTGGTCCCCATGAGGAAAACAGCTTATAAATTATGTCATTATCATTTAAAACTAAATGATGTTTTTTGGAAATGTAAAAATGCAGAAAGTTTTCTGTCATGTGTAGGGGTAGGGGATAGAATATTCAGTTTGTACAGTATAATGTAAAGTCCCCATAAAACATGGAAACCCAATGTGTGTGTATGTGTGTGTGTAACAGGAGAACGGGGTTGAGTTTGAGGCATGTCTGGTCGCTCAGTGTGACTCTCTGATTGAAGCGCTCACTCGGCAGAAGGCCAAACTGCTCACCAAGGTCACAAAGGAGAAAGAGAGCAAACTGAAGGTAGGTCAACACACACACACACACACACACACACACACACACACACACACACACACACACACACACACACACACACACATCACTTATTTCTATTCCAAACACTTTTTGACAAGGGTCCATAAACCTAAAGGCATAATAATATTTTGTAGTAGTAATTTTAGTATCAGCTTAAAACCATTCAAAAGTTTGAATTTAACTACTTTAAATTTTGCAGCAGCAAGATTATTTCCTCAATCGGTCACATGATAATGTTGCCTGCTTCACCACACAGATGGGATACAGGGGGAGAGTTTCTGTAAAACTGTAAAACTCTATTAGTGTCGTGACCATACGGAGAGCAGATTGAGTTGTTGTCTCTGTGTGATTCCATATGGTCAGAATAAAGTGAGATTTATTTAATCTAGCTGTATGTAAGGAATATTATTTTATTTACTCAGTGCATGATCAAAAATTTGCACTAGTAGCATATTTGAATGCTTTTAAATTATTAGTTTTTTTTTTTCATTTAGTTTTTTTTGTTTGTTTGTTTAATGTATTTATTTTTGCAAAGTTGCAAGCACTAATCTAATGGCAATATTTAAATTAACATGATGCTTCTGGTACAATTTTCATCAGCTCTAGTTGTATTGAGGACCTCACCTCATATTCACCATATCACCAGCATTTTTTTTCCACTAAGATAATTTGTGACTAATAGTTATACTATTAGCCTCAAATTATCTTAGTGATAGATGTTTTTTGCTCCTCCATCTTCCGAGGTCTGTGTGCAGTTAATCAAATGAAGTGTTCTTGTGTTTTCAGCGACAGGAGGCGTCATTTTCTACTCTAATTCTTTTCTTCCATGTCAGTAGTCTGACAGCAGGGCTTTACACATGCCCTCTTTCACCACAATGAACAGGGGATGACGGGAGTTACGGAGTTAATCCATACGATGCTCTATAGATCACAGAGATGCAAGATTATATTGTGCTTGCAAAGCACTGAATTTATCTATAGTTCATGTTACGGACCTTGGGTCTGTAAAATAAAAAAGCAGACAGGAAAGCAGAAGAATTTAGGTTACCCTGGTACAAATATTGCTCTTTTCCCATTAAACATCAGTTCATTTGACACAGATTAGAGACAGAAGGCTTAATTTGTGATTTTTAATCACAAAGAAGCTGGCAGACAAAAAAATGGGAAATTAAAAATAAAGGGTATTTTTTTTTCTTCATATTTCCATATTCACAATCTCACATTAACAATGTCTTTAAGCATTATTGATTTATTTTGTCTGATTAAGATACTAGTTTTGTTTTCTTTTGTTTAAATATCCATTCATTTATACCTTAAAGGGTTAATGCTGGTTCTGTCAGTTATAATTAAACAGTCATTCATCTCATTACAGAAAGAGCTTGACAAGTGTATCATTAAATAATTATGCATTATAATTAATGCAGAATTAATAAAGAGTGACTTAAAGAGTGATTTGATCAGATTATCTGCACAATTAGATATGGATGGATAAATGAATATGATAAATGAAATCAAACATTCAATTCTTTGTATTTCAAAAACAAATAATAAAGACCCACCTGTGGTGAAAATCAAGTTTTATGTGGTAAACAGGTGTTTATGAATTTCATACAGGCTCATTTTAGCATGGCTAGAATGCTGTATTGATCAATCAGGTGGGGAATATTTTAGTTTTTTAACCACACTAGGTCTCATATTAACATGTGTAATGTTGTCTTGTGTCTGTTAACATTATTATAATATTTATTTTAGTACAATGCCTTGCTCCATTTAAAGTGCATTACTGTAAAATAATTTTCTGTTGAAAATATTTTCGGTGGTAATCGATTGAGCTTAAATTGTATTGAACTCCTAAAAAAACTGGCTGAAACTGAAGAACCTTGACAACCATACAAATCTGGGGCCAGTTGCATAAACATAGCCTTTAAGTTAAGGCTATGTCTTAAGAACTAGTCTGTCCAACTAGCAATTAGTTAAGGCTAATCAGTCTTACTTTTCAGATTCAAATTAGACCAATCTACCTTATTGTGTAAGTTGTGAGTTTGTGTGATCCTGATATTGGTTAAATGACTCTATACCTCTTTGAAGCATCTATCTGATGTGAGACTCAACTCATGAGTCCATCACTATGAGCTGGTCTTTGATGGAATGTCTCTTATGCTACTGCTCAGACTGTATGTGTGTGATGAGAATTTAACCATTGCCTTTCTGTTTCAGACTGTAAAGGATCAGATAACTCACTGCACCATGAAGCTCCGACAGACCACAGGAATGATGGAATTCTGTCTGGAGGTTATTAAAGAGAACGATCCCAGTGGATTCCTACAGGTACAAAGAGAAACAAAAAAACCCAGAGAAAAACACAAAGTCAGAGGTCAAAGATCTAAAATAATAATAATAATAATGATGAACTCACATACAGTAGGTGTGTTACTGGCCACTGTTTTAATCTACTTCGTCTACATCGAATACAAAACACATTTCTATGGACATATTGGATTTTTTCGCTAATACGCCAAAATGTCTTAAAGGTGCCCTAGAATTAAAAATTGAATTTATCTTGGCATAGTTAAATAACAAGAGTTCAGTACATGGAAATGACATACAGTGAGTCTCAAACACTGTTGTTTCCTCCTTCTTATATAAATCTCATTTGTTTAAAAGACCTCCGAAAAAACAGGCGAATCTCAACATAACACCGACTGTTACGTAACAGTCGGGATCATTAATATGTATGCCCCCAATATTTGCATATGCCAGCTCATGTTCAAGGCATTAGACAAGGGCAGGACGTCTGGATGTGCACAGCTGAAATCATCAGACTAGGTAAGCAAGCAAGAACAACAGCGAAAAATGGCAGATGGAGCAATAATAACTGACATGATCCATGATATCATGATATTTTTAGTGATATTTGTAAATTGTCTTTCTAAATGTTTCGTTAGCATGCTGCTAATGTACTGTTAAATGTGGTTAAAGTTACCATCGTTTCTTACTGTATTCACGGAGACAAGACTGTCGTTATTTTCATTTTTTAAACACTTGCAGTCTGTATAATGCATAAACACAACTTCATTCTTTATAAATCTCTCCAACAGTGTGTAATGTTAGCTTTAGCCACGGAGCACTATCAAACTCATTCAGAATCAAATGTAAACATCCAAATAAATACCATACTTGCACGATTAGACATGTTGCATGACGAACTCTTTGTAAAGAACAATTTTGAGGGTTATATTAGCTGTGTGAACTTTGTTTATGCTGTTAAAGGCAAGCGCGAGCTCCGGGGGCAGGGAGCACAATAATTTAAAGGGGCTGCAGTCTGAATCGGCGCATATTTAATGATGCTCCAAAATAGGCAGTTAAAAAAATGAATTAAAAAAAATCTGTAGGGTATTTTGAGCTGAAACTTCACAGACACATTCAGGGGACACCTTAGACCGGAGGTCGGCAACCCGCGGCTCTAGAGCCGCGTGCGGCTCTTTAGCGCCCCCCTAGTGGCTCCCTGGAGCTTTTTCAAAAATGTATGAAAATGGAAAAATATATATTTTTTTCATATGGTTTCTGTAGGAGGACAAACATGACACATTCTTAACGTTTTCCAATGCTGTAAAAATGTGTATAATATTAAATTTCAACATTTCTGTCAACGAAGATTTGCGTCATAGCCTGCGACACAGCGCGGCGCGAGGGTATGCATCGACGTCACTTTTCCGCCGAAAGCGCGCTCCCTCAGCTGGACTGAGTGGCAAAAGAACCTGCTGCGTGACTGGATTTAATAGGGGAAACTGAGAAAACGCGAGTAAAATAAACGATTACACTAAAGGTCGGACTCGAAAGTGTTTCTTACAACTTGTCAAATAAACCTAATCCATGGATATTGACATACAGCCAGGAGTCGTGTTTCCTGACATTTATATGTGCCTGATTTCGACGCCGGGGAAATACATAAAGCAAATCTGCCTGTGAATATTTTATATAAATAAAATAAAGGTAGGTTTAAATCCACGTAATCACTTATATCAATGTTATATATATCATCATATTGTCCAGCCATAAAACATATATAGTTTTATAGTATAGTTTTTGTCAGTGTTTATTTTAAAACACACAATTATGCAGAATATAAGATGGAAAATATTTAATTGATGATTTGTCAACATAATATATAACAATACAATATATATGGAATGATTTTACCTCAAAATCCAACAATTTGACACAAAATGATAAATGCAAATCCATGTTTCTCCGCCTGGAGTCCAGTTGTTTCTGTGAATTGCACCGATCCATTTGCTTTTTTCTGTAGCTTTCAGCAGTTTTTAAATATATAACATTACCTCGGGAATACCTCATTATGTATTTGTAGCCTACTTAGTCATTTTGATAGTAGGCTAATATAGCTAGTATACACTTACAGCCTGTCAGTGTGTTGCCTTCATATAAGGATTAGGCCTATATAAGGCTTTTAATTTTTTTGCGGCTCCGGACAGATTTGTTTTTTGTTTTTTTGGTCCAATATGGCTCTTTGAACATTTTGGGTTGCCGACCCCTGCCTTAGACTTATATTACATCTTTTAAAAAGACGTTCTACGGCACCTTTAATTTCATTGTTTTCGATCATTATATTCATGTTGCGCAATGTTGTTAACTCAGTTTCTTCAGCACCCCAAAAATGAGATGCCTTCTTTACCACTATGTTTACGAATCTGCGCATGAAAACGTCATTAATGTATGTCAGAGTCGGTGTGGAATAGATGCGATTAAAGTGTTTACATGCATGTTTATTATGATTCAAATCGGCATACGCCACATTACTACGATAATGGTTACAACCAGGGCCTAAAACTAACTTTTTGCCACACCTGCTAATAAAACTACCATTAAACTGTTTTTGCAAAAACAGCCAGTTGTGACACCAAAATTCAAAAGATACCAGTGAAAATTCACAGTTCTCTATTCATAGTATTCATGTGACATCACACACTTATAGGAACACTCATCTGGAGGGCAAAACAACACTTTCCTACATTGCCCTCCATTCATTTTCTCCAGGTTTGTGCTAAGTACTAATATAGTAAGACAGTGAAATTAAAATACCAATTCAGTATACACCTTATTAATGATGCATATTATGTGCAGGCAAGTAGATGAACCCAGAATATAAATACAACACACATTTTCTCGAGATATCAACTCGCAATCAATTATCAACTTTTTCAACTATCAACTTTCGAGATATCAACTCGCAATATTGAGGAAAAAAAAATTCAGAATTGTGAGATGAAAAGTCACAATTACCTCCTTTCAATTTTTTTTTCCATAGCAAAAACAAGCTTTAATAGGTATCCGATAGTTTCCTCTGAAATAGTTTGCCTGCTGTGTAGACTGGCCCTCAGCAATTACACTCTTTTAATAATTGATATTTCATAGCAGTGAGTGTAAAATAGAGAGACAAGACTGCTCCCGAAGGAGCAACAATGCCTATTTACTGAATTTTTTATGAAGTATCAATTGTGCTGTTTCTTTGAGTGTCTTCACAAAGCATGTAATGTGAGTCAGAGATGCCTGTCCAGCAGAGATTTCTAAAAGAAGATAGAGAGAAAGGAAGTTGGCAGACAATACTATATATTGATTTGTCTTGATCCCAAATACAAAGAAGAATACAAAAAATCCCTGAAACATAGTCCATCACATTTTGCACAAAATCTTTTATACTGTGCATCGATGGCAACTTCACACAGTTCCAAAACTTTTCAAAACATAAGGGAATAGTTCACCTAAACCATTTTTTAAAATGATTATTTATTGTGATTATTTTAATTAATAATAATAAAAACTAAATATAAAATGATTATAATAAATAATATAACAAACAACAGAATAAGAACAATAACAAATTAAAATAATAATATTAATTTGATTTTCTAAAGGCTGACCCACACTAGAGGAATTTTAAAATCTTTTTTCCAAATGCGAAAGACCACAAACATGGCGATTAAAAAACTGCAGTTTTTGGACAAGAAAAAACAGCAATATTGCATTATAGCTGCAATACAACTGCAGTTTTACTGCTGTTGAACTTCAGTGTACTGCAGTTGTAAATCTATGGTTGAGCTTAATTATACTGCAGTTATACTACAGCTGTACTTCAATATACTGCAGTTCTTTTTTGTAAGGGAGCAAACATGGCGGATGACATGGCAAAAAAAAAAAAAAAAAAAAAAAAAAAAAAAAAAAAAAAAAAAAAAAGGCCAATAATAGTGACTTCCGTATTTCATCAGCACGCTTTCTGATTGGGTATCGTTTTGTGCCACGTGACAATCTACAGAGCATGTGCGTATTTTACCTTGGAGTTTCCCCATTACAACAGGATTTCTAATGTGTCAGAAGGGGAGATTTGGGCCCAAAATTGGTCCGATTATCTTGTAGTGTGAGGATGCCTTAAGACATCATTATTGTTTCTCTTCTCCTCTTCATTTATTTCTTCTTTCAGATCTCAGATGCGTTGATAAAGCGTGTTCAGGCCTCTCAGGACCAGTGGGTAAAAGGTGCATTGGAGCCAAAGGTCTGCCCAGAATTTGCCTTGACCGTCAACACAGATCCTCTGATGCAGTCAATTCTCCAGCTGGACTTCACCCAGAATAAAGGTAACATGTGACAACACACCAAACAAATGAGATTTAACGTTCGCTGTTTGTGGTCACCAGTGTTGGGGGAATAATATTACAAGCAGTACATGGTACATGATAAGGTTATGTTTTGAAAGTAATGATTTTGAGATTTGGCATGTTCTTGCATTAAAACAGATGGATGAAACACAGCAGAAGTGAACAGAGAACACTTATACAATACCATTCAAAAGTTTTGGGTTGGAAAGATTGTTTTGAAATAAATTAAATTATTATTTTTCCATCATGGATTTCAAATAATTGCGGTTCTTTTGAACTTTCTATTAATCAGACAATCTTAAAAAAAATATGCATCATGGTTTCCACAAGAATATCAAGCAGCACAACTGTTTTCAATGTTGATTCATCATTGCATTGTTACGAGGATGGTACAGGGGTCCGTTCTTCGTACCTCACTTAATACATCCGAGATGATTTGACTAGATCTAGATACTAGATCTTCTAATCGTGATGACTGAACTCTGGCTAATTTGGTTCTTCAAATGAATTTGTGGATTGGATTAAAATATCAGGATTAAGTTGTCTGAGATTACTGCACTTTTTCGTGTTCCCTGAAAAGGGCAGATGTATCAATACTCGAAACCATGATCAGCAATGCAGCGATTGGCTGGCGGCAAGACAGCAACGTAATGACATCATATGATTAGAAAAGACACCTGACGAAAAACTTGACGAATTTCTGGACCTTTATAATGAAACAGCCAAGCGAACAAAATGACAGAACAACATAAATGTTATGATAGATAAATGAAATGTGCACTGTTTTTTTTTTTTTTTGTACATGATTCCCAATTATTTAGATTCATGACCATTTGTACAGTCATTACATTTTTATTTCAATGTTGTAATTCACAATTCATTTAATTTTATCTTTGAAGCAGATTTGTTACATGACACCATTAATTAAAGTTTTAATTAAAAATTAAAGTCAAGATCAAGTTATCTGCATCTCCTGCGCTGCATCAAGCCACTCCCATGATAGCTGTCATCATTAAAATTAATGCACAGCTCAGAATAACTGTACAAGCATGTGTGTAAGACTACAAAACAATTGTAAAGTAATTATTCCATCACAAATAAATCTTTCATTAGCCGCTTTTCCACTGTCGGGCCAATGCGAGCCAGGGCTAACAGCGTGCCGGGCTGGGCCTATGGCCACAGACCTTAGGCACCGAGGCCAAAATCAAGTTGCGTTTCCACTGTCAGTCCGCTAGCTCCGCAGCGCTGATCTAAAAACCGAACTTAAACACACCTCCATTGATCAAACGTCACACAACCCAACCCATTTCAGCGTGTAGACCATCACCTGACTACGATTAGCTCCGCCTTTCACCTCGACCGCGCCTCAAGCCCCAGCTGGCCCGCTTTGGACCAAGGTTTTCGCCGTGCCTTTGGCACCGAGGAAGCACCGAAGAGGCACGATCAAGCCCCGGAAGTGACAGTGGAAACGCGACCGGCCCTGGCACGCACTAGCACGCCCACCTTTGGCCCGGCAGTGGAAACGCGGCTAATTAGTAACACTGGCTGTGTCTATAGTATTATAGACTACACAACATTTTAATATTATTTTCAAATTAATTTGTAAGTTATTATTTTAAATTATTGTCCCTGGATAAGTAGAGTACTCTTGAAATAAAGTAGCAGTGGCTGGGACAGACTTTAAGTATCAATTCCGCTTAAAAAGATGCAATCTAATCCTGTTTACATGAAATAAGCCTGCTCACAAGCAGGTTTAAGCTTACGGACCTGTTGCTATGGCAACAAGTCCAGGATGAGCGTCGAAGAACCGAACAATCCAAGATCATGCCAAATTGTCAACAATCAAATCTAGCTAACCGAGTTAGCAACGTACGAAGAACGGGCCCCAGAAATATTTGCTGAAATGTATGTAGATTTCAATAATTAATTAATCCTGCAACATATTTTGCGTAATTATTGCAAAGTTACTTGTTAATGATTAGTGCAGTAATGTAACACCTTACTTTAAAAAAAGTATCATTCTCCAACGCTGGTGGTCACTTTAGGCTAATAATATATTGTTTTATATATTTGTTGCAATGAGATTCTTGTTTTCCATTTAGAACTTGATTCTAGAATCCAAGGACTAGTAAACAAACTCTTCAACATTGGCACTTAAACCAATATATCTTGCAAATTCAAATTCATCATCGTTCTTGAAGAATAGTTGGGCTGCTCTTTACACAATCCAAGCACAAATTCCATCATTCCCAGTTTCAGAGGCAAATAATCCCCCCCCCCCAGTTTTACCTTTAGACTCATACATGCAACACCTGCTTTGTCCGATATCATCTTTCAGATGGTCAGGAGGCTGCATCATTGAAACAAATGCATGCAGGTGACCAGAAAGAGGAGGAGAACACAGGAGGTATTTCAGAGCTGCTACAAACTGTTCCCCTATAATGCTCGACCCCACCCCAAACCACAGTCCCTTATCCTCCGTATGTTTCTTAGAGGCACCAGTGACTTTCAGGAAGTGCTTACTCCCATGCATGTCACTCCATGTTTACCCCTTGTTTAAACTTCTGATGCCTCAGTCGATGATAGTCAATGCTTAATTGTGTACTTTGTAACTCTCTTTGTTTTTAGCAGAGAGCCCCACAGTGCCTCCCGCACCACTGTTGCAGTTGGAAAAATGCTGCATGCGGAACAACAGCGCCACTCTGGCCTGGAGGATAACTACAGTCCAAGCCCTGCCTGTAGAGGGTTACGTGCTGGAGCTGGATGACGGGAATGGCGGGCCTTACCGGGTACCTGGTCAACATTTTATTTCCATACTGAGATCATTCATCAGTCTGGAAAACAAACAGATCTCTTGTTTATTTTGTACTCTGAATGCTAACTGAATATCCCAATCATAAGTCAATTGATTAGTACAGTTTTCTTTCCTGTGCTGAGGGTATTTCTTAGTGAAACAAGTTTTTTAACCAGGACATTTTGAAGAGTGTGTACCTCTTTTAAAAAAATAGCAAGTTTACATCACGGCCATGAATGTGATTTGCTATTTGTGTAACAAATGCTAGCTAATCTGGGATGAAATGCAATGAGCGCCTCCCATGCGGGTTGACGCCAGTTCGAATCCCGCTTGGAGCAGTGCAAGTAGGAACTGTGATATTGGTGCCGTGACCCAGATGGTAGTAGGGATGTCATGGTGAGGAAATTTTCACACTGGTATAAACTTTCGTCAACACCAGTATGACCGATCATCACTTTTGAATTTGCGAACACACGTACTTTGTGTATAGGCTTATAATTTGCGGGCATCAGGGAGCCACTATCTTTATGCATGAAATAGCTTTTGAATGTGCACTCCATGTATTGGGAGCAGCAGACCTGACCACACTTTTTGCAAGATATTTGTCAGTGAAGCTCAGGATCTGTTAGGCACCAAAATCACCCGGCATCGTCTTGTCAGTCATCTCGCCTTACTCTCTTCAAAAAAGCAAAATGACAGTGGGGCGGTGCCACAGTGGACAAGTAATGTAATCGGTGTACAGCTAAACATTGTGGAACACCAGTAACACAGACAACCACAGCAATCCTAGATGGGAGTAAGGTTTAGGGCAGGGGTCTCCAGACTCGGTTCTGGAGGGCCACTGTCCTGCAGAGTTTAGCTCCAACCCCAATTAAACACACCTGAACCAGCTAATCAAGGTCTAATTTGGCATATTACAAACTTCCAGGCAGGTGTGTTGAGGCAAGTTGGAGCTAAACCCTGCAGGACAGTGATCCCTCAGGACCGAGTTTGGAGACCCCTGGTTTAGGGGGTGTAACAAAGGTCAAAGCCGTGAAGGTAAACCTCACTTCCCTGGCCTCAAGAGGCACACCAACAACTTATGCTAGCGGCTATGGTCTATAGTGTCCTTGTTAGCGCCCCTGCCTTCCATGCTAGTTGAAGCTGCGAGTATGCGTATAATCTGGGATGATATGCAATGCTAGCCTCCCATACAGGTTGACGCCAGTTTGAATCCCGCTTGGAGCAGTGCAAGTAGGAACTGTGATATTGGTGCCGTGACCCTGATGGTAGTAGGGATGTCATGGTGAGGAAATTTTCACACTGGTATAAACTTTTGGCAACACCAGTATGACCGATCATCACTTTTGAATTTGCGAACACACGTACTTTGTGTATAGGCTTATAATTTGATCCATTGGTTACAGCACATTGGTGCTGTAACCCGGATCGGAGTGAGGTTTAGGGAGGTGAATATACCAGAGGTCAGCTAATAAGAGCTGTGCAGGCAAACCTCACACTATCAACCTCACGCTAGCAGCTGTGGTCTTCAACGCCCTTGTTAGCTGCCTGCCTCCCATGCTGATTGACGCTGGTTTGATTCCCGTTCAGAATGCGAGTAGGTCCAATTACATTTGTTCCTCTAATCAGAGGTATGACCTCAAAGCTAACAGACATGGACTAGAAGCCACAAATGCTAAATGCAAATATTAAAAACACATATACTCTACCAGTCAAAAGTTTGGAAACATTACTATTTTTAATGTTTTTGAACAAAGTCTCTTATGCTCATTAGGGCTGCATTTATTTCATAATAAATACAGAAAAAACAATAATATTATGAAATATTATTACAATTTAAAATTATGGTTTTCTATTTTAATATACTTTAAAATATAATTTATTTCTGTAATGCAAAGCTGAATTTTCAGCATCATTGCTCCAGTCTTCAGTCTCACATGCTCCTTCAGCAATCATTCTAATATGCTGATTTGATACTCAGTTATTATCAATGCTTAATATTTTTTGGAACCTGTGATACTTTTTTCAGGATTCATTGATGAATAAAAGGTTCAAAAGAACAGCATTTATTCAAAATATAAACCTTTTCTAACAATATAAATCTTTACTATCACTTTTTATCAATTTAACACATCCATGCTGAATAAAAGAATTCAATTTCTTTCAAAAAAAAAAAAAAAAAAAAAAAAAATTGCTGAAAAAATTGCTGTATATTGTTACAAAAGGTTTCTATTTTAAATAAATGCTGATTTTTTTTTTTTACTTTTTATTCATCAAAGAATCCTGAAAAAGTACCACAGGTTTTAAAATAATATTAAGCAGCACAACTGTTTCCAACATTGATAATAAATCAGCATATTACAATGATTTCTGAAGGATCATGTGAGACTGAAGACTGGAGTAATGATGCTGGCAATTCATCTTTGCATCACAGAAATAAATTAAATTTTAAAGTATATTAAAATAGAAAACCATAATTTTAAATTGTAATAATATTTCAGAAAATTATTGTTTTTTCTGTATTTATTATTAAATAAATGCAGCCTTAAAATTAAAATGACAAATTAATGAAAATGAGGGAACAAATTAGTCCAAAGTGGTGCGATGTAACTGAAATGTGGAAATAAATTAAGTTGTGAGAATGAATATTTTATGTATGGCCACGATATTTTGTCATGTGCGAGGCTCAGTACAATAAAGCTATGCAAAGTAAAATAAAAAATTACTGCAACTACAGTACATTAAGCAATAATTATGCCATTAAGTTGTCATCATTTGACATCCAATGCAAAATCTGTTTTCTGAAGCAAAAACAGTTGATAAAAAGACTGATTTCCATCCATCCATCCATCCATCATTCGAATGATGCCTTTTTGTTATGTAGTTCTTTTAAATGCTTGCAAAATAATAAATAAATTATCTTCTTCTCTTTAAGACATCAACAGCTTATTTTATAATTCATGATAAACGTGCAGCATCGTCTTATTTCTTATCTTATGCAGGATCATGTTTTTCCAGATGCTTTACATTTTTAACTTTACTTCCTCTCTGCCTTTTTTCTTTTTGTCCTGTTCATTTTCCAGGAAGTATATGTGGGTAAAGAGACCGTCTGTACAGTGGACGGCCTTCATTTTAACAGTTCGTACAACGCTCGAGTCAAAGCGTACAACTCTGCTGGAGTGGGAGCGTACAGCAAGGTTGTTGTTCTGAAGACATCTGATGGTGGGTGTTTTGGTCGTCTGCTTCACACAGCTTCTTGCATTCACCTTTAGGGTTTCTGAGAGTTCTTAAAACTTCTTTTCTATCTATGATGCTTATGCACACACACAGCTTCCACATTATATATTCAGTTTCCTTAGTGGATCCCTGCTGTGGATGCTTCTCTTTTAATGAGTGTCTTAGGAAAACTCCTCTCATCACACTTTAACTACCCTACAGAGATCAAACATCTTACTGTAGACATAGACTTTAACTTTAGGTACATAGAGACTTCAACTGTTTCAGGTTTTTGAGTTAGTTTCAGTCCTTGAATACACTTGACTGAGCAGTGTTTCAAAAGTGTTGATATTTATATCAACAGCACTGGGACTTTTCACTGTTTATATCACTCCACTCTACTTCTGCAGGCTACAGTGTTGAACCAGTTAGAGTGACTGTCTTTATGAGGGAGTCAGTGAATCATTCACGCAACTTATTTGTTCAAAAACACTAACATAATTAGTAAAAATTAGTGTGACTGGTCACCACTGCTTTTAAGTTTTACTTTCTCTTTTTAATCAGCCCAAGATTATTAGAATAGTTATAGTAATTTTGGCAGGACCTGGATGTGAATATGAGTTAGTGTTTGCATGTCTACATAAACCAGTGGTCCCAGAGGAAATTTAATTAACACAGAACATGCAAGGATTTGATGCTAGATTTGCCTTACAGGCACTGTAAAACTCCACTTCTAAGAGAGCATACCAGTTTTAATATTTAATTCCTTTAACTCTTTTAATAATTTATGTGTCACTGAAGGAGCGAATATGTGTAGATAGATGTGTGTATGATCAGCAAACTATACTTACACTCTTTTATATCCTGCTAAAGGTGCTGAAAGCATTTTATTCTTGGGAATATCACAAAAATTGTCCTTTTTATCTGTCGGATATAACTGAAATACCTGTCCTAAAAAAAAATCACTGGGCTCTGTAGACAGCAAAAAAGGGGGCCAGTCAAAGCCCGCCTTTTACTACAAATTTGGTTCTATTACCTATAAACAGTCTCAGTAACATCATTAATTATTAGCTATGTTTCCATCCAAAGTTGCGAATTTAACTTGTGCTCAAATTTGGAATATTGCATAAAATATTTGCGAGTAAAGCACTGTTTCCATCCACTGAGTAGAAGAGAACAAAATCGTCACTTTTTGATAAACTAGCGCTAAATTACGCTAAGAAAAATGGAAGTTGCAGCAGTAGAAGCCACTGTATATAATAATTTTCGGATATAAATAATTACTTGCATGTTGGCTTTTCCATCCTTTTTTTTTTATGCGATATCCCAAAATGTGCATAAAATAGGTGGATAGAAGCCACTTTCATACAGTACTGGTATGTCAATTACCAGTCGACCACTGTGAGATGCTATTTTGATTGATTCTTAGACTATTTGATTGGTTAAAGTCTCTTATTATCTGCAAAATACCACACTTGAATTATTTTGGCTATTATATTTTGGTTTTATCTTTCCTCTGCAGTGGCATGGTTCACCTTTGACCCTACATCAGCTCACAGAGACATTGTCCTATCCAACGAAAACCAGACTGTGACTTGTAACAGTTATGATGATCGCGTGGTGCTCGGAACAGCTGCTTTCTCCAAGGGTGTGCATTACTGGGAACTTTGCGTGGATCGCTATGACAACCACCCCGACCCTGCATTTGGTGTGGCACGGATTAATACAATGAAGGACATGATGCTTGGGAAGGACGATAAGGCCTGGGCCATGTATGTGGACAACAATCGCTCCTGGTTCATGCACAACAACTCCCACACCAACAGGTACGTGCCTTAATTTTCTAAGTTTTGTGATTTCAATTTTTGGATGCTGCCTTTAACTGCACCTGGGAAACTTGTACCTCCAAATTGGGCATTTGTTTTGATGATATGTCATGCATTCCAGTATTCGGAAACAATATGGAAAGTAGCATAAACAACACAAAAGAAATATACTGTGAACAACAAACACAGAGAAAACTACATCTGAATTCAAAATGATGAAAAATATCCATTTCTATCACTTACACCGATCAGGCATAACATTATGACCACCTTCCTAATATTGTGTTGGTCCCCCTTTTGTTGCCAAAACAGCCCTGACCCATCGAGGCATGGACTCCACTAGACCCCTGAAGGTGTGCTGTGGTTTCTGGCACCAAGATGTTCGCAGCAGTTCCTTTAAGTCCTGTAAGTTGCGAGGTGGGGCCTCCATGGATCTCACTTGTTTGTTCAGCACATCCCACAGATGCTCGATTGGATTGAGATCTTGGGGAATGTGGAGGTCAATTCAACACCTCAAACACGTTGTTGTGCTCCTCAAACCATTCCTGAACCATTTTTGCTTTGTGGAAGGGTGCATTATCCTGCTGAAAGGATAATGGTATTATTATCAGCCACCAGGGAATGCTGTTTCCATGAAAGGGTGTACATGGTCTGCAACAATGCTTAGGTAGGTGGTACGTGTCAAAGTAACATGGATGGCAGGACCCAAGGTTTCCCAGCAGAACATTGCACAAAGCATCACACTGCCTCTGCCAGCTTGCCTTCTTCCCATAGTGCATCCTGGTGCCATGTGTTCCCCAGGTAAGCGATGCACACAGCCATCCACGTGATGTAAAAGAAAGAGACCAGGCCACCTTCTTCCATTGCTCTGTGGTCCAGTTCTGATGCTCACATGCCCACTGTTGGAGCTTTTGGCGGTGGACAGGGGTCAGCATGGGCACCCTGACAGGTCTACGGCTATGCAGCCCCATACACAACAAACTGTGATGCACTGTGTATTCTGACACCTTTCTATCAGAACCAGCATTAACTTCTTGAACAATTTGAGCTACAGTACAGTAGCTCGTCTGTTGGATCGGCCCACGCGGGCCATCCTTCATTCCCCACATGCATCAATGAGCCTTGGCTGCCCATGACCCTGTCGCCGTTTCACCACTGTTCCTTCCTTGGACCACTTCCTTGATAGATACTGACCACTGCAGACCGGGAACACCCCACAAGAGCTGTAGTTTTGGAGATGCTCTGACCCAGTCATCTAACCATCACAATTTGGCCCTTGTCAAACTCACTCAAATCCTTACGCTTGCCCATTTTTCCTGCTTCTAACACATCAACTTTGAGGACAAAATGTTCACTTGCTGCCTAATATATCCCACCCACTAACAGGTGTCATGATGAAGAGATAATCAGTGTTATTCACTTCACCTGTCAGTGGTCATAATGTTTTGCCTGATTGGGGTATTTATTTATGGTATCACAACTACAGTAGTCAACATTTGAAGTGGATCAAAAAAGTTCATCAAAGTTGTCCTAAGAAGAAGGTTTTAGGACAACTTTGATGAAAGGTTTTGATCCACTTCAAATGTTGACTACTGTAAATGTGAAGTTTGAACGTTTATTAGAGGTCCTGTTGTGCTTTTTTGCATTTTCAATTTTCTGTAATGTAATGTAAATGTCTGCTCCAGAGGGAGTTTTTCCTATATCAGTAAGCACTGCATCTGAACTCCCTGAAACGCCTCGATTGTAGTTTTGAGTTTACTTTCAGGAACGAATGTGATATTCCTCATTTAAATTAGGCACATACAACGAAAGGGATGAGGCTTGGTTGAGTTGCCTTAGTAGTGTTGCCTTGAAACTCGCGGTTACGGTAAGGGGCGTCACATTTCGGAAATACGTTTGAAGCTGACCAATCACAACACACTGATCCAGCCGACCAATCAGATCATTGTACTTTTTGGAAGGAGAGGCTTCATAAAGACAGGAACTAAACAGAGTGTTACTGACAGACTTGGAAGAGAGGTGCTGCAACAATGTCAAATATGAGAAAAATGTTTTTTTTGTTTTTTTTTGAAAAAATCAAGCATGAAAACCTATTCCAGTAGACCCAAAAACAACATCAATACTATGAAAAAGGGCATAAAATGGCCCCTTTAACATCATTCACTGAAGACTTGCTTTTTCACTCACTGACATCTCTGTATATAGGTTACACATATATATGATATTATTATTATTATTATTATTGTTATAGATAAGAGTTTCTACCATGTTTCAAATCGACAAGCCTCTTCCAATGTCACAACTCAGGGATTCATCACAACTTGTGGAGCAACCATAATATAAAGCTTAATTGAAACTTGTAGTTCATGTAGTGTATGTAGTGTCACACTTATGCTGATGCAGTGCCTTAAGGTTAGTATCAAGGACAGACTGATTATAACACTTGAATACTAATGCACTGATTTAAAATTCTGCCTCCATTTATGGATGCTGAGGTGACTGAGAGGACACGCTAACAGTACTGCTAATGTTAAACTTAATCCCTGATATCTGTGCCTTTTGTATGTAACCCACTTAATGTCGCCTGAAGCCAGACTTGTTCTACTTCTTTGTCAGTCTTGGATCCATGCCTCTGCTTTCATTTGTATACATTTTTGTAATATTTTATAAATCCCTATACACATTTTCTTTTATTCTTTTGTCCATCCATCACCCAGGGGCTCTAAGCAGGTAAACTATTTCAGGTGAAAGTAGTTTATAGTCACTCGAGTAGAACTCTAGTAATAGTTGTAGCATTCTTATCAGCTCTGTGGTGGTTGTTAGATGAGAGAAACATCTGTGTTCTAGAAACACAGTGGTCCTGTTTATAATAATATACATTTTTGGTGATCCGATCACAAGTGTTCAGCACTAAATACAGATGGAAGAAGGGTCTAAAATGATTTGTGATCAGATCACTGGCACTTTTTCCACCGGGTATTAAGAATCCACCTGACTTTAAAGAATTTGAGCATTTAAAGCAGCAGATGACAAAACTGCAGTGTTTGATTATAATATTCAGAACATTATCACTGGTGTGGACACTAACATAGTTATAATTACAGTTATCTTTATAGTTATCCTTCTTGGTGTGAATGGGCCTTTATTTCGATTCACAAGAAAGCAGCAGGAAGTGAATGAAGAGGATATGGAGGGTCACAATATCACATGGAGTTTGTATCAGTTGTTTTAGTACATTCTCTCACAATGTGTCCTAGAGCAAACGTGTGTTAGGTATTCAGGAATCATTTAGGATGGATAGCGTTTGTACTAAAAATGCATTTTTGACTACCTCCATATATAGTTTCAGTGATCTGATCACAAAATGTTTTAGAACCTATTTCCACCTCTATTTAATGCTGACCACTTGTAATTGGACCACAAAAAATGTATCCTAATATCAGGTGGAAACAGGTACACTGAAACCACATACGGAGGGTGTCAAAAATGCATGCGAACCACATCGCATTTGTAGTGTAAACGCTCAACCGTCCTGGACTGCAGTGAAGTGCTGCCAACTCACCTAATACACGAAAGTTATTATGGAATGTGTTGCGAGGTAGCAAACCAAAGCAGGTGATTTTACCAAAACACACAGATTACCCTCATTATCGTTCCTTCCCTCCTTATCCTTTTCATTCGCTTCATTTCCTGCTCACTTGTTAGACGCTTAACAAGGGTTATTTCATTGAGTAGTATTTGTGCTCCACACTTGCCGCTCACACCTAAGTGATGCAGTTTATGACAAAAAAAAAGAGGGGAGTGTTCTTAAAGAAATCTGAACACAAGAAGTCACAAGAGATGCATTTGAAATTCTTTCATCATTAGCTCTCCATCACGTTCCAAACCCTTAAGTTTACCATTCATCTTCGGAACACAAATGAAGGTTTTTGAAATATTCTCTCATCATTTTTGTACATCCAAAATTTTCATACAACCAGAATTTTCAAAAAAGTTCATAAAGATATTGTAAAAGTAATCCAAATGAATTGAACAATTTAATCCAAGTCTTCTGAAGAAAGGTCATCTCATATGATGAACAAATTTAATTTAGACTTTTTTATTCACATATATAAACGTTGATCAGTACAGATTAATATGGTGGAAAAAAGCTCAACTGTGCCTGCTTGTCACGTCAGAACAGGTTTTTTGCGCATCAAGCATGGTTGAGCTTCTGTTCACCATATTTGATGTGTGAATATCTTCATTAGTGTTCTAAAGATGAACAAATGTCTTATGGTTTGGAAGAGCATGAGGGTGAGTAAATGACAGAATTTTCAATTCTGGGTGAATTATCCCTTTAATACCACATAGAAACATGACCAATGTTTAGAAATACTTGATATGTAGAACTTCCTCAACATGTTTCTTCTTTTAAAACTTTTGAACCACTGGTTTCACCACTCTATAAATATAGGTAGGTGATATCACACTTGCAGTCTTCCTGTCAGACTGAATATGAGCACTGCTGTGATTCAGACGTTATATACAGACTGGAGTTGTAAGTAGAGTTTCTCTGCTCCAGCTCCACTACAAATTTTCCTTTGCCTGCATCCTGTTCATTCCATTGATCTTGGATCAAAAGAAAACTCAAAGGCTGTGACTTTTACCAAAAAAACCCCAAAAAAACCTGCTCCTTTTCCCAGGCAGAATTACACAATTCTGCTCCCCACTATGTATCGCACACATACTCTGGTTCAGAACAACACAAACGGAGCCGAAGCAGAGTGAAGCCAACAGTGAAACATTCCAGTGCTGTTCTACTAAATATCAGAATTGAATAATGCTTAGCTAATCAGATTAGAAGACCATAGCTTACAGCTGCATATAAGTGTGTCACACAAGTCCTAAAAAGTGAAGCCATAGCTTTTCAATCGCCCCCTGGTGGCTGGCTGCAGTATAGGTCATAAACCCCACCCTCTCTATGTAACAACATGTTCTCCAACCAATACGTCTATATAGGTTGTTTGTCACTTCCCTGATATACGACCCATAGGAGCGTTTACTAAAGTTGCGCCCCTATCGACAACAGGACACTTTCGTTTTAATTCATGAAATACGACCCATTGGAGCGTTTACTAAAGTTGCGCCCCTATCGACAAAAGGACACTTTCATTTTAATGCATTGTTCCCTTTTATCTGCATCTTATCTTGCATCTTTCGCGTAGCTCAATTGGCAGAGCATTGCAATATATAACAATATGCAATTATGTGATCATGCGATCGTGGGTTCGATCCCAGGGAACGCATGTGCTCATAAAGTGTATATGCACTATAAATCACTAAGGGTAGGTTTAGGGGTGGGGTGGTTGTAGTCGTTAATAAAAAATTAGTTTTGCTAAATGGAAATAGGACAAATGGTGTAAAAAGTCCACACATTGCATTTAAATGAACACGCATTTTGATTGGTAATGACTAGGGCTGGGCGATATATCGCATGCGATTGTCACGCGCATTTCGTCAGTAAAGCCGGTTCCCTGATTACGGCTAAATCGCCATCACCTGCTTTCAAATGGAGCGGCATTTAATAGACAGAACCGTAGTTCACTGACAAGCTACGCAATATCGCGTTCATTATCGAATGCGATTCATCTGCGATAATGAACGCGATATTGCGTAACTTGTCAGTGATCTACGGTTCTGTCTATTAAATGCCGCTCCATTTGAAAGCAGGTGATGGCGATTTTGCGGTAATCAGGGAACCGGCTTTACTGATGAAATGCGCGTGACAATCGCATGCGATATATCGCCCAACCCTAGTAATGACAGTCATATGTCATTTCATGATGATAGACGTAACATGACACTGTCATTATTTTTTCAGCAGCTAGAGGGCGCATGACTTTAAAACGTAAATATAGGTCGTAATAAGGTGCTTGAAAAACGACCTATATGGTCGTTTTTTTTGGAGGACAGGTCGCTATGTAATCAAATGGAACGTGAGCCAAACTAAAAAATCCAATTACACTTCAAATAATTTTTTTGCAAAGATGGTTTCTGTCATTTTAGGTAGTTTGGATCACGCAGATGTATGTTCAAGTGTTCGTTTCCCAGTAAGTTTGGTCATTAGTTAGTTATTTTATGCTATATAAACGGGGTGTAAAGTTATGATTAACAGCCGTGCTTGTGATGTGACATATTCGGCAACAACCATTACTGGGATATTTAGGCTTAATTTTTCTACCGTGGAAAGAAAGCGGAGACTGCTGTCCATCTTTTTTTTATAGTCTATGGTTGCATAATATGTATAGAACAAAACAAATTGTTAAAATAATGAGTGAAAACTACATCACATGCAATTAGTATCATGCCATTTTTTTCCTATGATACAGTTGTTCTCTGTGTTTAGATTTGAATACCTTCCTCTTATACCTGATTTTTGCAGGGCTGAGGGTGGCATCACAAAAGGTTCAACTGTGGGGATCCTGTTAGACCTAACAAAACATACACTGACCTTCTTCATCAATAAACAGCAACATGGACCAGTGGCTTTTGAGAACCTGGAGGGTGTGTTCATGCCTGCCGTCAGCCTCAACCGCAACGTCCAGGTGAGCAGCAGATCCACACTGACCTTTAACCTACTCAGTGATAGGTAGCTTGGGAAATCAAGAACTGATTCTTATTCATAATCATTCTCATGACGTTCAGGTTTCTTGACCAAACATCTGGATTCTTCTGGTTTGTTTTGTTGTAATAAATGGTACTTTAAAGCCTTTCTAAAAGTACTAAGAATTGTTAATAGATGGAACTAGAATCTTTTAAGGTGAATCATAATATGAATCAGAATCTTTCATCACGATTCCGCTCCCTAGTGATCAGCACATCACATCACTCAGCATTAATGATTGAAATTTGTCTTTTCACAGGTGACTCTGATCACAGGTCTGGAAGTCCCAAAGAGCATCATGTGATCATCTTTGACCAATGACAACGAGCCAGATCTTTCTTATCAAACAAGTCAGTGCTCTTATACTGCACTGATATATAACGCTGATAAAACTTTGGGGGGAAAAATTATGTTTTGGAATATTTGATCTAGTTAATATTTTTCCCTTATGGTCATCTTGGGTGATTTGCATTTCAGTGTTTACAAATCATTCCCATGTTTACAGAAAAACAAACCACTGGATATCCCCATTGGGGCTGAAGCTGGAGTCGAACCCAAAGCACTTTGAAGTAGAGTTCAGCCTCTTTTTCATACCTCCAATGAAAATTTAGCACAGTTCACATAATGTAATTTGATTTAAAAAATCAACATATCAAGCATTTGATATGTTAGCAATGGAATAGAGCAACCGATAGTAATCAAACAACTGTGAGCCTAAAAGTGAATTTAAAATCATTTCAGGTTATTTCACACGCTACACGAATCTCAGGTTTACTCACCTTTAATCTGCTGTGTGATCACAGCACACACTTCAAAAGGCCTCAACAAATTCATCACTCAGACCAGAAATCTGGGTCGCTGGGATTAAAAACGTCCCAGTCAAGCCAAAGGCCCTGCGTCAGAGAATGAAGTTTACAATCTCTGTAGTTCAACAAATTCCAATCCTAATATTTGATTTAGAACTTTCTTGTATAATATGAAATAGATACTACTTGTATGGAGGATAGAGTGATTTGGGTGGTTTTTAGGGCGTTGCTATGCAGTTGCTGTGTGTTCTGAATGGCTTAAGCTGGTTGTTGTAAAGGTTCTAATGTGTTCTGCTAGGAGGTTACTTACAGTTTTCAACTTGTGGACTACAGAAAAGGATAAAAAGTAAGTCTGATTGCTAATAGCACACTTCTGCTGCACAATTTGAGGTATCATTCTTGATCGTAGCACAAACAGCGGGATGAGTTACGTGCTGAAGTGTAATACTTATCGTATGCACAGTTGTGATGCTTGTCTTAGCAAACAGCACTAAACAAACACACACACACACACACACACACACACACACACACACACACACACACACACACACACACACACACACACACACACACACAAAGTTCTGGTTTACAGAAATGAATACCTGCCACTATAGATAGATTGTTCCCTCACCACCAAGTAGATTCAGTCTCGGTATATGAGCTACAGTTGTGAATATTTAGCCAGAATCTCAACTCTCCTTACACTGTGACAGACATATTCCTTGAGTTTTGAAGATGAAGTGTGTAATTTTTCTCTTATATTCCAGCTTAGTAAGCAGAGGCAATTGCCATTTTAAGTTGATTTCAGAGAAAAGTGTAAACACTCTGCCTCTCAAAACATTGCTCAGTTTGTTTGATCTACCCCTAGCAACAATGACTCAACCAATGGTGAGAGTTTGGGGCGGGGCTATCTGTATTTCCGACCAACAACAGAAAGAGTGTTTGAGAAACCCTTTTGAAAACAGTCACTATTTTTGTAAATTCTTTTAGTGACACTAGTTGATGTGGAAATTACACAGTTTGACTTTAAATAAATGACAGATTCAAGCTTCATACACCTCATAACAAGTAAATGAGCGCTGCATGGATCATTTATCAGTATTATTTCCACGCCACGCCCTTTAATGGTTTCTGTGCTTTTTTTAGACAATGCCAGAATAGCAAGTCATACAATGTAGTCAGGTGAGATGATTGCAATTGCATGTTGTATAAGCTGTAAATATGGTCAAAGCAGTGATGCGCGCATGAGTTACATATTCATTATATTGAATTTGTGTTACACAGTGATGACACTGATAAAACAGGAATAGGGCTACAGTATGGAGAGTTGCAGTCTGCCCCCTAGTGTTTGTTGTGTGGAATTATTTTCTGTCAGTGTAGCTTTGAGGTAAACCCCCAAGAAGCCACATGCCTACATACAATAACAGCTCTTTTATTCTTATAAATTCAGTGCATGTCACATTAAACGCCATGAAGAGCCACTTATGGACCTCACAATAGGAGATACAAGCCTATGTTTAAGCTTATACCTCTGCTCAAATTACAATGGTTTCAGGGAGAATTGAGAGATAAATGGAAGATATTATATTTATGTTTATTATCTTGTCCAGACATTAACTTACCGGATTATGGGAAGAGATAATGACCCATTGGCGATGTAAAGCATGGGACGTTGTTGATATTTATACCACATTTCTATGAAGTTTAATTAATGTAAATAGCTTGTTCCGATGCTTTTATCGGGGGAGTGAGTACTTTGCTGTCAGGAGTACCAAAATAAAAGGAAGCAGGGCTTGGCGACAAACAAGTGCATTGTGAGCACTTGTTAAAAAAAAAGAAAAAGGAAAAGTGTGGTAAAATGTGAAAAGCTGCACTTAAAGGAATGTCCCGGGTTCAGTCAAGGCCATTACCTGGTTATATTGAGACCTGAGTAGGTTGAGTCTGAGTCAAAACCAAGACCAGAAGAGGGTCTAGTCCGAGTCAAGACAGAGTCGGACTTGAGACAGACTCAATTCCTAGTCTGGTCTTGAGTACTACAACTGTGTAAAGTTATTTTCAAGTTTTCATCCAAATAAAACCATAAACCCAGTTTTCGCACACTACACACGAAGAAAAATGGATGTGAAAACAGCATAGAAAAGTCATCCGACTGCTAAAATGACGATTTAGACAACTTCACAGTTCAATTATGACATTTCAGTATGGGATAATAAGTGTAAGTGCTTTGGCGAAAATATGAGCTGCATATTCCTTTACATTTAGACCCTCAAGAATGTTTCGACCCATAGACCTCTATTGTAGAGTAAGTGGCAAGATTAAATTATGGTCTGTGGTAACTGCCATATATGTGTCATATCCATCTTGTTCAGTCACGTGACTTTTCACCTCATCCACCATGACCATCAGCGGGGTAAAGTAACATCTGAACCTGAACCCTGAACATTCCTTTAAAACCAATTTATACTGATTATGTGGGTGACACCTGCCAAAACTGCCATCTGTCCAAGAAAATCTATCTTACTGAATCAACTTTTTATACAGTGTAATTTTAAATATCACAATAAACTTTTTTTCTTTGTATTAAAGTATATTTAAAAGTTTGTCAATATAGATAATAGAATCACTGGTAACATACTGATTATGAAAGAAAGTGCACTCATACAAGTTTGCTGAGAATGGAATGACGCTGACATGAGAACTTGAGAGTGCACTGTATATGTATGATAATAAAGCAACTGTACAGTAATGGAGAATTCATGTGTAAATATGGATACGACCCTAGAAATCGTAGGAGGGATGTGTACTACAAAGATGGTTGAAAAATTCACTTAGGCAGGAATTACTCTGTGGATCAAGTTTACTTCCTCAACCAATATCACTAATGACCTGAAATATCCAGATCAGACAGGAATAGTTTTCCCTACTTGTCCCAATTTCTCACAGTCTTAAATATTCATTAGACTGAGAAAGTTAACCTCAAACTGTGCCTCATTCACACAAATCTGCCAAAATTAGTGATGTTACTTGGGAATGTGGTGTGGAAACCAACAAACTGCATCTTCATATCAGGGTGCTTCTTCAACTATGGACATGCCTTGTTTTGTTTGTTTGTTCTTTTGTTTAGATCATAGGACTTAGAAATGTAATTTATGAATTTTAAAAAAAAAAAAAGAAAAAGGAAAAAAATATTGAAAATCTGGGTCTGGCACAAAAGTAAAACAAAACTATGTATAAATTATGGAAGAGGATTAGGGCCAAGCAATAATAAAAAAATAAAACAATCTCGAGATTAAAGTTGTTAAATTTTGAGAAAAAACTTGTTAAATTTCAAGAAAAAAGTCGAGATAAAATGTTGAGAATAAAGTCATTAAATTACGAGAAAAAAGTCGTTAAATTATAAGAACAAATTCGTTAAATTACGAGAAAAAAGTCGTTAAATTATAAGAACAAATTCGTTAAATTACGAGAAAAATGTCTTTAAATTTCGAGAAAAAAGTCGAGATAAAATGTTGAGAATAAAGTCATTAAATTAACAAATTTATTCTCATAATTTAACGAATTTGTTCTCTTAATTTAATGACTTTATTCTCAACATTTTATCTCGATTTTTTTCTCGAAATTTAACGGGTTTTTACTCGTAATTTAATGAGTTTATTCTCAACATTTTATTTAGACTTTTTTCTCAAAATTTAACGAGTTTTTTCTCGAAATTTAACAACTTTAATCTTGAGATGGTTTTATTTTTTTATTATTGCTTGGCCCTAATCCTCTTCCGTAATAAATGGCACTGTAAAAGTATGAAAAATAAATGAATTCATTGGAAATTAGTTTTACTGTGACCTAACAAAGTTAACATAAAAATGGCCAAAGTTGAAGAAACACCCATCAACAGAAAGCACAGATGATTTCCATTGGATTTTTCCAAAAACAAGTACATAGAGTAATCCCATCTTTTTATGATGCTTTTGATAACGCACAAAATGAAATGGTCTTGAGGTGTTTGTTAAATAGGCGTATGCTTAATATGACAGCCTGTGAGTGTGACCATCATCAGAAAATGTGTTGTAGTCCCAATAACATCTGCGTACCAAGCATTTAAGGATTTATTTTTATATATACAGCATATTGCCTATGTGGATGTACATTAGTCAAGTGTTTGGCCCTCAGCTTATCTCATTGTGAAGAGTTTGAAAAGCAAAGACAAGCTGTTTCCCAGACGCATCTTTCCATTGATCCGCAGGCACAGGACACACACACATGAACACAGCCCTGGTGTTGTGTGACATCTTCGTCATCTGTGACGGAAACTAATGTGTGTGTGCGTGAGTCTTTGGTACTCTTCTTCTGTATGTGATCTTGAGCTATCATTTCCTCTTACTAATGTGATATTTTGTATGTCTTTGTGGTTTGTATATCAAATACATTGTATATGACATTCTTTTCTTACTACTTAGTGTAGAAGAAAAACAGTGTCTTTCCCTTTTAATAAACAATGAAACTGTGATGAGCGATTCATGTGTCTTTATTCAAAGTATCTCATCTGTGTTCTTTTCACATTACATAAATTGTATTTATTTATTTTTTTTATTTTTTTATTTTAAATCATTCTTAGGTGAACTAACCGTTTAAAGGATTAGTTCACTTTCAAGTAAAATTCTCCTGATAATTTACTCACCCTCATGTCATCCAAGATGTCCATGTCCTTCTTTCTTCAGTTGAAAAGAAATTAAGGTTTTTGATGAAAACATTCCAGGATTATTCTCCTTATAGTGGACTTCAATGGTTGACGGTTGAAGGTCAAAATTACAGTTTCAGTGCAGCTTCAAAGGCTTTAAACGATACCAGACAAGGAATAATGGTCTTATCTAGCAAAACGATCGGTCATTTTCTGAAAAAAATGTAAATGTATATGCTTTATATAAACCTTGCACATGCTTCCACTTTCCGTATTCTTCAAAAAGTTTACGCTGTATGTCCTACGCCTTCCCTATTCTACGGAAAAAATGGAACTGATGCTGCGTTCGTTCCGTAAGTAGAATAGGGAAGGCGTAGAACATAAAGCGTAAGCTTTTTGAAGTATACGAAAGTGCGGTTTTGGCGGAAGCACTTGGAAGGCGATCATTTGTTTATATAAAGCATATACATTTAAATTTTTTCCGAAAATGACTGATCATTTCGCTAGATAAGACCCTTATTCCTCGTCTGATATCATTTAAAGCCCTTTGAAGCTGCACTGAAACTGTAATTTTGACTTCAACTGTTTGGAGGACATTGAAGTCCACTATAAGGAGAATAATCCTGGAATGTTTTCATCAAAAACCTTGGACATCTTGGATGACATGTGGGTGAGTAAATTATCAGGAAATTTTTATTTGAAAGTTAACTAATCCTTTAAGGCCATCAGGTCACGTTTTTGCCACACAGATTAATTAAACTCCAACAATCAGTCTTTCAGCATTATTTATTGTTAATAAAACTTTTACACTTCCTGAAGAAATTGTGTGTACCTACTATGATGCTACACTATTGAGGGTTTTTGCTAAGGTGTTTTTAACATGTTACTATGTAGTCGCTAAGGTATTCCAGGTGGTTTGAGTCTATAGATAAGGCTCTGGTCCCCAAAATAGTCTAATCACGAAGAAAAGTAAAAAGTGTTGTAAATGCGTTGTACATATAATGACTGAAGTAAAGTGTGGGACATTTCAAATTCAGTTTAAAGTGTGATATTCCATACAAATATAAATGCTCTTACATTTCAAATGAGCTCAGGTTTTCTGTTGCCAATTGGCTGTTACTTTTTGGCTTTAAATTTTAATTTATGAATGTCTTTGGAGCTCAAAACCAACATTCCATTTTTAAAGCGTCCCACTTGTCCACCAAGCTCTCTAATAGAGGAGGATTTACTTTTCTCAATCCTGGAAAGTCAAAAAGAAAAAAAAAATTATCAACACAACAAATACCATAACCTGATATCTTGACAGTTACCAGTAGCTACATTTACATAGACAAATTTCACTAATCTGCATTCAAAGGCAACTTTTTGGCAAAGACGCAGCCGACGAGAGGTGACAACAAAGTCGGCTTTTGTCACCGCTAGCTTTAAAATTGTCTCGGTGTGTCCCGGCATTAAGCCTGTGCTAATTCAATCAAGAATATACAAACTAGAACCAATTCAATTTACAGGTGCATCTCAATAAATTAGAATATCATGAAAAAGTTTTTTTCTGTAATTTAATTCAAAAAGTAAAACTTAAATATACAGTATTCTAGATTTATTAGACATGGAGTAAAATATTTCCAGACTTATTTGTTTTCATTTTGATGATTACAGCTTGCTGCTCATCAAAATCAAAAAATCTCAAATTATTAGAATATTTAATTTCAAGTTCTATTAAATTACCATTCTCAGGGTATAAATACTGGGTTTAGGTCAATAATCCCAAAAGCAGTCATGGGTAAGTCTGCTGACTTGACAGTTGTCCAGAAGACAATCATCAAGACCCTCTACAATGAGGGTAAGCCACAGAGGGTCACTGCTGAAAGAGCTGGCTGTTCGCAGAGTGCTGTGCCAAAGCATATTCATGGAAAGTTGACTGGAAGGAAAAAGTGTGGTAGGAAAAGGTGTACAAGTGTACAAGTGAAAGGAATGACCGCAGGCTTAAGAAGATTGTCAGGCGAAGCCGATTTAAGAACTTAGGAGAGCTTCAAAAGGAGTGGACTGAAGCTGGAGTCAGTGCATCAAGAGCCACCACACACAGACGTCTTCAGGAAATGGGCTACGACTGTCACAATCCACATACCAAGCCACTTCTGAACCAAAGACAACGTCAGAAGTGTCTTACCTGAGCTAAGGAGAAAAAGAACTGGACTGTTGCTCAGTGGTCCAAAGTCCTCTTTTCAGCTGAAAGTAAATTTTGCATTTCATTTGGAAATCAAGTCTGGAGGAAGAGTGGAGAAGCACATAAACCATGTTGCCAAGTCCAGTGTGAAGTTTCCACAGTCAGTGGTGATTTGGGCTGCCATGTCATCTGCTGGTGTTGGTCCACTGTATTTTCTGAAGTCCACAGTCAACGCAGCCATCTACCAGGAAATTTTAGAGCACTTCATGCTTCCTTCTGCTGACAAGCTTTATGGAGATGCCGATTTCATTTTCCAGCAGGATTTGGCACCTGCCCACACTGCCAAAGGTACCAAAAGCTGGTTCAATGACCATGGCATTACTGTGCTTGACTGGCCAGCAAACTTGCCTGACCTGAACCACATAGAGAATCTATGGGGTATTGTCAAGAGGAAGATGAGAGACACCAGACCCAACAATGCAGATGACCTGAAGGCCGCTATCAAAGCAACCTGGGCCCTCATAACACCTGAGCAGTGCCACAGGCTGACTGCCTCCATGCCACGCAGCATTGATGCAGTAATTCATGCAAAAGAAGGCCCAACCACGTATTGAGTGCATAGAAATGAACATACTTTTCAGAAGCCTGACATTTCTGTTTAAAATATCCTTTTTTTAATGATCTTATGAAGTATTCCAATTTATTGACATGAGTGAATTGGTGGGTTTTTGTTAAATGTAAGCCAAAATCATCACAATTAAAAGAACCAAAGACTTAAAGTACTTCACGAGTTCCACAATTTGAGTTGAATTACTAAAATAAATGAACTTTTCCACAACGTTCTAATTTATATAGATGCACCTGTAATGACATCTCTCTTATTACCATCATTGTACTCAAAACATAAACACAAACCTTGGTTTTATTTCTCTCCTTTTTTTGTTCTTTGATTCCTGACAAATGCCCTAGAGAAGGAAAGTTAGAATGATTGTACATGCTGCAGAAGTAGTCAAGTGTTTTAAAAAGTAATCATATAACAACCATTCAAATTTAAATGAATTTTGAACTCACGGATTTTGCTTTAGCTTTCTCCATCCTTTTCCGTTTCATTATGTTTCTTTGATACTCTTTGTAGTTAACACACTGCCTTTTAGGGGGCTATAGGGGAAGAAACACAGGGTAAAAACTTGTGTTGTAAAAATGTTTTTAAATGTGCTCAAAATGGTGAAAGGGATAGCTCACCAAAAAATGAACATTTACTCACCCTGAAGTTGTTCCAAACATGTATGAATTTCTTTCTTCTGCTACAAAAGAAGATATTTTGAAGAATATGGGTAACCAAACAGCTAATGGGCCACACTGACCTCCAAAGTATGGAAAAAAATACTATGGAAGTCAATGGGTTCCAGCAACTGCTTGGTTACCCACATTCTTCAAAATATCTTCTTTTGTTTTCAACAGAAGAAAGAAATTCATACAGGTTTGGAACAACTTCAGGGTGAGTAGGTGATGACAGAATTTTCATTTTTTGGGTGAACTATCCCTTTAAAGCCTGAAACATACTCTACACAAGCTTCGAAGCTTAATGAATCTTTTGTTTTGAATCAGTGCTTTGGAGCACTGCCAAAGTCACATGAACCATTGAAACACTTATGACGTAACAAAGCCTTGTTTACTGAAATCACATGGCAGTTTGAGATCGTTTGATCGCTCTGAACCACTAATCGAAACAAAAGATTCATAAAGCTTCATGAAGCAGTGTTTTGAAATCGCCCATCGCTAGATGTTGTGGAATAAAGTCATTTATTTAATTTTTTTTGGTGCACAAAACGTATTCTCATCACTTCATAACATTAAGGTTGAACCATTGTAGTCACATGAACTGTTTTAAATATATCTTTAGTATCTTTCTGGGCATTTTAAAGTCTAAATTAACTTGCTGTCAATGCAGGCATCACAGAGCCTTCGGATTTCATCAAACATATCTTAATTTGTGTTCCAAAGATGAATGACGGTCTTACGAGTGTGGAACGACAAGAGGGTGAGTAATTAATGACAATTTTCATTTTTGGGTGAACTAACCCTTTAATAAATGTTCATGTCAACAGTTTAACCAGCTTTAACTAAGGTCGCATTTACACTGCAGCTCTTGATGCCCAAATTCTGATTTGTTGATCATATCCAATTTTTTTGACAACAGCTTACATCATCTTTTAAAAGTGACCCATATCCGATATGTCTGCATTTACATTGTACACCTGGTGTACAGATGTACTGACCCAGAAAAGCTTAAGCCGATAAGGAAGTAAAAACAGCGTGATTTGCAATAGACGCAGATGAAAAGATAATACAAGCTTTTTCTTTCCACACCATCTTTAAAGGTCAGCTTTAAGGTGGAGAAAAAAAAAAAAAGAGGAGAGCCCTACAGCCTGGGCATTGGAAAGAGTCATGTGATCTCAGTTGGTGTCCACCTGAGTTGATGTCATTCACTTTTTTCAGTGACGTATGACTGGCATTGACGGGCATATCCGATCTGCTCGCTTACATGGCAGATGCAAATGCATGTTTCTGATTCAGATGCATTTCCACATATGAATGAGGCCTAAAACCTGTCTGAGAATATCAGAATCCATGTGCTTTATTCCTGATTACATGTTCATGGGGTCATATCTGATCTGTGCCACATGGGAGGGAAAAAAACGGAATTGGGTCACTTGAATTCTGTAATGTAAATGCAGCCTATGGTTCTCTGTGAGATTCTGTTCATATCCTGCTATAGCACCCCTTGTGACAAAGCTGAGTATGTGTACTTGTGTTATGAATTGCACGCAGACATTTCTGAACACAGATAAGATTTAAGGGCTTTGTAGTATGTTTTAGGTCCACCAGTGTTGCATCTGATTACTGGATCTGTGTTTAACTCACTATGGCTCCCAGCATGATGGCTCTTTCCTGCTCAAAGACTCTCTGCTGCTGCTTCTCATACCCTGACAGTCCAAACTTGTGAACCTCAAACCGGGCCTGTGGATGACACACAACATGAGTTCAAGGGACATTGATGAAATAACTGGCATATCATACTGCAAATGAGTTTCAGCCATGAAAGTTACTGACTTGGAACTGTACACATAAGCAGTACAAGAGACTCAACTCACAACTGATTTCAAAAGCGACAAAAGAGAAATGACAGAACCTCACAAATGACTGAACACTTTATATCAAACAAAATATACAAGGCAATTAACAGTGACTGCAAATTATTTCAAGAGTTTGAAATGTTGCATGTTGCTTTTATATGATTTTAAACTATTTATGTTGATACTTTTCAGTATCAAATGAATTCCGAGTTTATTTATATTCAACATTTCTCTATTTTTGTCCCATCATCTTGGATTTATTTTTTGCACTGGCCTAGTGATGGGCCTATCATGAACGAGTCATTCATTTTGAACAAAGCTTTTATATGACTCAGGAATAACGGCTGCGTCCAAAAACTTAGGCAGCTGATTTGTTACCTCACTGCCTTATCAGGCAATGACTTTGTAGGCAATTCTTTGCACACAAAGGTATAATGATCTACAATAAAAGAGAGCTTTGGTGATAAGCAAATATTTAAAGGATTAGTTAACTTTCAAATAAAATCTTCCTGATAATTTACTCACCCCTATGTCATCCAAGATGTTCATGTCCTTCTTTCTTCAGTCGAAAAGAAATTAAGGTTTTTGATGAAAACATTCCAGGATTATTCTCCTTATAGTGGACTTCAATGGCCTCCAAACGGTTGAAGGTCAAAATTACAGTTTCAGTGAAACTTCAAAGGGCTTTAAACGATACCAGATGAGGAATAAGGGTCTTTTCTAGTGAAACGATTGGTTATTTTCCAAAAAAAAAAAAAAAAAAAAAAAAGGTAAATGTATATGCTTTATATAAACAAATGATCGCCTTCCAAGTGGTTCCGCCAAAACAGCACTTTCGTATTCTTCAAAAAGCTTACGCTGTATGTCCTACGCCTTCCCTATTCTACATACGGAAAAAATGGAACTGGTGCCGCGTTCGTTCCGCAAGTTGAATAGGGAAGGCGTAGGACATACAGCGTAAGCTTTTTGAACGGAACCACTTGGAAGGTGATCATTTGTTTATATAAAGCATATAAATGTAAAAAAAAAAAATTTTTTCGAAAATGACCGATCATTTCGCTAGATAAGACCCTTATTCCTCGTCTGGTATCGTTTAAAGCCCTTTGCAGCTGCACTAAAACTGTAAATTTGACCTTCAACAGTGGAGTCCTTTGAAGTCCACTATAAGGAGAATAATCCTGGAATGTTTTCATCAAAAACCTTAATTTCTTTTCGATTGAAGAAAGAAGGACATGGACATCTTGGATGACATGGGGGTGAGTAAATTATCAGGAAATTTTATTTGAAAGTGAACTAATCCTTTAATTACTACAATAGTAATTTCTCACCAGAAATGACATCAGAAGTGGTAAATGTCAGTCAAAAACATGCATTTTTTACACACAAACTGACCAGCAATAGCAACTTTCAGACACCATCTTTATTTTTTTTAGCTCAACTGTGACAGAATGGAAAGCAAATTACTGTGGGATATCAAAGGCGGCGAAGGATACATCTATGCTACCTTCAAAAATTGATCAGAAGGTATCTCAGGAGACAGGAAGTGAAGATTCAAACGTATGCCTTGATGCCTTCCTATCTTGGAATGCATCCTGCAAAGGCAGCATTTTTAAGTTTTCGGATGTCTTAGAGAGTGGTTAGTTCATTTTGTGTTGGTCGCACATGCACTTTTGTGCAACATCCTTTTATTTATTTGTAACTAACATGAAAACACATAACCACGGTAGACACATTTAACCAGTAGAAATTTGACAACCGGTGGAGATTTTGGACTATCGCGGATAAGCTCATGTGACTTTGCTGTGCTGTATTGTCGCGAAAGGTTATCTTTTGCATGTGTTTTTAAGCATTTTTAAGCAGGTTTAAAAACAAGTGATTTTAATTAATCACCTGAAGTGCACACACAAAGCCGCTGCTCATACAGCATGTGAGTACTGAACAGAGTTCTTTTTGCTGCCTCATTGGGCTTGGACGGTCAAATACACACACTTAGGTGTCAAAATGCCCATCTTTGCAAGTATCCTTATAAACACAGTCATTTATGTCTTAAGTGAATGTAAACAGTTGAGAAAGAAAACGCATGTTAAATCAAACAACAAAAGAGAAAATCACTGTTCTTAACTGAATCACTTTGTAACTTTATTGAGAATAAATGTATATTTACAATTTGATTTGTGCAAAAGACCACTGAAAAACAGGCGAATCTCAACATAACACCGACTGTGACGCAACAGTCGGGATCATTAATATGTACGCCCCCAACTTTTGCATATGCCAGCACATGTTCAAGGCATTAGACAAGCCAGTATTAACATCTGGAGCTGTACACAGCTGAATCATCAGACTTTATGCAGGTAAGCAAGCAAGGACATTAACGAAAAATGGCAGATGGAGCAATAATAACTGACATGATCCATGATATCATGATATTTTTAGTGATATTTGTAAATTGTCTTTCTAAATGTTTCATTAGCATGTTGCTAATGTACTGTTAAATGTGGTTAAAGTTACCATTGTGTCTTATTGTATTCACGGAGACAAGAGCCGTTGTTATTTTCATTATTAAACACTTGCAGTTTGTATAATTCATAAACAACTTTATAAATCTCTCCAACAGTGTGTAATGTTAGCTTTAGCCTCGTTAGCCATGGAACACTATCAAACTCATTCAGAATCAAATGTAAACATCCAAATAAATACTATACTTACGTGATCTGATATCCTGCATGACAAACACTTTGTAAAGATCCATTTTGAGGGTTATATTAGCTGTGTGAACTGTGTTTATGCAATGTATTATAGAGCTGCGAGCTTGGGGCGGGGAGCGTGAGCATTTAAAGGGGACGCGCACACCGAATCGGCACATTTCTAATTATGCCCCAAAATAGGCAGTTAAAAAATTTAATAATAAAAAAACTATGGGGCATTTTGAGCTGAAACTTCATAGACACATTCAGGGGACACCTTAGACTTATATTACATCTTGTGAAAAAGGGTTCTAGGGCACCTTTATCTTACATAGTGTATGGAGCAAGTTGTGTTTTTTTGTTGTCTCTCTTACTGCATCATCAGGTTCTGTGCTCCAATTGGATTTTGATTTGATGGTAGTCGTAGAACTGTGCTTCAAATCTTCTGATACTGCCAGAATTTAGTTCAAGATCAGATTTGATCGTACTGGTCATTATTCAGCTGTGGGTATTGGGACAGGCCCAAAGAGTGAAATGCCAAAGGGACAGCATTGTCTGTGCAGGATTCATGAAGGAAATTTCCCTAAATTGAAGCATCTTACTAAGCTTGTCTAAGCAAGACAAGTAAGTTGCCTATTTTTTTGGTTCAGCCAACCGTGCCCATGATGCCTTGAAGTCACAATGAAACGGACAGAGCTACAGATTTTTTCTTCTGAACTGTGAATACGTACATCCAAGTGAAATAAAGATGTTATTAAAGACGTTATTATAAAGGGCGGAGACTTGGTTCAATCACCTTAGTCGATTGTATGAAAGGGACGGGGTTTAAGCAGACTAAATTATTGGAGAAGTCCGGCATATGTCACCAAGTCTGTCATTTTACTAGTAGATCAAGTTATGACATTGAGGTCAATTATTTTATTATTTTTTTTTAAAAGTATGCATGGATGAATAGTTCACATTGAGATCAATAACGTGCACTTAGAAAACATATAGGGTGAATTTTCATTTCATGCTAATTTTAAAATGCTGACTACATAACCAGCTCTCTAAGTTTCAAAAAATAACAATAATCTCACCTTTTCTATCCTTAGTTTCTCATCTGAGACTTTTTCCTTCTTTTCTTTGACAACAGGAGCCTGAGGATAAACAAATATGGATGAAAACAGATGAGATGTGAATGCAGTTGCAGTCAGCCGTCATTTTTTGTAGGGTTCATCCCTTCTTTCATGCACATATGCTTACAACACAAAGACTTTGAATTCCCATGAGCTCTTGAGCTAGACATGGATTTACCCAGGAGATCAAGGTTTGACAGCCTACTGGTAGATATAGTAACTTATGGAAGCTTGTTTCTGCCACAGAATAAAAAAATAAATACACAAAAAAGGTACTTGTGACTTGTAATCTCACAGGCTTGTTTTTTTTTTTTTTTTTTTTAAACACAGCTTATATAAGCTTCTATATTTACATAATATAAGTTTCCATCTAGCAATTCTCACTTTTTTCCCCGGAATTCTGAGTTTACATCTTGCAATTCTGTTTTATTATTTTATTATTTATGCAATAAGATGATTAAGCAAGTAATTGTGACTCACAATTCTGAATTTATATCTCGCAACTCTGAGAGAAAAAAGTCTGAATTGTGAGATAAAAAGTTACCGTGACAGAAACAAGCTTCCATAGTAATGCAAAAAAGGCCATTTAAAACTAACCTCATATTTGTAATTGCAAAAAAAAAAAAAAAAAAAAAAGACTGTAGATCTTTTACCAGGGACAAATTTTTCACTAGGGCTCTTAACAGTGTAACTTTTATGTAGTGCACATAAATATATAGACAATAGAGTGCTTTAGGGATACCATATTTTTGTAGGCCAAAAGTTAGGGAAAGGGAATTTTGAATGGGTTTTTGCTTAAATGCCTAAAATAAGGTCTGTGGTGAATATTCTCGTTTCACATTTTATTCTATGACATACATCAGTAATACCCCCTTGTGATTTTTTTTAAAGCTTTTACTTGTCTTGTAAAAGGCAGTAACCAACAAGTGGCTAAATGAGACTACAGAGGTTTTATCGTAATTATCGTATATACGAGTTTCCTTGTTAAAAAATGGACATGAATGGCCTCTCAAGTCGTATTTACCACTGGGAAGTAGGAAATTTCTGAAGGCATGTGACGGCAGAATAACCTACAAGTTGGCCTACAAAACAACTTCATCACTGCAGCACTCTATATAGAGAATATAGAGTCATCAGTCACATGGCATTTAGGGCTCAGGTGTTTGGCTCAAAAAAACAAAACAGTGCCCATGAAGCAAAGATGGCAGCATGGAGATTATGTACAGGTGCTGGTCATATAATTAGAATATCATCAAAAAGTTGATTTATTTCACCAATTCCATTCAAAAAGTGAAACTTGTATATGATATTAATTCATTACACACAGACTGATATATTTCAAATGTTTATTTCTTTTAATTTTGATGATTATAACTGACAACTAAGGAAAATCCCAAATTCAGTATCTCAGAAAATTTAAATATTGTGAAAAGGTTCAATATTGAAGACACCTGGTGCCACACTCTAATCAGCTAATTAACTCAAAACACCTGCAAAGGCCTTTAAATGGTCTCTCAGTCTAGTTCTGTAGGCTACACAATCATGGGGAAGACTGCTGACTTGACTGTTGTCCAAAAGACGACCATTGACACCTTGCACAAGGAGGGCAAGACACAAAAGGTCATTGCAAAAGAGGCTGGCTGTTCACAGAGCTCTGTGTCCAAGCACATTAATAGAGAGGTGAAGGGAAGGAAAAGATGTGGTAGAAAACCAAGCATAATAACTGCACCCTGGAGAGGACTGTGAAACAAAACCCATTCAAAAATGTGGGGGAGACTCACAAAGAGTGGACTGCAGCTGGAGTCAGTGCTTCAAGAACCACTACGCACAGACGTATGCAAGACATGGGTTTTAGCAGTCGCATTCCTTGTGTCAAGCCACTCTTGAACAACAGACAGCGTCAGAAGCGTCTAAAGACAAAAGGACTGGACTGCTGCTGAGTGGTCCAAAGTTATGTTCTCTGATGAAAGTAAATTTTGCATTTCCTTTGGAAATCAGGGTCCCAGAGTCTGGAGGAAGAGAGGAGAGGCACACAATCCACGTTGCTTGAGGTCCAGTGTAAAGTTTCCACAGTCAGTGATGGTTTGGGGTGCATGTCATCTGCTGGTGTTGGTCCACTGTGTTTTCTGAGGTCCAAGGTCAACGCAGCCGTATACCAAGAAGTTTTAGAGCACCTCATGCTTCCTGCTGCTGACCAACTTTATGGAGATGCAGATTTAATTTTCCTACAGGACTTGGCACCTGCACACAGTGCCAAAGCTACCAGTACCTGGTTTAAGCACCATGGTATCCTTGTTCTTAATTGGCCAGCAAACTCGCCTGACCTTAACCCCATAGAAAATCTATGGGGCATTGTGAAGAGGAAGATGCGATATGCCAGACCCAACAATGCAGAAGAGCTGAAGGCCACTATCAGAGCAACCTGGGCTCTCATAACACCTGAGCAGTGCCACAGACTGATCGACTCCATGCCACGCCGCATTGCTGCAGTAATTCAGGCAAAAGGAGCCCCAACTAAGTATTGAGTGATGTACATGCTCATACTTTTCATGTTCATACTTTTCAGTTGGCCAAGATTTCTAAAAATCCTTTCTTTGTATTGGTCTTAAGTAATATTCTAATTTTCTGAGATACTGAATTTGAGATTTTCCTTAGTTGTCAGTTATAATCATCAAAATTAAAAGAAATAAACATTTGAAATATATCAGTCTGTGTGTAATGAATGAATATAATATACACGTTTTACTTTCTGAATGGAATTAGTGAAATAAATCAACTTTTTGATGATATTCTAATTATATGACCAGCACCTGTACTTCTGAGGCTGCATGTTCCTCTTACCTTCTTTGCTGATTCAACAGCCTTTGATATTTTTTTTTTCTTCAGAGGATTAATAAATTAACAACCTCCACATTGGATTGTTTAGTTCCAGATGGTATGTTTTCACATACTGTTGAGTCTGTGTCATGTATGATAGTATCTGTGGTTTCCTCCGCATCATTCTCATTATCAGCGTTGTCATATTTAGCAACATTTTCCTTTTCAGAGACTTCTTCGATCTTTTGTGTTCATCACCTATACATAAAAATTACATGAAATATAACAACCAGTATTTAGAAACTTCATTGACTGTAGTTAGCACTTAGAATGTATATTATTGCACAGTATGCAAATTTTACTGTAAGCATAGGATACTAAAAAAGTACAAAAATAACCTTTGCTAAAGTAAACAGTGTGCAATACCATATCCGACAATGCAATGCATTTCAAAATTAGTTGGTATAAATAAAAACCTTTAATTTCTATTTATTTATTGACTTATTACTGATCTGTGTGCAAACTTACAACTCTACACAAAAGTAGGCTTAAAAAATTAATGTTTTTAATTGCCACTTGCTGAAGGCAGTATACTGTTAGGATTACTATTGTTTCAAATGTTTATCGTTGCATACTAAGTACTTTTTCAGTACATTTTATATACTCATACTGCGCTGCACACAGTAACGTTACACTAGTATTTCTATGTAAACACACTACTAACTTACATAACATAGGGTGAAGTTATCATACATTACTTGCGGTATTAATGTTGTTAATCGGCATCTGCTGTAAATATCTTAATATGTATGTTAGCCTGTTATTAAAACATTCACTCTCACCGAAATCATACAACTTATTCAGAACTTGATCGAGGAAAAAATGATCATCATCCGTCTCCCCGCCGTGTTGACCTCTTGCTACACTCATTTTTTGAAAAATAAAACAAGTTTTAACATTAAACCTCGTTTTCGTGTGTTTCACGTGTGTGCATCATACACGCGGAATGTCCTTCCTCACTTTCCGTCAACCCAGTCTTTGTCCCGGAAGTACCACAATCTGAATTTTGACACCGCCCATGAGAAGAAAGAAATTCTAAAGTCTGGCAAATAGCCGCTGTTTTCCTCTAGGCGGCGCAGTGAGGTTCAAAGAGCCAGAGCTCCATTGAACCGCATTAAAATCTCACGGCGGTTTTTGTCTTAATGGATACAGTTGTACGAATGCAAAGTATAACCTTTTAAATCTATTACGTTCGTAAAGTGCTACCTGTAATAAAAAATCCGTGCAGAATGTTTAAATAAAGAGATTAAATAAAAACAGCATAAATAATCACAAACGTCAGTGATTGGCCGATCCGGACAGCGCTGAGAAAAGTAAATGGTAGCACTTGATATTTAGTCAACAAATCTCACTCTCTAAAAAGCTCGTAACGCAAACTCACAAAATGATTGACAGGTAGAGGCCGATCCTGATTGGCTAAATCTGGTATTTTAGCCAATCAGTTTTCGATTGGTTTTTGTTGCTGTTTACAGAGGGGTGTTTTTGACGTACAAACAAATAGCTTAGAGTACCATAATAATAATAATAATAATAATAACAACAACAAATACAATTATTTAGACCAATCCCAATCTGACAGCCGTACCGCCAAACCCCGCCCTCCCGGAAACCGCCGTTTCAAGCTATTTGTCATTCCACCCTCTTGTTGTATTTCGATGACAGGAATGAGTACTGGGCTAAACGATCAACCTTGGTCCAAACTTTCTCACGCAGAACTCATTTGATTTATTGCACTCATGCTTTGATAGGTACTGAATGGAAATGGCGTCTAGAGCACTGTATTCGGTAAGTGTTTTAGGAGGACATTTTTGCATGCTGTGACAAAGTATCACATGCTTGCAACACTTGCAGTGTGAATCTTCTCATTAAGCTTCCTGTAATATTTTCCTTAAAGGATACGTTAAGCACACTGCACGTCCAGTGCACATGAGTCATTGGTTTTTAAAATGATAGCCCTATACCACTAAAAAAGGTCCCAACTTTATAATAAATCTTTATTAATTATTGTATGATATTATGATAATGATAATTATATGTATGTATTGTTCAAGCTACATTAATTGTAATCTATTAATTTGACATTTTTTGTTTTAGTTTAGTTTTTTACATTGTTTACATATAAATGGACATACCTACAAATTATTTAGTAGTAAACTGCATTTTAGAAAGTCATCAAAAAAATGAATGAACAGGAATTTTGTAGTGACCACAAATCAAAATGTATTAATCTATAATCTTAATCTATAATCAAAATATAATCTCAAATAATATATATATATATATATATATATATATATATATATATATATATATATATATATATATATATATATTTATTTATTTATTCTTCTAAATTATGAACAGATTACAGATCTGAAGTTCATTCATCCTGAAAGTTCATTCATATGTATAATTTAGATTTAGTTATTTTTAGTTTACAGTTCATTTGAACAAACATATTAATTGAAAGCATTTAAGTACAAGCAAATCAAAAGGTTTTGAAGAACATGAGAAACAAATACAAATCATAATTCAATTAAATGTGATAAATATGAATATCTGTAATATTTTGTCCATTTGTACTGAATATCGGTCCTTGTAATAATATTCTTTTTTTTTAATTTTTTTTTTAAGTAATTGTAATGCATTACAGTTAGAAAGCAAAAAAGAACTTAATCCTCATATAAAAGATCATCATTGTCTTATCACTTTAAAAAAAAAAAAAAACATGTTCTCTGTCTTTATACAGTCTAGGCATCGGATGCTGAAGAAGTGGGATGATTTTGAAGACATCCTGGAGGAGAGGCGGCGTTCCAGTGATCTGAGATACGCTCTGAGATGTTACACTCCCTCACTTTATAAAGGACTAGTGCCCTGCAAAGCCAGCATGCTGAAAACCATAGTACTGCAGTCAGACCACTTGCAGTATGTCATTAAACAGGTACAGAAACAACACGGAGCACCACGATTCCCTCAATGCCATAGGTTCATGCAATAACTTATGCTTTTGAAGAGGCCATATTATGCCATCCTTCAAAGTCATGTTTTTGTTTTGGGTCCACTAGAATAGTTTTCATTCTTTAATGTCCAAAAAACTCATTATTATTCACGTATGTTACATTGTTGCAGCACCTCTCTTCCCAGTCTGTCAGTAACACACTGGGGTGCATTTTCCAAACGCGTCGTTAGCCAACTAGTCACAAGTTCCATTATTATCAACATAGTTGAACGTTTTGATGTTTCCAGAAACCACAGTTTCAATGAACATTCACAAACTGCATAGAACTTATGTGGTTGGAACTACAGCTCTCAAGCTGTGTTTAGAAGCATAATTTTTTGTTAAATGATGCAGACTTACAGAAATAGATCTGCTCTTGGGCACAATACGCAAGCTAACAAATCTTTTATGACATATGAAGGGAACCCGCAATGAATCAAACATCAAATAAAGCAAAATGACATGGACAAAAACAGGGAAGTAGTCATTAGGTGCCATGTTCATTACAGCAGCATATCGGACATCTAATTAGCAGAAATTATTGCTCCTCCACCTATGCGTGATGTCATTATTGAAAATTCCTTTATTGTTAAACCAATGTGGTTCAAATGACAGAGGTGCGACCATGTTATTATGGTTTTAGGAAACAGTTGTGACTGATTGGTTAGCTTCTCAAACGAAGCATCGTACTATGATACTTAAAGGATTAGTTCACTTTCAAATAAAAATTAGCCCAAGCTTTACTCACCCTCAAGCCATCCTAGGTGTATATGACTTTCTTCTTCCTCATGAACACAATCAGAGAAATATTAATAAATACCCTGATGCATCTGAGCTTTAAGCCTCGTTTACACTGCACGCGTATGCGGCGCGTTATGGCTGTGACGCAGCCACCGTAGCTGATACGCGGCCACTCTAGTCAATGCGCGTGTTTACACCAGCCGCACCGTGGTGCGTTTGAGAAGCGTCCCAGAAGCAGCTTGACACGCCGCTTCGCTAAAGATAGGCGCCTCGCCTATTTTTGACGGATGCCGCGTCCAAGACGCGCAGCTCAAATACAAAATAAAGTCAAAATAATCACCCTTAGTAAACTCCCATTCATATTTCACATCACTAGGAGGCCAGAAACTGAAGACAAGAGATTCGAAAGTTGAAAAAACTTGAAATTTCTTTGTTTTTGTTGTCCATAACTGGAATTTTAAGTGTATTAACTTCATCTGTATGGCTACAGCAAAAAAAAAATTAGCATAGCAATAAACACAATTAAACTGGGCAAAATATAACCATTTGGCCATTAAAAACACGAAAAAAATCAACGAAAACAATGTTGGACAGGCAAATTTAGTGGTCTCGCAAATCCAGCCGCTTCGCTTCTGAAACTCTTCTGGTGTGAGTTGACACCGCTCAGAGGACGGAACAAAACCTTGCCGGAGACGTAACGCGCCACACACGCATGCAGTGTAAACGAGGCTTTATAATGGAAGTGAACAGGGTTCACGAGTATGAGCTGAAGAAAGTGCATCTATCCACATCCATCCATCATAAATGTGTACTTCACACAGCTCCGGGGGGTTAATAAAGGCCTTCTAAAGTGAAGTGATGCGTTTGTATAAAAAAAATCCATATTTAACAAGTTATGAAGTAAAATATCTAGCTTCCGCTAGACCACCTTCCTTATTCAACGTACGAAGAAAGTGTAAAACTCTTGCAGTTCTATTCAATTTACAGAAAATACAGATCAAACCCTGGTGTTTTAATGGCTACTGAATTTTGTGAATTGTGTGTGTGTGTGTAGGTTTCATTAGAATCAGGAGACAGTAGTGAGTGTGTAACGGAGGAAGCGTCTCTGATTCTGGATGAGATGGCTCACCGCCTGCAGCTCAGCACCATACGTTTCTTCGCCTTTACTCTCAGCAAAGCCTTCAAGAGACTCTTCCGCAGCGTGTGTGTCAATGAGGAGGGCATCCAGAGAGTGAGTGACTCTTTTACTGTCCCCAAAATACATGTGTGAAATTCCTGCTAAAACACCTGGCATCTACACTGGAGCTGACTACTAGGGTCGTCTAATGTTACTGAAACGTGTTCGTAATTTATATCATCAGCCTTAATGCTTGAAGTAGAATAAGGTTACAGGGATTGAGGGCTTTAATTTCTTGTGACACTCTCATTAGTATGATGATCTCTTATTTGTTTAAGTGTGCTTATTATCATATGAATAATATTCTTTTATAGTTCAGTCCAGCTGATGGCCGCCTGTATATAGGGTATTATATATAATATAGTATCTCACAAAAGTGAGTACACCCTTCACATTTCAGCAACTATTTTAGTATACCTTCTCAAGGGACAATACTATAGAAATGAAACTTGTATATATTTTAGAGTAGTCAATGTGCTCTGTGTGTATAGTAGTACAGATTTACTGTCCTCTGAAAATAACTCAACATACAGCCATTATTGTCTAAATAACTGGCAATAAAAGTGAGTACACCCTAAGTGATAACAGCTCTACGTCTTGTAACCATGCAAAGCCACATGTCCTATTCATCATGTTCATGTTTTTGTCTGCTTGATAGGACCATACAAATTTGCATATCTTGTATTAGAGCAGTTAAAATTTGGTGCTTTGAGTACAATCCTCTCATACTGACCACTGGATGTTCAACATGGCACCTCATGGCAAAGAACTCTCTGAGGATTTGAGAATTAGAATTGTTGCTCTCCACAAAGATGACCTAGGCTATAAGAAGATCAGTAACACCCTGAAACTGAGTTACAGCACAGTGGCCAGGGTCATACAGAGGTTTTCCAAGACGGGTTCCACTCGGAACAGGCCTCGCAAGGGTCAATCAAAGAAGTTGTGTCCTCATGCTGTGCGTCAGGTGCAGAAGCTGGCTTCAAAAACAGATGCATGAGTGCTGCCAGCATTGCTTTAGAGGTTGCAGAAGCGGAAGGTCAGCTTGTCAGTGCTCAGATCATATGCCGCACACTGCAGCAAGTCGGTTTGCATGGCTGTCATCCCAGAAAGAAGCGGGCTTCCGAAGCGGGTTCACAAGAAAGCCCGTGAACAGTTTGCTGAAGACAACCTGTCCAAGAGCATGAATTACTGGAACCAAGTCCTGTGGTCTGATGAGACTAAGATAAACTTGTTTGACTCAGATGGTGTCCAGCATGTGTGGCGACACACTGGTGAGAAGTACCAACAAAATTGTGTCTTGCCTACAGTCAAGCATGGTGGTGATAGCATCATGGTCTGGGGCTGCATGAGTGCTGCTGGTATTGGGGAGCTGCGCTTCATTGAGGGGAACATGGACTGTGACATTCTGAAGCAGAACATGATGCCCTCCCTTCAGAAATTGGGCTGAAAGGCAGTTTTCCAACATGATAACAACCCCAAACACGCCGCCAAGATGACAACTGTCTTGCTGAGGAAGCTGAAGGTGATGGAGTGGCCAAGTATGTCTCCAGACCTGAACCCTATTGAGCACCTGTGGGGCATCCTCAAGTGGAAGGTGGAGAAGCACCATGTGTCTAACATCCAGCAGCTCCGTGATGTCATTATGGAGGAGTGGAAGAGGATCCCAGCAACAACCTGTGCAGCTCTGGTGAATTCTATGCCCAGGAGGATTAAGGCAGTGCTAGATAACAGTGGTGCTCACACAAAATATTGACACTTTGGACACAGTTTTGACATGTTCACTTAGGGTGTACTCTCTTTTGTTGCCAGTTATTTAGACAATAATGGCTGTATGTTGAGTTATTTTCAGAAGACATTAAATCTGTACTACTAAACAAACAGCACAACTCTAAACAGCTCTACTCTAAAGTATATCCCAATTTTCATTTCTATAGTATTGTCGCTTGAGAAGATATACTGAAATGGTTGCTGAAATGTGAAGGGTTTATTCATTTTTGTGTAATACTGTGTGTGTGTGTGTGTGTATATATATATATATATATATATATATATATATATATATATATTTTACTGGTCAGAGGTTTGGAATAAATAAGATTTCTTAATGTTTATTTAAGATGTCTCTTATGTAATTATGCTGAAAATTCAGCTTTACCATCACAGGAATTTTATAATTAAATTTTATAATATATGAAATGGAAAACAGTTCATTTAAATGATAATAATAATTTACAATATTACAGTTTTGACTGTATAAGAGCATAAGAGTCTTCATTAAAAAGATTAGAGTTTTATGTTAGATAGAGTGATAGAGTTTGATGTCATGATGGTTTTGATGACGTTTTCTTTCTCCAGCTCCAGCAGGCTGTACAGGAACACCCGGTGGTTCTTCTGCCCAGTCACCGTAGTTACATGGACTTCCTGATGATGTCATACTTACTCTACACGTACGACCTTCCACTGCCAGTGATTGCAGCTGGAATGGGTGAGTGTGAACAGGATAATCATAATCAATGATGCAATTGTTTATACCCCCCAAATCTATGTTGAACATAACCGTATCTTCAGTTGTTTGAGGTCACACTGCTACATTGTTCCTGAAAACTATATTTAGTGTCTGAAAACTGTATTTAGTGTAGCTGTTATATGAGTTACAAGTAGACACACACTTTCTAAAATTTGAATTGAATCTCATTTAAGTGCTGAAATTCAAACTTTCTATGAGCAACAATAATAGTATGCATTTATAGGCATTAAACTTCGGCATGTAACTCATCCCACACTGTTTGTTGCTACAGACATGAAGAAGGATACCTCAAATTGTGCAGTTTGTTTAGATGTGGTATTACTTTTCACTTTTCGAAGTAATCGGACTTACCTGCTATTTTGCCCGCCAAACACTTTTGAGCCAGTAAGCAACCCCTGAGAAGGCCTTTATTAACCCCCTGGACTCTGCGTGGAGTACTTTTACGATGGATGGATGCACTTTTTTTGCTTCAAAATCGGGCTCCCCATTTACTGCCATTATATAAAGCTTGGAAGAGCCAAGATATTTTTAAATATATCTCAGATTGTGTTTGTCTGAAAGAAGGTCGGATGGCTGGAGAGTAAATCATGGGCTAATTTTCATTTTTGGGTGAACTAACCCCTTTAAATCATTAGTCAATACACCATCATTCTTTTTTCCAAAACTTGTTTTTGTACTACCCTAATTCACTATGGCAAGCCTGTTATAAGTGTTTATATTTTAGACTGAGCAGGATGCTTTTCGCATGAAATTGCATACTTGCATCACTCGCCTGTGCATGTGTCATCATATCCGTAAATAGAAAAAAAGTTGCTCTGGCTACTTTGATGTGTGTATGGTGTGGGAGGGGACTTGGTTAGTTGTCACAACAAGCAAGAAATGTTGAAATGGAGCAGCTAAATCTTGAACATACGGGAAATCACCCGTTTTTAAAAAAAAACACTGAACAGAGGGGAGTCTACTGGCAAAAAGAGAACATGACAGAGCTCGTAATAAAACAAGAATCAACATTGCCTTGGCTGGTGGCACCGATAGCCTAGTGGTTAGTGTTTTGACACATGGCGCAAATGCGTTCACGGCGATCCGAGTTCGATTCCCGTCTCGAGGCCCTTTGCCGATCCTGCCCCCCAATGCTTTCCTGTCTGCTCTCTGCTGTCCTCTCTGAATAAAGGCACAAAAAGCCCATAAATATAACGTAAAAAAAAAAAAAAAATACCTTGGCTTTTCAGAGATGGTGAGATCTGAGGGATTTGAAATGTTGTAAAAGCGATGCAGAGATGGCATTTTTATTACTCAACGGGTGAGTAAGGTCTTTTATTGAAAAGCTAAATTGTCATATGTAGCTCTCTAACAGAGTTCACTGTAAAGCATTTTCTATTGTGAAGGGTCATTTGTTGTAGTGCTGTGCTGGAATTTATTTTCAAGGAAGTACAGTGTCTATTAATGTGTATAGCTACAGTAACGTCTTCAGCTAGTCAGCTTGAGATCCTTAAAGGTCCCGTTTTTCGTGGTTTTTTGAAGCTTTGATTGTGTTTATAGTGTGCAATATAACATGTGTTCATGTTTCGCGTGTAAAAAAACACAGTATTTTTCACATAATTTACTTATCTGTATACCGCTGTTTCCACTGTCATAAAAACGGGCTGATGACTTCCTTGTTCTATGAAGTCCCTCCTTCAGAAATACGTAACGAGTTCTGATTGTGCCAGCGGTTCCTGTGTTGTGATTCGACAGCAGCTTAGCAAACCTTGCCTGGAAAGGTCACGCCTCTTACCATAAGGTGGAGATGCACGCGCTCAGTGTTATTGTAAACATGTCTTTAATTTTACCCTATCAATTTGAGCCGGAATCAGACCCGGTGATTGGACTGCGGGATGAAAATATCAGCGTTTCGACGACATGGCGACAAACACACTCTACAAACGCAACTCTTGTGTATTCCTGTGGGCGGAGGTTAGTCAAAAAACAGTTTTAGTGACGTCATTAAAGAAGGAAGTAGAGGGATGTAGTCCAAACTGGCCGTTCGATGTAGGCGACTTCTGTTAAATAAAATATCTCGCTTGGCATTGAACTTTGAGCTTTAAAATTTTACAGATTTTATTTATACTCTAACAACAACATTACACACTAACTAAAGTTTGAAACATGGGATCACGAAGAACGGGACCTTTAACAAAAATAAACAAACTGTAATAATAAGTATTCAAGAGTCATGTCTCACTTCAAAAGTTTTTTTTTTTTTTTAATGAACACTTAAATTCAGCAAGCATGAATAAATTGATCAAACTTGACAAACATGAAGACATTATGTTAGAAAACATTTCTACTTCAAATAACATTTGTGCACACACATATTACATTTTGTTTTGGTCAAAAAGTTTTTGGTTTTGGTCTTTTTATGCCAGCCTCCCATATAGTCCATAGTCCATTTGATATGCTTGAGAGGAGTGTTTGGATTTAACAGATTTTTTAAAAATGTTTTTGGTTGGCTCTCACAAGTTTTCTTGTTTTCTCAGGGAGTTTTGAGGGGCGACCTTGTCTAAACAGTATCTGGATGATTTGATGTAGTTTCCTTAGAACTGAACAAAAAGTGCCAGTTGGAACATATAAACATTTGATAATCTTTCTGCATTATCTTTGCATTTGCTTTACTTGATCTCTACAGTCATCTATGGTCATTTTTACAGCTGTCCCTCAGATTCATAATCTGAATACAAGCCCTTAATTGTGGCAGTTTAGATACTGTACGAAAACATGGTAGTGAGTTTTTAAAAAAATATCTACTTCGGTAAAATCATGGTATTTTTGAAGTACTCTGGAGTACTTTAAACACTGTTAAGCTGCGTTCACACTACCAGCGATTTCGCCAGTGGCTGGCGGTGGGGTCGCTAGTGGGCGTTCCCACTACTGGTTGCCTAGTAACGTTTGTGAATGACATTCAGAGCTGTTACTCCATGTTGTGTAGACAACGAATCAGTTGTCTTGCCACTACAAACAAACATTTTTGAAGGAAAATTCTAAATATAAATGAAATCAGTACATAAAACAACAAGTGCTTTTTGCCATCATGGCTATTTATCTGCAGCAAGAGGGCAAATGCCGGTCTATCTATCGAAACCATTCAGCCTCGGAGTCAGCACGACGAGTACCACTGTATGCACACGGAGGCATATCATAAATTATAGGACAGTTGCTAACCACTAAAATGAGTTTCTCCTTCATCTTGCCTTGCGCTCTCCATTGAAATGAAAGGGATTGTGTTGCTTTGTTGCTGCGTGTTGCTTGTAGTGTGAACACAGCTTAAAAATATAAATCAAATTGGACCATGATACCACAACTTTTTTTGTAAAAGAATGCAAACAGCATTTTAATTTACATTTTTTTTCTTTAAAGATTTTATTTATAATTAATAAAAATGTAATTAATAAAAAATAAAATAAAAATAAAACTGAAATATGCTGTTGGCATTCTTCTATAAAAAGTTTGGATGTAATGGTACAATTTGATTAACATTTTCATGTATTATGGTGTTTACAGTAAAATGATTAAAACTGGTAAAACGGTTGATTTCATATTATATTCATTACATGTAGTGTTTAGTAATGTCATGATGTTTCTTGTAGATTTTATGAGCATGAAGTTTGTTGGTGAGATGCTGCGTATGTCTGGAGCGTTTTTCATCCGTCGGTCGTTTGGAGGAGATAAACTTTACTGGGCTGTGTTTTCTGAGTATGTGAAGACGATGCTCAGGGTAAGACCCTTCATCCAAACAACTTAACAAATGAACAAATCAGGGAATTAGACTGTCCTTAATATAGGATGAAAAACAGGCTTCATATTGCAGTGGATTTAAGGCTTTTCACTAGGACTGCTTCATAATCACGATTATTTTGGTCAATATTGTAATCACGATTATTTAACACGATTATGAGTGGGCCATATAACCAAAATCTTATATGAGTAATTTATTTAATGAAAGCAATATAGTATATGTTTGCTCGAAATAAGGTTGCTATAACATCTCAATTTTAGATTCCAGTGAATTTTCACTTCTCAATACCATTTTCAATACCACAGCAGATTGCTAACACAAGAAGAAAAGTCTTCAAAAATTATTGAAAATAAGCAAACAGTCAGTCAGTTAAAGTCATTCACTCAAGAGCAGTGAGTGATTTTCTTTTGATTGTCTTTTGTTGTTTGAGTAACATTAGACTGCAGCAGATTTATTAGGCTGCTGTCACTTTAAGACAAAATGCACCGATCCAATTTACTGATACACATTCTATTTTCTCCCAACTGTTTACATTCACTTAAGACATAACCGACTGGGGTTAAGTGAGTACTCTCCAAACCAGGCATTTTGACACATTTTTGCATGTATTTAACTGTTTAGGCACGCACCCAAATCTCAGTTTACTTTGCTTGTCCACATTCCACTCTGTCTCTGAGCGTGTGCACAGAAAGCCACCTGAGGAACAGCGCAAGTTCTTTTTCGCGCTTTTAATAGCCAATTTTAATATGTCGCATGACTCATTTTACGAAAGTCACGTTATATGATTTTACTGATTTGCACGTTAAGTTCGGGCTTTTAAGGTGGAGCAATAGTGCACCGCTGGAAAGGAAAGGAATGGAATGGGGCACAATAATAATTTAATCTCAATTATTGTATTTTCATAATTGTCAGAAGCCAAAATCTAAATCGAAACACAATTTTGAGTAATCACACAGCCCTTCTTTTCACACTGCTCTTAACCCTCTTATAAACATGTAATTAGGAAGGCTTTATACCTTTTGATCAAAACGTAGTTCACATAGGTTGATCCAGTGGGATTTTCCCTGTAATAAGTGTACTGTAAGTAGGTTTGGATATAAGGATCTGCTAAATGACTACTTCATGTACATACCTGCATTCTTGACAGTTTAAAAATTATTATATGTTGTTTTTTCAGAATGGTTATGCCCCAATTGAGTTCTTCTTGGAAGGAACTAGAAGCAGGACTTGCAAATCTCTTACACCAAAGACGGGTAATTATACATTGACTATCGATTTTGTAAAAAAAAATTTATACAATTTCAAAAACAGGCTGTCTGTGTTCCTGTGACTTCGTTTAATTTTGATAAAAGCTCTTTGCTGACTTCTGCATGTATTGTGCAGCGTCAAGGCTTTTCCTCACTTTTCAGCCTTTTTTATTGCTACACAAATAATTCAAGGTGACAGGAAACATTTTTTTTGGGTCTGCATTGCTTGTTCACAGGAAGTGAGATGCCAGCTAAATGAAATTTCACAGGATTTTCACAATTGAATCATAGTCCCAGAATGAAATAGCGGCCCTGTCTAATTTATGGCACAGAGGTTCAAAACGACAGCTTGAAACCTGGAAAGCCTGACGGTGGCAGCTCATCAATCAAACGGAACAAAAGCAAATTTAGATGAATGAGAGAAACAAAATGGTCCACCTCTTTGAACACCGTTTTGTGTCAGCTTCATCTCCCACACTCTTTCTTTCTTCTTCTCCCTAAGGGTTGTTGAATATTGTGATGGAGCCTTTTTTTAAAGGAGAGCTATTTGACGTGAACCTGGTTCCTGTCAGCATCAGCTACGAGAGAATTCTGGAAGAAACTCTGTACGCCCGTGAGCTGCTTGGTGTCCCGAAGCCCAAAGAGTCGACCTCAGTACGTGTGGCCGCCTTCTGCACATTATTATTCAATCATTATTTTTAGCAGACATACTGTATAACAACAAAATATACACAGCAAGAAATATTCTCTTATTCAGTGTCTTGTTTTTCAGTAAAAAACAAAAAACAAAACATAGTTTGGACAATAAAACAAGCGACAATCAATCAACAACAACACATACTGTACTGTTCAAAAGTTTGGGTTCAGTAAGACTTTTTAATGTTTTTGATGTCTCTTCTGCTTATCAAGGCTGCATTTATTTGATTAAAAAAAACAGCATAAGCTCAAACATCCTCTGGCTTATTTCATGTAAACAGGATTAGATTGCATCTTTTTAAGCAGAGGTGATATTTAAAGTCTTGACCCTTAAGAAACTTTAATTAAAGCTGTCTTGTAACAAATCTGCTTCACAGGTAAAATTAAATGAATTCCTAAGTACAGCATTGAAATAAAAATGCCTGTACACATACTAGAAAACGTGATATAATGGAAATAATTGGGAATTATGTAACAAACAATACACATTTCTTTTATCTATTATAACTTTTATGTTGTTTTGTTCACTTGGCTGTTTCCTTATAAAGGTCCAGAAATTTGTGATATCATTATTTTGCTGTCTTGCCACCAGCCAATCACTGCATTGCTGATCACGGTTTCGAGTGTTAATATATGTGCCCTTTCCAATGAACAGAAAAGCACACAGTATTATCAGACAACTTAATCCAGATATTTTAATCAAATCCACAAATTCATTTAAGGAATCAAATTATCCAGAGATTAGTTATCACGATTAAAAGATTTGGCATCTGTCAAATCATCTCATATGTATTAAGTGCGGTACGAAAAACGGATCCCAGAGTTAATTGTTCTGTTTTTGTTGACATCCATTTCTCAACTCTGTTTCTCTCAGGGTCTGTTGAAGGCCCGACGGATCTTGAGTGAGGACTATGGCAGTATGCATGTGTACTTTGGTCATCCTGTGTCTGTGCGCAGTCTGGCAGAGGGAAAAATAAACCGCTCTCAGTACAACCTGCTGCCAAGGTATGACACCTGCAGTTTTGCACTAAAGATCAATATTATTCACACGAAGCAGCCACATATCAGGATTCGACCACCATGTTTTTTCAGTTTTCCATGTTTAATAATGTCACAGTAAATTATGTTAATAAAAAAATAAGTTTTCTGTAGTGTAGAACAGTCAGAAAGATGAACAAATTTTTGTATTTTGCCAGACATTTCTATCTAAAGCAACTTGCAGTGTGAGAAGTGCTTCTTGGGAGTGTTACTGGAAAATTAATAATCAATGATGTTCATTTTTTTATTTTTCATTATTTAAAAAATATATTAAAATTTTAAAATATCTTAAAATAGAAAACGATTGTTTTTAAATTGAAATAATATTACACAATATTGTTTTTTTCTGTATTTTGTTCAAATAAATGCAAATACAGCCACGATATGAGTTTAATTGAAGCACCCTGTTCTCTACAAAGTGAAATATCAGGTTGAAAATCATGACTGAATTTAGTGTGTTTTTTTTTTTTTATTTATTTATTTTTTTTCTCAATCAGGTACATTCCTCAGAAACCCAGAACAGACACTCATGAATTTCTGAACGACGCCGCATTCCGTCTGGTCCGCATACAGGAGGAGAACATGGTTCTAAAGCCCTGGGTTCTCATCGCCACACTGCTGCTTCAGAACCCTGACGGCCTGGACCTCTCCTCTCTTACAGAGCAGACAGACTGGCTTAGACATCTGGCACTAGCATTTGGAGCGTTCTTGGACTGGCCTGGTAAGAGAAGCACCTAGTCAAAACCTCTGGCTGACCACTTTCTAAGGAAGAACTAATCACTGGATTTGCCAAAGCTAGTGTGAGAGGTTCATGGCATGCTTGAAAGTGATCCAGTGTTTTGAGTCTGAGACACGTAAGGCCCCGATATACTCAAGTTAAACGCGAAGTTCTTTTTCGTTCTTCGCTTAGGGGCAAAAAGAAGTTGGAAATACCTTTGCAGTGATATACTGTTAACGAACATCCCGAAGTCACCTACACTGCTGAGAGTGACGTTTAGTGAATATGTAAATATGTGCTGCATGCTTTCCTCTCAATAACAAAATAAACACACAACAAAAAGGCGACGTGAATATGTTTGCACCAGCTCTGCAATTCAGCGCTCCAGTCAAGTTACATCACATTTATTTATATAGAACTTATACAATATATTGTTAAAACAAAGTTCAAGCTCAGGGAAGGAGGAGGCGGGAAATGGCAAACGATCAAAATAAACTTTAACACTCTGGGGTCGGCAAACGTGCCGGTGCGTTTTGCTGGATTAGAAGCAAAATCGACTTAAAATACTGTCACTTTATGTCATACAGATAAAAGTAATACATCAGTTGAAACTACAGAATGTCTTCTTTTATTTGCGTGCACTCATAATAACAGCAAAACGACATGCTTTTGTAAAAAAAAAAAAAAAAAAAAGAAAATAAACAGGGTGCGCTGTCTGATAAGTCTCTGTGGATTTCTTTCTGAAAAGCGTTTAAAAAAAAATCCAAAACTCGGCAAATAATTTTCGCATATATACATGAGAAACATGTCTTTAGAAAGCTTAGAATGTCTACTTTTAAATTATGTGTCAAGTTGAAAGCAAATGTTCTCTCTTTATGTAATCCGTATGAAACCAGCAAGAGGTACATTCTTTCCCATCTGAAATAATTATTTTTTATGTGCCACTCCCACTGCTATTCATACCTTAATCATCCATGTGATCCTGTAAACGTCCCTGACCGTTCTCAATGTAAACACGACGAACGCGATGCAGAGGGCATCGTTTAGTAAGTTTTCTATTGTTTTTTTTTTGCATTAATATGTACAGATTTTACTAGTTGGGTTTTTCCCAGACTGAGATGTGTGATTGTAACACAGTTCGTAGATACGGGAAGAAGGAGGCGGGAACCGGCGAACGTTCAAACAAACTTTAATATAAAATAAACAAAGAACAAAACGAAAGTATTGCCGGCAGACCCTTGTGGACGTCTGCCGGCCACACAAACATAATAAAACATCAAATAATATCCAGGCCTGGTCCTCTCTCGTCCTTCACTGTCGTCGCTCCTCCTTTTATGCTTCCGGAGCTCCTCCGTGAGAGACTCAAGGCCGGTGCACCTCGCAGGTGAAGCTCATTATCTCTCGCGTCACCGGCCTCGCGCCGTTCCCTCACGGCTCTCGCCCGCCCGCCCTGCTCGCTACATACCCCCATCGTCCCTTGCAGGCCGGGGGGTACCCCTGAGACAGTGCTTACTCCCCCCCCGGGGCCTGTCTCGGTGGCCGCAGCACCTGGGGGTAAGGACAGACGAGACAAGAGAAAGGAGACGGAAGTACAGGGAGCGACAGAACGAGAGAGGGAAGAGAGGAAAAAGAGAAAAAAAAAAATCTTGGTCCGGTTCCCGGACACACTGCCGCTCGGTCCTCAGCCAGCCGAGAGGCTCTTCCTCGCGGTGCCATGTGACGGTACTGGACGCTCGGTGGACGGCCCGATCCTCCTCTACCCCCTGGCGGCTGGCAATGGCTCCTCCGGCTGAGGGCAGCTGGCAGCGAGTCCACCGTCCCCTGCTCCTCCCCTTCATGGCGGACGGTAGCAGGCTCCAGCCCACGATGGACGGCGGCGACTCCTCTGCTCCCTCCTAGACGGCAGCCACCCCACCTCGTCCCAGGAGCACTGCATGGAGCTCTCTGTCCCACCTGTCACTAGGCTCCAGCACCACCGCCTCGGGCAGCCTCTCGCGGTCTTCACTCCTGTGCTGCCTGACCTCCGCAGCACCGCGATCCCCCTCAGCAGCGAGGGCTCTTCGACAGCATGTCCCTCCTTCCTCCCGGGTTTCAGCACCAATGTAACACAGTTCGTAGATACGGGAAGAAGGAGGCAGGAACCGGCGAACGTTTATAATAAACAAAGAACAAAATGAAAGTAATGCCGGCAGACCCTCGCGGACGTCTGCCGGCCACACAAACATAATAAAACATCAAATAATATCCAGGCATGGTCCTCTCTCGTCCTTCACTGTCGTCACTCCTCCTTTTATGCTTCCGGAGCTCCTCCGTGAGAGACTTGAGGCCGGTGCGCCTCGCAGGTGAAGCTCATTATCTCTCGCGTCACCGGCGTCGCACCGTTCCCTCACGGCTCTCGCCCGCCCTGCTCGCCACAGTGATAATGTATAGTTTCTCAGTCAAAAATGACTGAACAGCACCACATAAAAAACAATCACTGTCAGTGTCGCTAGCAATTAGAATTACAACTTTAATTTCTGCTATAAAGCGGCTCTCCAGTGTGTTCATGTTTTTACTCGTCTGACCTTGACCTTCAGAAGAAATTAACCAGAAATTATTTACATGTCAAAGAAGGCGGAGCCTCAGGGCCACACCTGCCTATTACTGAAACTCCAGAAACAAACTTCATTTGTTCAAAATGACATCACACCAGTTCGTTCTTCGATTTCGCTTGATGCATATCAGTGCCTTTAGAGACTATGTTCACGCTACACACAAATCTGATTTGATTTGGAAATTTTGCCTTTTCTCATGATTATCATTTTGCCTCGTTCCAGTACTAAACTCACAAGGTCCGTGAGATAATATAAGCAGCATTTCATACGTCTTGTGCACATTCATACATGTACTACTGTGTCTGCTGACTTGTTCACTCATTCTCTGCATACAGTAGTGAATATTACAGTTTGCCATATTAGAAAATTGAAAATGAGTGTGTTCAGACACAGCTCCAGACACACTTTATGATTTAAGTTCACACATCCACATATTTAAAAAAAAAAAATTTGCTGTTCGGACAATTTTCATGTAATGCATATTAATTGCATGCTAACACTTTACAATAAGGTTTAATTCATTAACAGTAAATGCAAGCCAGTGAAGCACAAACCATGCCCCTTAATTGAAAACCACACCCTGCAGTGATGACTCACATCTATGACTCGAATTCATTGGTCAGCCCTGTCACAGTGCTGATTGGCCACAGAAACCCAAAATACAAAAGGGATGCACAAGTGTGTATACAAAATGACGTTTGGGTTAAGTAAGATTTTCTTAAAGCCTTAATGTATAATGCATTATAAAGGTATTCATAATGTACATTATAATGCATCTTTTTATAAATAATTGTAACCAAAGTTAAAATGCGTTATAACATTTGCAGATTTCTTGTTATATCTGAAATTGGTTGTTTGTCATGTGTTTTAATGCATTATACTTTCTAAAGGCGTAACCTAAGTATTAAAATATATTATAACTGTGGTTGCAATTACTCAAGAGAGCATTATACTCATTATGCATTACATACTTTTTATAATGCATTATACATAAGGCTTTAAGTAAAGTGTTAATGGAAAATCTTACACTTATTAATCTTGGTTAATGTTAATTTCTACATAATATACTAATACATATTTATCATTAGAAGTTGTATAAATGAACATTAGTTATTGCAATATAAACAAACATGAATTGACAATCAACAACAACATATGAAAATTGCACTGAAAAAATGTTCTCTCTGATTATTAACCAAAAGTCCTATATGAAATCATATCCATTATTTTATTACATACAGGTAAACTATTTGTATCATTTAATAAAGATCTCTAAATTTGAAAGTTAAGCAGCTAGAGTCATATGAAATTGTATCCGATTATCATATATCATGTTCTTCAAATTTTCTTAGTATGGCAAAAATGATCATGCATATCTCCAGGATATGCAGAATCTGCTTAGATAAAGGAAATACGCTCAATGAATAATTCATTGCAGAGAAATCCAATAGCTTAATCGAGCTTACTTGACCTTAATTTGAACAATCCCCAATAATATGATCTCTCTGTCTCTCTCTAGATCACGCGGCCTGCAGTGAAGTCATCAGCTGTAGTTTAGCGCTGCACAGACACCTGTTGATTGTGTCCGCGGGGCACGTTCAGCTGAATGTCACGGAGGCGCTGCAGGTCGACACCACGCCAGAGGAAGCGGTGTTTCACCGAGCCGTCGTTGTGCTCTCTTGTGCCTCCTACAGGAACCAGATCCTGCACGTGTTTCTGAGACCTGCTCTGTTAGCAGTGGCCATGCAAAGCGCCAACTCTAATAGTAAAGGTGTGAGAGAAATATTTTTCATAAACGCTTTTGCTGCTTTTTTCCTGGATTAGTATGTTACCAATCACAGAGTAATTTGTATTCTAGATGACATCTACAACTGTTTCAGCTTCCTGAGGAACATGTTCTCCAATGAATTTATTCTTTGCCCTGGGGACTCTGTTCAGGTTCGAGCACATTCACAAACTGTTTTTTGATTTGTTGCTGAAACTTTGAGTTTGAACATTGAGAATCATTTGATTCTAGGGCTGCAACGATTAATCGCGATTAATCGTTTGCAAAATAAAAGTCTGTGTTTACGTAATATATATGTGTGTGTTATAATAATTATGTATATATAAATACACACACATACAGGTATAAAGTTTAGAAATATATGCATGTATTATAAATATATATATTTATATATATTTTATATTACATATAAACATAAATATTTTATATATAAATATAACATTTTTATGATGTGGATTAATTTCGATTTAAGACTCAAACTTCTCAGATACAAAAACATCCTTGTGTGAGTTCTTGTATTTAATGATGATAACTAGCAAGAATGCAATTGTTCCCAAATCCACATGACTGCAAACGTGACATTATTATACAACAGGTCAAAAAACAAAACGTACATTTTAAACACAGTACTGTCAGTATTTACTGAATGAAATAATAGTTCTAACGAAAACCACAGCAGAACTACAACACTCATTGTGTTTCGCGAACAATTCTGCGGCTTTGAACGAATCGTGAGAGTATGATTCATGATTCATTCACAGCCACTTGTTTCGTTATGAATATGACTCGATGACTCACTCATAAAAGCAGTGACTTGCTGCCACCTACTGGCTGTTTTAGTTTAATATTTAAAAGTTTTACTTTTTTACCATCATTTCTCTATTGAATGAGCACATTCACAAACTGTTTTTTGATTTGTTGCTGAAACTTTGAGTTTGAACATTGAGAATCATTTGATTCTAGGGCTGCAACGATTAATCGCGATTAATCGTTTGCAAAATAAAAGTCTGTGTTTACGTAATATATGTGTGTGTTATAATAATTATGTATATATAAATACACACACATACAGGTATAAAGTTTAGAAATATATGCATGTATTATAAATATATATATTTATATATATTTTATATTACATATAAACATAAATATTTATATATAAATATAACATTTTCTTAAATGTATACATGACTGTGTGTGTATTTATATATACATAATTATTATACACAGAACACACACATATATATTACGTAAACACAGCTTTTATTTTGAAATGATTAATCGCGATTAATCGTTGCAGCCCTAAAACTAAATCGTGGCTGTCTGATGTGAAACCAATTCAAATCCCATGAAGATTGTCACCTCTAGTCTGAAATGAACATTTTTTTTATGATATATTATTGTATGTATATTTGTGTGTTTTTGTAGGACTTTGAAGAAGCATGTTATTTGCTCATGAAGCGTGGAGTGTTGCAGGTATTGGAGCATGAAATTGTGATGTCAGCGAGCGGTCACAGCACCCTTGCTTTCCTGTGTGCAGTTTTAGACCCCTTCCTGCAAGGATACCAGGTGACTCCTTACACACAGTGTGCAAATGTACACTACACTTAAAGGCAGTGGTTCCCAAACTGGGGTACGCGTACCCCTGGGGGTACGTGAGGTGACAAAAGGGGGTACGCGAACAAAATGCTGAGTAGTTCATTTAATTTCACTTTAAAATAATATTAAAGCGGAACTCAGTAAGATTTGCGAAAGCTCCCCCTACAGTTTCCTTCAGTGAATCACACTGTCATAAATACTCCAAGCACAGCTCTGGACTACAACGACTACAACGCTCACCAGCGCAGTAGTTTTGCAAATACAGTACAAGAAAGAGGAGGTGGGTAATTTGCAAATACAGTACACTTGATGGAGGTGGGTAATTTTCGAAATTGTCTTATAAAGTCATAATATATACATTGTTTTTGAATTACTGTAAAGCATTTTGTCACTCTCGCGTGAACGTGAACATGAGGCGAGATTGTGTCGGGTCGGTGCAGCTCAACTTGCAAGTGCTGTTTTCTGGCGTAGACGTGCCAGAGGGGGTTAGTGCTTCGCCTCAAACACACCACTACAAGTCAATTAACCATCATAAGGACTTAGAAAACTATTTATGAAGGTAAAAAAAGTTACTTAGTTCTGCTTTAAAATCGAGCATGTATTTCTAACTGCCAAAATGTCGTAAATCCAGTATATTTAATCAAATTACCTCATCATTTGCATTCAAAAATGACTGTATCCACACAAGCAGCATGCATTGCCTGCAGCATGCTGCCTTAAATCACGATAAATTACTGTCGTTCTCGACAATGCACCTTTGTAAAAGTGGGCATTTAGCACTTACTCGCATGAAGAACAAATACAGACACAGATAGTGGATTAATTTCGATTTAAGACTCAAACTTTCTCCGATACAAAAACATTTAAGACTCAAACTTTCTCAGATACAAAAACATACCTTGTGTGAGTTCTTGTATTTAATGATGATAACTAGCAAGAATGCAATTGTTCCCAAATATCCACATGACTGCAAACGTGACATTATTATACAACAGGTCAAAAAACAAAACATACATTTTAAACACAGTACTGCCAGTATTTACTCTATTTTGCAATGAAATAATAGTTCTAACGAAAACCACAGCAGAACTACAACACACGTCTGTGTTTCGCGAACAATTCTGCGGCTTTGAACGAATCGTGAGAGTCAATGATTCAATGATTCATTCACAGCCACTTGTTTCGTTACTGAATGAATGACTCGATGACTCACTCATAAAAGCAGTGACTTGCTGCCACCTACTGGCTGTTTTAGTTTAATATTTAAAAGTTTTACTTTTTTACCATCATTTCTCTATTGAACATTTTTGTATAAACATTATTTATTTTATAAAGTTATATTCATAAAGGTATTTTTACTGAAAAATCAATTTAGGGGGCAAATATTGTCCCTTAATGGTAAAGGTGTGACTGCAGTCTAAGTTGAAGAGAGGGGGTACGCAGAAGGATGGTAATCGCTTCAGGGGGTACGTCCAAGCTAAAAAAGTTTGGGAACCACTGCTTAAAGGGATTGTTCACCCAAAAATGAAAATTTGATGTTATCTGCTTATCCCCAGGGCATCTAAGCTGTAGGTGACTTTGTTTCTTCAGTAGAACACAAATGATGATTTTTAACTCCAACCATTGCGGTCTGTCAGTCGTATAATGCATGTCAATGGTAACAAAGTCTATGAGAGTAAAAAAAACATGCACAGACAAATACCAAATTAAACCCTGCAGCTCGTAATGACGCATTGATGTCCTAAGACACGAAACGATCGGTTTGTGCGAGAAACCGAACAGTATTTATATAATTTTTTACCTCTAATACATTACTATGTCCAACTGCCTTGGGCGCGACTATGGCATCCGGTGCGTGAGGTGTGTACGCGCTCTGGCGTAGTTTAAACATGGTGCCTGTAGGACAACAGTTGTTATACAAATGGAAGTAAACCACTAAAAAACATGGTTTTATTACATCAAAACTTTTATTTTGCTACTTTTTGTAAGGGCAGCTTTACAAATAAAAAGGACACATACCATAGGCACAGCTGATGGTTTAAGTCATATGTGATCCTCTCCTGGGTGTGTAAAATCATCAGGGGAAAAATGATCGCTGCAGACCCTCAACAACTTTAGTACGTTAATGGGTGTGTTGATATCCAGCCAAAGAGCATAGTGGATGGATTTGCTTTTTTGGGCTTAAAAAAATGGTACCATTCACTCTCATTATAAAGCTTGGAAGACCCAGGATATTTTTTAATATAACTCTGATTGTGTTTGGCTGAAAGGAAAAAGACATAAACACCTATGATAGCTTTGAGGGTGAGTAAACTATGCAATAATTTTTCATTTTCGTTTGAAATATCCCTTGAAGGTGTTTTCACTTAGGACACATTCTTAGGTTCAGAAACTGCTTATTGCAAGTCATATTAAGTTTGTCTTTGTGTCTTTGCGCAGGTGGTGTGCCGCTATCTGTGTGAGGAGACTAATGAGAACCTGACGGAGAAGGAGTTTATTCCCGCTGTGAGGAACTTTGCACTGAAACTCATATTAGCAGGTAACACAGGATGACAGTGTTTTGGCTTTTTACATATCAGGGTCCTGTTTACACTTAGTCTTGACATCCGTTGTAGGTTATCTGATTATACATCTCCTGTGCCGTGTATGCTTGTGATTCGATTTTGTAGAGGTGTAATTGTCTCAGACCTCAAATTTTGCCTGAGGTTACATCTTCTGTTTTCTCTCTGTGTTTGTCATCGTGGCATCAGGCCGTCTGAAGTGTTATGAAGCCTTATCCTCAGACCTGCAGAAGAACACTCTAGCAGCTCTCTTGAGGCTCAAAGCCGTGAGGAAGGTCAAAGTGTAAGTCCATCTACATATAGTCTTTAGGGCTGGGTTGAAAATATTGATTTCTCAATTTTAATTGATTTTCATTTTGATGAACGGATATCGACTACTACTAGTTATAGCATGAAATACACATGAATGAACATTAGAAGGTACATTGAAAGATACACTACAGCTTACCAAAATAAATCATGTCTCATGTAATCGCCTAATCAGTGTTTCAACCTCAGAGAGACAGCAAAAAACAGTTTGTAAGCAATATGTCACGTAACAGCACATTTACCTCAGAAAAGTGTAGCAAATGGTAGATATGAATAATTCATTATAACTCATTATAATTCATTATAAATATTTGGATAAGTTGTACGAATCAGATTGATGTAGTAGAATAAATATCACAATCAATTAACCTGTTCCTCCAGCTAACACTCAGTGTTATTTTTGTGGCCACAGAAAATGAACTCTTTCTTACTGTGTACAGTACTACTCAGAGCAGTGTTGCCAAGTCTGCGGTTTTCCCGCGGAATTGGACTACTTTTACACTGTTGCCGCGGGTTGTTTTTCATGTCCGTGGGTTGAATCGACCCAAAATAACATATTTAGTCCCTGGAATGTGGATTTCACCAGGGGAGCCCTGTCCAAAAACGCACAATGTTTTCCCCGGAACGCGTTTTTGACCGTGGGACCCCCCTGAAATGCCATTGGGCTAGTTTTGAGAAGCAATTGGGTGGGTTTTGTTGTGAAAACCTGGCAACCCTGACTCAGAGCATGTAGCTGTGGTCGCATCGTTGTTTTGCAAGCAGTGACCACAGAATCAACATTCATGTGAATGTGCACAAAAGTTTTATTTGACTGAATCAGGAACACATAACTAGTCTAAACAAACACATAAACAATCATGCATACATGGACAAAATTAAAAGTGAAAGTGAATGAATGAAACCGAAGCAGGGGTCAGTCAGTTAAACCCCCTGAACAAAGCCATCAGTTTCTTAGATTTAAAGCACCTTGGTAACAAAGTGACTACAGCTTATACTAAAACTCTGTTAGTTAATCAAATGTACATTATAATTGCAATGCCATAGCTGTTGAATGAGTGCCCGTGAGTAGTCTTGGACAAAAGCCTTGATTGTTTGATGATAATTCTGACTCCGTTGTTGTTGGGAGAGTCCTCGCTCCCTGGTGGAAAGTTACAATGTGGCTTGTGCGACTTTGTCTGTGGGGTCACGGTAGGACTGGATGTTTCCACTCTTTTCCTACGTGAACAACCCAAAGAGGAGGCAGGGTCACTGAGATAGTGGCTTTTAACTTCTGCAGAGGTCATACCTCTTGAGATTGGCTTGTCCAATGAAAAGGGTGTAATTTCAAGCAGGAAACGTTTCTTTTTTGGAAGCTGACTCATTTGCATGATCAGATTGGGCTGTCAGTTTTTTTGTCCTCTTTTACTCAGATTAATATAACAATCATAAAATGCATATTATGAGGAGGAGATGTACTCCAATGTGTAGTAAATTAAACAAGGATCATTTTTAAACATATGGTAAATTTTACATTATCTACCTACGGATAAGGGTACATTATCTAATAATTCTATCATAAGGCATGCATTAAATGTAACAAATAATTGTGTGTCTGATCTGTCTCAGGGGCCGTTTACACAACACCGTTTTTAACTAAAAACAGAAATCTTTTTATGTGTTTTAGCCGTTTATTTACACGACAACGGTGTTTTGGGGGCTTGAAAAATCCAACTTTTGAAAACAGGTTTCAAAGCGCAAGTTTTCGAAAGTAATACCTTTATCGTTTCTGTGTAACCTACAAAAATGGTGAAAATGGTGATGATTGAGCATGCACATGATTATTACGCGTTCAAGTGCGTAGTGTTTCTTTACAAAGTGACATCGCCAACTAGTGGACTGGCATGAATAATACAGCGGTTTTAGTTATTTCCGTGGATCTGTGTGAACGGGTATCATTTTGACAACGTTGTCATCTGTAAAAAACGTGTTCATTTTTAGTACGCCGTTGTCGTGTAAATGTATACTGTCACTACAAAAGTCATTCAGTAAATACAGTACAGTCCAAAAGTTTGGAACCACTAAGATTTTTAATGTTTTTAAAAGAAGTTTCGTCTGCTCACCAAGGCTACATTTATTTAATTAAAAATACAGTAAAAAAACAGTAATATTGTGAAATATTATTACGATTTAAAATAACTGATTTCTATTTAAATATATTTTACAAAGTAATTTATTCCTGTGATGGCAAAGCTGAATTTTCAGCATCATTACTCCAGTCGTCAGTGTCACATGATCCTTCAGAAATCATTCTAATATGCTGATCTGCTGCTCAAGAAACATTTAATGTGTACAATTGTACAAAATATTTGTGTACAATATTTTTTTTCAGGATTATTTGATGAATAGAAAGTTCAAAAGAACAGTGTTTATCTGAAATCTAATCTTTTGTAACATTATAAATGTCTTTACTGCCACTTTTGATTGATTTAATGCATCCTTGCTGAATAAAAGTATTCATTTCTTTAATTTCTTTTCAAAAAAATAAAAATAAAAATTCTTACTGACCCCAAACTTTTGAACGGTAGTGTATAATGCTACAGAAGCTTTGTATTTCAGATAAATGCTGTTCTTTTGAACTTTCTATTCATCAAGGAATCCTGAAAAAAAAGTACACAACTGTTTTCAACATTGAAAATAATCATAAATGTTTATTGAGCAGCAAATCAGCATATTAGAATGATTTCTGAAGGATCATGTGACACTGAAGACTGGAGTAACGATGCTGAAAATTCAGCTTTGCATCACAGGAATAAATTACTTTGTCAAATATATTTAAATAGTACACAGCTATTTTAAATTGTAATAATATTTCACAATATTACTGTTTTTTACTGTATTTTTAATTAAATAAATGTAGCCTTGGTGAGCAGACGAAACTTCTTTTAAAAACATTAAAAATCTTAGTGGTTCCAAACTTTTGGACTGTACTGTATATGCACTATATTACATATTCATTATATATTTTTTTCTTAACATGTCTTTTAATATTTTATATGTCTGAATAAATGTTTGAATAAAACATATTTTTATGACACCCACCGTTTAAATGTTTTAAACAATTATGTAGCTAAAAAGTCATTTTTTCTCTGAGGAAAAATTGACGTACTGTCTGATATATATCCAAATGAATCAAAATCTCATCAAATTGTGAAATTTGTGTCAATGCCCAGCCCTAATAGTCTTTATTTGGTAACACTTAAGGTTCATTAGTTAACTACATTAATTAACTAATAATTAACTAAACTTCTACAGCTTTTATTATTCTTTTTAACGTTAATTTCAACATTTACTAATACATTATTAAAATCAAGATTTGTATTTGTTAACATTAGTTAATGCACAGTGAACTTACATGAACAAACAATGAACTGCTGTATTTTTATTAACTAACGTTAACAAAGATTAACAAATACTGTAACAAATGTATTTTTCTTGGTTAGTTCATGTTAGTTAATACATTAAAGGTGCCATCGAATGTTTTTTTACAAGATGTAATATAAGTCTAAGGTGTCCCCTGAATGTGTCTGTGAAGTTTCAGCTCAAAATATCCCATAGATTTTTTTAAATAAATTTTTTTAAACTGCCTATTTTGGGGCATAATTAGAAATGCACCGATTTAGGCTGCGGCCCCTTTAAATGCTCACGCTCTCCGCCCCCGGAGCTCGCGCTTGCCTTAAACAGCATAAACAAAGTTCACACAGCTAATATAACCCTCAAAATGGATCTTTACAAAGTGTTCGTCATGCATGCTGCATGCATACATCAGATCACGTGAAGTATAGGTATTTATTTGGATGTTTACATTTGATTCTGAATGAGTTTGAGGCTAGTGCTTCCGTGGCTAACGGGCTAAAGCTAACACACACACTGTTGGAGAGATTTATAAAGAATGAAGTTGTGTTTATGAATTATACAGACTGCAAGTGTTTAAAAATGAAAATAGCGACGGCTCTCTTGTCTCCGTGAATACAGTAATAAACGATGGTAACTTTAACCACATTTAACAGTACATTAGCAACATCTTAATGAAACATTTAGAAAGACAATTTACAAATATGACTAAAAATATCATGATATCATGGATCATGTCAGTTATTATTGCTCCATCTGCCATTTTTCGCTATTGTCCTTGCTTGCTTATCTAGTCTGATGATTCAGCTGTGCACAGATCCAGACGTTAATTCTGGCTGCCCTTGTGTAATGCCTTGAACATGAGCTGGCATATGCAAATATTGGGGGCGTACATATTAATGATCCCGACTGTTACGTAACAGTCGCCGCTATGTTGAGATTCGCCTGTTCTTCGGAGGTCTTTTAAACAAATGAGATTTATATAACTTATAAATGATTTATAAACAGTGGCGTTTGAGACTCACTATATGTCATTTCCATGTACTATACTCTTGTTATTCAACTATGCCAAGGTAAATTCAATTTCCAATTCGATGGCACCTTTAACTAATGTTAACATAATGAACCTTATTGTCAAATGTTACCATTTATTTCATTAGATATGTTATAGGCTTTTGAAATGATTATGGTTTTTTAACTATGAACTTCTCTCACAGTGGAGATCAGGTGGCGTTGAAGGTGAACAAGATTGCAGTGAACTCATTGGAGGATACGCTGGGTAAGAGTGATGTCATCAAAATAGCATGCGTTCAAGTATGGCAGTGTTTGGAGTCGCATTGTAACAATGTAAATATTTCTGCAGTATATAGTATGTACAGTGTACTGTGCATAGTAAGTTGCATGGGATAGTTAAAATTTTTTGTAACAAGTACAATTAAATAACTTTTTATGTGTATTAAAAATAGTTTAGTCTTTTTTCCTTCAAGCTGAATTTCAAGTGTTTATTTATTGTTCATATTGAGCATGTGAAACTAATATGGTAATACATTTAAATACAACTAAATAGGTAAAATGTAAACCAGTCAATGATATTTATAAATGAAATAATTATAAATAAACTAAACAAAAAGTAAATTGTAGTTAATTTAGAGACTTTTTGGCCCTGCTGCTGAGCAGATATTTTATTGCTTGCTTTTAAAATTCCTCTTTAACTCTTTCCCATTTTCACAAACAATTTTATGACACCTAGAATATTTTGTTGTATGAATATCTCAACATACATTCTATCAAAAGAAAAAAAAAAAAAATTCTATAGCTTAATGCACTCATTTTTTTAATTTTTTTTTATTTCATGAAAACATTTTGAACAAAAAGCTTTGAAAATCGCATTTTTGTCAAGGCCTACGTCCAGATTGGAGTTCAGAATGATGATCAAAACATAGATGGAGCAGTCGGCGCAGATGGCCTCATGGGCAGCGCGCCGACACGTAGCGCCAATGCGCTTTGGGTGACCCGAGTTCGAGTCCCGGCTCGTGGTCCTTTCCCGATCCCGTCCCCCTCTCTCTCTCCCACTTCTCTTCCTGTCTAATCACTGTCCTATCATAATAAAGGCAAAAATGCCAAAAAAAAATTAATCTTTAAAAACACAGATGGAGCAGATCACTTCCATCAACACCCCCAAAGCTTGCACAGTCCTATACCTCTTCTTGGGTTCGACATTTCAATTGGTAGCATTAGGCAGTTTAGATTTTTTATGCTGTATAATGGTTGATGATAGTGTTAGTGTACATGTGCGTAAGCAATGCTATCACTTGTTTCTGCTCCTCCTCTGCCTGTTTTGATCCAGAGATTCTATACCCTTTCAGAAGATGCATAATAGCGCATATAACCCCTACCATATAACAGTGAAAGCATGCACTGTGTCCAAAATCGAATACTTTCCTACTATATAGTAATGCGAAAAACAGTACGCCTAAAGAAAGTATGTCAGAATCCATAGTGTTCATAAAACAGTAGGCAAAAAGTACCTGGGTGACCTACTACTTCCGGCTAGATTCCGAAGTGTGACACTTTACTATCCCAGGATTTATGAATGAAACAACTGACGTAGGTATGTCACATGACGGTAACTACATGGAGGATGTAGTATGTCTGAATTTCATTCGTACTACCATATAGAACACACTTTTTCATCAGTTCAAATTCAAATGTACCTACTCAGACAGTATGCGATTTCAGACACGGTGATGGATTGCTGGAAAATTCTGTCAATGGTGTGGAACAATTTTTTAAGAAGTAATTTTCAGTCACAGTTTTGTGTTGTTTGTGTGCCTCATTTTACACTGTGACCCAGTTCTTGCTGCGCCGTACTGCCATGACCTCCTGCTTCTCCGTTCGATTTTTCATCTTAACTTGTTTACTTTTCTTTTCTTCTGTCACACAGGAGGTAAAATTCCCAACCAGGAAGCCCGTCCTCGCTCGACTGTAGTCATACACGTACATGGAGAGTCTCTGGAGGGCCAAACCAAACTAAACTGCCTTCATTAACATAATGCCAAATTTTGCAAGGTGGCACGGCTTCGCTGACTACAAAGGTTACCTGTCATCTAGCTTTAAAGGGACGTCACGGGTTTGCCATCTGGGACGCCCCTGCTACGCTAGAAGCACTCTTTTTATCTCTCTCCCTCTTCGACAAACTTGACAGCAGGTTGCCGTGTCTGTGATCGGCCTTCGATCTTCACCGTGTCTTTATCAGACGAGTTTTAAACTGCTCTGATGTTGCCAAGCATATGAAGACAGTGACACTTTTGATGTTTTTTTTTTTTTCGTTTGAACATCATGTTACTGCCGTTTGCATTCGATTTTAATCCATGTCAGCACTAAAGAGCCTTTGCTTTGATTTGAAACACTGTTACTGTTTGTTCTCACTGGATTTTTTTTTTTTTTTTTGAGGGGGTCTGTTACCTTTTTTCGTGACTTGTTTTATTTTAATTATTTTCTTCTGCTCTCTAGATATGGCCGTCTTTTGCTTTTGCAATGGATCAAGGTTTTTATGGATCATGTTACAAAAATAGGTCACTCAAAAGTGTGCTAAAGAAAAATTTAAAAGTAAGTGTCTGCTCTCATAAGGGAAACTTTTAGTTAACAGAAAGACTGTTCTAATGAGCCAAATATGGAGACTCTTCATTGCCATAACAGTGTTTACGTGCCTCTTGTAAACTAAACAGCTTTTCTGCTCATACAAAATAATAATGCATAATGAAGCGATGTTTTTTTTTTTAGACCTATCACTGCATTGTTCGCATATTTCAGACTGTCTTTCAGTAATTATCATGATAAACTGTACGAAAAAATGTACAGACGATACAGAGGCATGTCGCACTTGACATCAGGATTGGCGTCAAACTGCTGAATCTCTGCTTGCTCCATTCTGAACACCCCTGTAATGTTTTATTTTCGAAGTATTACATTCATTTTTCAGAATTAATGAATTAGGATTAAAGTCGTACTGACCTAGATTACAGAGATGAGCTTTTAATATTTGAAGTTGATGCATGTCAGTTTTGGGTTTCTTGTTTTTTGAATTTTCACACTGCAGCCTAAAACTGAACTATATACATAAGTTTAGATACATTCATGTGCTGCACACTCTTTCTAGAACAAACAAACAAACATAATTGCCCATTGTGTGGATTTGAAAGGGAATTCAGGTATATTTTCTATCCCATATTTTGGAACTGATCATCAGACATTATTTGTCCTTGGTCACTGCGTGGATGATGCAACTATAAAACGTAAAGCCATAGCGTCCATCCGATTCTTGCGATTCTTGCACAGTTCATAGAATTAAGTAAAAAAGCTGAAACCATATTTACGTTTACATTGACAAGCAGCTTTTTACATAATTAGATGAACTCATTTGTGGATTGAAATGGTATTGAACAGAATCTGTAGAAATCACTCCTTTGACTTTTGGACATTTTGTTTTTCTATCTATATTGATTGTGTGTCTTTCTACTAATGTTAATATTGTGATTGAACAGTGATTGTGTCTGATAAATTTTGAAGAAATGGCACTAAAACTAAAGACTAAATATGCATTAAAGCTAAGCGAAACCCAAATGCTGACCATGTTGTGTGATTTTATATGTATGATTAATAATTTTTAAGGATATTTCACCCAGCATGTTCATGTGTTAGAAATGTTCAAAAATTTGAGGTCAAAAATATTTTTAAAATGTTTTTGAAAGAAGCCTCTTATGTTCAATTTATCCCTGTGATGGCAAAGCAATATCTATCTATCTATCTATCTATCTATCTATCTATCTATCTATCTATATATATATATATATATATATATATATATATATATATATATATATATATATATATATATATATATAATATCAATATATATTATCAATATATATCAATATATAATATCAATATATATATATATATATATATATATATATATATATATATATATATATATATACAGTACAGTCCAAAAGTTTGGAACCACTAAGATTTTTAATGTTTTTAAAAGAAGTTTCGTCTGCTCACCAAGGCTACATTTATTTAATTAAAAATACAGTAAAAAACTGTAATATTGTGAAATATTATTACAATTTAAAATAACTGTGTACTATTTAAATATATTTGACAAAGTAATTTATTCCTGTGATGCAAAGCTGAATTTTCAGCATCGTTACTCCAGTCTTCAGTGTCACATGATCCTTCAGAAATCATTCTAATATGCTGATTTGCTGCTCAATAAACATTTATGATTATTTTCAATGTTGAAAACAGTTGTGTACTTTTTTTTCAGGATTCCTTGATGAATAGAAAGTTCAAAAGAACAGCATTTATCTGAAATACAAAGCTTCTGTAGCATTATACACTACCGTTCAAAAGTTTGGGGTCAGTAAGAATTTTTATTTTTATTTTTTTGAAAAGAAATTAAAGAAATGAATACTTTTATTCAGCAAGGATGCATTAAATCAATCAAAAGTGGCAGTAAAGACATTTATAATGTTACAAAAGATTAGATTTCAGATAAACACTGTTCTTTTGAACTTTCTATTTATCAAATAATCCTGAAAAAAAATATTGTACACAAATATTTTGTACAATTGTACACATTAAATGTTTCTTGAGCAGCAGATCAGCATATTAGAATGATTTCTGAAGGATCATGTGACACTGAAGACTGGAGTAATGATGCTGAAAATTCAGCTTTGCCATCACAGGAATAAGTTACTTTGTGAAATATATTCAAATAGAAAACAGTTATTTTAAATTGTAATAATATTTTACAATATTAGTTTTTTACTGTATTTTTAATGTATTTTAAAATGTAGCCTTGGTGAGCAGACGAAACTTCTTTTAAAAACATTAAAAATCTTAGTGGTTCCAAACTTTTGGACTGTACTGCACTCAAAAAAATTAACTTTCACTGTTGTTAGTTTCACTCAAACCACCCTTGTTCACATTACTTAAAAAACTCATGTAACTACATGAACGTAATTTAACTGCATTGTTTCTACTAAAATTGAGTATTGTCAGCTTTACTTAGTAAGTGTTTGTTCAGTCAACCTAACATTGCTGTGTGAAACGCTCACATTATTGTTGACATAACTAACTGTGCAGTGGATCCGTAGTTCCCAGCATGCTTTGCAAGGGACTGCATTAGGAGAGTAAATTTAGGGATTAAAGTGTTATTTTATGTATTTTTCAGTAAAGGGAAAGATGTTGTTAGTTTATGTTAGTGTTTAATGTTCAGTTATGTTGGACATTTAGAGTAGTTTCTGTAATGTTTTTGAATTTTGTGGTTACCATCATGCAGAAGAGTGTCGTCTGTGTTTAGGCTGTGCGCTCTCATATACACCTGTTTATTCCTGCTCTCAATTCAATTGAGTTTGTTCAATTAGTTATTTTTTGAGTGCATTTTGATATGTTGTATCCTTTTTATTTAAATGATTATTAAAAAAAAAAAATGTGTTCACCTTACGTAATCAACATAACATTATTAAGTAAACTGCACATATAAATATTATGTAACAATGACATTCAAATGATTTGTATTTACTCAAAGAAATTTTGTCAGCTTTACTTGAATTTCTTTTGTTCATTCAACTAAATAGTTTTTGTACAAATTACTCAATATTGTTGCGTGGAACCACTTGACACTTATTTTTTAAGTAAATCCAACAATTCATTTTTTTGAGTGTGTATATGTATATATGTATATATATAAGGTGCTATGTTTATATATAAATCACTTATTTGAGGTCTAAACTACATTCTCAAAAAAAAAAAAAAAAAAAACTACATTCCGTGATACAAAAACAGTAGTATTTGTAAAATTACAGTGGGTTTGCTCTTCCGCTATTGATGCTCGCTCTGAGTAATGCTGTCGGTATAGATCCGGCAGAAACAAGCGGAGTGATACAAATTGTGAAATGGTTTCCGTGTGAGATTAGTAGAATATCACATGGCTGGAAAAGGCTCTCAGCCAATCAGATTCGAGAACCAGAACTGTTACATATCAGCACCCATAGAGTGGTGCAAGTATGACATCACTTTGTAGGCCAAAATGCGGAAATGAGTTAGCATTTTAGCACTTCCGATTCCATCGCCCCAAAGTCAGTGGGTTTTTTTAATGGGATTTTGGTTAAATGGCTGAAATAAGGTCTGTGGTGAACGCAAGCTCAAGACAGTTTCACGTTTTATTCTATGACATAAAATGCATCAGTATTACCCCACATTTTAAGCTGCTGTTTCTTGAAAAAGGCAGTTGCTAACAAGTGGCTAAATGGGACTACACAGGCAGTTGGGGACATTAAACGTCATCACGCCGAAAAGGAAAGCTCAGTCTGCTTTTACAGCCTCATTATGCTCAAAATTGTACTCTTATAAACTATTCTAACTCAAACGTGCTGGGAAAATGTTTTTTAGATAAAAAGCGAAAGAGTTGTCGGAAGCTTAGCGATGGTGATGGTGACGTTGAAGTCAAGCGACCGTGGTGTAGTTCGTTTATAGCCTACCTTTAGAGTTTTACATCTGGTGACTGCATTTAGGCTTTAAACTTCATAAAAGTTATGTTCATCTGTGAAAATTATCTTGATGGACAAAACGTGTAAAGCCGGGGACACACTTAGCGATTAGCTGAAACATTCTAAGACTAAACTGAACACACATACCGATTGTTTCCTTCGACTGGAGCCGATTTATATACTCGCATATGGAATTTGAACACCAACTGTAATCGCAGACAGAATGCAACTGGCTCTGACTGGACGCGTTTGAGAGCGATCAGTCATAAGTATCAATTTACATTCATAATCGGCCTTACAATCGTTAAGTGTGTGTGCGGCTTAAGTGTCATAACCCTTTGTTAAACACAGAGCTTATTTTTGAGATTTTCCAAAAGTCTTTGGGAAAAATGCATAGGCTTTCGATCGAGGGAACCCGTGCGCCACTAACTTCCGGATTGGCCTACAAAGTGACGTCATACCTGCACCACTCTATAGAGTACTTCAGAGATGATGTGGTTTTGTATGCAAAACCCAGACGCGAGTTAGCATTTTAAAACTTCCGGTTCCATCACCCTAAAGTCTATGGGTTGTTTTGAATGGGTTTTTGCTAAATCGCCTGAAATAAGGTCTGTGGTTTACAAAGCCTCTAAATACTTTCACGTTTTTATCCATGACATAAAACACACCAGTTATAACCCGCTTGTTTTTTATTTTTTTTTTAAACCTTTATTGTGTCTTAAAAACGGCGGTTGCTAACAAGTTGCTAAAACGGACTACTTCCTTTGGCGGGGACTTTAGATGTCATCATCACAAACAGGACATTTGGACAGCATTTCTCATAAAAAAAGTGGATAAGTATTCATACACAGTGCAGATCATAATCGGCAAGCATGTTTTTAAATAAAGTTGTTTTTTTTAAATAAAGTTTGAGGAAGCTTGGTGGTGGTGACGTTGATCCGCGAGTATGGTGTGCTGTAGTCCGTTTATAGCCTTCTGTTAGCTTTTTATATCTGATGACTTTATTTAGGCTTCAAAATGTATAAATGTTGTGTTAACTTGTAAAGATTGATAGACAAAATGTGTAAGTGTCATAACCCTTTATTAAACACAGAGCTTATTTTTTTCTGAATTTCCAAAAGTCTATGGGAATAGGCTTTCAATCGAGGGAACCCGTGTGCCGCTAACTTCCGGGTTGACCTACAAAAACACGTCATCTTTGAGGTACTCAATTACTCCAGAATAACACAAGACGTGTCACTCGTATTGTTTTGATGTTTTCACTCGTAATGGGAGAAAGTGCAACACGGAATAAGTCCCGCCTTCTAAATAAGAGTCACTGCAGCAGCCGTTAGAAGCTGGTTCCTGTAGAAACACACTGCGTTCCATTCGGAAGTTCCATCTGCTATGCCCTAATCCCTTCAAAGGGTTTACCCTCCGGAGTGAGAGCTTCGAAGGGATGAAGGGTGTAGGGGTCAAAAAAACCTCTTCTTTTGGAATGCACTTCTGCGTCATCTTAGAGAGACAATCAAGGAAAGCGCCTTTGTCGCACATTTTGTATGCTGGTTAACCCCCCAAAAAAACATGCATTTTGTTTAACGTTAATTTATTTATTTATTTACGTTAAATATAATGTATATTGTGTCTATGTATTTGAAACATTTGAATGGACTTATAAAGGTAGCTGTAAAGTATTTTTGTTGAAGTAAAATATCGTTTTGACCATAATAATGTACCAAATCTAACTTGTATAAATATTACAGTAGTATAGAAAAATATGCATACATTTATAGGTAAAATCGAACTCCAAGCCTCCTGTACCCATTCTGTGACATCAAACAACTTCCCTGTGTAAAGAATCATGGGGGCCCGAAGTGTCCATCAGTTGTACCCTTTGAAATCCTTCATTCCGAAGGGCCCTTTAAAGTGGCCAGTTTTGAACACTTTGGTTTGGAACGACCCTTCAGTATGGCGGCCATGATTGTTTTCATTCCGAAGTGCCCTTCGGAGGGCGATATATCCCATTTGAAATGCACCGACAGTCAGACCAGCGCCTCCGACTGCGCATGCACATTAGCTTGATCCAGCCTGAAAAATACAGCTTTTTTGTTATGATTTGAGCATTTAGAGACAAAAATTATGAGTCAGTTGTCAGATTTTATTGGTGATTTCAAATATGAAATTTAATCGAAAAGGCTTTGGAGAATTTGAATTTCCCCATTCAAAGAAATAGGAGCTGCACTTGCATGCCCGCGAGGCGTTTCAAAGATGCCCGCCGAGTGAAATGACTTTGATAGTGAACAGTATATATCGTCTTTGCTCCACTCTTTAGTGATGATGATCTTTCAAAAAACATTCTAATATGCCGATTTGCTGCTCAAGAAACATTTCTTATTTTTGCTGCTTAATATTTTTGTGCAAACCTTAAAAAAAGAAGATACTACTCGTCAAAGGTTTGGAGTGGAAACGTTACTCATTCTTTACTATTATTTTAAACACTTTAGAATCAGGTAACACTTTACATTAAGGTTTCATACATTAACTAGGCTACTTTAGTTAACATAATTTAAGAATGAGCAATACTTCCACAGCATTTATTCATCTAAATTAATAATTTCAACATTTAGTAATACATTATTATTGCTATTACACTCATTAGTTAATGCACTGTGAACTAACATGAAACAATGAATGACTGTATTTTTTTATTAACTAACATTAACAAATGAGACCTTATTTTAAAGTGTTACCATTATAGTAATGTAGTAAAGATACTGAAGTCATCAAAATGATAAAACAACACAAATGGAAATATGGAAATTGTGAAATGTGAAAACTATATTATAGTTTCTTCCAGGTAACTAACTTTTGTCTTAATTTACAGCCCTGTCTCTTTTCACATTACACCAATGTCATAATAAAACACATCCTTGGATATAATTAAAACTATTAAAGGATTTTACATTCATGCTGGACTCTTATTTACTAATAAAATAATTCTAATTGTATTTTAAAAGAAAATAATGATTATTTTCTTTTTTTCCTCCTCATCACTTACAGTAAGCCTTTACGTTGTTTTGACATTGCAGGGTTTATCACTGCCTCTAGATGGCAGACTTGGATGTGGATTTACCAGGTCCCATTAAACAATAAGCAGTCTGTGTATTTCGGGCAGTTTGATCCTTTCACCAAATTTGTGCAGCCAAGCAAAACCTTTTACTCATATTTCCTTCCCATTTCATTCGTCTTGTCAACAGGATATCAATCAATATGTCCAGCAATCTCTTCCACTGAGCACACAGGATACAGGACACATCTTCTGCTCGTTCTGGTGACATTTCCAGTGTTAATGCTCTAGCTACAGTTCAGTACATTGTATATGTTTGAATAACTGTGATCCTGTATTTCTTTTCTTATTAATATATCCTAGTTTTATTTAATTGATCAATCTCGTTTAGCAGAACCACTCCAAAAATGCGCATTAAGCATAGAAGTCCAACTGTTTATTCTGCCGTGTGGAACTGGGAGTATAGGATAGGCGATAAAATGACATGCCAAATGCAAGCAGTGTACCTTAATCTGAGTACACTGCAGTTTAATTTGATGCAAACACAATTAGAGCCCTTGCTCAGGGAAATTTTCGGGCAAAATCCACTAAAAATGTTTTAGGGTCATTCCTACAGTTTGGTGGATTAAGCAGGTTTGATGAAGAAAAAAAAAAAAAAGTTTTTTTTTAGTCTTATAAGAGGGGGGGAAAAATGGTCAAGTTAAGGCTAGTATAACCTAATAATCCTCCTGACCAAATATTTCACATGTGTTGTAGGAAATTTGTCTAAATTTTAAGCTATAAAGCCCATTACTAGCTAGGAAAGAACATCATGCTAGCAGAAGATTAAGCATTTAGGAAGAAATTTAATGATATATATAAATCTATATAAAAATCACTTTCATGTCACCAAGTCTTTTAAAAATGAGGAAAAGAGAGCAAGGTTTATGACTAATACTTTATTCTTGGAGGAAATGATGTCACTTCTAGCCAAGTCATGTGATTTAGAATATGTTTTTAAATGCCAGGTAGCACCAATGTAAACAGGGTGGACTGGTGTTTGAGAGACAAATTGTTTTACACTAAAAATATATTACACAATAAATTGTATTTCTATCCAAATGAATAAGTAGATGTAAATGTTTATACTAATAAGCCTACTCAAGATTGCTAATTCTGAAATACACTGTTGCCAAAAGTTTTGGGACGCCTGCCTTTATGTGCACATGAACTTTAATGACATCCCATTCTTAATCCGTAGGGTTTAATATGGAGTTGGCCAACCATTTGCAGCTATAACAGCTTCAACTCTTCTGGGAAGAGTTGAAGCTCTTCTTTCCACAAGGTTTAGGCGTGTGTTTATGGGAATTTTTCTTCTCCAGAAGAATTTTTCATTCTTCTGGAAGCGCATTTGTGAGGTCAGGCAGTGATGTTGGCGAGAAGGCCTGGCTTACAGTCTCTGCTCTAATTCATCCCAAAGGTATTCTATCGGGTTGAAGTCAGGACTCTGTGCAGGCTAGTCAAGTTCCTCCACACCAAACTCGCTCCTCCATGTCTTTATGAACCTTGCTTTGTGCACTGGTGCGCAGTCAACTGTTCCCACAAAGTTGGGAGCATGAAATTGTCCAAAATGTCTTGGTATGCTGAAGCATTAAGAGTTCCTTTCACTGGAACTAAGGGGCCAAGCCCAACCCCTGAAAAACTACCCCACACCATAATCCACTCTCCACCAAATTTTACACTTGGCACAATGCAGTCAGGCAAGTACCATTCTCCTGGCAACCGCCAAACCCAGACTCGTCCATCGGACAAGAAGTGTGATTCGTCACTCCAGAGAACACGTCTCCACTGCTCTAGAGTCCAACGGTGGCGTGCTTTACACCACTGCATCCGACGCTTTGCATTGCACTTGGTGATGTAAGACTTGGATGCAGCTGCTCGGCCATGGAAATCCATTCCATGAAGCTCTCTATGCACTGTTCTTGAGCTAATCTGAAGGCCACACAAAGTTTGGAGGTCTGTAACTATTGACTCTGCAGAAAGTTGGCTACTTCTGCGGACTGTGCGCCTACCACTTTGTGGCTGAGTTGCTGTTGATGCCAATTGCTTCCACTTTGTTATGATACACTAACAGTTGACAGGGGAATATTTAGTAGTGAGGAAATTTCACGAATGGAATTGCACAGGTGGCAACCTATCACGGTACCACGCTTGAATTCACTGATCTCCTGAGAGCGAACCATTCTTTCACAAATGTTTGTAGAAGAAGTCTGCATGCCTAGTGCTTGATTTTATACACCTGTGGCCATGGAAGTGATTGGAACACCTAAATTCAATGATTTGGAGGGGCGTCCCAATACATATGTAAGCTTTATTTTAAAGTAATGTTGAGAAAATGTGACATGGGAATTGCTCAGTTCTTCTGTGTTTTTTAATTCTTTCTTTATTTTTTATTCTTTTTTTATTCTACTAATCAATATGATGTTTTGTTAACACGGTACATCTATGCATGGAAAACTATGTGGCATAAAAATGTTGATTTACATTTCATGCAAAACATGCAGTACTGTTTCATGGAGATATAAAATTTACCAAACTGTTGGCATGACTCATAACTTTAAATGAAATTCAAATGCTCCAGTATGCTGAATAAACTGATTTTCTTTGGTAATAAGTTTTGCACCTTACAGCTAATCTTCAACATGTTTAGCATGCCATATTGCGAATGAGCTATATTTGGAATCTGCTACAAAAATAGGTGTTTTATAAGAGAAATTACATTTTTGCAGGAGAGATTTAGTTACAGCACTACACATTCATTTCTATGGTCATTTAACAGGTATTGGTGACTTTTGCAAAATGTTGAAATAACGTTGTGGCCTGTATATGATTGATTTTCAAGGCTCATCCAACTTGGCAATGGTGCACATTCAGCATTTGCCATCTCCAGATCTACAAGAAAATCTCTTATGAAGACAGTGAGGTCTGTTCAGTGTCATATTGCCTTAGGGTCACATTCAATTGCCATAACCCAGACTGAAGATTTTTCAGAAAGACATATTTTCAATGTTTCGTTGTCTGAAGATATCGAACACATTGGCTGTGTCCAAAAGCAACACTTGTTAAAAAATCAGTGCAGACTGCAGACGTGCTGGGTGTGATGTTGTGAAATGGCATTGGCTAAGCTCATGAATATCTTAAAGGTTACAAACAAATAAGTGAACATGATGATTTAGTGTGCTAATACATTGTAAATATGTGATGTATTGATGTGCAAATCAGGTCTGTATGAAGTATTTGCTCTCAATCCTGTGCATATTTGTGGTTGGTTGAAAGAATAAAAATTGTGTCTTAAAAAAAAAAAAAGAAAACTATATTTTTACTGTGAAATAACCATCCAAATATTTAATGACTACAATAGTTATTTCTAAAGCTAAAGCTTTCTAGATCATTAAATATGAACTGATGGTGCATTGAAAGTCTGTAAGAAACCAGTTTACTTAGGAGATAGCTTTATGCGACATACCTTTAACCATTCCATGTCCAAATATATGTCCAAAATACTTAATACAATTACAAATACAAAATACCTGCCATATTACGTAACACAGTATGTTAAATGAGTAGTATGTCAGAATACAAAAGACAACTTTTACCTATACCTACTCTATTCAGTGCCTGATTATTAATATATTAAAGCCAATATTTTAAAAATTGGATATATAGTACATCCTACTTTACCTTCATTCCTTTGCTTATATTCATGCAAAATGTAAACTATATTTATCCCACAGCTCTATATATGAAGGTAGATATGTGATTTACCCAACTTTATGTGCATATATACAGTATACTGATGTAAAGCAATATACGACATACTTGACAATGTGTATTTTTGAAAAGTGTTAGAAAAAATTTGACTTGACTGATTAAATGACAGAAAATCGCTTGGTGTAGTTTTAAACATGTAAACATGCTAATGTTTTTTTTTTTTATTACATTTCTCATTATATTATATTATATTATATTATATTATATTATATTATTAAAGGTAAAAATGGCAAATTAAACATTTCCCTTTTTTAAGCGCATTTCAGTTTGCATTTTCTATTCCATTTTCTTCACTTCTAATACTCAGATCAAACACTTATTTAACCAAAAAATCTATGTGTGGAACGATTGGACCAGTTCATACACTTAACTTTTGCAGCTTTAATTATGTAATGGAGAGGGAAGGGGTCTCAGATTCTGATGCTGGATGACAAACTAGTCATCTAAAATACACACACTATGGTAGAATAGTCAGAGTTTAGTGTTTTTAGTTAGCCTTAAGTTAGCTAACAGCATACTAGCTTAGCATAGAGCTAACTGCCTAAGAAGAGCTCTTTGATTAGCAAGAAGGAAATCTCACATTAGCACACTCTGTTATTGATCAGGCATTAAAGAAGTGGAAAAGAATTAACCACTTTTTAAGTCGTTACATAACAAAATACAGTTTCCAGGTCCAAACCTCCATTTTAAGTGAGAATACTATCTCAAAAGGCAATTAAGAGCACTATTCATTTATAGAACATCAAGCTAATCTTTTAAAAACTCATGAGATACACTACAGTCTTCAGGCTCACAGTGTCCTGGACACCAATATTTTAATGATTCAGAAAATATGAATGTGTCTGGCCAATTGAGATTTTGTGGTATAGAGATAATAATGATTTTTCAGTATTACTACAGCACTCCGTGAGTGTATATTAGCAACTGCTTTAAGCTTCCATGGTTAGCAAAAATAAAATAATTAAATAAGAAGATTATCTGAAGTAAATTATTAAACTATTAAACTTACTATTAAAGTAATTTGCCCTCATAAACTTTAATCAAAATACAGGTGCTGGTCATATAATTAGAATATCATCAAAAAGTTGATTTATTTCATTAATTCCATTCAAAAAGTGAAACTTATTATATTATATTCATTCATTACACACAGACTGATATATTTTGATATATTTTATCTCTTTTAATTTTGATGATTATAACTGACAACTAAGGAAAATCCCAAATTCAGTATCTCAGAAAATTAGAATATTACTTAAGACCAATACAAAGAAAGGATTTTTAGAAATCTTGGCCAACTGAAAAGTATGAATATGAAAAGTATGAGCATTTACAGCACTCAATACTTAGTTGGGGCTCCTTTTGCCTGAATTACTGCAGCAATGCGGCGTGGTATGGAGTTGATCAGTCTGTGGCACTTCTCAGGTGTTATGAGAGCCCAGGTTGCTCTGATAGTGGCCTTCAGCTCTTCTGCATTGTTGGGTCTGACATATCGCATCTTCCTCTTCACAATACCCCATAGATTTTCTATGGGGTTAAGGTCAGGCGATGGTCCTTAAACCAGGTACTGGTAGCTTTGGCACTGTGTGCAGGTGCCAAGTCCTGTTGGAAAATGAAATCTGCATCTCCATAAAGTTGGTCAGCAACAGGAAGCATGAAGTGACAATGCAATCCAAAGGAAATGCAAAATTTACTTTCATCAGAGAACATAACTTTGGACCATTCAGCAGCAGTCCACTCCTTTTTGTCTTTAGCCCAGGCAAGACGCTTCTGACGTTGTCTGTTGTTCAAGAGTGCCTTGACACAAGGAATGCGACAGCTGAAACCCATGTCTTGCATACGTCTGTGCGTAGTGGTTCTTGAAGCACTGACTCCAGCTGCAGTCCACTCTTTGTGAATCTCCCCCACATTTTTGAATGGGCTTTGTTTCACAATCCTCTCCAGGGTGCCTACAGAACTAGACTGAGAGACCATTTAAAGGCCTTTGCAGGTGTTTTGAGTTAATTAGCTGATTAGAGTGTGGCACCAGGTGTCTTCAATATTGAACCTTTTCACAATATTCTAATTTTCTGAGATACTGAATTTGGGATTTTCCTTAGTTGTCAGTTATAATCATCAAAATTAAAAGAAATAAACATCTGAAATATATCAGTCTGTGTGTAATGAATGAATATAATATACAAGTTATAATATACAGTTTTGAATGGAATTAGTGAAATAAATCAACTTTTTGATGATATTTTAATTATATGACCAGCACCTGTAACTTCCTTTGCCACTTACAACAACATAATTTCTTTTCTCTGCTGACATGTTTACTGGAGTAAGGGCTGGACAACCTGTCACTCACGTGAGATCGACCAACAGCAAACCACCATTCAATCAATTCCCCATAGACAAAATCAAGTCCTGCCCTTCATTTTTTTCTTGTTTGAGAAGCTGTTTCACTCTATGTACAGTACAGTCCAAAAGTTTGGAACCCTGGACTAATTACCATTCATCATTGCACCCAGCTGTCTTGTGTTTGTTCATTAGTGGTTGTCTATTTAATCTCAGTTGTGTCTGTCCTTGGTTGTGGTTCACAAAGTTGTATTTTGTTACGTGCACTTTTGTTTCTCTGGCTTTTGTTTCATGGACTGGATATTCTGGATTTTGACCCCTGCCTGTCTTTAATGGATATATGTACAAAATTCTGGATTCCCCAATAAATACTTATGCTGCAACTGGATCACAACATCTTGTTCTTGTGTGCCCGTGACAGAACGAACCACCACTTTTGATCCAGCAGCATGGAATTCCGGATCCCTTTCCAGACCCGCACTAAGGAACGGATGGCTCAAATTCGGACATTGAGAGCCCTACGGCAAGAAGGATGGGAGGTAGGGTGCTTTGCTAAAGTCTTTTGGGTGATGGCGGTGGGGCTGGATTACAATGACGCGGCTTTGAAAGACTTATTTAATAGTTGCCTTGACGAGCCGTTGTCTCATTGTGAGATGGAAGGGCTACGGAGCTTAGACTTTTGGAAGTTTGCCGCTTATCTCCGCCATCGGATAGAGTGGGCCTCACCTAGACACTCAGCCAGTGAATCCGCTTCAGAGCCCGTTCCAGTCAGTAAGTCCGTTCCAGCTCGTGAGTCCGTTCTTGAGATCACTGAGGAGATGGGCGCTGAATCTTCGCTTCCCACACGGAAGAAAAGGAGGCGGAGGAGGAATGCTCCAGCTAGTGAGTCCACTACAGAGCCCGCTCCAGCCAGTGAGCCCACTACAGAGCCCGCTCCAGCCAGTGAGTCCACTACAGAGCCCGCTCCAGTCGGTGAGTCCACTTCAGAGCCCGCTCCAGTCGGTGAATCCACTCCAGAGCCCGCTCCAGTCGGTGAATCCACTCCAGAGCCCGCTCCAGTCGGTGAATCCACTCCAGAGCCCGCTCCAGTCGGTGAATCCACTCAGAGCCCGCTCCAGTCGGTGAATCCACTCCAGAGCCCGCTCCAGTCGGTGAGTCCGCTCCAGTCAGTGAGTCCTCTCCAGTCAGTGAGTCCTCTCCAGTCAGTGAGTCCACTACAGAGCCCGCTCCAGTCAGTGAGTCCACTCCAGAGCCCGCTCCAGTCAGTGAGTCCGCTCCAGTCAGTGAGTCCTCTCCAGTCAGTGAGTCCACTACAGAGCCCGCTCCAGTCAGTGAGTCCGCTCCAGTCAGTGAGTCCACTTCAGAGCCCGCTCCAGCCAGTGAGTCCACTTCAGAGCCCGTTCCTGCCAGTGGTCTACTACAGAGCCCGCTCCAGCCAGTGAGTCCATTTTGGGTGAGCCACCGCCTCACCCTCATAAGCAGAGGAGGAGGAGAAGGGCTTCCTCCATCCTACAAGGCCTGGAGGCCACTCTAGAGGTTGTTCGTTGGTTCTCCAAGCGCCTTGCCCTGCCGGCGCCACCGAAGCGCCTCGCCCTGCCGGCGCCACCAAAGCGCCTCGCCCTGCCGGCGCCAACGAAGCGCCTCGCCCTGCCGCCTCCGCCGGAGCAGCCCCAGCCGGAGCACGCTGCCGTCCCAGAGCTGCCCAGTCTGAGCACGCTGCCGTCCCAGAGCAGCCCCAGTCTGAGCACGCTGCCGTCCCAGAGCAGCCCCAGTCTGAGCACGTTGCCGTCCCAGAGCAGCCCAGTCTGAGCACGCTGCCGTCCCAGAGCAGCCCCAGTCTGAGCACGCTGCCGTCCCAGAGCAGCCCAGTCTGAGCACGCTGCCGTCCCAGAGCAGCCCCAGTCTGAGCACGCTGCCGTCCCAGAGCAGCCCCAGTCTGAGCACGCTGCCGTCCCAGAGCAGCCCCAGTCTGAGCACGCTGCCGTCCCAGAGCAGCCCCAGTCTGAGCACGCTGCCGTCCCAGAGCAGCCCCAGTCTGAGCACGCTGCCGTCCCAGAGCAGCCCCAGTCTGAGCACGCTGCCGTCCCAGAGCAGCCCCAGTCTGAGCACGCTGCCGTCCCAGAGCAGCCCCAGTCTGAGCACGCTGCCGTCCCAGAGCAGCCCCAGTCTGAGCACGCTGCCGTCCCAGAGCAGTCCCAGTCTGAGCACGCTGCCGTCCCAGAGCAGCTCCAGTCTGAGCACGTTGCCGTCCCTGAGCAGTTCCAAGCACCCTTGGCCAGCCCTGTCGCCATCATCCAAGCCTTCTGCCCTGCTGCCGCCGTCCAAGCTTCTGCCCTGCCTCCACTACCCAGATCTTCTGTCCTGCCGCCATCATCCAAGCCTTCTGCCCTGCCGCCGCGCCCAGGCTTTCTGCCCTGCCGCCACTGCCCAGGCCGTCTGAACAGTTGGAACCAGCCTGGTCAGTTCCTCCGGCACCACCCTGGCAATCAGCCAGGATTCCAGACCCGCTGGAACCAGCCTGGTCAGTTCCTCCAGCGCCGCCCTGGCACTCAGCCAGGACTCCAGAACCACTGGAACCAGCCTGGTCAGTTCCTCCAGCACCGCCCTGGCTATCAGTTGGGCACCCTGGATCTGGCCCACCATCCCTCCCCCTGATCCTCCTCCTGTCCACCTCCCTCCTGAGTTTTTTGTGTTTTTGTTTTTTGTCTGGTGGAGCGTCTGGTAGCCGCTCCTTTGAGGGGGGGTAATGTCACGATCACCTGTGAGAGTGCCCTTCAGCCTCTAGAGGGCACTCCTTCCCGGACTCACTGTTTCACTCATTTCATGAACTACATTTCCTTACACACTCCCTGGACTAATTACCATTCATCATTGCACCCAGCTGTCTTGTGTTTGTTCATTAGTGGTTGTCTATTTAATCTCAGTTGTGTCTGTCCTTGGTTGTGGTTCGTTGTATTTTGTTACGTGCACTTTTGTTTCTCTGGCTTTTGTTTCATGGACTGGATATTCTGGATTTTGACCCCTGCCTGTCTTTGGATATATGTTTCTGGATTCCCCAATAAATACTTATGCTGCAACTGGATCACAACATCTTGTTCTTGTGTGCCCGTGACAAATTAGGAAGAAAAGTCTATTGGTTTCATGTTGACTTCGAAAAAGCTTATCGAAAGTGTCTTCAAAATGTTTGCCATTAAACATTTGTTTTGAATTTATCTATTTTTAGAGTTTACACATACAGTACACTTTAGAAAATGTTTAATATGTTTTAGAAGAGAAGTCAAAGACAATTTTCTGATGGGTAGGATTCAGTTTATGGCACTTCTCATTCATTTCTATGGTACAAAAGTGATTGATTGTCGCGCAGATTGTCTGACAGCAATTCAATGATGTCAAGACTATAATGTGATTGATCATCAAGGCACATTTGAACCAAGTTGACGGTTACGCCTTTCTCCATAGAGTTGCCGATGCTGGTATCTCCCCATAATAAGTACCTGATATCTCTGATAATATCACATAACAATATCTCTGATTAGCACCGTTTGTTGTTTGCTTGGACCTGGAAACTGTGAAGCGTGACATCAGACTCAACAACCAGACTGGAATCTTGCATAACACCAGACCGTATTCATACTACACACATGCTTACTATAGAATGGTTCAATAAAAGGCTCTTCATGAGTACATACTCAAAAAATAAAATAAAAAAATCAATCACAGCTTGTGACTGAATGGCAAATGTGTATAGACACTAAGGGCAATGTGTATAGACACTAAGGGCAATTACTATCCATCACAACATTTTCATTCAAGTCAAATCAAATATGTCATCTAGAAGACTAAAGTCTATTCTCTACATTAGACCACGTGCACTACTCTCCATAGTTTGAATAGGTGTGAATAGGTCCATAGGAACTTGTTATATCAATTTCTTAGTCTTTACGTCGCTCAGTTTCATATTCACAGTTTAAAATTGAAACAGAAAAAAAATAATTGGTTTTTGCTTTGCATTTGAATACTGAGGAAATGAGAGGATTTGTTAAAGCAGCCTCCTGCGGTCGGCACCACCAGTCACTGAATCTTCAGGGGATAATTCACCCCCCCACCGGCGCCCTGTCGTTGGACGCGCTGTTTCCTCTTCCATCGGGAAGCGGCTCTGTCAGATGAGTGTTCAGGAGTGTCAGCGCCATGGGAATCTCCGTCGGTGCGATACTGACAGCGAAATAAATAATGATTCTCACATGGCAACCGCAACGAAGTGACAGCCTGCAGATGATTTAATAAAGTTCAATACAATCTAATTGAAGTTGTGAGCGAAAGCCTCTTGAGAGCGATCCCTTTCTGGATTTGTCACAACCCTTGAAGTGCACATTATCGTTGCGGGAGAGACACATGGATAAACCACACAGCTGGTGGTTACTGAACTTAAACTGGGTTCACACACTGTACACCTGCCGCAGCATAATGAATGAACTCTTTTGGATAAACTCTTTATTAACAAATGATCTTGACCACAATATTCCCAACATGTTTTTGGACATGTATGGGTGTTCCATGGATTTCAGACATTACCAAACTAGTAATGTCTGAAATCCATCCTTGGAGTGCTATGTACATAACAAAAAACATGGTGAATACAAGAAGTATTGAGACACTTGAATACACTGGAACAGGCTGGAATACACTGAACAGATTTTAAAACAATAGGCATAAAACACTTGCCAAGTTTGAAATGGATACAGGGGGAAAACTGGGCATCATGCTAAACCAGGGGTGTCCAATCCTGCTCCTGGAGGGCCACTGTCCTGGGGTGCGTTTCCCAAAGCAAACTATGGTCGCAAGTTCCGTCATTACCAGTAGAGTTCAATGGGACTTACGACCATAGTTGGCTAAGGATGCTTTCAGGAAACGCACCCCTGGAGAGTTCAGCTCCAACCCCAATTGACCCTTTGCAAAGACCTGCCCCCCTTAGTTACTGTTGCTTTGTCCGACAAGCCATGGCGCTGTCAAGCCACACAGACTGAAAAATACATCGCGGATCAAAGGGGACACTGACAACATGTCGACAGACAAGACAGAGCAGGTTACTTATGATATTAAACAAAGTCCCAGCTTTCAAATTGTGTAGTTTTTTTAAGAAATTCGAACAATAAAAACCATTTTGTGGCTCTTTAATGTGTCGTGACAGATTGCTGTAGCGCCTCAGCTCAAGCGGCTCATAAACTGATCATCTCTTTACTAGTTAATTTATAGCATCAAATAAACATGAATGAACATGAGAAGGAATGATGTTTCAAACGCGGAAAGACATCAATACACATCATTTTTCAAGTTTAAGTCCACCGAGGTTAATCTTCTAACTCCTGACTGCTTTGTCGGACAAAATGGCAGATTCGGTGTTCTGATTGGTTAGATCGCTTGTCAATCAACCCGGCAAAGGGTCAATTAAACACATCTGAACCAGCTAATCAAGGTTTTTAGGCAAACAGGAAACTTCCAGGCAGGTGTTTTATGGTAAGTTGGAGCTAAACTCTTCAGGACAGTGTCCCCACAGGACCGAGTTTGGACACCCCTGTGCTAAACGAATGAAGGTCATATACAATCAGACTTTACACAACAAACTCACACAAACTCCTGCAAATTAAAACTCATGCCTCAATTCTAAGAGATGCTCAAAATATCAAGCATGTGTGATATCCTCCACTGGATGGAATAGTAGTCTGAAGCTAAAAAAACAGCAGTCTGTGCCCATTATACACTTCACGATTTTCTGTAAAATCGACAAAATCTGCAGACTTTCAGCAACTAGCGTTGACTACTGTAAATTTGACTGCATTGACTGTAAATTTGAGCAAAAAATATGGGCACAAGTTGTATAGTGTCAAGTCAAGTCACCTTTATTTATATAGCGCTTTTAACAATGTAGATTGTGTCAAAGCAGCTTTACATTGATAACTGGTACATTATTTTAAAGAATAGTGTCAATGCAGGCAGATCAAAGCACTGTTGAATATCAAATGTCAAGTGTCCCCAACTAAGCAAGCCAAAGGCGACAGCGACAAGGAACCCAAACTCCAACATCAGGTGGCAAACAAGTGGCAAATAGGTGTTAAAATGGAGAAAAAAACCTTAGTGTATTCGAGCCTTTAAAATGTCGTAATGTCATTGCATTCAATACAAAATATCAAATTGTGTGGTTTTTTTTTTTGGTTATGAATGGAAAAACAATAGATCTTTAAAAACAGTATTTGGACGCTTTTGGTTGTCATATGTTAGTAGAACGTTTATAGTTAAATGAGCTGAACTCAACCTGAGGTGAAGTTGACTCCACACATCCACTGGAAATCATCTGAACACTAGTTGATTAAAAACTTTGCAAAATTGGATTCCAAAATTGAAAATAATTCAGAGTATTTTTTTTTTTTAAATCTAAATTGATGAACAGTTTGCCAATTGACAATTTCAACAATTATGTCACCTGCTGCTTTGGATTCTGATTGGCTATTAATGTTTTTATCATTGATCAGCTGGGAAATCATCGTTCTAAAAGCTTCTAACTTTATTGTTCCTCTGTTGTGTTAAAGCTGCAGTCTGTTATTTTGCCTCTTTGTCGCCATCTCTGTTTGAATCCTGCAACTGCAGTTATTTGTAGAATTATCCCATTACGTGGGTTGTACATTGGCACGGCTCCTCAGTGCAGATGAATCTAATGTTTGCTCTCAGTCACCACATCGGTGTGGATACTGTACATCGGAAACACAGATTCTACGTCTTGGAAGTATGACCAAAATAAGAATTTTCACCAGAAAATGTCATCTGAACAAATAAGTAACATGTCTGCAACTTTTGTTCTGACCAACAGAGAAAAAAAGCATTACAATAAATTGTGCTGCCAATGGTGATTAAATCTAACGATCGCTTAGATTAGTTGACAGCATCATCATTGTGTGACTGTGTATTCTGTGTGTATTAGTGTTATCTGTAGATTTCTATTTCTGTAGCCACTCCGCAGTACGAAGTCTTTTTCCAACCTTCTAACTGTGAAAATGCACTGGAATGGCAGTCAAACCCTTGACTTCCCACCAGTTGCTTGAACGCTTGAATTTCCAGTGGAAACCCACCAGTACCACCTGAATTAGAAAACATTGTTACAAGCTTACTGTTGTGAATTGGGCTAAGGTAAGTAATTTTTAACACTGCCTGGTTATGTACTTGCTCAAAAAATTTATTTTGGATAATTTTTAACCAAAAAAGTTACGGACTGCAGCTTTAATGTTATAGCTGTACTATTCTCATAGAATTAGATGGATTATTAAAACTTTATCATTATCATTATTGTTATCATCCAGTATAAATTAACTTAAGTTGGTTTGCAGGTCACAGCTGGTTTAATCTGGTCAACAACCCTGTAAAAATCATACTTTTTTGTTTGTTTGTAGTAAGATCAATGAGGTCAGGATGGGCATGTGAATGTCATTTCACAGCTACAGAACAACCCTAATCAATGCAATGTACTGAAATATCTTACATTTTTCCTCGCCCACCATTTTCCACTATATATATAAATATGTGTGCCTGTATTAATTGTTAATTGAGAACATTTACAAGAAACCATTTCATACTCATTTTCCTAATTCCCCTGAGGGAGGAGAGCTAGAGATTTTGTCATCTTACGAGAAAAGAATGTATTGAATCAAAGCGGAGCCCATTGATTCATAATGAAGTTGTGTGATATCTCAGATTGGATAACAGGACTGGATCATTATGCTTTCACACAGAAAACGAAGGTCTGAAAACCCAAGACTATATTGATTTTTTCCCCCTATATGATTTGTATGAAAGGGTGCATTTCATCAGGGTTTAGTCATGAAACATCACCTCCCGGCCCTGTGGGTAATGTGGCTGTACCGCCCAGGAAATTAAATTAGGAAATTAGAGCTGCAGTATTTAAATGAGACTCCCAGCAGCAACTCGTTTCCTGTGTTTTACTGTTCAGCACTGACCCCACTGAAAGCACTGTGAGGCAATTAGCATCACTAAATGACATACGCTAGGTTTCAACTTTTCATTATGTGAATGATGAGCCATGTATAATTAAAAAAAGTATTGATAAACACATACCTGAGCATCAGCAGGGCATGCTGCCAGGATGGCTTTCATAATTACAATATCTTCCTATCTCTCTTCACCGAAGGCCAGAAGTGACTAAGGCATTCTGATAAGAGAATAAGAGAGGTCATTTTAAAGCAATTACACAAAATGAGCAGACAGTTTCTATTAATCTAGGTTATTTCCTGGTTCTTAAGTAGCATACACGTACAAGCACAGTGCAAGCATTACTCTTTCCAACAGGAGCTTTTAAAGTGCGGTTTTCGAATTTTTCAACAAGCACTCTACATAGACGTATTTTGAGTACGCTGTGCACATTTAGCTGTTTTGTTTCATTTAAAATCTATGTTTTTACATCTTACATACCTATAAATGTACATCAACTTCACTTGGACAATTCATTTTTGTGATTCCCGCTGGTGCGCAGAGGTAGTGTGCCTCGCTATGCCGCTTGTTGTAATGTTTCATCCGGCCTAACTGAACCCGCTGGCCTGTCTACCTGGCGGTGTTTGTGGTGTCGATGCTGCGGACAGAGTGTCTGTGGCCTGACAGAAGTATTTTGTGATGTGGTGGACGTCGTTGTCAGGTTGTCCCACCTGCCTTTTGGGCTCTGGTTGATGCTGAGTCATCAATTGTTCCTGTTTGCCACTTAAGTCCTGGAGTTTGCACTCGTTTGGACTCTGTGGCGTTCAAGGTGCAGTTTTACGTGGGTTTCTTGGTGTGCTGCTCCATGAGGGACTATGTGGTTGCTGTACTTTTACTCTACTGCTCCTGCTGCATGGACTTTTGGTCAGAGAATTGTATATTTCTCACTCCGGACTATGCATTTGATTCCAAATCCATGATTGTCTGTGATGTTTGGTTTGTATGCTATATTGTTTCTTGTATTTTTCTCTTTTTGCTGTGTTCATGTTTTGATTTGAGAAGCGCTTTGAGCTCTGAATAGGCGCTATATAAATTAAAATTCTTATTATTGTTACTATTATTATAGATTTGTCCATTAAAAGAAAAACAGATAAGCAGGTTTGAGTAATTTCAGTTCATTGCTCTGTTCTAAAACCTTGTGAGCTCCCTACATAGGAGTCATAGGCGCTTCTGTTTCATAAGTTGGTTTTGTCTCACTCAGCTCCCTAGGTAAAGAATCAGTATATTGTGTACATCAGGGGTGTCCAATCCTGCTCCTGGAGGTCCACTGTCCTGCAAAGTTTAGCTCCAGTCCCACATAAACACACCTGAACCAGCTTATCAAGGTCTCACTAGGCATATTAGAAACTTCCAGACACGTGTGTTGAGGCAAGTTTGATCTAAACTCTGCAGGACAGTGACCGACTTTGGACACCCCAGCCGCCGTTCATAAGTTCTATCTTAAATTGGAACGTAAAGTCCACACTAGTGGCTTAGTAACTACTAGCTATTTTGTAACTATCTCTGAACTTTTTTCGGTTGCACCATTTGTTCTTAAGGCAGAACGTAGCTAGTAGCTCGTAAGGTCTCCGTAAAGTAATGCGTAGTCCCATAATATGACGTTTACCCTCAGTGATCCTTCAAATACATGAGCAGAAGTTGTTGAAATTCCATGAATTTCAGTTTATCCTTCATTCTGACTTATTTTGTCCCACATGGATAACAGTAAAAATAAGTTTCCATTAAATATATTAGGCTAGCCTACTATTTAATCGTGAATGTTTTTATATGAAATAAATTCAGAAACTGTAAGAAACAAAATTAATAAGAATCAATAAATAAATACTGATACAAAAAAACATAAGAAATTACATTTATTGTTATGACTGATTTTATTTAACATGAACAACATGGGACCGATGCACACAGCGGTGCGCTGTTTAGGATGTGTTAATGTTAAAGAGTGGCTAACAAAGTAATCTTTTCACATAATGTTCCCTTTCTTAAAGGTGCCCTAGAATCAAAATTTGAATTTACCTTGGCATAGTTGAATAACAAGAGTTCAGTACTGGAAAAGACTACATGATTTCAAACCCCATTGCTTCCTCCTTCTTATGAATCTCATTTGTTTAAAAGACTTCCGGAAAACACGCGGATCTCAAATAACACCGACTTTAGTAACAGTCGGGATAATTAATATGTATGACCCCAATATTTGCATATACCAGCCCAGTTAAGGCATTAGACAAGGAAAGGCAGTATTAACGTCTGGATCTGTGCACAGACAAGGTAAGCCAGCAAGAACAACAGTGAAAAATGGCAGATGGAGCAATAATAACTGACATGTCCATGATAGCATGATATTTTTAGTGATATTTGTAAATTGTCTTTCTAAATGTTTCATTAGTATGTTGCTAATGTACTGTTAAATGTGGTTAAAGTTACCGTCGTTTCTTACTGTATTCACGGAGACAAGAGTCGTCGCTATTTTCATTTTTAAACGTGCAGTCTGTATAATTCATAAACCCAACTTCATTCTTTATTAAACTCTCCAACAGTGTAGCATTAGCCGTTAGCCACAGCATAGCCTCAAACTTATACAGAATCAAACGTAAACATCAATATAAATACAATACTCACATAACTCGAAGCATGCATACAGCATGCATGACGAACATCTTGTAAAGATCCATTTGAGGGTTATATTAGCTGTGTGAACTTTGTAAATGCACTGTAATATAGTCGAGAGCTCGTGTGGCAGGGAGCAGGCGAATTAAAGGGGCGGCGCGCTGCCATCAGTGTAGTTAATGATGCCCAAAATGGCAGTTAAAAAAATTAATTAAAAAAAATCATGGGGTATTTTGAGCTAAACTTCACAGACACCTTAGACTTATATTACATCTTGTGAAAAAGCATTCTTGGGCACCTTTAAAATGTAAGAGAGTGTAAATGTCAGCAGCATCATATATGTGTAAAGAATTAAGTCTGTCAGGTAAAACAAGAGCTTATTGATGCAGTTCAGTCAGTCTGCTATTCTATTCCAACCGTTAGCCTACTCTTGATAGGAAGCTTCCGTAAATATTTAGTGTATACGTAGAGTTACACTTCAACTAAATTTAATGGTGCAACACAAAAATATTTAGTAGTGCGTAAGTTGTAACTTTGTGCCCATTTACGTCAAAACAGGCTACGTTGTAACTTACGACAGCTGGTGCAACCAGCCCCTGGTGTACATGATCAAGGACCCTGGCTCACTACACACTGGGACACTAAACGTTTCCATCCACCTATTTTTGTGAATTTTATCACATAAAGTAATGGATGGAAACACCAAGATGTGCATAAATTTGAAAAAATGCGCATAAAAAATTGAAGAGGATAATTTTTTTTATCCAATAATATATTAGAAGGCTCTCTGGGTTCCTTTAATCTGATTCAGTTGTGACATTCTGCACTCAATTATTTTTGTATAATAACTGCTAAAGCTGATGGACAAAATCAAGTCTCGCCCTACTTTTTTTTTTCTTTTTCGAGAAGCTGTTTCACTCAGAAATACATTACAATAGGGAAGAAAAAACTTCACTTTCGTGCCTACATTAATGTCTGTATGAACCAGAAGTTGCAACCGATTTTACTTCAGTGTTGCTACATTTCCAAGTGAAATGTATGGAAGCTTGAAGAATTGTGAGTTTATATCTCACACTTCTGACTTCTTTTCTCAGAATTGTGAGATGTAAACTCGTAATTGTAAGTTGCAATGTCCAATTCAGAGGAAAATAAGACTTTTTTTCTCAGAATTCCGAGTTTATATCTCGCAATTCTGATTTTACAAGATGTAATTTTGACTTTATATCACGCAATTCTGAATTTTATAACTCGCAATTGAGAGTTTATATCATATGGAAGCAAGCCATTTCTGCCACTAAATAAACAAAATAAAAACAGTAATTGCGACTTTTTCCTCACAATGGCGAGTTATAAAGTCAGAATTGCAAGAAAAAAAAGTCTATAACAATTGTGAGGAAAAACTTTTTTCTCGCAATTCTGACTTTTTTCTCGCAATTGCGATTTTATATCTCAGAATTCTGACTTTATATCTCACAATTGTGAGTTATAAAGTCAGAATTGCAAGAAAAAAGTTGCAATTCTGACTTTATAACTAACAATTGTGAGGAAAAAAAGTCAGAATTCTGAGATATAAACTCGCTATTGCGTCATATAAAGTCACAATTGACTTTTTTCTCGCAATTCTGACTTTTTTCTCGCAATTGCGATTTTATATCTCAGAATTCTGACTTTATATCTCACAATTCTAACTTTATATCACGCAATTGCGAGTTTATATCTCAGAATTCTGACTTTTTTTCCTCACAATTGTGAGTTATAAAGTCAGAATTGCAAGAAAAAAGTTGCAATTCTGACTTTATAACTAACAATTGTGAGGAAAAAAAGTCAGAATTCTGAGATATAAACTCGCTATTGCGTCATATAAAGTCACAATTAACTTTTTTCTCGCAAATCTGACTTTTTTTCTCCCTATTGCGAGTTTATATCTCAGAATTCTGACTTTATATCTCGCAATTCTAACTTTATATCACGCAATTGTGAGTTTATATCTCAGAATTGTGACATTATAACTCGCAATTGTGAGAAAAAAAGTAAATTGTGAATATAAACTCGTCAGAAAAAGTCAGAATCTGAGATAAAAAGTCGCAATTACTGTTTTTATTTTTTTTTTAGTGGCAGAAATGGGCTTCCATAATATCACACAATTCTGAGAAAAAAAAAGTCAGAATTGCGAGATATAAACTTGCAATTGCAAAGAAAAAAAAAATCAGAATTATGAGATTAAAAGTCACACCTTTTTATTTTTTATTTAGTGGTGGAAACAAGCTTCCATAGAAATGGAATATTGAATGAGAAAAATAAAATAAAATTTGAATTGTAGCTCACCTCCTCACCATCTCTAACCTGCAGGAAACTGACGCTTAGGGCAGTGGTTAAGGACGTTCTGCCCAAGTCATCAAATTTACAACATGAGAGAAGGAATGCCAATCCAGAGGGGAAGCAGATTTACAAATTTTGATTAAAAATGAACTTGCATGGATTAATTGTTAACCACAAGAAAAGTGTGCTAACAAAGAGGTCCATTTTGATTTCATGCAGGCTTTAATAAAACAAAAAGTTAAATCCATATTTAATTCAGTTTATTTAATTAGCTGTGTAATAAGTGGAGTCCTATACAATAAGCCGATAATTCTCACAAAATATTATTCAGCACATTACTCCTTGTGTGTGTGTTCCTGCATATGTCCTTGTTTACATCTGCTGTAGTCTCTCTGGAATAGAAATATATTTACAGTTATAGCAGAGCGAACTAGCGAGAGAGAGGAGCAGAAGAGATATAAAATGAGAGCGGAGCTGGAGGTTATCGGTTTGGATTTGGTCACTCGACGCCTACTGAGTGCAGAGGGCAAGTCCTGCCACAGCCCTGGGGAAGAACGGCAGACGAAAATGAGATGTACAGCATGTCAGGCGAAAGAAATGCGAAGAGGGAGAGAAGACAGATGGAATCTGTGAGCATCTTTGGCCTCAGAGGAGAGCTGAGAGGTCAGCTTATAAGAATTTGGCTGGTGTTACTGCAGAGGTGGTCAGCTCCCACATAACTCTCCCCTCATTCCCTTTTCTCCATTTTTTTTCATTACAACCTTCACAAGAACCTTATTACATTCTCCACTTTGTTCTTAACTGGAAAACTTTAGGGTGTATGCATAAAAATCCAAAATATCATATTTATTTTATTTATTTTTACATATCGTATTATTATTATTAATTTAAAGCAAAAGTACACACAAATATGAAATTTCAGTCATAATTTACTTAACTCATTTACCTAACTTTCTTTAATGTAACACAAAAAGCAACACTGGTGTGGTACTAATATGCAGATATGTAGAAGAACTTGAATATTGTTATATCTTGTTTACTTGTTCGTCACCAACCTTGTTTACTTGCACGTTTAATGAAGGGGTACCATTTTTAGCTTTCGTAGAGAGTACTAGGACACTTGTAAACAAACCGTTTTTCTTGAAGGTGTGTGTGTATCAGCAGAAGGGCTTTGACATTGGTAGATTCTTGTCCACAGGGAGTGTGGAGTGATGTCTGTGACAGGTGTCGGAGGGATCTGTCAATACCTGTGGCTTTGACAAGAAGCACCCATTTGTATGTGCATGTGTGTTTGTTCTTGAAGACAGAGTTTACGCTCAAATAATCATAATGTGTTTGTTCATGCATTTGATATGCATAATTGTTTGTGCAACACAATATTTTTCAAGGTTTAGATTCAAGGTTATTTTTCATTCAACATTAGCGCATATGTTTCAATCAATCAATCAATCAATCAATCAATCAATCAATCAATCAATCAATCAATCAATCAATCAATCAATCAATCAATCAATCAATCAATCAATCAGTTGGTTTCAAAGGTAAAACAACAATCAAGTTGCCTGCAGGCTTCAAGGTTTCATTCAAGTACTTTTGGCTCAAACCAATATTCTTATAAATGAGTAGTATTTTCAGACAAGCTTTTCATGTTTTACAAGTGTGCAATTTTGTATTCATATGATCAGTACACAAATGTGTACAAACTAAGCAATTACAACTTTATTATACCCACATAGCTTCCCACTGTTTCAAGTCCAAATGATCATTCCAATACAGGATCAAATTAACAGGAGCTCACTTATTTATCTCTCTTATTGTATTTGTACATCTGATATACACTGCTTTTAAATTAAATGAACACTTTTTAATCAGAGAATAGCATCAAGTTCTGGGATATTGATCAGGTCAGTTAAGTAGCAGAGGGGGTTGTTAATCAGTTTCAGCTGCTTTGGTGTGAATGAAATGAACAACACATGCACTAGATGGGCAACAATGAGACAACCCCCAAAACAGGAATGATTTTACGGGTGGAGGCTACTGACATTTTTTCCCTACTCATCTTTTCTGACTGTTTTTCACTAGTTTTGCATTTGGCTAGGGTCTGTGTCACTACTGGTAGCATATAGCGGTAGCGATACCTGGACCCTACAGAGGTTGCACAGGCAGTCCAACTCCTCCAGGATGGCACATCAATACGTGCCATTGCCAGAAAGTTTGCTGTGTCTCCCAGCACAGTCTCAAGAGCATGGAGGAGATTCCAGGAGACAGGCAGTTACTCTAGGAGAACTGGACAGGGCCATAGAAGGTCCTTAAACCATCAGCAGGACCGGTATCTGCTCCTTTGTGCAAGGAGGAACAGGATGAGCACTGCCAGAGCCCTACAAAATGACCTCCAGCGGGTCACTGGTGTGAATGTCTCTGACCAAACAATCAGAAACAGACTTCATGAGGGTGGCCTGAGGGGCCGATGTCCTCCAGTGGGCCCTGTGCTCACTGCCCGGCACCATGCAGCTCGACTGGCAATTGCCATTGATCACCAGAATTGGCAGGTCCGCCATTGGCGCCCTGTGCTTTTCACAGATGAGAGCAGGTTCACCCTGAGCACATGTGACAGAAGTGAAAGGGTCTGGAGAAGCCGTGGAGAACGTTATGCTGCCTGAAACATTGTTCAGCATGACCGGTGTGGTGGTGGGTCAGTGATGGTCTGGGGAGGCATATCCATGGAGGGACGCACAGACCTCTACAGGCTAGACAATGGCACCCTAACTCCCATTAGGTATCGGGATGAAATCCTTGGACCCATTGTCAGACCCTACGCTGGTGCAGTGGGTCCTGGGTTCCTCCTGGTACACGACAATGCCCGGCCTCATGTGGCTAGAGTATGCAGGCAGTTCCTGGAGGATGAAGGAATTGATACCATTGAATGGCCCCCATGCTCACCTGATCTAAATGCAATAGAACACCTCTGGGACATTATGTTAATTTTATTGAGCAGTGTATTTCTTAAGGTTTTGTGGCCAAAGCAAGTGGTACTTCCTTTGGCGCTACTGTTATTGTTCATGATTCTTCAGCTTCAGGATTGGGGTTTGGTTATTGTTGGGAGTTGATTATTATTAAAACAGATTTCAAATTTTTATTTTTGTTATATTAAGTTTTACTTCCTTTACTGACATTTTAGACCTACATATTACAGTGATTTCTGAAGGATCATGTGACACCGAAGACTGGAGTAATGATACTGATTACATTTTAAAATATATTAAAATAGAGAGCAGTTATTTTAGATTGTAATAATATTTACAATAATGTAACAATAATACTGTTACTTACAATACACTATATTCTTGCCTTTATTTAAATAAATGCAGCCTTGGTGAACATTAAAAAACATTAAAAAATCTTAATTGTTTGTGACCAATAGTGTACATACTTACTTTAAAATGTGAAAATCCTTCATTAAAATATGAATTACTAAGTTTAAACATTTGATGAAAGTTAATGTACTTTGTTTACTGAGAATGCAACAATGTAAGTGAAGGTATGAAATATGAGAACATTTGATGTGTGAAAAATCACTTCTCTCTTTAAAAATCATACTTGTTAAAGGTCCCGTTCTTCGTGATCCCATGTTTCAAACTTTAGTTAGTGTGTAATGTTGTTGTTAGAGTATAAATAAAATCTGTACAATTTTAAAGCTCAAAGTTCAATGCCAAGCGAGATATTTTATTTAACAGAAGTCGCCTACATCGAACGGCCAGTTTGGACTACATCCCTCTACTTCCTTCTTTAATGACGTCACTAAAACAGTTTTTTGACTAACCTCCGCCCACCGGAATAAACAAGAGTTGCGTTTGTAGAGTGTGTTTGTCGCCATGTCATCGAAACGCTGTTATTTTCATCCCGCAGTCCAATCACCGGGTCTGATTCCGGCTCAAATTGATAGGGTAAAATTAAAGACATGTTTACAATAACACTGAGCGCATGCATCTCCACGTTATGGTAAGAGGCGTGACCTTTCCGGGCAAGATGCGCTAAGAGCTGCTGTCGAATCACAACACAGGAACCGCTGGCACAATCAGAACTCGTTACGTATTTCTGAAGGAGGGACTTCATAGAACAAGGCCCGTTTTTATGACAGTGGAAACAGCGGTATACAGATAAGTAAATTATGTTAAAAATACTGTTTTTTTTTACACGCGAAACATGAACACATGTTATATTGCACACTATAAACACAATCAAAGCTTCAAAAAACCACGAAAAATGGGACCTTTAACAGAATATTTGTATTGTGAATTACTTCAAATCAAGCAGAAAGTCTGTCAAATGTATTATAAATAGCATGACAAATTAATCATCCTGCATGAGTATGAAAGAATAATTTTTTTATAAACAATTCCTTTTCTTATTCAAGTTAATTTCTGACACTGTTCTTGAAGGCCCCATTAATGGACCCTTAAAGGATTAGTTTACTTTAGAATGAAAATTACCCCATGATTTACTCACCCTCAAGCCATCCTAGGTGTATATGACTTTCTTTTTCCAGATGAATACAATCAGAGTTATATTAATAATCATCCTGATGCACCTAAGCTTTATAATGGCAGTGCACGGAAACCACCTGTTTGAAGCTCAAAAAAGTGCATCCATCCATCATAAACGTACTTCACATGGCTCCGGGGGGTTAATAAAGGCCTTCTGAAGTGAAGCGATGTGTTTGTGTAAGAACATGTTATGAAGTAAATATACTTCAATATACTTCAAAATAACTAGCTTCCGCCAGACCACCTTCCGTATTCAAAGGTGCCTTAGAACATCTTTTTAAAAGATGTAATATAAGTCTAAGGTGTCCCCTGAATGTGTCTGTGAAGTTTCAGCTCAAAATATCCCATAGATTTTTTTTTAACTGCCTATTTTGGGGCATCATTAAATATGAGTCCCATTTAGGCTGCGGCCCCTTTAAATGCTCACGCTCCCCGCCCACGGAGCTCGCGCTTGCCTTGAACCAGTGCATAAACAAAGTTCACACAGCTAATATAACCCTCAAAATGGATCTTTACAAAGTGTTCGTCATGCAGCATGTGTAATCGCGTAAGTATGGTATTTATTTGGATGTTTACATTTGATTCTGAATGAGTTTGATAGTGCTCCGTGGCTAAAGCTAACATTACACACTGTTGGAGAGATTTATAAAGAATGAAGATTGTGTTTATGCATTATACAGACTGCAAGTGTTTAAAAATGAAAATAGTGACAGCTCTTGTCTCCGTGAATACAGTAAGAAACGACGGTAACTTTAACCACATTTAACAGTACATTAGCAACATGCTAACGAAACAATTAGAAAGACAATTTACAAATATCACTAAAAATATCATGATATCATGGATCATGTCAGTTATTATTGCTCCATCTGACATTTTTTGCTATTGTTCTTGCTTGCTTACCTAGTCTGATGATTCAGCTGTGCACATTAATACTGTGCACAGCTGTGCAGTATGTGTTAATACTGGCTGCCCTTGTGTGAATGCCTCGATCATGGGCTGGCATATGCAAATATCGGGGGTGTACACCCCGACTGTTACGTAACATGTTATGTTGAGATTCTCCTGTTCTTCGGAGGTCTTTTAAACAAATGAGATTTATGTAAGAAGGAGGAAACAATGGAGTTTGAGACTCACTGTATGTCATTTCCATGTACTGAACTCTAGTTATTCAACTATGCCGAGGTAAATTCAATTTTCAATTCGATGGCACCTTTCAACGTTACGCAAGAAAGTGTAACGCCTCTTGCAGTCTAAAACGCTTACGCTACATCCTACGCCTTCTGTATTCAACTTATGAAACAATTTTTATTAATATTAATATAAGATTATTAATATAACTCTGATTGTATTTGTCTGAAAGAAGAAAGTCATATACACCTAGGATGGCTTGAGGGTGAATAAATCATGGGGTAATTTTCATTTTAAAGTGAACTAATCCTTTAACAACAACCAGTGGCATACAAAATCCCCCACTCTTTCTTTTTTAGCATCAAGTTTTTAGGAAACAGTGAAGCTGATGTGGCAAATGAACACTTCACCTTCTTGAAAACAGCAGTGTTGTTTTTTAATGCTAATTATCTTGGTGTTACCTCTGGTGTCACTGGTGTGATTTTGTGCAATCACACTGATAACAGGTGGCCAGATGGCATGCCATTTCTAACAAAGTGACAAGAAAAATGCTGCGGTTGTGTTTTCTGTTCATTTAGATCATTTGTAAGTAAAAACGCTATGTATTGGCTATGTCACAATATTCTCTTTAACATTCATGCATTTTAAAATGAATATGAAACTGTATGGATTGAGAATCTAACTGCATTTTAATATGTGTACACATTGGAGGAAGATGGAACTGGAATGCACAGCTGAAATGAACAGGTTTCATCACTGACGTCAGAAGGACATTTATTAGGATTAGTTGCAATCAGGGACTATGCCTAGAAGTGGAGATAATGTTATTGGAATGCTGAAATTAGGTTGTGGAAATGTTGTTAAAGGGCTCAGGCTGTATAACAAATAATGCAGTCTGAAAAGAACAAGTGCTTGTCTCTTGTGTGTGTGTGTGTGTGTGTGTGTGTGTGTGTGTGTGTGTGTGTGTGTGTGTGTGTGTGAGACACATGTTTATGTTTCTTTGTGCATCCTGTTACTATAGAGCAGAAGATCAACATGATACCACAGCCAGATTTCCGATGATCATACATCTCAACATATGCACATTCTAATTTAATGTCTACCATGCTGAATTAAAAGGTCCCTTAAGGCCTGCCAAGGCCTTTTGCACATACTATACATACACTCACAACAACACAGGAATTTTTACCCTCAGCATACCTGTGAATCTTCTGACCTTTTCTAAATGTGTAATATAGTATGTGTATTTCAGTCATGAAACTCTGGATGGCACAAGCTGATTCAGACAACATGGCACAAGCATATTGGCCTCTACTGTTTCTGCAACCAATAAGATTGCTTGCTCAACATTTAAATAGTCTGGTTCAGAGTTCACTGTTTCACTCCTCTGAAACCCTCCACCTCCCCCAGCTCCACCTGTCTAGATCTGCTATGGGATTTGTGTACGCCTATTCATGCACACAGCAGCATGTCTATGTCTTCTTTTTTTGGCACTAGCAAGTCCATACTTGCCCTGCAGATCTAGTCTAAAATAACATTGTCATATTCATTTAACATGCTAAAACTATTTAGAGTGTTGTCATGATTGAAAAAAGTGCTAGTTTTTTATGTTTCTCATGTATTATGTGTTTGGTAGGCATGTAGTGTTTCTTTACAAAGTGACATCGCCAACTACTGGCCTGACATAAATAATACAGCGTTTTAGTCCTTTGCCCGGATCAGTGTGAATGGGGATCATTTTGACAGCGTTTGCCATCTGTACATGAAAACTGCAAAGGAAAAACTTTTCGGTCCTTAGTACATTGTTTTCAAGTAAATGTACTCCTAAGTTTACTTACTGAACCTATAGTGAAATCAACTAAATAAAGTCTGCTGTAGAAATATTTGCCTAGATGTGTGAAAGATGTGTCTTTCTGCTGAATTACTTGTATTAACATAACAACAGTCTTCTTGTAGCTTATTTTATACAACTTACAGGCAAAAATGTAGTGCATATTTATTACACTATACTTTGAGTTATTTTGCCCTGGCATAAAAAAAGCTGCAAGTGTGTTTCTACTGAGGGAATGACAGTAAATTGGCCATCTTTCTCTCCTCTGACCAGTGTAATCAATCTCTCTATATTTTTTTTCCCTCTTTTTGAAAGTCATAGAAATGCGTTAATGGATTTTTCTTTTGCTGTTGGAACAAATCGAAACACAAAAATTGTTTCTGCTATGGTCTTTCCATTTACTTCTACAGATGCTTAGCCGGCTATAGTTATTTCCATGTTCCAAACCCAGAAGTGCAAACGAGACTATATCCCTGCTGTAAATTCTTTTAATGTGTATATATGTTTAAAATAATTTATTCTCGTAATTGTTTTGCTTGTAATTCCTATGGGGACAAATTTATTCTTAGTTTTTAAGAGTCCTCTGAGTGGCTCTTATGTAGATGTTGAAAGACAATGTCATCAAATGGATTACATAATTTTTTTAAAATTTTTTTTGGATGTGATGTGAGCACATATACACACACATACACACCCTTTCCAGTGCACACACTTCATGACAGAGGCCAGTATTACATGACTGATAGCATTAAATTGCTTTTATCCAAGTTTTTATCAGGATTTACCGGCCCCTAGCACCATTGGGTTCCGCCACCTCTGTTTCAATAAATCACGCTGGTGAGTGGTGCAGCGCAGCATAGAGAGAGAGAGAGGCTAAGATTGATGACCTGACCAAAAAACTGATGCCAGAACAGCCACACGGCGCTCTGATGGAGAAACATATGTACATTTTTAGGCCATAATAGAAAATGTCAATCTCAGCGAATGCGGCTGGAAACTGTATTTTTCATTACAGAGAAATGCCAACTCATTTCCTGTTTACAGACCTCTGATCAATCTCACAGCACAGACAGAACGACAGGCGACAGGTCAGGGGTGTCTGTAATGGAGAAAACAGGAGACTGAACCTTGTGCGCATGAACATTTTTGTGAGTGCATGTGGGTAATGTGCGTTTAAATAAGTTGGCGTCTAGATTTTGCTGAAAAAAAAAAATGTTTTCACCCACAGAAATGAAGAAAGTTACCTCATTGGGTTCAGACATCTTGAGATCACATGACAAATACTTTTTTATCTTTGTAACCTCCCTGCAATTTTGCTTAGAGAATAGATAATCCATGGCTGAAATTTTTTTTGCATTTCTTCAATGGCATTGGCTCTTTGATAATTCTTAGCTAATTTTAAAATAAAACTGATATTTTGAAGATACGCATCTTAAAACATCAGATTTGCTATTCATATTTATATGTTCTGTAGCTTAGCTGTGTTTCTGAGGTGGAAGAAGGCTGTTTTTGTAACATATGGAATATGATTTTTGAAAGACAAGTTGCTGTCTAATACAACACCCAGGTCTTTAACTGTAGGGGATGAAACAGTACATTGATATAGATGCAAATTTTATTTATTTTATAAAGAAATTCTGTGTACAATTAAAGTGAAACTTTAGTCTTATCCAAATGTAATAGAAGATAAAATCACTGGTTATGAAATAGTTATAAAATGACTGGTTATCCAATATTTTATATCTATAAACACTCTATCAACTTGGATAATTTAGAAATTTCATCTGGACATGTATCATCGGCATAATGAAATAGAAATTGCCTAAAAGCCTAAAATAGACTCTTGTGGCACTCCATAATTACTGACAGAAACTTGGATAGTTTCCCATTTAAATAAACAAAATGGTAACAGTTTGATTTGTACGATTTAAACCACCTTAATGCCTGTCACTGAATACCAGTGTAATTTTGTAACCGATCTAGTGTCAAACGCAGCACTGAGATCAAGGTGCTTCTCATTTCTTATTTGTGCATCCTTGTTTCCTTTCCTTACGTCTTAGCTCCACCCTCTTAGGATGTGAGAGAAGGATACACCTGTGTATCTTTGTTCATGACTCCTCAGGAAGCCTCCTCATTCCTCGCTTCCTTCAGTGCAGTTAGAGAATTGAGATAGAGGTCTGCATTCCCGCGGCTCTCCCGCGGGAACCGCGGGACCCGATAAGATTTCTTGCTGCGCGGGATCAAATTTTGAATGAAAGGCGGATTGCGGTCGGTAACTATAGAGTGCATTAGGCGGGAGCGGGCGGTCTGACAATAACCCGGTCGCTCCCGAGATGCTTTGACATCAGCGCATATGTGCTTGAACTTGAAGTGAACAAAACTTTCTGCAGTGGTGGCGTTCACACAGTCCCCAGTTCCCTGTCCTGAGAAACCTGTGTTCTTTGCATTAGAGACGTTCTGAAACGGTCGTCAGTCAGCGTCATTCTGTTCTTGCGTGGATGTTAAAAAAGATTTCATTTTGCAGTATAGCTAGTAAGCCAATAGTTTTCCTTAATGTAATTTTGGCTTAGCCTATAGTTTTGAGTGACATGTTGTAGGCTATTTAATTTAGCTTATTTTTCTCTGTGATATTTATCTTATTATTCTTTGTGACATTTTTTCTCTGACATTTGTTAAGGTGTTGACAGCATCATAGACAAATAACAAAAACTTATATGCAACATTTTATATTTGTTATCCCCAATCACTCTCTTTCTTTAGGGGAAGTTTAAACGCAACGCAAGATTCTGGAAACGATTTTTAGCGGGACCCGTCGGGTCTGGAAGAAAATCACTATATGCGGATAGCGGGTGAACACAGAGTGAATTTTAGGCGGGAGCGGGTTCATGCGGAATAGAACCATTGCGGGAGCGGGACGAACAAAACAGTCCCGCGCAGACCTCTAAATTGAGAAGCCCTTCAAGATGGCTGAGTTCGACTGGTTTCTGGGTCAGAGAAGCGAGGAAATGAGGAAGCATCAATTTGAGTATTGAGAATCACCCCCTGTAAAACTTGAGATGCAGCCTTGGTCAGAAGCTAGAAGAAAGTCATTTGTGATTTCAACTAGCACAGTTTCTGTGCTATGATGGGGCCTGAATCCTGATTGAATTGTTTCATAAGTTTCTTATTTATTTATTCATTTTTTTTGCAAGGAACAACACAGTTGAGCAGACAACTTTTTTTCTAGCATTTTAGACATAAATGGAAGATTTGAAATGATAAACTTATAAATGTACAATTTAAAGATTGTACATTTACAATTGTATTTCTGATGCTTTCTATTTTCTTTTTTTGATCATTTTATGAGATTGCAGAGAGGCTTGGTCCTGGTGGCTTTTAGAGTCATTTTTTTAGTGGGACATAGTGCTTTTCCACACGTTTTCTAAATACCTCTAAATGAGTTTGTTTTCATTTATGCTCTAGGTTACGAGTTTCTAGGTTACTTTTTCTCTATAACCTTTTTTAGTCTGATGGGTGCAACCATTTCTAAAGTACTAGAGGAGATAGTGCCCATACTGCTAGTCATTTTATCAAGTTCATTTGTGTATTGGGTTACACTCAGTAGCTTAGACAGATCAGGCATTATTTGTGAATCATTCTTTAAAGGTTGGGATAATTGTTCTACCTGGTTGATAACGTGGAGCAATATGGCAAATGTCAGCAGCATGTAGTAGCCTACGCATGTTACAAGGTGATCGATGACATCATCACTTTGACCCCAAAGCAAGGGCGTAGATTTGGTTTCAACTTTGGGGGGGTTGAACGTTGGTATGGTTGTATTGTATTGGGGGGGTTGTAACTGATGTATTTGAATACTGGGGGGGTTACCTCCCCCCCATCCTCCCCACAAACTACGCCCCTGCCCCAAAGGAGTTTAGTAAGTCTGTAAATGCAACTCCTAATGCATCATTTGTATTGTCTTTGTGAATGTTAAAATCAGCGACAATCAGAGCCTTATTGACATTGGCAGGTCGAAGAGAAAAACTGTTTTAGAAAATTAACATATAGCACCCTGGGGGTCTATATATGATAGCCAGAGCAAGAGATAGCAGTGATTTTTTTCTTATATCTGAAAGTGTAACATTTAGCACAATCACTTCAAATGAATTAAACCTGTGTCCTGTTTTCTGTATAATATTAAGAATATCTCTATAGATTGTTGCAACACCGCCGCCATGGTGCCTGATGGAGTCAATTCATTAAGACTGATATAGTCATTTGCTTTAAGCCAGACTCCAGTAAAGCAGAGTACATCGAAACTATTATCTGTGATCTATTTATATTAACTTAAAGTGACCCAAAAATTTTTATCTGCTTACCCCCAGGGCATCCAAGATGTAGGTGACTGTTGTAGAACAGTGATTTTTAACTCCAACTGTCAGTCGTATAATGCATGTCAATGGGAACACCATCTATAAGAGTCCAAAAAACATGCACAGACAAGTTCAAATTAAACTCTGCGGCTTGTGACAACACATTGATGTCCTAAGACACAAAACGATCGGTTTGTGCGAGAAACTGAACAGTATTTATATAATTTTTTACCTCTAATACACCACTATGTCCAACTGCCTTGTGCACGACATCTGGTGCGTGAGGTGTGTATGCACTCTGGCTTAGTTTAAAGGATTAGTCCACTTTCAAATTTAATTTTCCTGATAATTTACTCACCCCCCATGTCATCCAAGATGTTCATGTCTTTCTTTCTTCGGTTGAAAAGAAATTAAGGTTTTTGATGAAAACATTCCAGGATTATTCTCCTTATAGTGGACTTCAAAGGTCTCTCCAAACGGTTGAAGGTCAAAATTACAGTTTCAGTGCAGCTTCAAAGGGCTTTAAACGATATCAGACGAGGAATAAGGGTCTTACATAGTGAAACGATCGGTCATTTTCGAAAAAAAATACAATTGTATATGCTTTATAAACACAAAAGATCACCTTGCATATGCTTCCGCTTTCTGTATTCTTCAAAAAGCTTACGCTGTATGTCCTAACCTATCCTATTCTACTTACATAACAAATGGAACTGGCACTGCGTTCGTTACGTAAGTTGAATAGGGAAGGTGGAAGCACGTGCAAGGCGTTCATTTGTGTTTATAAAGCATGTACATAATTTTCATTTTTGGGTGAACTCTCCCTTTAAGTGTGAGTAATTCAATGTTTAGGAGCCCTAGCTTTAGAAATACGCTGTAAAAAAAAAAATCCCCGTAAAATTTAAAGGTAAAAAACCGACAGCTGTGGTTTCCAGAACTTTACCGTAAAAAATACGGTAGCAATGTTTTAGGTTTTACGGGACACTTAGTTTACTGTCTATTTTACAGTTCAAACCCGTATAATTAAAGGTTTATATTGTAATAATTATTTCTGTTTATTTTACACTCTGTAAAAAAAAAAAATCTGTTACATTTACGGTAAAAAAATCGTATTACATTAACTGATATAATGTTAATTTACCAACCTATTGAAGTTCTAATATCTATTCCATACCTTTGCAATACACTGACAACCACCAAACACAGTGGTGATGAGAGTCACATGATAAACAAAAGCTCATCACAAGCAGCTATTCCACAAGCTGGGAAGAACAATACTAATATATATAGAAGGTGCACACAGTGTCATTCACACAAACACTAAACACCATCATGGTAACAAACATGAAATTTAAAAAAAAAATGCAATAAACATTAATTTAACAACATTAGATGTAACATAAAACCCTAATCTACATAACTGTATTAGTTTTCACTTCCAAAAGATCTATTACAGTTATTCACCGTATATAGTACGGAAACTTTCTGTAAACCAATTAACTGTTTTTCACTGTAGCATTTTTACAGTCTTTTACTATTAAAATTACGGTCATTTTTTACAGTGTAGTTTTTGTTCACTTATTTTGTGATTTTCTGGTTTAATTATGATCAGATTTTTTCTAGATACTATAGTAGATGTATTATTTGACCTCACTATTTGGGGAACAGACACAGTATCTATAGCATGGACTACACACACACTTCTATAAATTAAGAGGGAAAAACAACCGTGATTTGAGGTTTAGTCATGTGGTGCGTAGCATCTTGGAGATGTTGTGCAACAAAAAATCTGCTCTGATTCTGCTGGGGTGCCGGCCATCAGCACGGGAGAACCTAGGTTGCTCTCAGAAAAGATTCCAATCAGCAGTAGGGGGCATATACACTCATGAGAGAAAGTCAGCAAAAAGGAGATTTGAAGAATGACTGTTGAAAAAGAGATGGCTGAGAGACATTACAAAAGAGAAAAGTCAGAGGACTATCTCTGGAAAAAGAAGGGTTGTGATCAGGCAAGAGCTTTAGTACCTGCGTTAATATTTGAAAAGCTTTCCAGCACTGAAGAGACCTAAGCGGGAAGGCCTGAAAACAGATGCAGAGGTTACGTAGTTTCTGCTCCATACGTGAGTAACATTGGTTTTGAGTGTGTGCTGCTGGCAACTAACAACAAACTCTTGCTTTTATCTTTTTGTTTACTGTATGTTCAGTTTTTGTTCTTCGTTTTCATTCATTCATCATCTTGGCTTTATTTTGCTTTGCTTCTTGATAAAGAGACATCCACTGAGTGTTCATGCATTTTGGGGGCGGAGCAATAAAGGGAGGGGTGTGTTTGTTTGGGTTGATTCCAAATAACAACAGTGTTCAACAATGATTCTCAGAAATTGCTTACTGCACCTTTAAGCTGGTCTCCTACCCTGGTTAAGTTGGTGTTGAACTTGTTTAACTGGTTGGCCAGCTGGTCTCCAGTGCCAAAAATCTGGCCAGGCTAAAAGATCAACTAACTACTTTTTACTTCAGGCTATGTGTTTGTGTGTCTGTGTGACAGTATCTTCAATGTCACCTGGTGGATTAGATGTTCTGAACTTCGTGTTTTATCTTAAAGACATGGCATCTCTATCAGACAAGGGACAAACAGATGAACACACACCCTCCTCTTCTCTCTCTCACATCTGCACACGCACAGCTTGACATTGATGAATACTTACATTGGTGTCTCCCTGTGTGCACACACACACTCTGTCTCTGTGCTCTAATTTAAACAGATGACTCTTAAATTGAACTGTAGATTACAACAATACACCCTCAACCACTTCCTCTGCGTGTGTGCCAGACTTAAATGCCATCAGAGGGAAATTTCCATATGAATTACACCAGTGACAAACACGTTCATTTTAAATGTTGCTGTGAAGCATTTATTCCCTTCCTAAAGTGGAATCTGTGTTTGAACAAGTCTCTGGGTTGCTGGTTACAGACATCCCGTGTCAAACCATTTCAGTGTTGTTTGAGTTGAGTTTCAGAGATTGCATTATAGTGTAGTACTCTGCTGTAGTCAGACTTTACTGGTGCACATTGCAGCTTATACTGGCCTATAAAGGTGCTCAAGAATATCCGTTTTACTTGCTACTACAGCAAGTGTCTCAAAAAAGCTTTCAAAGATTTGATGCCACAAATCCAGAGATTAGTTTTTCCTTAGAAGTGCTTATTGTAGGAGGTTGGAAACTTGTCACAGATGTTTCCTGTTGACTTTTATATGCAGATTGCAGTACTTTTTCGGAGCTGCATAACCCATGTTTTCACTGGCTTACCATGATGTAACTGACTATGTTACTCTGTGATTATGAGTCTCGCCATGTCCTTTTCAGATGTGACTAACATTACAAGGCATCTCTACCATAATTTGAGTATTTGTTCTAACCAGCACTACATTTTGTCAGTAACTTGGTTTCTTTGGCTAAATTCTGAATAGCATACTCTTGCTATTTCTTTGAAATTTATGCTAGTATTTTTATACCAACAAAGTGGGTAACCCTGTCCACTTCAAAAACTCATTGGATCGAAGCATTGCTCCTTGTGTATATTTAACCATCAAACATGGTTGAGGAGGGACTGACTGTGGAAGTTTAGTTATTATATAGCAGTGTTTCTCCAACTTTTTCTGCCATTCCCCCCTTTGGAGGTAGGGAAGGGTTCTGAGCCCCACCTGTCTCCAATCGCCCCAACAAAATGTTAATAAACTAGGCTTTAAGTTTAACTGTTAAAATGTATACATTTTAAAACATTACATTAAATAACAGAATTAAAAACTTTCAAATAGAGAAAATAAAAGTGCTATTATATTATCACTTTGTATTTTATTTATTATATACAAATTATAAATTAAATATTATTTGAGGGTTTTTTTTTACGCGACCATTGTTTCCCCTTTTGTTTCCATGGCGACGCGTTTGCTCTGAATGGTATGTAGAAAATACTTGCGGTTTGCCACACAGGCTAGTCCCACCACCTACAACACAAATGAATGTTTCTTCAAGTGCTTCCATGCTTGAAAAATGCGCAGAAAACTACTTTTAAACAGGAAATTACGGAATTTTACTGTACAAATTTACAGCGGGTCTATTCGAACGGGATTACCTGAGGTAATTTTTCCGGACCTTTTTACAGAAGGTAAATGTCGCCGTAATCTCTACTGTCATTGTCCGTAATGATTACCGAGATGGCACATTCAAAAGGGACTAAAATCACTGAGAAGCTCTGGTAATAATTACTTTACCCCCACCTCCCCATGTAAAACTAATCCCGTCCGAATAGGGTTAAGACAGATGTAACGCTTTTATTTCGTTTCTCCTTTTTTATTCAAAATATTCACAAACTTGCTTACCATGTCATCAACTATCTGATATTCCGATTCTCAAATATGTAGAAGTGAGTGTGTTTTGTCGTTTAAAAACGTTAATAAATGATCTTGATCTATAACGCGAGAGAAGCGCCGCCATGTTTGTTTGCGCAGCTGTTCAGCGAGCCCTCTCAGTCGGATTTATAGGACGTGAAATCATCGATTTCTCCCGAAATTCATGTAAGTAAGTGGCCGGTGATCTGGGAGAAAAATAGAGTAAACTTTATAGTACTTATACTATGTGTGTCTGATTTGAATAAAACAAGTCGGCAAATTATATTTGAATTGATTGTTACTGCTGCTTCCATCAGTATGTACTTTACAAACTCTAAATGTATTACTAGTACTTATGTATATTTAAATGTCTGACACCTAAAATAAAAAATATGTTGTTGAAAACACTGCATAGCTGTGATAAATGACAAGCGCTGCTGAACGCGTCCGTCTCTGGCTCAGCGCCAACCAAAGCGCGAAAGCACAGTTTGAATCTGGCAGTTAAGTGACGTCACTGAACGTTCTAAATCCCATATTTGGGACCGTACTCTCAGGGGCACATAAATAAAAATCCCATATGTGGGACAGGACTCAAAAGGTTAAAAGAGATGAGCAAGTATACAAAAATGACCAAATTTTATTTTGAAACCTCTAAGTATATTTAAGTTGAAATTAAGTAGTATTAAAATACAACTTTAAGTTTGTCTTATGTGTACTAAATTGCCCAAGTATACAGTACCTGTCTGTGTATAATTACATGTTGATTAGTGATATTAAAGTGTGCTTAATTTGTGTTATAAGTATACTATTTGTGTTATAAGTATATATTTTTGTTACAATATAAGTTGCATTATAAATATACTTTATTTCTGTTATAAGTATACTTTTATTTGTGTTATAAGTATACTTTATTTCTGTTATGAGTACCTTTGTGTTATAAGTACACATTTGTGATTTAAGTACTTTGAGAAACGCTCAATAACAATACACTTTGTTATATAGCAAATCTCTCAAATTCCACAAGGAAAATCATTTAAAGCACTATTTAAATACAGCTTGACTTATAAAACATTACAGCATGTAAGAAAATACAAGCTATTTTAGTTTTTCATGGTCTTTGGATACAGTGTGCTGTGAGTGTGTAGCGAGAATTATTCTGGGGGTGCGTTTCCTAAAGCCAACTATGGTCGCAAGTTCTGTCATTGCCAAAAGAGTTCAATGGAACTTGCGATCATAGTTAGCTAATGATGCTTTTATGAAACTCACCCCTGCTTGGCTGTCACACATTGTGTTGCATTTGGTGTGGATAGACAAATGGATTGACAAATTGCTTGCTGTTGCATTGTCTAACAGGCCAGCTAGTACGAACAGTGCAGGTACAGTAAACCTCACTACCCCACCCTCAAGAGCACTAGCAACTGACACTAGAGGCTGTGGTCTTTAAAGGGTTAGTTCACCCAAAAATGAAATTTCTGTCATTAAGTACTCACCCTCATGTCGTTCCACACATGTAAGACCTTCGTTCATCTTTGGAAAAAAATTAATATATTTTTCCACACATGATGAAATTAATATATTTTTGATGAAATCCGAGGGTATCTGATCCACACATAGGCAGCAACGTCATTGCACCTTTTGACGTCCAGAAAGGTAGTTAAAAACATGGTTAAAATAGTCAACGTGCAGTGGTTACTTTTTGTGCGCAAAAACAAAACAAAAATAACAACTTTATTCAACAATTTGAACCGTTGTCATACGTAGTGAACTCAGTGCAAGCTTCCTTGTCTACGTCCGAATGCCAGCTCATTATTGGCCGGATTATTGACCTGTGTCAGCATCACATGCATGCGTCGTGCTGCTCACGTGTTCAGCTTCGGCCAATACTGAGTTAGCGTTCGGACGTAAACAAGGAAGCCTGCACTGAGTTCATTATGTATGACAACAGTTCAAATTATTGAATAAAGTCGTTATTTTTGTTTTGTCACGTTGACTATTTTAACCATGTTTTCAACTTCCTTTCTGGAAGTCAAGAGATGCATTGACATTGCTGCCTATGTGTGGATCAGATACCCTCGGATTTCATCAAAGATATCTTAATTTGTGTTCCGAAGATGTGTGGAACGACATGAGGGTGAATTAATGACAGAATTTTCATTTTTGGGTGAACTAACCCTTTAACGTCCACGTTACCGTGCCCACCTCCCATGGTGATTGACACTGATTCAAATCCTGCTTGGAGCAGATGAGTTAGACAAGTTCCATTTGGTGCTGTCATCCGAATAAGTGAGGTTTAGGTGGGGTGAGTGTGACTGTGGGCATCTATTAAGAAATGTGCAGGTAAACCTCACTCCCCTGCCCTCAAGAGGTGCACTAGCGACTGACGTTAAAGCATGTGGTTTTTTAGTGCCCTTGTTAGGCCTGTTGGATTCGAATCCCACTTGGACCAGGTACATATGCATCAGACAGTTTGTGGATGGTAAATGTGAAATTATGTTAATTTGCACCTCTATGTGGGTGAACAAAGTTCATTTTAATGTGTGGATGATAAAATCTTTTTTAGGCAGCCAAAACTAGATCAACCAGGCTGTTGTTTCTTGCAAAGGTGAGGTGTGATTGGACTTTTTCATCATATCCCCTACTCCCACATTGCTATAGGACCTTCAGATCAAATCCTGACAAAGTCCCACCATCTGTCAGTGATAAAAATCTTGCTCGTTATCACTTTTTCAAAGATGTTAATTCACTGTTAATGGCTTCACATTTCGACAGGTTCTCTGGCTTCTAGATTGAGTGTTGCCTCTTGAGGTCATCTTTAGTTCTGTTTCAACCATTGGTGCTTACAGGAAGACAGCATACCCCGTTTCTCAGCATCACTCTCTATTTAGAGCACCTGTCTGGGTAAACAAAAAGAAAAGAACAAGAAAAAGAGAAAGAGAGTAGTGGGAGAATGTGCAGCGAAATTGAAAAGCTGAAAGAAAATGAGTTTTCAAACGTATTTCTGCCAGGGGAATGCAGCATGGCTGTTTGGGTCCCTCAGATGGTGAACTGTTGTGGAGGTGTTATAATCATTAGTCCAGATAGAGAGACAGCCGCACTGTCTATCTGCGGCAGGGAATCTATTAGAGTATTGCAGATGTTCTTTGCATGAGGGAGACAGGTCTCTAAAGATAAGACGCAAAACAAATGTGCTCTAAATATTCGAAAGGCCCCTGACTGAGAGAGATGCTGATTCAGTACAATACTGGCTGAAGGATCATGAGTAGAAAATCTCAACTGAGAAAGAAAATTACGAAAAGATTGTCACCAGTGGCTTCCAATGCATGAATGAGGTCTCATGTGAAAATTTCAAAAGATTATTTATTAGCATGTTTGAAACTTTTTGTGAATGTGTATAGTGTACAGCAGAGGTTTTTAACCGCACTCTCAAATGCTCATGAAGAAGAATGCTGGAGAGCCCTGTGCATTCGGTTGAGTCATGTAAGTGGTTGTTGCAACCTGATTTCTTGTCTCATGACGAAAATCGTCGGGAATCGACTCCTCGTCGTAAGTCCAACTCCGTATCGGCTGAGCTACCGAGCAAGCTCGGTCATGGCCAAAAAAAGTGAAACATGTAGAGTCGGTTAAGCGACGCATAGTCCAAAGTACGTTCGTTTACAAATCGGGCACTCCGTTAAGAAGCGCTTTGAAGTCGTAACATCATATTGCGCGAGGAGACGCGAAAACGAGTCTTTATTCATTCATAATCCAACCCCGGCCGTCATCAAATCCGTGTGTGAAAACGAGCAAAAGTGCCTATTGACGTTTTACCGGCCTCTAGCGTTCATTTCTGTCGGAAACTGCAGCGAGACGTACTCATCGGTATGTAATTTTGTGTCTCACGAAAACGTGCCCATGGGTACGTCTCTACTATGAGACCAGGTTAAATATACTTGCACCTGGGCTCAGAATGCTTTTATGACGCGAGATTAGTGTAAACACAGCCCACTGCGAACACCCTTGTAACTCGCTTCAACCTTATTGAACTTTATGAATGATTAATTTAGGTTTAAGTGTGTAAAGGAACTGGAAGCAAGCAGAGTACGGGTGTTTCTAAAGCACATAGTGCCATCTGTTTTTAAAAACTAAGCTCAGAATTTATTCAAGAGAGAATCGTGATTCATCGGAAAATATCATCATCGCTCCAGATTCTTTGTATCGTGAATTGAGAATCGATGTATTGTCCCAGCCCTAGTTTATACTATTTTCAGTGTCAAGCCTATTGCAATTAGCAGTTCATTACATTTTTCACGTGAAGCAGATAAAAAGTCTTAAGGGTCAAAAAAATGGCACAGCAGACAGCATTTTTTATGTTTCATTATTTATTTTAAGGTATCTGCATCTCCTGCACTGCTCCAATAAAAGGACCTGCCTCTTTCCAAACTGATTGCAACTAGATGGTAGAGTCTTTTTGTGTTTCTAGGAGAGGCATTGGCTAGTCAGGCCAGTTAGAGATTAAATTAAATATCTTCATTTTTCCATTATACACACACATTTTCCATTAAAACTGAACTTAGTTTATAAAACTTACCCAAGATCAGTTAAAACCATATTAGACATTGGTCCATGTGCTCACTAGATCAATGCACCCCTAAAGGTGAACCACTGAATTTTGAAACGTATATACCTTTAATATGGCATAATAAAGCGTAGGTTACTGAAATCACATAACTTGGTGAGTTTGTTACGCATTCCAAACCACTGATACTTTATGTAACTCATTTGAAGATTTATAAAAGTTTCAAAGCTTCATGAAGCAGGATTTCAAAAGCACCCATCACTAGTGTTCAGTCTTGAATTTGTCTTCCCTTTTATAGAAGCAAACTGTTGTTATTAAAGAGTGTTTGAGTTATTTAGTCTCTGTTCCTTACCTGCTTGCTTTCAGGTCCAAATTCTCTTGGACAACTTTAGAATTCTCAGACCTGAGTTCAAACCCTGAGTTAAATCAGACCTTATAAGCTTTAAACACATACACTCACCTAAAGGATTATTAGGAACACCATACTAATACTGTGTTTGACCCCCTTTCGCCTTCAGAACTGCCTTAATTCTACGTGGCATTGATTCAACAAGGTGCTGAAAGCATTCTTTAGAAATGTTGGCCCATATTGATAGGATAGCATCTTGCAGTTGATGGAGGTTTGTGGGATGCACATCCAGGGCACGAAGCTCCCGTTCCACCACGTCCCCAAAGATGCTCTATTGGGTTGAGATCTGGTGACTGTGGGGGCCATTTTAGTACAGTGAACTCATTGTCATGATCAAGAAACCAATTTGAAATGATTCAAGCTTTGTGACATGGTGCATTATCCTGATGGAAGTAGCCATCAGAGGATGGGTACATGGTGGTCATAAAGGGATGGACATGGTCAGAAACAATGCTCAGGTAGGCCGTGGCATTTAAACAATGCCCAATTGGCACTAAGGGCCTGAAGTGTGCCAAGAAAACATCTCCCACACCATTACACCACCACCACCAGTCTGCACAGTGGTATTAGGGCATGATGGATCCATGTTCTCATTCTGTTTACGCCAAATTCTGACTCTACCATCTGAATGTCTCAACAGAAATTGAGACTCATCAGACCAGGCAACATTTTTCCAGTCTTCAACTGTCCAATTTTGGTGAGCTTGTGCAAATTGTAGCCTTTTTTTCCTATTTGTAGTGGAGATGAGTGGTACCCGGTGGGGTCTTCTGCTGTTGTAGCCCATCCGCCTCAAGGTTGTGGGTGTTGTGGCTTCACAAATGCTATGCTGCATACCTCGGTTGTAACGAGTGGTTATTTCAGTCAAAGTTGCTCTTCTATCAGCTTGAATCAGTCGGCCCATTCTCCTCTGACCTCTAGCATCAACAAGGCATTTTCGCCCACAGGACTGCCGCATATTGGATGTTTTTTTCCTTTTCACACCATTCTTTGTAAACCCTAGAAATGGTTGTGCGTGAAAATCCCAGTAACTGAGCAGATTGTGAAATACTCAGACCGGCCCATCTGGCACCAACAACCATGCCACGCTCAAAATTGCTTAAATCACCTTTCTTTCCATTCTGACATTCAGTTTGGAGTTCAGGAGAGTGTCTTGACCAGGACCACACCCCTAAATGCATTGAAGCAACTGCCATGTGATTGGTTGATTAGATAATTGCATTAATGAGAAATTGAACAGGTGTTCCTAATAATCCTTTAGGTGAGTGTATACTGTAGGTGGAGTGAAACAAATACACAGCATTCCAAATTATTATGCAAGTGACATATCAGTAAGATTTCAGTACAATAAACATTCAGATTTTAGTTTTTCTAAGAAAGTGTTTGTTTGTTTATTGATCCATGTCTTTTTAGATAACTGGCATCAATCTCAGACAAAATAATTTGCCAGGTCTATGGAAACCCTACTTAGAGGTTGTTCCACATTATTAAGCAAGTTACAGTTCTTAAACAGGTATTTGAAGCTGCTGGTGTCTCTGGAGTCTCAAGAAGCTCTCCATGCAGGCTGGCAGTTGTGCGTAAAGATGCATTTCAGCCACTCCAAACCAAAGCTCACAAAGAGAAACATTTACAATGGGTGAGGAAATACATTTTCAAACAGATTTATTGCTGTGGTGTTTTTTTGCAGCATGGGATAGTACATAGTGCATTGTATTTCAGAAGGCACTATCCTCCTTTTTATACTATAGCTAAAAATGGCCAGTTATGAACTTCACATATCTTGCAAAAGTCATTTTAATACTCTCAGAGACCCTAAAGGGACCCTCCATCTCACTTCCCAATATTCCAGCCCAAATAATCACCCATCAGCTCCTTGCTGACGACACAGTCTTGTTGGAATGTGGTGGCCATTCACCAACCATCCAGAAATCCATCCAATTAGACCATCTATTTTAGTACGGCATTAGTCAGTGAATAAACTATTTTAAAATGAGTCTTTATGTATTTCTAAATGCACTGTAAATGTTTCTCTTTGTGAGCTTTGGTTTGTAATTTTATATATTTTTTTTAGAAAATGATGGATTGTTTCACTAGATAAGACCATTATTTCTCGGCTGGGATCGTGTAGAGCCCTTTGAAACTGCAGTTTGGACCTTCAACCCATTGGTAACTGTTGAAGTCCACTATATGGACAAAAATCCTAGGATGTTTTCCTTCTTTTTGACTGAAGAAAGAAAGACATGAACATCTTGGATGAGATGGGGGTGTAGTGATTTTTACTCCATTCACCGGTGACGTAGTGATTTTTGATCACGTGCCACTTAAGGTGTATCAGATGACCCCTCCCCCCTTTTGTAATGTGGGGCAAGAATATTATCTTAACAATTTAATAAGACTCCAAAAAGAGCTGTTCAATAATTCAGAATTAATATAACCTGGAGGGGGTCGGTCAACTGATATATTTGAAGGATTTGTGAGAGTCTGGCCAACCAGTAGAGTCTTTGATCATCAACACAAGGAAGACACAGTTATAATAAAATCAATGAAATTTATAAACAATAGACATGCAAGAGTAAATACCACAACGGTTAATAATGAAATAATGAATATGCACTTCTACAAGATAGTAAAATAATAATAAAAGGAAAAAAATACTGAATTAAATCAAAGAAACAAATAAATTAAGTGAACACAGAATGGATACATGCAATGCTGAATGTACTGAATGTAGAATGATAGAGAATTGTATGGGAATGCCTCTTAGGGAAACCATCTAATGCCTCTGGTAAAATGGTGATAAATAATTGCTTATTTATCACTCAACAAATAATATCCCTATTATATGTAACAAGCTGACCTCAAGTAACTGTTATCTAAACAGGTTAGAAAAACATATGCTGGATGTATAAACTGGTGCCAAGGTCTCTAGAAAGAGGTTTGGTAAGTTTATTTGGTAAGTTTAATTTACGTTCCACACAGTCGGGTGATCAATCTGGTGGCAGAGATGTCTTCCACTGATGATGCAGGCTGCATGCAGTGGGAGGGCACGGAGTTGCGATCCAGTAGTCGTGCCATGCTGGGCTGGAGGATGCTGAACTTTGGTTGCACCAAGAGGGTCCTTTAGGATGGACTGGGAAACTGGGTCAGATGAATCTTCACAGGTTCCTTTGCAGGCTGGCTGCGTTGCTGAGGAGCCGTATGGTACAGGCAATGTCTGCCGATGCAGAGGTCCTTTGTGGACTGGGCTGCGCTACTGTAGGAGCCGTAAGGTCAGATGAAGTCCTTCAATGCTGGGGCCCTTTTTGCAGCTAGAGTGCAGCTGGAAGCAATGTGAAAGGTTTTGCTCGCAAAAGCTTAACCTTAACTGTCTTGTATTCTCTTTCCTTGTCAGGTCAGAAACTCAGGACATTGAAACTAGTGTCTGTTAATGTCTTCCTCGTTGAGCTGGAAATGCAGAACAACGGTGTGTCTACCCGGGGGACATATTTATCCCTTTCTGATGAGGTGGAGATTGAAATGTGGCGCCTTTCCGAATCCTGGAGTGTGTTTGGCTGTTGTACTGTTATCTGAAGTAGCCCCGGTGTTGCACTCCTAGTGTGGAACTCATTTGCATAGCATAAATTACAGTGTTAAAATAATGTCTTTCACATTTTACCCATGCATTATTTCTTTACCAAACATCTTTCAGATTATTAAAGGCGTCATAGGGAATAGATAGATACCAAACAGGATACAAAATGGTTGTCATTGTCCATGCATTCGTTTATCTGTCCCATGACTGTTGGGTTAACAGTCAGAAACCATTGACATAAACTGTGCTTTGCATGAAGATGGAGTGGATGTGATGTAGTTTAAATCAAATTAAGGCCTCTAAACATAGGTATGAATGGATTTAGATAGATCTCTGTTGCCTGCATTTCAGTCACTGCTGCTCCATCCAGGAGGTCCTGAAGGAATTTTTATGGCAGTCCTTGCCTAAACCTTAGGAATGAGTTTGGTGGTTACAGTCAATGTGTCATCCAATGAGAAGTCCTCTCCTTGGTTGTGGTGGGTGCAGAAGGTCCCTCTTCCTGCTCTGGAAGAGGTGTCTGGCAGTTGTCTTAACATCTTATCTGATGTTGCTGAACATTTGTTTATGTTCATTCACCAAAGATCCAATCACAGTGTGGCACATCTTCCACACCAGCAGTTAGAGAGGGGCCCTGTCATAAACTGGTCCCTGGAATGCCATCTTAACTGTTGTTCACGATAGGGGTGAGTAAATTATCATTGAATTTTAATTTGAAAGTGAACTAATCCTTTTAAAGTGAACCTGATGAGCTGACCCAGAGGTAAAACAAGCCCATGTTACCTGTCTTTTTACAGAAAACATTTCTGCAAAGCTCCCCAGGACATCTTGGGCTAAAGTGCCTACATGGACGAGATTGAGCTTTTAGGAATTGTCTAGTTTTCAGGTTTCCCTCAAGTTTCCCTCAACAGAGACTGTGCTTTCATTGCTTTCATTACCAGCCAAGAAGCTACACTGCAACAATCGCTCAAGAACATAAACCATGTAAGCACATATTTACACTGACTTGTCCTCTCAGGACCTGACGAAGGTATTAAAGGTTTACTTGTTGGTCATTAAAGTAATAGTAACTTTAGCACCAGAACTTCTGAAACATTTGAAAAACAAAATAATTATATTGTGAACAACAAACGCAAATAGCTACTTCAAAATGATCATTAATTTGTCACTGATTAGTAATATCAAAACTAAATTTGTTTAAAAATGAAATAAAGCAAACTGTGAAAATGAGTGATCAACTTGAATCATTCATTAAACTGCAATTAACTTTACGCTAGCTGATCTCTATATATGATGTATAGATATACATCAATGAGCCATTACATTATGACCACCCCAAGCATAGAGCAATGAGCGCACATGGCAACTGAACGATCTTGAAATGGGCCCAAGATCATCAAGATTGGACTGTGAATGTTTGGAAGAAAGTGGCCTGGTCTGATAAATCAAGATTCCTGGTGCATTATGTCGAAGGCCAAGCTTGGATACACTGATTACCAACAGAGGCTATAGCACCGGGATGCACTTTTGGGCAGACATAGGCCGGAGGTGGTTTTCTTGGGACACTATAGGCCCCATTATCCCAATAGCACAATCCCCGACAGCTGTCAGGTATCTGAACATTGTTGCAGACCGAGTGCACCCATTCAAGGCAACTGTGTTCCTTGCCAGTGAAGGCCATTACCAACAGGATAATATGCTATCCACACTGCCAGAGTTGTCAAGGAGTGGTTCGAGGAACATGGTGGTGAATATCTGTTAATGCTTTAGCCTGACATGAACCCAATCAAATATTTGTGGGTCAACTTGGAAAAGTGGGTTTGCACTACATCACCACCACCTCACAATGTACGGGAACTGGAAGACCTGCTGTTGACATTATGGTACCAGATACCCAAGGAGACCTATCACCACCTCGTCGAATCAATGCCTCGCCATGTGGCCAATTCGCCATTTTGCGAGTTAAAGGAGGTCCTACAGGTTTTTAGATAGGTGGTCATAATGTAATGGCTCATCGGTGTATGATATCAGTATTATAGATCAGTGTTTACACAATGTTTCAAATCAACACACCCCTTGCAACATCACAACTCGGCAAATCTTGTATAACCTAGAATTCTGAGTTTCTCACTCGTAAATATGACTTCGCTCAGTCATTAATCTACTCAGAACTTGTAATTAAGATATTTCCAACTCTACTTGAAGAGCACGTTAATGTCATGAACATACCTGCTGAATGTCATTCAAGCCAAGATGGTGTATATCACCTGTTTTGGATACAATGGTTCAATGCCATTCATTTGACTGCAGGTGGCTGTTTTTTCCCCATCTGATCACATGGAATGCAGCAGGAAAACACACAGATTCTAGATTAGTCTACATGCAAATGAGTTAGCCTTAGGATGGTTATTAGCAAGGCTTGTGAACACAACTAAGATCAGGGGGGTACAGATTTGAGCATAGTGCTTTCAGCTTTTGACTTTTTCACAAGACACTCTCTCTGTGTGAATCTAGTAATTTGACATCTCATGCAACTGTGAATCTTTAATAATTAAGTTAAAAATTATTGTAGGTAAAACAAAGTGCTTGTCTAAAGCACTGTGGCTGAAATTACATATTCACATGTCTAGATTTGGTCAATGAAATCAAGCTGCACCTTATGCAAATCATCTGTTTTAAAGGGACAGTTCGCCCAAAAATGAAAATTATCCCATGATTCACTCACCCTTAAGCCATCCTAGGTGTATATGACTATTTTCTTTTAGACAAACACAATCGGAGATATATTTAAAATATCCTTAGCCCTCCAAGGTTTATACTGGTTGTGAATGGCTGCCCACATTTTGAATAAAGGCCTTCTGAAGAGAATCGATGCGTTTGTTTAAGACAAATATCCCTATTTAAAACTTTTTAAAGTAAAATCTGTTAAAAAAAAATACTACAACTGGTATTTGAACCCAAGTCACCTTGAATTCTAATTGAAAGAACCAGAAATGCCTCTGATACTCCCTAAAAGACAAACATACTATAGCTGCAATAAGTGTTTATGATTATAGCTCATGATATAACCTACTTTGCATACATTTTGGTTTTGGCAACTAGAACATTCCAGGGATTTTCAACATAAGCTTTACTTTATATGCACCTGTTTACACCATTATGATTGATAGTGATTGAGAGAGAGAGAATTCAGAGCTAATGTTCATTTATAATCTAATCAAACCGATAAAGAGTCCTGCCGACTCTATAACACTCTCTCATCTTTCTGAAAATCAGCCCTAATAAATTTCATCTGAAGTATGGAAGCTCTCTCCCACGTCTGCAAGCGTAACACAGTCAGACTGTTTATAGCAGAATGATTAATGACATGTAAAAATGAAGAACAGAAAGAATCACATCTCTTCTTTTCAGACCCTTTAAGAGAGAAATTAGATGACACTGTTGGAAATCACATCACGTATAAAGTTAATTCATTTCTAGTCTTTCAAAACAATGATTGTGGACAGGACAAAAAAAAAATCAATTTGAGACAAGAGAGATATTTCAAGTAATATAGTAATTTCAGAGGCTAAACTCAATTTGTTAGTTGTAAAACTCAAACAGATACGCATGAGAGAATGTGAATTGTAAAGCTATTGGAGTGCCAGCAGAACAGAACTAATTCTAACCCCAATACTTGCAAATTTATTTAAATACACCATGTGAATATTAATATTAGCACCATTAAGAGGGTATTAAATACAACATATTTAATTTGTTATTTGCACAATGTTTTTTTTTTTTTTTTTGTGTGTGTGGGGGGGGGGGTTGGGGGGGTTGTCTATGTGCATTATTAGTAGTAGATATAATGCTTATTACTCTTCATACTTATTATGCCAAGGGCTTTTGGGACCCCCAGTCATATCTCTGCACCAGAATATCATTGAGACACTTTTTCCTTGGGGTGCTGTACAGAATCCCCATATGGAGCTCCCAGTGGTCCTTGGGGGCCCGGTCATATCTCTGCATAATAATGTCAAAGAGACATACTGGCTTGTTTTCTTTGGAGTAGTGTACTGAGTTCCCATGGGCCCCTATCACAACTTCAAAGATGAATGGAGTCGAGTCCTTGTGCAGTGAACTGAGATCTGTGTGGGGCCCCCAGCTCCCTTGAAGGCTTCAGTCATGTCTCATCACCAGAATATCATAGTTATCTGAGTAGACTCTTTTGACTTGGGGCAGTGTACAGAGGTCTCATGGTGCCCCCCTAAATGCCCCTTGAGACTCTTAGTCACAACGCTGCATGACAATATCAAAGAGACAGGGGGTAGGCTAGTGTGCCCTGGTGTAGTGTACTTGAGGTCCCATGTTATGTCCCCAGCAGCCCTTGAGGGCCCTTTTCATATCTGTGCATCAACATATCAAAGAGACATGGACTCTTTTGACTTAGTGCAATATGCTGAGGTTTGTGTGGGTCCCCCAAGTCCCCTTAAGGCCCCAATCATGTCTCATCATCAGAATATCGTAGAGACCAGGGTTGGGTCTTACACCCTGGTGCGATGTATTGAGGCCCAATGTGGGATCCCCAGCAGCCATATCCCTGCACCAGAATATCTGGAGGGCTGTCCCGCAAAGTTTAGTTCTGTCCTTAATCAAACACACCTAAAAAATCAAACCTATGTCTTCAGGATTGATTGAAAAACTAAGCGTATTACTTCTGGCAGGTCACGTTAGTCAACCTCACATCACCTAACTCTCAGCTGATCCACATCTACCTATAGAAATACAATGCCTATCACAGCATCCCTATAATATAAGGTCCATTCAGTATTATCAGCAGCTTTATCACGTTTCACTGGAGCTAATTACCCTCTTCCATCCCCAACTCCTCCTCTCGTCCAGTCGGGACCTGGCCTCTGATATACCTCTTCGAATCAGACTAATTTTTGTTGAATTATGTTGTTACACTAAATTATTGTCACTAAGAACATTAATGCTGTCTGCATACCTTATGTTGGTTCTGTTCTGTTTACACTCAATGGGGTTATCACTGTTCTCCCTGTTCTTATCCATGCTAGGCTGCATGGATGGGCAGGGAGTTCTTACCCAGAACAGAACCATTCTGCCAATCCAAACTATATGCTAATTGTCAATCATCATTGAAGATAGTCCTGACAGAAATGAGAGCTTTAGCATAAGTTCTACCAGGAAGACTCTGATGCCACGTCATTCATTCATACTGATAGGCCTGGCCAATCACTGCTTTACTGGCCAAGCACTGAACTCTCTGATTCACGTTCGCAGTTGATGAGCCTGACGTTGCTGTAATGACTGAGGCAAATCAGACACAATTATTGGTTAGTTAACCAATAGTTTTAAGCTCACTCTGGAGTCTGTCCCCATCCCCCGGGAAGTTTTCAGTTACAAGTTTATTGCGCTGAGGAATGTGGTTGCCGCATGGAGAACAGAGTAGAGACACAGAAAATCTGCATCTTCCCTGCATTTTCCACACAGAACACAGACTCTATGGCATTAATGTATAGACAGACTGTGCTATAAATGAATCCTTCTCAGGAAATGGTATCCATTATTACTGATGTTGTATTGTACTCATTGTATTTACATGTTTGATGATTGTTAAATGTTATGACCTGCACGGTAACTTCAATCATGCCATGTTTAGTGTCTATACGTTCGTAGCGGGAAGATTTAAATGCTTGTGTATGCGGTACATCCATACCTGTGCAACACATCAGTATTAAAAGAATCTTTAATAGTTCTGATTCAAGAACTCAGCTTGTTAATCTTTCTGGGTTGTAAAAGCCCTGACAGGAGGGGTGTTGCCACCCAGAATTACAACATCTTCATTGGTCCGGTCAACAACTGAGAGGTGTGACTTTGACCAGAGGTTAAAAACCAGCGAACAGTGCCACTCCCACTCTTTTTTCTCCTTGCTTCTGAACGACCGAATCGATCTCCTTGCGGCCGGCCTAGGCCAGGCCTGCAAGGCCTGTAGGCCTCGGCCTACAAACGAGCCATGTGCTCCTCATCCAACATGGAAAAACTGGCAATAACTTCGGACTGAATCACCCAAGATCTCTCCTCAGATGGCAGAGCCGATGCTCCTCAGCCTAAGGGCATCTTGCAAGTATCGTACATTTTAACACTAAACAGCGAGTTAGTATTAATTTGTAAGACTTACCTTGCTATTGCTGAAGAAACTGATGATTCCTTTCCAGATTGCCTTTGACATTTCATGTAGCTCTAGTAACAGCATCTCTTCCGGTTCAACACTATCATTACTCATTCTGACTTGCGTGTGTGTGTGTGTGTGTGTGTGTGACCCTTTATGTATGTTATGTTATGTGTTTGTTAGTTTAGTTATGTGTTTGTGAGTTAGTTAATAAAGATTGTGCACAATACACGTTTGGTTCTGACTCCGTCTGCTAATGAATTGCCTCTTAAGTGATAGATCCGGACTACGTGCTCTGAGTAGTACAGTACAATAAGAAATATTATTTTTCCATAACTTGGAAATTGACATTTCTTAGAATTAATAAACAATCAACACTGAGCGTTCACTGGACGAACAGGTTAACTGATTGTAATGTTAATTTTAATGTAGCTACGTCCAGTTAATCTGATTAACGGATTTGCATATTCATAATTAATCATAATTAATAATCATAATGAGTTATGAATAATTATTAATATTTCCCCTTTGAGTTAATTTTCGCTACATTGCCCTCCATCCTCCCCCACCACCACCAGGTTGGCCCTGTCCATCCATCGGAGTTAGGCTCCACCCCTGCTTTCGTCTTCAGGCAGGATCAGACAAATCTGCATCCCCCAGGATTTGGACTAAGGACGGGGCCTACGCCAAAACACTTATCTATACAACTAAACACTAGCTCACTCACATCTGTTAATACTTTACAGAATAAATACCAAGAAAAAAAGGTCACCTGCCCTGAGTCTTTCTGGTCGAATTACAAGCAGATGTGTTGGATGGATGTTGGGCACTGGGCACCCACCGGCAGAAACATAAATCGGCACCTATGATGAGGATAGAGATATTGAGGGCCCCAGGCATATCTTTGCACCAGAATACCATAGAGACATGGGAGGCAGCTCTTTTCCCTTGGGTAGTGTACAGAGTCCCTATGTGGGCCCTCAAATGACCCTAGAGACTTCAGTCATATGTCTACATGAGAATATCACAGGAGATGGTTTCTTTGACTGGTGCAGTGTACTGAGGCCCCATGTAGAATCCCTAACACTCCTTGGGCCCCCCAGTCATATCCTTGCAGTAGAATATCATACACTCTAAAAAATACTGGGTTGTTTCAACCCAAATTTGTGTCAAATATGGACAAACCCAATCCGTTGAGTTAAAAAAAAAGTTAAAAAATGTAATTAAAAAATGTAACCCAATGGCTGGTTTGTCCATATTTGAATCAAATTTGGGTTGAAACAACCCATGTATAAATATGGGTTCTGGTTAATTTTTCTTGTGGCAGTGTATATGACTCCAACATCCTGATGGTGAATTTATCACCAGCACTCACATTTTGTTCAGAAAATAAACCTATCTAGTGATTATTATCATTATGAGGGGCCAAAAGCCCTGGAGCATTATGCACTTTATGACACAGCATTTTATAACACTCTGTTATTAGGTTTCCACGCATGCACGTCGGTGGACAAACATTGCAGTGATGCAGGGAATGAGACCCTGGGGAGGGAAAGAGAGAGAGAGAGAGAGAGAGAGAGAGAGAGAGTCTAAAAGAGGAATAGGCTTTATGACGCCCGCTACTGAAAAGAGAACAAACTGATCCTGCCAACAAACATCCTTTGATGGAGCTGAACTCAATTGAATTGAGTCAAATCTAATTCCACTGAACTGAAAGCAGGCAGAGAAAGAAAGCCAGAGAGAGATATGGATGGAGGGTGAAAGGAAGAGAGGACCGGGGAAGCGGATTAGAGTCTCCAGAGATGTGGCAGTCGTCTGAACAGGTGTTTGTCGAGGGAGAGAGAGAGACACTGGAGTAAACTGAACTGCAGCGGCAGGTTCTCTGTAGGTGTGTAAGTATGCTGCACTGTTTGATGTGTGGAGAACTAAACTGATTTTGATGTGCAGTCCTGTGTGGATTGAGCAGGGGAGATATGTCACACACATGCACACCCAGAGATGGGCTTTCTGATGTCTGTAGTTATTGACTTTTCACTTTTCTGACAGATGCCTGTTTTCCATTCAGGGACAGGCCACACACACACATACACACACCCTTCATCCCTGCTATCCCTGATAGCGCCTGCCAGTCAGAAGTCGTTCAGCGGAGAGGAAGTTCCTAGGATGCCACTGCCAGAAAATGCAAGTGTCTTGCTAAAGAAATAGAAGTTACATCAGAAGCTGAGGTATAAAGGGGTTAATTATCTTTGTCCAGACATACACACATTTTGGAGAAAATCACATGTGCTGACCATGAGCAGAACATAATAATATATATTAATATTCTGTATGCTTGTAGTTTCTGTCACACTAGCAAGAATGCTGATAATTAAGAACAACAGCATAATTGCAAGTGTGATATTTATTTTATACAATAATACAATACACAACTGAATGAGTATCTTACATTTTAGATAAAATACTACATTTACTTTGTCTATTTTTACTTTAAAAAAAAAAAAAAAAAAATCCAGACGTAGCCAATGCCGAATCAACCATTGCATGTCTCTGTGCAATCTGTTTTATTTCTGAATGAATGAATTGGCTAAGTGAATAATTCAGTGACTCAGTCATTTTTGGTCACCTACTGGTGTAATCTGAAGAAAGAGCTACTAATAAATCCCAACTTTACTCTGCCAATCAAATTTGAGGACTAGAACTAACTGTTACATAAAACTATTTTAAACCTATTTTATATTTTTGGTAACACTTTACAATAAGATATAAGAACTCACAGAGATGTATTATTTTTCTAAAAACTTTGTTGATGTTCATCTGAAGAAAGAAAGACATACATCTGGGACGGCATGAAGGTGAGTAAATTTTTATTTTTGGTTTAAAAAAAAAAGTTGAACTTTAAGTTGAACGTGCCTGAAAGTTTGGTGTTGCTGGTTGCACGTGTTGGATCAATTATGTTTAAGCTTTTGAAACTTCTATGGCATGTTCAACAGTGAGAGGAGCATCATTTCCACAAGTCTCTGTGGTTGTGGAGTGAAGACATCATCCTGATGAGAGCCGACAGGAAGAGGTGAACGAGAAGAGAACACAGAATAACGAGAAAGAGAGAGAGAGAGAGAGAGAGAGAGAGAGAAAGAGAGAGCGAGCTGGAAAGAAGGTACTGTGAAAGGGCAGATCTCCACCTATCACCGTTCTTTTTTGTTCTATCTGTTTGTCATAAAGATGAAAGAGTTTAAACTTCAGACAGATATCAAAGCCTGTCAATACATACACGCACATCACTGCAGCTCTAATGTAGACATCACCTGTGAGACAAAAACTTCAAGAGAGAGTGTGTGAGTTACATCAGCCCCGCTAACATATGCTAATATGCCAGTATACAGATGGTATGGGGTGACGTGGGGAGGTCAGATCCAGTATCACGTCCACATGGATTTAGAAGACATGAGCTTGGAGTAGATGAAGTTCAGGCTTGTTGTAAGCAAGAACTTATTTTGAGAATGTAGCCTAAAATGAATATGAATAAAATAAAACCATCCCCAAATACATTGATGCTCTTACAGAAATGTTTCCACAAAAATACCATAATATCTGAATTTGGGATTTACAATCAGCTTCACACTTCCAGTCTACATGAGGAGATGAAATTTGGTTAATATATTTATCTGTCATATATTTTCATAATGCAAATCATGAAAATGACAGTGCTTGTCCTGTGGATGCGCAAACAAATAAACAAACAACAAATTTACTGTTACTATAGTTGCCACTTCTGGTGATAGCAATTTATGTTATGTGCAAGCGATTCTTTAGGGCACTTATTGTGTCTACAGTACATGCTTTTACATTGTAGGCTACAAATATATACACTGTAATATACACCGATCAGGCATAACATTATGACCACTGACAGGTGAAGTGAATTAACGCTAATTATCTCTTCATCATGGCACCTGTTAGTGGGTGGGATATATTAGGTAGCAAGTGAACATTTTGTCCTCAAAGTTGATGTGTTAGAAGCAGGAAAAATTGGCAAGCATAAGGATTTGACCGAGTTTGACAAGGGCCAAATTGTGATGGCTAGACGACTTGGTCAGAGCATCTCCAAAACTACAGCTCTTGTGGGGTGTTCCCGGTCTGCAGTGGTCAGTATCTATCAAAATTGGTCCAAGGAAGGAACAGTGGTGAACAGCTGACAGGGTCATGGGCGGCCAAGGCTCATTGATGCACGTAGGGAATGAAGGCTGGCCTGTGTGGTCCGATCCAACAGGTGAGCTACTGTAGCTCAAATTGCTCAAGAAGTTAATGCTGGTTCTGATAGAAAGGTGTCAGAATACACAGTGCATCACAGTTTGTTGCGTATGGGGCTACATAGCCGCAGACCAGTCAGGGTGCCCGTGCTGACCCCTGTCCACCACCGAAAGCGCCAACAGTGGACATGTGAGCATCAGAACTGGACCACGGAGCAATGGAAGAAGTTGGCCTGGTCTGATGAATCATGTTTTCTTTTACATCACGTGGATGGCCGGGTGTGTGTGCATCGCTTACCTGGGGAACACATGGCACCAGGATGCACTATGGGAAGAAGGCATGCCGGCGGAGACAGTGTGATGCTTTGGGCAATGTTCTGCTTGGAAACCTTGGATCCTGCCATCCATGTGGATGTTACTTTAACATGTACCACCTACCTAAGCATTGTTGCAGATCATGTACACCCTTTCATGGAAACGGTATTCCCTGGTGGCTGTGGCCTCTTTCAGCAGGATAATGCACCCTGCCACAAAGCAAAAATGGTTCAGGATTGATTCCCTTATTGTTTATACAAAAAAATACCAATTGTCTCTAATTAGGGGCCAAGCACCGAAGGTGCGGAGGCACCTATTGTTATTGTTGGCGTTCTTTTTTTTTTTTTATTCTTCTTCTTCTTCTTCTTCTTCTTCCGCTCTTGAAGTCTATGGTAACCCATAGAACCGCTTGCGGGAAAGTTGTGAAATTTGGCACACAGTTAGAGGACAGTCTGACCTTTGTCCACAGCAAATTTGGAGTCTCTAACTCAATCCCTCTAGCGCCACCAGCTGTCCAAAGTTGCACTTATGTTTATGTTAATAACTTTTGAACCGTAAGGGCTAGAAACACAATTCTTTTTTCCTCTTATTCCTTGGCTCAAGACGAATCGAACGCACCCTATGACGTCATTTTCCGTCATGAAAATTTTTCCGCCATTTTGAATTTTCTGAAAAACGTACTTTTTCGAACTCCTCCTAGGCCGTTACTCCGATTTTCACGAAAATTGAACCAGATCATCGTCAGACCATGCCGACAAAAAGTTATGGAATTCAAGTTGATTCCTCGAACTGTTTTCGAAAAACACGCGAACGAATTGTACGTAGTGCTTGCTAAAATAGACATAAGGCTGTATCTCCGCAACGCTTTATCGTATTCAGACCAAACTTGGTACCTGTCATCACAAGCATGACCTGAGGCAACATGCAGCGTTTCGGCGCAGCGCCACCTAGTGGTGCGGAGATATGAAAAATGGCTATTTTTGTAAACTTCTGATGTGTTTGTCCAAAAATCATAAATTTGGGGCATCATGGGCACTGCTCCAATTTTCCCATTCGGCATTTTGGCCGTCGGCCATTTTGATTTTGTGCTAAAATGCTGTAAAACGCATTAGCGTATCATTACGAAACTCAGTATGGTCTTTGCCATGCCCTGAAATACTCAAAAAGTTTCAGCGCAGCGCCAAAAAGTTATAACAAAATTTACAAAAAGGTAATAACTTTTGGTATTAACCCATTGTGCTGTAACTTAAGTGAAAAGACAAATTCCATAGTCGACCGAACTTCCTGTGTGCCGTATTGTTTTTCAAAAACCTATTCTTATTAATATTTGACCATGCTGACAAAAAGTAGATTTCAAGTCGACACATCAAACCGTAACCGGAGCAAAAAATTTGAGGCATAAAAAAAAAAATGCTTTAAAAAAAAAAATGACTCCCTCCAAGGCCACCTACTGGAGTGGAGATATGAAAAATGGCTATTTTTGCTTATAACTTCTGATGGGTTTGACAAAAAACATAAATTTGGTCTCGTTAATGGGGAATCATGTCAAATTGATATCTAACATTTGGTCTGTCAGCCATTTTGAATTTTTTTCTAAAATGCTGTATAAATGCTTCTTCATTAAGAACCTCGGTATGGGTTATCAGGACAATCGAAGGAGCCTGAGGAGTTTCACCAGCGCCACCTGTTTCACCTCACCTGATTGTAATGAAACCAGATTCCTTGGGTCAACAATATCAAATTTGAAGAACTTCCTGTCCGCTGTAGTTGAATATGATTCCCTCCAACTCCTCCAGGGTTTTTCGGCAGGTAGAGGACAAGTTCCAGAGCTACCTAGACAATGTGGGAGCGAAAGTCTTGAACATTCAAAAACAGAGCAGCTGGTTGGACGTACAGAATATGAGGCTGACTTCAGAACTGGACAGGTGCAAAACAAGTTGAAAGAGGCTTCAGAGAGCAGCAAAAAACTGAGGACGCCCAACAGACATGTGACAGACAACTGGAGCAGCTTTATCAAAGAACAAAGCATTATGAGCTATGAACTTGCATTACATGAAGTACTTTAGGGGTCTGATTTAGTTGTTTAGAGTAATGCAGATGTAAAAATGCATTACCCCCATTCAATTTTAATGGGCGGTCATTTTTGACCAATATAAGCTCAGATCAGTGACCTGATTGTTGGAAACAGTTGGCTGGCTATACATTTCTTTTAGGATTATTTGATAAATAAAAAAAAGTTAAAAAATAAAATAATTTTTTTTACTATCACTTTTGAACAGTAGTGTACATGCCCTGGAAAACAATCAGTTCTCTAAATGTTTGAGTCTGATTTTTATTTTAGAATTATAAATGATAAATAATAAACATCTTTCTTGTTGACCCGTTTAATTGTGTTATTCTACTTATTCTATTTTGTTTCCCAATACAAAAAGTCTTTCAAAATGGTGTCTAAAATGTTCAGTTTCAAAATTCAACAGTGATCCTGCCCAAACAAAGCCCTTCTTCTGCCAGCACTAGGTCCATGTCCTTGTACTGATGTAACGCTCTTCTGCAGGTGAGTTCGGTGTCGGGTCTGAGTCAGACTAGGGCTGCCGATCATTAGGTCACCACACCTTGAACAGACAGAGATCTAAGACATTTTGAAAGTGTCATAATTAGGTTTGCTATTTACAATATCTATATATCCATTAACAAGTTCGTTTGCCCATATAATCTTTTGGGTATTAGGTTAGCTAATTTGGCTTGCTGTCCACTGAGGAGGGGCTCGATGAAGCATCTTCAACTCGAGCTCTGATACACCCACTTTGGGAAGGTGGAGGGATGCTGGAACAGCTGAGACTGAAGAGAGGTAAGCAGCTGCTTATATACTCTGGCTGTTGATTGGAAGATTAGATGGGCTCGCTCCTCCCTAAATTACGTTTAAGAACTTCACTAATTTGCAGGTGGGACAGGGGGGACAGGTGGGACATGTCCCCACCACGTTTCGCCATGATCAATATTGTCCCTACCACTTTTTGAAAATCCTGCGACACGGATTTACCTAATACACGTGAAACATCTCCAGTTGATTAGCGAGTATTCATTTTTTTCATTTGTTAAATAAGAGGCAATCTGGTGCTGGAATGTGTTGTTTTTGAAATCATGCTGAGCGTTCGTTGACGTTGCCATTGTTATCAGCGCTTGTGCACAGTCCACAAAGATTTGGACTTTGGACTTTATCACTGAAACATATAGTCCCCCCATTAAGTTTTAATGGGGGGACTATATGAGGGTGGATTAGAACCCAGAACTTCTCTAACATGCTTAAAAGTTCTACCAGCAAGACCATTAAGTCAGGTGAGCAATTCCATGTGATTCTATGTATTTATTCACTGACGTGAAGAAATTCACCATTCGCCAGGAGTTTGATTGACAGACAATCTGACCAATCATAATGCTGAGTTTGTCTTACAAGTAAACCAGACAGGAGAATCAATAAATTAATGTCAGTGGAGTTGACCTTAAAAAAATGGTGTGTACTGATGTCTTTCTGTGGTTGAAACAACATACCTTCTAATGTTAATTCACTAGTAGGAACAGATGAACGGTTCTCCTGCCACTTGAACTAAGACTCCGCGATCTGTCTGTCGTGACACATTAAAGAGCCACAAAACAGTTTTTAGTGTTTGAATTTATTAAAACATTTACAAAATTTGAAAGCTGAGACTTTGTTTTATACCAAAAGTAACCTGTATCTGTAACCAAAAGTATCTTGTCTGTCGACGTGTTGTCAGTGTCCTCTTTGCTCCATTTTCATTCTGTGAGAACATGATGTGGCATGAGAGAGGTATGGCTTGTCCGACTAAGCAACAGTAACTAAAGGGGGGTGGGTCTATGTGAAGGGTCAGTTTTGGGACTAACAATATATTGTATTATAGTAGACGTAAGTTACATTAAACATGACTTTATGTCGATAAATTAAACTCATTGTACTAATGAAATTAATTTCTGTATATTGTAATGTTATTTTTTTTTCTATAATTGTTATTGTTACACCCCCCCACTCCTGTCCCACCTAAAACAAAGTTATGGTGGATTAGTTACACGAGTAGTGTTTTGACAGCTATAGTCGCAGACTTTTTCAGAGATGCAACTTCTATGAGACAGTGTTATCATGTGAATAACTGAGAAGCTGTGTCTCTTTTTTGTCGGCTTTTATGCAATTCTATTAAAAAGGTTAAAGCTAAAAAGACTAGATTTTCCTAACTCATCCCTATCATGAGGCAGTATACCTGAGAAATGTTCTCAATATTGCTTCATAGCGGTATTTGAAGCAAAGCATACTCCATCATTCATGTTCAGGAATTCATGTGGCCTGGAATTATGCAATGTAGAGTAAAACTTTACAGTGTAAGTTCAATTAATTAGATATTACATATAATTTGGTAGGAAAGCACAAAGTGTTGCATGTTTTATTGGTACAGAGAGGAATATATGTATTTTATGAAACATTTTTATTTTTTATGAAATTGCTTTTTTATCACTTAATTAGAAGAAATTTAATTAGAAAATTTATTTCAAGGCTATTTTAAGGTGTCTTTGTTACACAGTATTTATACATTTAAAGGGTTAGTTCACCCAAAATGAAAATTATGTCATTAATGACTCACCCTCATGTCATTCCAAACCCGTAAGACCTCCATTCATCTTCAGAACACAGTTTAAGATATTTTAGATATATTTTTCTGTCCCTCCATTGAAAATGTATATACGGTATACTGTCCATGTCCAGAAAGGTAATAAAAAAAATTGCATTACCGCCCCCTTCTGCTCCGGACAGTGACGCGATTAGGACATCCGCGACATGCACACCTACACACCATTTTAAAAAATATAGCAATATCAAAATACAAACAATGTAGAATAGCTTGAATACAGCGTGCGTCTCCCTCAGACTGTAAACGAAGCTCGGGCGCACTAGATAACACGTCAGCAGCGTCACTGTCCAGAGCAGAAGGGGGCGGTAATGCACCAACAAGCTGGATGCCAACCGCCGTAAAACAGGAAAGAAGAAGAAGAAGCAGCATCACTGTGGAGTGAAAGCAGATATACAACAGACCCAGAAGAGAAGACAATGCTGAATAAAGTCGTAGTTTTTGTTATTTTTAGACCAAAATGTATTTTAGATGCTTGTATTTAGAACTACTTTGATGATGTTTTTATTACCTTTCTGGACATGGACAGTATACTGTACATACATTTTCAATGGAGGGACAAAAAGCTCTCGGACTAAATCTAAAATATCTTAAACTGTGCTCCCAAGATGAACGGAGGTCTTACGGGTTTGGAACGACATGAGGGTGAGTCATTAATGACATAATTTTCATTTTTGGGTGAACTAACCCTTTAAGTACTGAGTAATATTAAGTAATATTAATACTTACTATAGGATTAGGATTAGGGTTTGGTTTGGTTCAGGGTTAGTTGCATGTAATTATGCATAATTTATAGTTGTTGCTCTAGTAACTACATGTAACATATGTAACATATGTAACAATGACACTAAAATAAAGTGTTACTGAAAATTGTGTTGTCTTTTACATAGGGCCTGAACAGATGCTTAGCAGGTTTATTTTAAACTGCAAAGCATTGAAAATAAATGTTGAAAAGTGTGTCCCATACCATTGCAAATCAAAAGTTCTACTTGCTCACTTTGACACACTTGGCCAAAATAAAGGAAACACATCAAGTAAGTAGTGGTTAAGTGCAAAGACTGCCATGGTTGTCCCCTCAAATAGTGCACTATTGAATGGCATAGGGGGTGAATACATATGATAATATGCACAAAAATGTGTCTCTCAGATGTGCAACATGTACAACATGTCAATGTACATGTAAAAAGAATATGTACTTAAAAGACCCTGCCCTCAACCTTTAGTTTTGACTTTTTAACTTCGCAGATTTTCAACACGCTTTGTTACAACGTTGGTAGTAGGCTATATGTAAATGAACAGTTTTTATTTGTTTTCTGTGTGGACCAAGAAATTCACGTTTATTTGTCAGCAAAAGTCCACCGGAAAACGCAATACTCTGGTAAGTATATCCATAGCAGACTGGTGGGAGTGGCCATGCCCAGTGCATAATGGGTGCTGAAGTTTTTCTACCTATTTGGCAAAAGGGAAGTCAGCCTTTTTTCTTCATTTCCTCTAGTCGGGTAGCACCGATTTCAGTTTTTATCGCCTTTTTACTTTTACTGAAAGCCCATTTTTTCCAGCGAAGTACCTGTTTAAGGGAGTTGATGCCTTAATTAACACCCATCCCCCATAATTCACACTCTTTTCACAAATTAATCAACAACCCTATGCTAGCTTTCCAACTGCAGAAACTTACTGCTGATTTTCTCAAAACATCAGGAACAAATATTATTCATATTGATGACCTGTTCTGAAGTAAAGTTGGGGTATTAAAGGGAAAAAAACAAAACAAACAAACAATAAAATTATACAAAAATGAATATTTTGCATTCATAGATTTTATTTTTTTTTAAACTTCTTTAAAAAAAAAGAAGATCATTTCTTTAAAAAAAATTTGAAATTAAAATACATATTGCAGGCATAGGTGACACTTTGAGCTATTTTCAATCCATTCACACGCCTGTTTATACATGTGCGACCATGTCCCTCCGGAACAACAACACCGACAACGACAACAAATTCAAACGCGCAAAGACCAGTCCGATTTTGAGCAGCTGTCAGCCACAAAACCTTCAGCCACAGATAAAATCATTCAGTGTTGCATATTTTGTTATAATTTATTCTGTAGATGGAATATATTGTATTTGTATCTGGTCTTTAATGATTCCAGGCGAATCGAACACTGCAGGTCTGTATCGGAATGTCCGAGTGAGTTCACTGGAGGGGGGAGAGGGGGGATTAGCCCCTCACAACCTCTCGATGTCTCTGTATTTCTTGCGTAGGATGGAGACCTGGTCTTTGAAGAGGACGGGATCCAGACGCAACTGAGAGTGAAAGAGAGGCATGAAGCCAAACCAACTCGTGAAAGAGTTCATGCAGGACTGACGCTGAGCAAAGTGGTCTGGGTCAGCCCATCGAGATGCCTTAGAGCCCTGAGAGAGAGAGAGAGAGAGAGAGAGAGAGAGAGAGAGAAAGGTCTGTGTATGGTTCACCAGGCAGATTATGAATGAGAGCAAGAACATGTTACTGGAATTGGGCTGGAATTGGGCAGCACTTTAAAAGACACTGACAAACAGAGCGAACACAGAGTGTTCATTTCACGACTCAGAGGACAGATGACAGTTATGGCCTTACATTCATGAGAAACACTGTGGAAGGATGTCTAGCTCCTTGTTAAAGAAGCTTACAATCCACTAATACAGAGCAACATGCACCCAATCCTTTGGACATAGAGAGGAACACAAAAATATTTTGTATTGGTCATAACTTATTTCATTACAAAATGTTTAGACACACAGATATGACTGATATTTTAACATTTTGAGTTTATGATCAGAAAATAGCCATTTAGCTTCTTAGCGTTAGCTTAATTTAAATTCAAAGTAAATCAAGGGGGCAACAGCTTATTTTTAAAATCAGAGCAGGACATTTCTGCTACAAACAGTATCTCAATAAGTGTGATGACATTAAACCCAAGATAACAAAAAGCAGGGATGTAGCATTTTGTGGTACTCTGTTAGAAAAGGTAGCTTGTTACTGAAGCTGCATTGCTTTGAAAACAGTTAAACTAATGTCAAACTACTGAAAAATGTAAAGATAAGATGTTTACATGACAACGATGTACAAACCCGATTCCAAAAAAGTTGGGACACTGTACAAATTGTGAATAAAAAAGGAATGCAATAATTTACAAATTTCATAAACTTATATTTTATTCACAATAGAATATAGATAACATATCAAATGTTAAAAGTGAGACATTTTGAAATGTCATGCCAAATATTGGCTCATTTTGGATTTCATGAGAGCTACACATTCCAAAAAAGTTGGGACAGGTAGCAATAAGAGGCCAGAAAAGTTAAGTGTACATATAAGGAACAGCTGGAGGACCAATTTTGCAACTTATTAGGTCAATTGGCAACATGATTGGGTATAAAAAGAGCCTCTCAGAGTGGCATTGTCTCTCAGAAGTCAAGATGGGCAGAGGATCACCAATTCCCCCAATGCTGCGGCGAAAAATAGTGGAGCAATATCAGAAAGGAGTTTCTCAGAGAAAAATTGCAAAGAATTTGAAGTTATCATCATCTACAGTGCATAATATCATCCAAAGATTCAGAGAGTCAGGGTCAAGGCCGGAAAAGGGTCAAGGCCGGAAAACCATACTGGATGCCTGTGATCTTCGGGCCATTAGACGGCACTGCATCACATACAGGAATGCTATTGTAATGGAAATCACAACATGGGCTCAGGAATACTTCCAGAAAACATTGTCGGTGAACACAATCCACCGTGCCATTCGCCGTTGCCATCTAAAACTCTATAGGTCAAAAAAGAAGCCATATCTAAACATGATCCAGAAGTGCAGGCGTTTTCTCTGGGCCAAGGCTAATTTAAAATGGACTGTGGCAAAGTGGAAAACTGTTCTGTGGTCAGATAAATCAAAATTTGAAGTTCTTTTGGAAAACTGGGACGCCATGTCGTCCGGACTAAAGAGGACAAGGACAACCCAAGTTGTTATCAGCGCTCCGTTCAGAAGCCTGCATCTCTGATGGTATGGGGTTGCATGAGTGCGTGTGGCATGGCCAGCTTACACATCTGGAAAGGCACCATCAATGCTGAAAGGTATATACAAGTTCTAGAACAACATATGCTCCCATCCAGACGTCGTCTCTGTCAGGGAAGACCTTGCATTTTCTAACATGACAATGCCAGACCACATACTGCATCAATTACAACATCATGGCTGCGTAAAAGAAGGATCCGGGTACTGAAATGGCCAGCCTGCAGTCCAGATCTTTCACCCATAGAAAACATTTGGTGCATCATAAAGAGGATGCGACAAAGAAGAACTAAGAGAGTTGAGCAACTAGAAGCCTGTATTAGACAAGAATGGGACAACATTCCTATTCCTAAACTTGAGCAACTTGTCTCCTCCGTCCCCAGACATTTGCAGACTGTTATAAAAAGAAGAGGGGATGCCACACAGTGGTAAACATGGCCTTGTCCCAACTTTTTTGAGATGTGTTGATGCCATGAAATTTTAAATCCACTTATTTTTCCCTTAAAATTATACATTTTCTCAGTTTAAACATTTGATATGTCATCTATGTTGTATTCTGAATAAAATATTGAAATTTGACACTTCCACATCATTGCATTCTGTTTTTATTCACAATTTGTACAGTGTCCCAACTTTTTTGGGATCGGGTTTGTACTAAAAATGGAAAAAAAATTGTGTTTTTCACTTACAGGCGACAACGTTGTCAAAACAATCCTAATACAATCCTAATACTAATACATTGTTAAAATCAAAAGTTGTACTTGTTAACATTAGTTAATGCACTATCATGAACTAACCATGAATAACTATTTTTATGTTTAACTAACATTAACAAAGATTAATACATACTGTAGCAAAGATATTGCTCATTGTTGATGTTGGTTAATACATTAATGTTAATAAATGAGACCTTATTGTAAAGTTTTACCATTTTTATTTATACTCTTTTTATTTCTATGATCAATTTGTGGAAAGGAGTTCAGTTAGGAGGTCAAAAGTTGTAGAAGCTCATAAATCATGTACAGTAAGGTCTGAAGAGACTTGTATGAAATCATACAGGATAGAAGCCAGTTTGCAAAACATTCTACAGTGCTTGAATATTGTTGTCTTTTACTGCATATGATAATTCAAGCTCAGAAAGCAGAACTGAAATGACATTCATTACAAGATGATTAGTTAAAACATTTCAAATACACCTGCAGATTATTTTTCTAATCATGTATTTCATCTTAAAAATAGTGTGTAAAAATCTCGTCTCATTCTCGTAAACTCAATCTCGTGTCTCGTCTAGTCTCGTGAGCTACCTGTGTCATAAAAAGTTTTCCACTTTTAGTTGAAAACTGTGTTGTGTAAATAAATGGCCCCTAATAAAACAATGAGGTACAAGAAGCCATGCTATATTGGCATTTGAAAACCCATGCTAAGTTAGCATTGCTGGAATGCTGTATTGAACAGGGGTAGGGGAAAAATCTGTATTTCAAATTTAGCACCACTTCTCAATACTACATATCAATACAAATCTCATGTAAAGAACCTATATTTACATTTTTATACAAAAAAAAAATATATATATTTGAAAAGACAATAAAGGTGATATACAATTGGAAATAGGAAAGAATGGAGAAATGTATTAAGAGAGAAGGAGAAGGAGGACGGGGGGAAATGGGTAAGGTAGACAGAGAGAAAGATAGAACAGCAACCTTGCTGTCAATCATTAATCTCGCCTTACCATAAAGACATCCATCAAACGGACCAATACTGCTGAACCAGATCCACACACACACTCTGCGCCCTGGAGCGCTCCATCCATCACACACCACACAGACGTTTCTGATCTCAATAGGGAATCACCCTGGACACAAACTCATCTATTTACAACCCATACACACACAGACTCGTACCTGCTGCATCATGGTCTCCTTGTACTGTTTTTTCTGCGTGACTTTGATTGGCGGGAGTTTGGTTACTGCAGAGATGAGGAAATTCATGAGGATATCCTCACAGTTGGCCAATTGGTCCACCATCGACAGCAGAGACATCGGCAGATAGTAGGTGTACAGGTGATGATAATACCTGTGCAAAATAAATAAATCATATATTAAAGATATTATTTAGGTGTATGAAAAATGCCATAAATTTGACAACAATTATGGCACTGTAATGTTTACGTTCTGTTTGTGGACTTTTATGTTGTGTTTCCTTTGGTTCCTGTGTTTAGCTGTGTTTAATTGCAATTATTTTAATCTACTACTGACAGTCATAGTTTCAGGTTTATGCATCTAACAGCACTCTTGTATTGTTGGGCAGTTTTATAGTGTTATCCACATAAAGGAAAAGTTCACACAAAAATGAAAATTCTGTCATCATTTACTCACCCTCAAGTTGTTCCAAACCCATATATGCACTTCTTTCTTCTGCTAAACACAAAAGAAGATATTTTGAAGAATGCCGATGTCTCATAATGACTTCCATTGTATTTTTTATCCATACAGTGGAAGTCAATGGGAACTGAATCTGTTTAGTTACCAACATTCTTCAAAATATCTTCTTTTGTGTTCCACAGAGGAAAGATCCATTATCCCTTTAACAATCTTGTAATTATTTTTCATATTTTCTTTTAGGAGGAAGATTTGAGACCAATTAAGAGCAACCTATGAGGAACAAAATGTTCTACTGGGTGGGACTGAGATAGTCACTGATGATATCCTGCACAGACAGAGACAGGAAGAGGCCACCCTGCTGTGAGAACCTCAAAAAGACAGATGTTTTAATTTCTGTGAGTGACACCTACTCTCTCTCTCTCCGTCCTTATTAAACCGAATCTCCTTTGCTGCCTGCAGACGTCTTGTCTGTCATTCTCTTTCCTTCCCTCTCTTTTTTCTCTCTCTCTTTGAGGGACAGCCGTCAGAACGTTCCTCTCAGCCCTGCAGGTGGCTTATCTCTCTTCACACGTTTATTTATGTCTTTTTCTCCTGCGCACTTTAAGCTGGGGTCACTTTGCAGGTGGTGTGTCAGCTCGCTGACCAGTAGCAAAGCGGATAATCTGTGTGTCGGGTGTGTGATGTGTCAGTCTGAAGGTCTCTGTGTGTGTGTGTGTGTTGTGAGTGATGAGTTCAGAGACCTTCGGCTAAAACAAACTGTGAACTCCATCTCACCTGTGCCATTTATCGTTAAAATATGGCCAGTGAAACTGTCAGACTGAACATTTATTACCTGGTTTAATATCAGCCTGTCTCTGAGCGATCTCTATCGCAGCAGGTCTCATATTCAGCTTTTACAAGTGTCTGACACTGACCTCATACCAGCCTCTTGTCCAAATTCTGTGAGAGCCCGCAACAATGATTCAAGATTCAACAAGCTGTGAATCCCTGCTATGCTGTTGCTAGGGTGTTGTGGATGGTTACTACAGTGTTTCTATGCGATTCCTAAGATGCTCTGAGTGTTTTAGAGCGTTTCTATGCTGTTGCTAGGGTGTTGTGGATGGTTACTACAGTGTTTTTATGTGATTGCTAAGGTGCTCTGAGTGGTTTAGAATATGTACATGCTGTTGCCAGAGTGTTGTGATTTGCTACAGTGTTTCTGTGTGATTGCTAAAGTGCTCTGAGTGTTTTAAAGCGTTTCTATGCTGTTGCTAGGGTGTTGTGGATGGTTAATACAGTGTTCCTATGAGATTGCTAAGGTGCTCTGAGTGTATATGAAGTGTTGCTAGGCTGTTGCTAGGGTGTTGTGGATGGTTACTACAGTGTTTCTATGCGATTCCTAAGATGCTCTGAGTGTTTTAGAGCGTTTCTATGCTGTTGCTAGGGTGTTGTGGATGGTTACTACAGTGTTTCTATGCGATTCCTAAGATGCTCTGAGTGTTTTAGAGCGTTTCTATGCTGTTGCTAGGGTGTTGTAGATGGATACTACAGTGTTTCTATGCGATTCCTAAGATGCTCTGAGTGTTTTAGAGCGTTTCTATGCTGTTGCTAGGGTGTTGTGGATGGTTACTACAGTGTTTTTATGTGATTGCTAAGGTGCTCTGAGTGGTTTAGAATATGTACATGCTGTTGCCAGAGTGTTGTGATTTGCTACAGTGTTTCTGTGTGATTGCTAAAGTGCTCTGAGTGTTTTAAAGCGTTTCTATGCTGTTGCTAGGGTGTTGTGGATGGTTACTACAGTGTTCCTATGAGATTGCTAAGGTGCTCTGAGTGTATATGAAGTGTTGCTAGGCTGTTGCTGGGGGGGTTTCAGGGGTGCATGTGGTTTCAGGGGTGCATGTGTATGCGAAGACAAACTAAAATATAACAAGTTGAGAGAGCCCTCTGCTATGAACACTAAAATGCTGATCAAAATCATTCTATAGATGCTGGTAGTGTGCAAAGCTACATCTGATGACAATAAAATCTTTCTGTAGGCCTGTGCCTTCTCTTTTGTGTCAGTATATAAGAGTGATGCTACCATTAAAGGAGAGAATATAAATACAAAATACAGTGCTCGACATTAAGCCTTGCTTTGTGCTTGTCCTTTGGACAACTAAAATGGTCATTTACTTGTCAGAATAAAAAAGTAGCTTGCCTGAAAAAAAAAAAATAAAATAAAAAAATAGGATTTTTTTTTTTTTTGTATGGTGTAAATATAATTTATTCTGAAACATTCTCACCATTCTCATCAGTGAATGATGAGAATTGACAATGAAAACATTCTCATCAGTGTTTTACCAGCAGTGACATTTAAATCTGCATATTTATGTTATTTACCCTTTGTGTATTTTATTAACCTCTATAAAAAATTTGGGGTATTTTATTAACCTCTATAAAAAGCATCCCCCCCCCCCCCCTCTTACATTTGATAAATTAAAATAGTAAGACCCTATAGGGCTGTTACCAAATTAAATAATTTACACTGAAAAAGTACAACTGCATTCAATAATGTTATGAGAGTCTTTAAATATGTTTGAGTATACAAATAAGAAATGTTGGTGGGAAATTTATACTTTAAAACATGAAATTAAACCGCCAGTAGATGGCGGCAAGTGACCGTCTTAATGAGTGAGCCACTGAGTCATTTATTCAAACGATTCATTCAAAAGGCTGAATCAAGAATGAAGGATGGACCATTGAATCTTCACTCAACCGATTCGTTCAAAATGCTGAATCATTCAAAATAGCTGAGTGTAACTGCGAGATACGCTGGTTCTGCTTTGTTTGGAACTATTTTCGCTGCTACAATAGAACAAAAAACAGGCAATATTGCTCCTAAACCGTAAGTCATTAATATTAACTACTTGTTTTTTGAACTGTTGTATGAAATTAGTGTCAATTTCAATCAAGGTGATATTCAGGAATTCAGCTCTTTCGGTCGTGTGGTGCCTAATTTTATTAGCAAGCTATAAAAACCCCACCTGTATATTGAATTTTTATTGCAACATGATAACTAAGTTTCTTTGTGTGAGCAGAGCTCATTTGTTTTGAACTCTCCTCAAGATGTTACGTGAGCCTCAACAGCGCAATAGGCTATCACCGGCCGCCAATACATTACATATATTACTATCCACTATCAATCGCCACTTAATCTAAATGAATCATTCTCGCGTTTTGGTTGTTATTGACATTTTAATCAAGCTACTTATCTGGTCAGGCAAGTAAAATTCTCTTTCACATCAAAAAATCCACTTGTCCCGCAGTCCCGGACAAGCGTTTGTCGAGCCCTGGTATGTGCCGGCCGGCCCAATTTGTGGATGGTTACTACAGTGTTCCTATGTGATTGCTAACGTGCTCTGAGTGTTTTTGGAGTGTTACTATGCGGTTGCTAGGGTATTGTGGATGGTTACTACAGTGTTTCTATGTGATTGCTCTGAGTGTTTCTATGCTGTTGCTAGGGTGCTGTGGATTGTGTCATGCATGTCTCTATGTGGTTGGTAATGTGCTCTGAATGTTTTTAGAGTGTTGCTGCGAGTGATGTGGATGGTTTCTAGGGTGTTTCTGTATGGTTGCTAAGATGCTATGGCTGTTTTTAGAGTGTTTCTTTTCTGTTGCTATGGTGTTGTGGATGGTTAATAAAGTGTTTTTTAATCGATTGCTATGGTACTCTGAGTGTTTTTACAGTATTGCTATGCTGTTGCTAGGGTGTCCTGGATGCTGTCCAGGGTGTCTCTGTGTGGTTGCTAAGGTGCTAAAAGTGTTTTTAGAGTGTTGCCTTTCTGTTACTAGGGTGTTGTAGGTGGTTTCTACAGTTTCTGTGTGGATTTGTGGTTTAATGAACACAATTTACTTAAAGTATCCAGTTGAAAATTGTTTCACATGTAGTAGATACAGCATACTGTAGATCTTTGCTATGAACAGATATGAAGAGTTTGGTTCCAAAATGCTATAAATCCATTTTGATTAATTTGAGTAAAAATGTGTTTTCTTTACCAAGAAACTGGCAAGATGAAAACCACTATTTTCTGTTTAAAACTTTCACATAGCATCTTTTGGTTATAAAAACATAAATTCAAATCTAGATTTTGATTTTCAAAGGTTTATTATAAAAACAGATAATTTCCCCCCCAAAATGCAATAAATCCATGACACGTTTTTTTCAAAATGCAACTTAATCCGTCAATATAAAAGTTATTTTTCATATTGAAAATACACAACAAACTAAAGGTACCATCGAACGTTTTTTTACAAGATGTAATATAAGTCTAAGGTGTCCCCTGAATGTGTCTGTGAAGTTTCAGCTCAAAATACCCCACAGATTTTTTTAAATTAATTTTTTTAACTGCCTATTTTGGGGCATCATTAAATATGAGCCGATTTATGCTGTGCGGCCCCTTTAAATCTCGTGCTCTCCGCCCACGGAGCTCGCGCTTGCCTTAAACAGCATAAACAAAGTTTACACAGCTAATATAACCCTCAAATGGATCTTTACAAAGTGTTCGTCATGCATACTGCATGTATGCGTCGGATTATGTGAGTATTGTATACTGTTATATTGTTTACATTTGATTCTGAATGAATTTGAGGCTGTGCTCTGTGGCTAACGGCTAATGCTACACTGTTGGAGAGATTTATAAAGAATGAAAATAGCGACGGCTCTTGTCTCCGTGAATACAGTAATAAACAATGGTAACTTTAACCACATTTAACAGTACATTAGCAACATGCTAACGAAACATTTAGAAAGACAATTTACAAATATCACTAAAAATATCATGATATCATGGATCATGTCAGTTATTATTGCTCCATCTGCCATTTTTCGCTATTGTTCTTGCTTGCTTACCTAGTCTGATGATTCGGCTGTGCACATCCAGACGTTAATACTGGCTGCCCTTGTCTAATGCCTTTCATAATGTTGGGAACATGGACTGGCATATGCAAATATTGGGGGCGTACACCCCGACTGTTACGTAACAGTCGGTGTTATGTTGAGATTCGCCTGTTCTTCGGAGGTCTTTTAAACAAATTAGATTTATATAAGAAGGAGGAAACAATGGAGTTTGAGACTCACTGTATGCCATTTCCATGTACTGAACTCTTGTTATTTAACTATGCCAAGATAAATTCAATTTTTCATTCGAGGGCACCTTTAAGTTGATTCACATATATGACAGTATGACAGCCTCTGAACTTTGTCAGTACTAATCTTATTTACAGGCATTTGACTAAAAATACATTCAGTCGTCAATGAATTCAACGGGTCATCTTGTTAATGTTATAAATTAATTATGTCTCTGTTTGTCATTACCGATTAAAGAGTATCTGGCGCCCCCGCACGGTTCAAATAAACACATTTGCCGAATATATTGGTATTAAAAACGGCTTTTAAAAACTGTTCATGATTCAGTTTTGGGGACCGTGACAGAAGTTTGATGCTGTCGTGGAACAAGCAACAGCCGGCATTTTTCCTCCTCCTGACTCGAGTGCTTCACCTTCTTAATCTCCTCACATAAATGATTACGTTTCAATGACTTACGTTTCTTCCCCACCGCAGAAGCCACCACAGGTTCATCAATGCCGTCAAAATTATTCATTTTTCTGTTTTTGTTGATCACAAAGTACAAAGTAGATAAGGAGAACTAGGATGCTAGGTGTATTCATAGCGCCGCCATTACTGTTTACAATGCGTGGGATGGTGCACTGTGATTGGTTGATCTGATGTATCGCATTCTGCAGAGAAGGGAGACTGGCGTTTGTCGCCTTTTGGAAAGAAAGGAAGAAAAAATGACTACATGAATAACACAACGGATATCACATTTTGAGCAAAATACTGATTTTGGGGATTACAATACTGATTTTGGCGGAAACTTATTTATTTATTTATTTTTTTTAAATGTCGTTTATCGCGTTTTGGAACCAAATTCTTCATATAGATATATTCCTTACTACCAATACACAATGCTACTGTGAGCAAGTAAGACATGCTGCTGCTGCTGCATAATAGCATACATAAATTACCCATAGCAGATCTATACAGGTGGAGCTGGGGAAGGTGGGGGTTTTCTGAAAGCGCACTGCAACTGCTACAGCAAATATTAAGTATTTGAAGTTTGAGCAGTGAGATCATTGGCTACTGATAGAGCAGTAACCAATCAGCTGTGCCCTATTGAGAATGATGTGATTGCAAGCAGATTGAGTTAAGGACAAATCAGCCTGCGCTGCCTAGAGTTTCATGACAGAACTTTGTATTTATACAATATAGTCTAGTGGTTCTCAACCAGGGGGCTGGGGCTTATAAGAGGGCCAGAGAAATGTTCCACATGATGACTTAAATAAAGCAATGACCTTTTTGACTCAAAGGCCCCCCCATTGTCCAACACATATTTAAAGGCTCCTCAATATAAGTTAAGATATTCCTTGTGGTGTTTCTGCTGTAATTATAACAAAGTATTTATATACAGTATTAACCACAAGTAATTTTGTGTTTTCAAAAGTAAATGTTTCTTTTACCAAAAGATGAAAATATAAATAATAATAATAATAATAAAAACATTATCCCTGGTCTCCATAAAAGTAATGCTACAGTAACCATAGTTTACAGGAGACAATTATATCTATTCATGATGAAAGATGAATCCATATTGACATCACTAGAGAGAGACGACACAAAATATTTATATTCAAGAAACTTCTTTACACAATCTAGCTGTATATGTAGCTTGATTATTCTTGGTATAACACTTGTATTTCAGAGATAAATGTAACAAGCTAAAGAAACAAACCAGTCCTTTCTTTCCATAGGGAAATCAGGGTACTGTATAAAAGCCTTTTGTGGTATCTTCAAAGGCTTCATGACTCTGAATGATGGTCCAGCTGTGAAAAATGTTATAAATGTGCATGTCACATTTTCAGGGGCATGTGTTAATGGCATGTGTGACTGTTTAGACATTTTTCCTTCTACATATAGCTCATTAAAGAGTGAGGTTCTATGACACATGAAAAGGAGGATGAATATATAATAAGAGAAAATATCAACACTTTTCTTCACGGTCAAGTCCAGCTGTGACCAGGGGTCTGTCAAGCTCCAAACACATGTATAAAAAAACATGTATCATAACAGTACCAATAAATCTGCACTATATTTCAAGTCTTCTGAAGTTATATGATAGAACATACTTAAATTTAAGTCATTATTTACTGAAAACCCTTCATCATACATTTCAAATTTAATTTGCACTTTTGCATATTCAACAGTCTATAACAAGACTTGCATTAATAGCGTTTAAAGTCAGACCTGGCTCTGTTTATCTTCACCAATAGACGAATATGCAAAAGTTACTGTTTTGGTTATTGTGTATGTAATGCCCTGTGAAGAAGATAAGCAAGTAAGCAGATTAAAATAAGCAAAGGATTTTGCTTATTTTTGTAAAGGATTAGTAAACTCAGCTAATCAGGTTGTATTAGCTATGGCAAACTGACTACGGATATTTTCAGATGACACACACTTTAATCCACAGCTGTGCTTGGGTCTCAGAAACAATTCGAAAAAATTAAAAGGAACTAAAGTTGTGTTGAGCACATGGTGAGAATTATCAATATTTTTGCACTAAAAATGTTATTTAACACTATAGTAAACTGGGCGGTTATAAATAATTGTTTTAAATAATTATTTTATCTTTTTTTTTTACACAATTATTTACATTGATTAGCCCTTGAAAACCTTCTATGCTTTTCTTTCAAATATTTTGGCAGTCTTTTGTTTTGTGTGGATATATTCATACATTAATCATTTATTTATTTTACCATTGTGAAGAAGCAGAGGGCTTCACAACCAATTTGAAAGTTCTGTGGGTGAAATTCAAAAATCATAACTGAATGTTGGAGTTGGAGATGGTAAAAAGATTGTTTTGCCTATTCAAGAGCTCAAATTTTAACTTCAAATTTGGAACAACTTGGTTAGACATACATATTAGGTAGACATTGCTATTACCAGGTTAGACCCTCCTTGGACTGCCTTAATTCTTCGTGGCATAGATTCAACAAGGTGCTAGAAATATTCCTAAGAGATTTTGGTCCATATTGACATGATAGAATCACACAGTTGCTGCAGATTTGTCAGCTGCACATCCATGATGAGAATCTCCCGTTCCACCACATCCCAAATGTGCTCTATTGGATTGAGATCTGGTGACCGTGGAGTTCATGTTCAAGAAACCAGCTTGAGATGATTTGATCTTTGTGACATGCCGTGTTATCCTGCTGGAAGTAGCCGTCAGAAGATGGGAACACTGTGGTCATAAAGGGATAGACATGGCCAGCAACAATACTCAAATAGGGTGTGGCATTTAAATGATGCTCAGTTGGTACTAAGCAATGTTCCCTCTAATTTCTTTTCTCGCTGAGCAAAACTTTTCTCTGTTGAGCGCACATTTTGGCCACCTGAGCAAAAACATACTTTATATCAGACCTGTACAATGAACGTAAACACACACACAAAAAAGGTTTTATCATGCAACTGTAACATTTAATGTGCCATTTCTATTTTATTTGACCCTTGATGTAACTTAGTGATATATTAAATAATATGTTTGAAAACAAGCAGTTCAGTCACTAAATTAAGCACATTTCAGGTTACTTGAGATTTTTTCACATTGCTGTATTAACTGTACCAGTCTTTTACCAAGAAATTCTATTAAAAATAGTTTCTGTCCTCCAGCAGGACAGTTCAATTCTTTATAATAATATAATAGAGCAGTTACAATGATGGTTGGGACAACCATAATGTGGTTTTTGTACAGTCAATTATAGGGCTGCACGATTAATCGCATGAGATTGTCATGCGTGTCTCGTCAGTAAAGCCGGTTCTGTGATTAGTGGTAAATGTCCATCACCTGCTTTCAAATGGAGCGGCACTTAATATACAGAGCCGTAGTTCGCGGACAAGCTACGCAATATCGCGTTCATAATCGAAGGCGATTCATCTGCGATTATGAATGCGATATTGCGTAGCTTGCCCTAGTCAATTATTAGCAACAGACAGTGTTAAACCATCAAAATGACATGTTTATTGCTTATGAATTTCCCAGATTTTATATACCAGGAGGTTTCAAGATGTTTCGTGGCAAGGAGCCCTAAATAATCCCCTTGTGAAATCAATTTTTTATTAGGCTTACATTATAATATAATAAAATATAATATAATATTTAAGTATTTAAACAGATATACAGTATTATATCAGTTTAAATGCTTCCATTTGTTTTAATATATTATAAAGTGAAAACAAACTGAAGCATTTAAACAGATCTAAATAGCTAAATATTTTTAAGAAAACTGAATGTTAACCCTTTTATAGTTATCTAAACATCCCTGAAACCCACAGCACCACCACACACAAAAATCTAAAAAAAAATTTAAACTGAGGTATATCACTGATGTATTTTCAGTTTGCAAGCTACACCTGTGATGGGTGTGCGACTGTAAATGTCTCAGAGTTTTGTTAGCATTCTGTGCCCATCATCCGTTATTTCCGCCACTTTTCATTAAAACGTGACGTTTTATTTCACATTTCTTTTCGTTTCGCGTTGCCTCTCGTGTTGAGGTATTTAGTTCGCAAACATTACAGTATTCTTACCGCGACTGATTTGGCTCAGAGCCAGCCAGCTCACACGCGCATAATCGTTCTCTTTCTATGGAACCTGTAAACCACATTCACCGGTTCTAACTCTATAGCGACAATAACTCTATAGCGGTTGTCCAGAGCACTGCAATTATTTCTCATTTAAACTACTACAATCAAATGGATTTCCCCACACATGATTTTCATGTCTGTTCTCTGCGCGGCAATTATTTTTTCTGCGTGACCGCGGCTTCAGAAGTGCGCGGCCATGCACGCGCGCAGCTTAGAGGGAACATTGGTACCAAAGTGTGCCAAGAAAATATCCCCACCACACTACACCACCACCAGCAGCCTGAACCGCTGATACAATACAGGATGGATCCATGCTTTCTTGTTTACAACAAATTATGACCCATCTGAATGTCACAGCAGAAATCGAGACTCATCAGATCAGGCAACGTTTTTTCCAATCTTCTATTGTCCAATTTTTGGTGAGCCGGTGCGAAATGCATCTTCAGTTTCCTTGTTCTTAGCTGACAGGAGTGGCAGCCCGTGTGGTCTTCTGCTGATGTAGCCCATCTCCTTTAAGGCCCCGGTATACTTCAAACGAAATCGAAGAACGAACTGATGTGACGTCATTTCGAACAAAATCAGGCCAAAACGAAATTTGTTTAGTGTTCTTTTTGGAAGTTCGAAATGGCTTGCCAAAGCAAACTTTCAGGAAAAGTTGCTCCAGCTGCAAAACACCTTCGTACTACCATTGGTCAGTGACAATAACGTAATAGGAGGTGTGCGCTGAGGGTCCGCCTTCACTCGGACCCTTCACTCCGTCTTTGACTTATTTTGTGTGTTTGAGTTCGTCAGGTAAGATCTAAATCGAGGTAAGATCTCTGGGTGAAAACATGAACACACTGGATAGCCGCTTTATAGTACAAAATGAAGTTGTGCTTGTAAGAAAATGAGGCACTAACATGTTTGATACTGCAAAGCACCTTGATTTTAAGCAATCTATTGAATAAAGTGCTATATGAAGACGTGACGTGACTGGAGTGCTAATTTGCAGAGCTCGTGCTAACATACCCATGTTGTTATGATCGGACGCTTTTCTTATGCTTTCTATAGTAAATGCTGTTTCTATAATAAATCCTGTTTTCTCATTTTTGTTGTGTTTATTTTGTTACTGAGAAGAAAGTGCATGGCACATATTTACATATTCATCTAACCGTCACTTCTCAGCAGTGTGGGTGGCGTCAGATGTTTGATTACAGTATATCGCTGGTCACGCATTTCGAACTTCGTTTAACCCCTAAACGAAGAACGAAAAAGAACTTCGTGTTGAAGTATATCGGGGCCTTTAAGGTTCAATGTGTTGTGCATTCAGAGATGTTCTTCTGCAGACCACAGTTATAACAAGTGGTTATTTGAGTTACTGTTGCCTTTCTATCAGCTCGAACCACGTCTGGTCATTCTCATCTGATCTCTAGGTATCAACAAGCATTTTCACCCACAGAATTGCGAATCACTGGATATTTTCTCTTTTTCGGGCCCAGATCAGCAGTTTCTAAATACTCAAGACCAGCCCTTCTGGCACCAACAACCATGCCACGTTCAAAGTCACTTAAATCATCTTTCTTCCCCTTTCTGATGCTCAGTTTGAACTTCAGAAGATTGTCTTGATCTCTAAATGCATTGAGTTGTTGTCATGTGATTCTATTGAGCAGTTGAACAGGTGTACTTAAAGGCACATGTAAGATTTATGTAAGATTTTTGGATTAAAATATCCAAAAACCACTAGAACAATGTTATATATTTTGTTGACTTGTACATTATCCCAAATTTTTCCAAGAATGTTTAAATCCAGAGAAATAAGCAATTTTAAAGAGGACATAAACGTGTGCGACTGTCTGTGCGTCGCCTATCAATGACACCATACCTGCGTTACCCTCGGTTTCTGGTTTTATTATGTAGAAACCATGGAAACACCAAAGACGCTTTAAGATATTATGTGTTTTATTAGACAGGTGAGCAACTGTTTGGATGGATACATTCATCAACAGAAAACTAATCATGTTATATAGCTCAATACAGTAAGTCTTATTGTTTAAATCTGTTTTCTTGATTTACAGCGAAGCACTATGTTTTACCATGACTAATACTGATCTAGCTGACTGCAGTGTGCATTAAGTGTCTCATAGCTGCTAAGCGAATGCAGAGTAGAGCAACTCTCAACACACAAATGTATCTAATATGATAAATCAGCATTGCTTTACCCCACAAACGCGTAACCGGAGGAAGCGGAAGTGACGACTGCGGCATAATAAAAGTTCCGCTGCTCTCGAGATGTGTGTCGCACTTGTCTCTCATTAGCAATCGCTCCAGCGGCCTCGTTTCTGATCGCAAAGCACTCGGTCCTGCTCTGCTTCATACTGCAGTAACATTAATAATCTCATCCATGAACATGATTTCTACCCAAGTCCTGCCCAGGTTCTTTTCCACCGGCTCTAGACGTGAAGACAACACACCCTATGATTCTGAGGAAATCAAGGCGTTATCATGCTACGCCTTTGTTTTGAACAAGCAACCTCTAGTGGCGAGAATTTTCATATTGTGCCTTTAAAGGTGCTCTAAGTGATGTCACGCGTTTTTAGGCCAAAACATTTTTTGTCACATACAGCAAACATCTCCTTACTATCCGCTAGCTGCCTGTCCCCTGAACACACTGTAAAAAAAATGCGGTCTCTGTAGTCGCCACAAGCTCTGAAAACGGCAATAAAAACAAACTGGTGCAGCCTGGACCACAAATCATAATAAACATGCTCCAGCCAATAACCGACAAGAATGATTTTAAATGCGCGTTCATGACTGTTTCAGGAAGCACGAGGGGGAGGGGGGAGGGGGAGGGTCTAGCTAGCCTCTGTTTTGTTTGACACTTGGAACGTCAACAGGAAGTTACATTCACCCAGGATCACTTAGAACACCTTTAATAAAGTGGCCAGTGAGTATATGACAATGATTTTTTTGTTAGCAATTTCAGAGTCCAAATAATTTTGTAAAATATGTTTTTGATATAAAATAAAAAAAAAAGTTTAGTTCAGTACATTTGCTTGTACAGTAAACATCTATAAAAATCTTCTATAATCTTTTTACATTTTTTTAAAGTGATTAAATTCTGCAATTATCAGTTGAGTGTCTTAGACCAAGCTTATATTTGTATTTCAAAGCATTCATGAATTACAACCATTTAAGATTAAATCTATGCTCAAAAAGGGGTGAAATTTAACAGGTTAAAACACGTCTACATATTGTAGTAAATATTTCAGAACAGAACAGAAAAAAAATACATCTTTAGGTCAGTTTTGTCTGTGTTATATTGTGTTCTCTGGAGGTTACCTGTGGTAGAACGCGGCTCCTGTGAGCACCATGGAGTATTCGTTGGTCCATTTAGAAGTATAACCCCACCTCCCCTTCCCACTGTCCCAGTAATGGCTGCGTGCTGGGTAGCCTACAATCCGTTCTGGAAAACTTTGCCATACAATGAAGGCAAAATCCACCTGCAAACACAAAGAAGACAGATGTGCACAGTTTAGGTTTCATAAGTTCTAAAATAAACTAAATTAAATAAAGAAGTTTAAATTTTGGTTGAATTATTTCTTTAAGAACGACAACATAGTGTTCTTTGCCCTTATCTTATCAGACTTAGGCAAAGTGAACACATTGCTTAAGAAACTCATCAGAAGAGATTAAAGAAGTAGAATTAACAAAAGCAACATTAGCTCTCTTGATAGTCTGTTAAAAGAACTGACATGGGCTCACATCCAGTGAGATAAATGATCAAAAGAGTCAATGAGAGTTAAAAGAGAACAAGCCTTTTTTTTTTTTAGCTCAGCTCTTTATTTAGCCTTGGATTTTCTAATGCCTTCAGACATGCTTCAACGTCAACACAACTGACTTGTCTGCATGCAGGGGATGAGAGCCGTTCTTGCTCTGTCAAAGTCAGCGAGCACACATATTAAAAAATGAACCCTCAAATCAGAGGAAAAGGTTGCAAACGTCCTCCTTAATGTTACAATAGATTAATCGCTGCGTTAGTCGCGGACTCTGAGCCAGATTTATGACATCATGCAAATAACGTGGCCTTAAGAAATTACGGCTTTAAGGCGCATCATTCCAGCAATGCATTGTGGGTGACACACAGAAATTTGCTGCATTCATTATGTGTACCAGACCTTGATTATAGATCCGAGCGTGTGGGAAAGATGAATGGCAGGTGGAATCACGGCTGCTTGGTCCGAGAAGAAAGGCGCACTATGATTATGGCTGATTAATGGGTGTAAATAATTGTCTAACTAAATATTTTGGTCACACTTCCAATTCTCACTATTAACTAACTATTGACTATGACTTTAGTCTCAAAAAACTCATAACTACTGCTTAATGATAATTAGTAAGGTAGTTCTGTCAGGACCACTATAGTCAAAGATGATTGACAATTAGCACATCCATGCAACCTAGGATGGATAAGAGCAGGGAGAGCAGTGATAACCTCCCTTAAAGTAAACAGAACAGAACCAACATTAATGTATTGCAGATATCATTAATGTTGAATAATTTAATGTACTACATAATTCAAGAAAAATGAGTCAAAGAGGAATATCGGAAGGCCAAGTTCTGACTGGGACGAGAGGAGGAGCTAGGGATGGAGAGGGTAATTAGTTCCTGAGCAGTGAGATAAAGCAGCTAATAAAACAAAATGGACCTTATATATAGGGATGCTATGATAGGCATCGTATTCCTATAGGTAGACATGGATCAGGTGAGAGTCAGCTGATGCGGGCTTGACTGACGTGACCTGCCAGAACTAACACTATGCTTGATTTGTTAAGTTCAGATATTAGGTTGGATTAAGGGATGTAGAATATGGTCATGCAGAATAAGACATTAATATGTGCTTTATAAGTACTAATAAACAGCCAATATCCTAGGAATATGCATACGAATAAGAAACTAGTTAATTGTGAGAAATGGACCCTAAACTAAAGTTTTTATTTATATTTATTTATTTATTTTTGCTAAATTTTGTGGGCAGAAATGGTACATTGTCAATACTGAAGTGAAACAAGATGCTTTCTGTGGAGCACATGACGTGGAAAAAAACAAAACAAACAAACAAAAAAGAAGATGTCAGTGTTACAATACAGACGGCACGGAGGCAGATGTAAAAGCAAGTATAGTTGTTTATTGATATCAGCAGAGATGAGGAGAGTAAAAGGCAAATAGATAGCTTGAAGAGATGATAGGGAAATGATACTGTCCTTTGTTGCTTGTAGATAGAGTTCTTGGAGGAAGACACAGATGACTGAAGACGGGGAACACTCACACACAGAGAGAAGAACACGGGAGGAAGACTGGAGACACTGGAGACGCTGGAAGCAGGTAAGTAGCAGATTGGAGTCCTTGAGGTAAGTATACAAGAGTCTGTGATGCGTACGAGACCGGACAAAGACTGTGTGTGTGAGTGTGGCAGATATAGTGCTGGTGATTGCAGGGATGATGACGTGCAGGTGGCGGTGATTAGAACTCCGGTGATTGAGTGCGTGGGTATTGCAGGGAGGTAGAACCTGACGTGTCTGTGACAGTACCCCCCCTCCCACGGCCCGCTCCTGAGGGCCGAAGACCCCGACGTCGTGGTGGCCGACCTCGAGGGCGTGGGGCAGGTCTGTCCGGGTGGCTGGTGTGGAAGGCTTGTAGCAGATTGGGATCAAGGATGTCGTTTCTCGGGACCCACGACCGCTCCTCTGGTCCGTAGCCCTCCCAGTCTACGAGGTATTCCAGGAGACCACCACGGCACCAGGAGTCCAGAATTTCACGAACCTCGTATGCAGCTCCATCCTCTAGAAGAAGTGGAAGGGGGGGCTCGGCGGCTGCCACGTCAGGTTCTATGGAAGGAGAGACAGAAGGGTGGTGAGGTTTTAACAGGGAAACATGGAAGGTGGGATGAATTTTGTATTGTGGAGGGAGCTGAAGACGATACGTGACAGGGTTGATCTGCTTGATGATGGTGAACGGGCCAATGAAGCAGGGACTCAGCTTTCTGCAGGAGGGGAGCGGTGGTGAAGGCGTATTTGAGGGCTTCGAAGGCTCTTGTGGCATCTTCGGACCAGGACAGAGACTTGGGCTGATGTCGGAGGAGGTTGGTTAGTGGACAGACGATGGAACTGTAGCCTTTGATGAATCGGTGGTAGAAATTGGCGAAGCCTAGGAAGCGTTGGAGTTCTTTAATGGTTGTAGGTGTTGGCCAGGACCTGATGGCATCTACCTTCCCCTCATCCATCCGGATGCCACTGTGATCAATGAAGTATCCCAAGAAGTGGACGGATGACTGGTGGAAGGAGCATTTTTCCGCCTTGAGAAACAGTTGGAACTGCCGTAAGCGCTTGAGGACCTCCGCAACGTGGTGGCGATGTTCGGCCATGCTCCGGGAGTAAATGAGGATGTCGTCGATATACACCAACACGAACTTGTGGAGAAACTCCCGGAGCACCTCATGAATGAAATCCTGGAATACGGAGGGGGCGTTGACAAGTCCATAGGGCATGACCAAGTATTCGTAATGGCCGGTGGGCGTGACAAAGGCGGTCTTCCACTCGTCCCCCTCGCGTATCCGGATGAGGTTATACGCGCTGCGGAGGTCCAGCTTAGTGAACACAGTGGCACCACGGAGATGTTCCAGGGCCGCTGGGACGAGGGGAAGTGGGTAACGGAACTTGATGGTTATTTTGTTGAGAGACCGGTAATCTATACAGGGCCGCAAGCCTCCGTCCTTTTTGGCCACGAAGAAGAAGCTGGAAGCAGCAGGGGAAGTAGACGGGCGGATGTATCCTTGATTAAGGGCCTCTTCAATATATTCCTCCATGGCCTTCTCCTCCGGCACTGAAAGGGGGTAGATCCTTCCCCGTGGCACTGGCTCACCTGGTAGCAGATCGATGGCACAGTCCCATGGCCGGTGTGGAGGTAGTTTGGAGGCTCGTTGTGGGCAGAAGACGTCGCTGAAGGGGGCGTAACAGGATGGAATGTCGATGGATCGTTTCTCGATGGGGCTCTCGATGGAGGTAGCGTAGACAGTGATTTCTTTTGGACATGGAGATGGAGGAACAGGAAACCCGGAGAAGCAGTTGGAGAAACAGTGTTCGCCCCACTTCAGGATCTCGCCCGTGTGCCAGGAGATGGTAGGACTGTGTTGTTCGAGCCACGGGCGCCCTAGAACCACGTCAGCGGTGGATTCCTCCAGAACCAGCAGGTGAATATCCTCGACGTGCAGTATTCCAACACGGAGCTGCAGCGGTCCCACACAGCGACTGATCTTCTTGCGGCTTAGGGGCTTTCCGGTGATGGAGTGGACTTGGTAGATGGACGGCGAGGGCGAGGTTTTGAGCTTGAGTTGTCGGCAGAGGGCACCGGAGATGAAGTTCCCGGCTGACCCTGAATCGAGGAGCGCGACAACTGGAACAGATACATTTACAGCAGTAAGGTTTACAACAGTGGTGAGTGGTTTCATCTTTTTTATGGAGGGAATGATGGCACTCACCAGAGGTCTTGGAGGATGGATTGGGCATGCAGAGAGCACATGCCCAGGAGAACCACAGTAGAGACATAAATTCAGGGTCAGCCTTCGTTGACGTTCGGTAGAGGAGAGTCGAGAATGGTCAACTTGCATGGGTTCGCTGGCTGGTTCTGGGGAGCTGACGGGTTCGGACCGACGGAGGAGGAAGTGAGGAAGTGGCTGGCCCTGGTGCTCTTCGAGACACGACTGCATACGAGTGCCTACGCGGATGGCGAGTTGGATGAAGCGTTTGAGGCAGATGGTGTCCTCGTATGCAGCGAGATGCAATCGCAACTTGGGCTCCAACCCATGGCGGAACGAGGTGATGAGGGCTTGTTCATTCCATCCGCTGCTGGAAGCCAGAGTACGGAACTGCAAGGCATAATCACTCACTGAGTTAGATCCTTGTTTCAAATTATAGAGTTTCTCACCAACTGATGAATCCGAGAGGGGCTTTCCAAAGACTTCGCGGAAATGAGCGACGAAGGCTGGATAGGATTTCACCACGGAACCTTTCTGAGTCCAGAGTGCGTCCGCCCAGCGGAGAGCTTTACCTTGCAGTTGTGAGATTATGAAGGCGATCTTTGCGGTATCAGTGGGGTAGAGTTGCGATTGCATCTCCAGGACCAGCTCACATTGCAGGAGGAATCCGCTGCAATCCTCCGCCGATCCTGAGTAGGGCGCCGGCCTGGCCATGGGACTGGCATGCATGGTTGGAGAGTGGAACAAAGAAGTGAATGAGGAAGCGGCGACAGGTGCTGGTGACGGTGACGGTGGTTGTGGTGGAGTGAGTGCTCGATGCAGCGCGTCTACGAGCTCCTGGAATGGGTCTGGTTGGCTCATGCTGATATCCTGTCGTGTTGTTGGGTCCGGTCTTCTGTTACAATACAGACGGCATGGAGGCAGATGTAAAAGCAAGTATAGTTGTTTATTGATATCAGCAGAGATGAGCAAATAGATAGCTTGAAGGCAAATAGATAGCTTGAAGAGATGATAGGGAAATTATACTGTCCTTTGTTGCTTGTAGATAGAGTTCTTGGGGGTAGACACAGATGACTGAAGACGGGAAACACTCACACACAGAGAGAAGAACACGGGAGGAAGACTGGAGACACTGGAGACGCTGGAAGCAGGTAAGTAGCAGATTGGAGTCCTTGAGGTAAGTATACAAGAGTCTGTGATATGTACGAGACCGGACAAAGACTGTGTGTGTGAGTGTGGCAGATATAGTGCTGGTGATTGCAGGGATGATGACGTGCAGGTGGCGGTGATTAGAACTCCGGATTAGAATCCCCCTGCATGTCATATGTGTCTCTGTATTTCTCAGATTTCTGTTGGTAAATGTCCGTATGGGAAAATGTTCCACACTCCTGATTGCATGAATTCCTATTAAAATGATTGCAAATTTTGCTGAGCAACAATAAATGTGATTGCAGAGTTAGGCAGTTTGTGGTCTCTCAAATTCAACAATATGCTAATATGTTGAATTTACTGTCACTGCAAGTTGGTGACACAACATGATGCAACAAAACTAATGGTTTTTGTTATAATCAAGGACAGCTGTCTACACTGTTGCATCCAAATTTGCATACTTATAAGCATTAAAGTTATGTATTTCAACAGTGTTTAGAAGGTACATAAAATCCCAACATTGGAACATTTTGGACATTTGGGACTATGAAACTTTTTAAGCTACAAGCTACTCATAATTTAATGGAGTTAAAACAGGTGCAACTGAACTTTTCTTCCTTTTCTTGTGATGTACATCAAAGTGAAAAAGTCAAAAAAAAAGAAAAAAAAAAAAGTAGGATGGGGATTGGTTCAGTCCATTGGATGAATTGTTGATTGGATGGGGGCGGATCCGAATGCAAGCTTGCAGTAAATTGTATGAAAGGGGTGGAGTGAGTGATTAGTCACATGGAATTTATGATGACTGGAAAAAACACTATCCGAAACTTGAGATCTTACAAGCAAAATTGGGGATCCTGCACCAGCCAAGCAACTGCCATTGAGATGAATGGGAATGCTAACATCCATGGCAAGCACACATACATAAAATCAGATGTGCAATAATGACAAAATGGGAAAACAAACATACAATAGATGAAGACACAAATTCACCTACGGAAATACGCATATTGATGCTGTAATTTATTTTACTCTGTCATTGTACTATAACAATTATTACCCTTTCTGGTCAATTCTTCAGGCCATTAACTGCAGCACCAACATCATAACCCATGGGCTCTGTTGTGCTGCTGTTATTCCACACATGTACCTACAGTCTAATGATGCTTGGCGCACAAGAAAAACTCAACCCCTATATTACATTTCCCATTTTAATAAGCCAGTTAATGAGTCGAAACAATGCAATTATCAATTCTGTGGAGCCGTAGCGCTGCACAGTCTTAAAAAAAAAAATGAAACTACTGCTAAATATGCCATATTCTCACATTCTCAGCACTTTTCAATTAAAACCTTCTCAAACGCTTAAAGGGCAATTACTGGGGCAGATTACTGTGCGAAACGAGTAAAAGCTTCTCTCCAAATGTTGCTGGATTTGTCTAAAGCCACAAGAGCTTCCTCACTGAAACTGAGACTCATTAAACTTTTGTAATACGGGTTCTGTAATCTTGTACCGCTATAAAAGTTAAGTGGATATTCTGGCCTGGCAGAGGTAAAGATGTACTGGGTGCAGTTAATAAAACATCAGTATGATGAATTATGAATAGCAGGTTTCAAACACACACTGAGCTTCGCCACACGTAATGAACTTGAGAAATTAGAAGCTTTCCAACCATCTGACTAATTCTCACCACTTGTGGCACTTGAAATAATTATGTCTTGAAATGGAATTAATACCTTACAACATAAAGAATACAGTGCAGTAAATATTGTACACAGTTTACAATTTTTATTGTACTATTATACCATTTTTGTATTATTATTTGTATAAAATATAATTAATTTGCATTTTACTGTTTGGACTGTTTTAGAGGTCCAATTAAAAATAATGAGTCAAGAAAAAGATTCAACCTGGTTCATTCATCACAAAAGGAAAGTCAAGTCAAGCACATTGCATTGTGGGATATGGTATACTACACAGTAAGCTCTGTTGCATAGGTAGAGTAAAGTAAACTGTGCCACTTTTTTCTTGAGTTGTCCTTTATGCAGGGGGAAAAAATAACATAAAACTAATATTCCAAATTATATTTCATAATTTCTGCTATCAACTAAAGCATCTGTAAAATAAAGCCATAAGGTTGTTCATGTCAAATGATTTACATTTCAAAAAATTTAGCCAGAAAATACTTATATTAATATATATGTAAAAAAACAAAAAACAAAACAAAAGAAACCTTTACTATTATAATAAAATAATAATTTAGAATATTCAATAATAATAACAATAATAATTCCATATTCTGGATACTCATTTTCTCCAAACATTTAAAAATGTTAAATTCTTGATTAAAAAAACAAAATAAGTTTACAAAACAATTATATGTTGAACTGACGAAACATTTTAGTAGTTCAAGTTCAAAGTTCAAGGTTGCAAGGAAATATGAAATGTTGCTCCTCAAACTTTGTGAGGCTGAGGGAGCTTCCTCAGTTCATTGTGAGAAAAACCTTGATCATTTTCTTTGAACGATGGGTTTGTTTTTTCCAGTTCTTCCTCAGAATCTTCAAAGAAATTTGGTCCCCATTTCAAAATTTTATACAAGACCAGAGCTCACTATCACTATTAGACTCAGTGGCACAACTTACCACACAGCTTCTGGCATATTTTATATAATAATGACTAACCTTTACTTATGATTAATAGTTTTATACATTGGAAATTTAATTTACCAACAAAATTAATATATTTTTACACATAGATAAAATTGCTTTGACATGAATCTAATTTTACTTGCCATGTAGAAAATTCACTTTGACATGCAGAACAAAACAACAACAACAACAAAAATTGATCACAACTACAGGCAGGTGTATATGAAGGGATCTTTGTAATTATATGGCCACATGATAAATAATTCTGTCTCATACAGTTGTGTAAATCTTAAAGATTTGAAAGGATTAGTTCATTTCAGAATTAAAATTTCCTGATAATTTACTCACCCCATATCATCCAAGATGTTTATGTCTTTCTTTCTTCAGTCAAAAATAAATTAAGGTTTTTGAGGAAAACATTCCAGAATTTTTCTTCATACAAAAATGAAAATTTGATGTTTATCTGCTTACCCCCAGAGCATCAAAGATGTAGGTTGTTTCTTCAGTTGAACACAAATGATGATTTTTAACTGCAACCGCTGCCGTCTGTCAGTGGTATAATGCAAGTCAGCGGGAACTTGGACTATAAGAGTAAATAAAACACGACAGACAAATCCAAATTAAACCCTGCGGCTCGTGACGACACATTGATGTCCTTAGACACGAAACGATCAGTTTGTGCGAGAAACCGAATAGTATTTATATAATTTTTTACCTCTAGCACTCATTGAAGTATATGCGCAGAACATCACTGCCGTTGTCAGAGCGCGATCAGACCTCACGAATCGAGTGATGAATGCCGTTGGACATAGTGGTGTATTAGAGGTAAAAAAAATTATATAAATGTTCGGTTTCTTGCACAAACCGATCGTTTCGTGTCTTAAGACATCAGTGTGTCGTCACGAGCCGCAGGGTTTCATTTGGATTTGTCTGTCGTGTTTTATTTACTCTTATAGTCCAAGTTCCTGCTGACTTGCATTATACCACTGACAGATGGCAGCGGTTGCAGTTAAAAATCATCATTTGTGTTCTACTGATGCTCTGGGGCTAAGCAGATAAACATCAAATTTTCATTTTTGGGTGAACTATCCCTTTAAGTAATCACGTTGGAAAGGTCACGTGTGAAGTAGGCGGAAGTACCAAGCAAGTGTTTACAAAGCGAATGTGCAAAGACTAAGTCAAATGGCCTTTACAAAAAAAAAAAAAAAAAAAAAGGTAAGAAAAACAATGTTGGTAAAAGGTAAAACAATGATGTCGGACGATTTTCGGACAGTGATGTCGGACGAAGTTGGAGGAGGAGAAAATGAGATTTTTGAGTTTTTCGCCCATGTGTGACCTTTCCAATGTGATTACATAATGCGTGGCGCATCGCAGAGCTAGTGCAAGATGAGCATTTGTGGTAAAAAAGTTTATAATTTTTTTTTTTTTTTTTTTTTAAATAAAATGACTGATTGTTTTGCTAGATAATCCCCTTATTCCTTGTCTAGGGAATGTATAGAGCCCTTTGAAGCTGCATTCAAACTGCAATTTGGACCTTCAACCCAGTGGTAGCCGTTGAAGTCCACTAAGCCGCGTTTCCACCGTAGGAACTTTACCCAGGAACTAGGAACTTTGGGGTGGTACTTGGTGTGTTTCGACCACAGGAACCAGAGTCTAAATGAAGTTCCGGGTAAAAAATTCCCCCTCAGAAAGTACCTGCTCGCTAGGTAGTACTTTTTCAAAGTTCTGGAACTTTCGGGGGTGGGACTTTGGCACTGAACATTCTGATTGGTTGAGTTCATGCAGCTTTTTGATTGGTTGACTCCACGCAGCATTTTATTTTAACCATTGTTTTTTTTAAAGTCTGTTGCAGTGCGTGCAGTAAGAGTTGTTTGCTATTCGAATCAACACTAAAAATATGACCGATGGACTGATGACGAGGTTCAGACTTTATTAAGCGTATATGCGGAGGATGAAATCCAGTGGGAACTGGAAAGTCGTGCACAGCCCTATGCCACCAGACTATCTTCACGGTACTTTAGACCTCTATGGAAATGCAGCTAGCAATAGGTCTGGGGGAAAAAAGTTCCTGGGACAAATTGTTCCCGGGTAATTTCGGTGGAAACGCGGCTCTATATGGAGACAAATCCTGAAATGTTTTCCTCAAAAACCATAATTTCTTTTTGACTGAAGAAAGACAGACATAAACATCTTGGATGACATGGGGGTGAGTAAATTATCAAGAAATTTTAATTCTGAAGTGAACCAATCCTTTAAGTGTATCTTTCTTTCCTTAAACTTCCCCCTAGAATTAGAAAAATGCGAGACAGTCGTGATTTAATTGGTGTCGTTAACTTCTAGTGTTGGATGGTGTGACACTATAAAACTTGCAACATCAGAGGATCAACAAAATCTTTCAAGATCCGACTACAGTGAAGTTAACAGTACATTCCCAAACAAGATTAATTCCCACATTGTTTTTCTCGAACCCCTACCTTGGAATTTACAAACAAGCGTCTTATTAACATAGACTCTGCCAGGAAAGCTGGCCAAAAAATCTGTTTCTTTTGTTTTTAACTAGAAAACGCCCTCAATCCTGTAAACTGCAAAGGGAGAATTATCCTTGCATTGCCAACAAATCCTTCCTGGCCTTTGGATCATCTCTGCCTTAATCAAACTTAGATGTACAACACCTTAATTCTCACAGCACCCTGTCTGTTCTGAGAATAAATAAATCCCAGAATTCTTCACATCGCCTGAAACATCTTTGCCAGATGGTGCAGCCATGTTTTGTGAATTGGCACTGCAGCCAGACAGATTTGCATATCACAGCTTGAGGAATGATAGTTGTTAACTACACATTTATAATCCTTTTAAATAATAATCACTCCAGATTTGGCCAATTTGCTAGAAAACTGGAATATCATTCAGGTATTTGAAACATTAAACTATTCGGTAACACTTTATTTCAATGGTCCACTTTTAGACATTCTACTAACTATAAGTAACTTTGCAAATACATGTCAAATTATTCTACTACCCCTAACCCTAACAACTAAACCTAACCTAACAGTCTACTCTAATTAGAAGTTATATGACATGTAGTTGCAAAGTTACTTATAGTAAGTAGAATGTCTAAAATGGACCATCGAAATATACTGTAACCAATTATTCATCTAAAAGAGCTAATTCACTAAACAGTCGTGCCACTTTTGAGCATGGTACAGTGTGCAAAAATCTGTCTTTTTCACTAACCAATGCAATCCAGTTTAGCGGGTGCAGTGTTGCATCCTCAACATTTAAAAATATAAGTCATTGACATCTTTTCTGAGCAAAGAACAGCTCATTTGAATGTAAATTAGGCACATTATTGATTGCGCTTCATTCACAAAAATTGTCTGGCACAATTTTCATTGAGCTGTTACCAATAAATAAACACAGGTGGTAAATGAAATTGGTCTAGGCTATATATATAGTGCACTTTCTAGCGATCATGGGAGTGGTAACTGTAGCAAGGTGAAGAAATTGCAAGTGCCCAATAGGATGTTTGAACAAGAACTTCAATGTTTCATAAAATGAGAGTAAAAATCATTATTATATTTACATATATGTACGTTTGTATCAGTGTCATTTGTCTGGTCTACATATTTCCTTTAGTAAATCGGGAGCTGAACCAGTACAGTTTAGCAAGTTGCAATTAATTTTTTATCAATTTTATTTAAACAGGAAATTAAACCAGTTTAAATTGGCTGATTATTTAAAGCAAGCGCAAATTACATTAAAACATTTTTGTGACTCGAAGCATGTTAGAATTAGGTTATTTGATGATTATTTTCACAGGATGGTCAGTGTGTCTAAAAGATATTATTAAAGGTATTTCTTAAAATATGATGTCAAACATGTCCCTTGACTATTCAGTTATGGAAAAAGGTTTAAATAATAAAGAAACCCCATATAATAGATTCAAAATGTACACTTTATTAACAAATCAAACTAACACTTTATTAAACAATAGAAAATGGACTCTATATTGTTTTGTACATTAAAAAAAAAAAACATTTTGATAGATGCCAATAAAATTGTGCTCCTAAGTTTTAAAAATTGCTTTTAATTAAATGAATAATTTGCATTATTAAATATGTACTTCCAAGGTCAAGATCAGTGGAAAAAGAGGCTGTACAAGGGGGGGAAAATATAAAGTTCTGATTGTAAATGTATTTATTATTTTCGCATTTTGAAATGCTTTTGATACCATCTTACTACATTTAGTTGTGCATTATGTTGACAAATACCTTACCATCAGCTTTTATTGGAGAAAACTGAAATCAAAAGCATTTTATACAGTAAGTCAGAAATTTACCACATTTTGAAAATGACCCAGGCCTGCCTTTCACCAGGATCAGGATATAGATATCAACATCTTTTTTTTTTTTTTTTTTTTTTTAGTTTGGACATCAGAGTAGAAATGGTCTCTTTTCTCTCTCTATCTCTTTGTCTTTGTCTAGCACATATTATTGTCTGATTAAATTATACAGCTGAGAGCAATTAAAAATGAGCCCAGCAGGCTGCTGATGCTGCAGTGTGCAAATATCATCTCTTCTCTCAGGGAAAATGAAGACAGAGAATTGACATTAACAAAGTGCAGTACAAACACAAAATACACCAGCAATGGACAATCCAAGCAGCATCACAAATACCACTGAATAAAAGAGACAAAATAATGAGGTGGGGGAAAAAAGACAAGACAAAGGAAGTAAACTGAGAGAGTGAAAGTTTATGTGTGAGAGAGAAAGAGACCATTGAAGTATTCTGCCATTACCTTAGCAACATACTAAAACTCCATTGAAATTAGTAGTGAGTTTTCTTTGCAATTTATGTGAGAAGTGCTATTTCATAATGATAATTAATTATATTTCAATTATAATGGTCAATTTTGTCAACCCTTGATATAAGGTTGGGATTCCGAATGACAGAACCATCAATACCATAAGATATTCCTTAACATTTCACATAACCTATATTATATTGAATAAATGTGTGATCTCTCACCTCATTGGTGGACAGAACTGAGTCCTCATCCAGGCTGAGAACTGCATCAGTTTTGATAGCTTGATGAGGGAAAAACCGGCCACTCATCGTCTGATGGGAAACAGGAAGCAACATTAGTGATTTATAGATTTTCACTATATTGAAATTAATTAATTTACACAATTTTCTTTTTGGTTTTGCAGTACTTTTTTTATTTTTACACTGTTTAATAATGTATTCATTAATACAGCTTTTCTTTGACATCCTTGTCAATCATCTCCTACATTGCCTGTGACATCTGTTTGCATCAAGTGAAAGTCACAATAGTTGAACATCTGCCAAAGTACAATATGTTAATTTACACCTTGCATTTGGAAAAAGGACATTAAAATCAAAAGGGTGTAGTGAAACTTTTATGTCATTTGAGGTCATTGATCATCCACTTTAATGGTGGATTGCTGAATTTACTGTAACATGGACTGTAAATGTAACTATTTTAATTGTGTTCTCAAAGTTTGTTCGCCAGTGCATTTGTATCTGTATACCAGTGTCAATATATGTTTTTCTAGTGTCTCTGGGTGACAATTCAAGGATTAGTTCACTTTAAAATGAAAATTACCCCAAGCTTTACTCACCCTCAAGCCATCCTAAGTGTATATGACTTTCTTCTTTCTGATGAACACAATCTGAGTTATATAAATAAATATCCTGACGCATATAAGCTTTATAATGGCATTGAATGGGACCAACGAGTATGAAGCTGAAGAAAGTGCATCCATCCATTATAAACATACTCCATACTCCAGTATAAACATACTCCACAGTTCAAAATGCTCACGCTACGTCCTACGCCTTCCGCATTAAAACTGAATATATATCATAATTCAGGTTAGGATATGGAAAGGCGGAAGCTAGATATTTTAATCTTGTTAAATATGGATATTTTCTTACACAAATGCATTGTTTTGCTTCAGAAGGCCTTTATTAACCCACTGGAGCTGTGTGTATGTTTATAATGGATGGATGCACTTTCTTCAGCTTAATACTCGTTGGTTCTAGTCTGGCTATCACCAGACCAAGCTCAATTTAAAATTGAACATTGGTGTGGTGAGTTTGCTATGTATTTCCTACTGCACAAGAGGCGTGATCAACGAGCATTATTCACGCAATTGGATAGTCCTTCAACCAATCAGATCAACGATCCGGGTGACGTACTTTGCAGAGCATGCGAAAAATCCAGACAGGTTTACCGTGCGTCTCAATCAGCTTCCAAGTTCAGTAGTCAGGGCACTGATCAGGGAATCAGCCACATTCACTTGCATGATATACTGATTCACGACCTAGGGAACTAGGGAGCTGACTGATCCGCGGTTTGCAGAAGCAGCAATGGCATCGAGCGATTTTTGCAGGTTGTGCAAAAAATCTGTATTTACACCCACTCGAGTAATTTGTTTGCTAACTAAAGACGTCATTCAGCATCGTCGAGAGTTTAAAAGGCGACTCTGATACTGTTCTGGTTCAGTGTAAATGAACGCGGAATATAGCCGCCCTAAACTACGTCATTGTCATGACAACCAAAAAGAATTCCAGTCAGCTCAGGCAGCGCAAGATTCAAGAAGCAGGGAGACGAAACATATAGAGCAAATAATAAAAATATTGTCTACCAACAAGGGGCATTGAAGTAAAAGAGTCCCGTACTCACATCGTGAAGCAAACCACCAAAATAACAGCAGAGAATCATCGTGTGTCATCAATCGCCGTTTGTAATCTTCCTATGAAGAGACTGTCGGATTAGCGCGCTGCTACATGTCTCTCAGATAAGGTAAATGCTTAACAAAATCGGCGTCACTGTGATTGTGCACTGTTATTTTGGAGTGACTGGTAGATCAGATTGAGTTTCAAAACTGCTTGCCGTCGCTTCTCTATCGTCATCGTGTTATACCCGCCAATAGGGAGCAAGGTGGATAAGCCAGTCTGTGATTGGTTCCCGTAAAAATGTAAGAGATGCAGCAGAATTGAATGTACGGGTTTCCAGACTGAGTCAGGCTGGGTTTACCCAGACTACGTTGGTTCCTTTTACTGTCATTATAATGTTGGGATGCATCAGGATATTTATTAATATAACTCCAACTGTGTTCATCAGAAAAAAGAGAGGTATACACCTAGGATGGCTTGAGGCTAAGTAAAGCTTGGGGTAATTTTCATTTTAAAGTAAACTAATCCTTTCAGTGTACCATTTGGCCCAAGAAATTACTATTTATTTTCTGGTAATTTCTAGGGTTATACTTTATTTTGATGGTCCCTTTAGACATTCCATTGATCAAACAAAAGGTATGTCAACACAGCGTTGGATTTGGTCTCCAAAGATTTTCTCTAAGGTCCTGTTAAAACTGCCAAGTCATTGAAAGATTTCTGATCGTAGAACACTCTCATACTGTATCAAGACATGTTTAGCGAACAGTGTGACTTTGTACATCAAAAATGTTCGATCAAATCTCCATGCCATGAATACTGGATGCAGTCTATTTACCAGATCCCGTCAGAATATATGTGTTCTGTCTGGTATCCAAAACTAGTCAGCAGAGTTTTATCAAACTATCTACTTTTAAGTTCCACAGATGAAGATGTATGGAGCCCCTAAAGGGACATGGTGGTGGAAAAAAATATGAGATGGGAGGAAAATAATAAGTTAATTCTTTTGCATTCTCTCTGAAATGTTTTGCGTTCCTCAGAGTAAATTTGCGTTCACTTGCAAAAACTTTGCGTTCCTCTGAGAAACTTGCGTTGCCTCGCAAAACCTTTTGAGCTCATTGCAAGCGAACTCAAAGTTTCTCGGTGGAATGCAAATCATTTGTGAAAGAACACAAAGGCATTGACAAGTAATTTTTCATTGTATTTTCATATTTTTTTCCCCTTCACCATGCTCCTTTAGGGGCACAGTAGAAGATCATATAGGTAGGATGTGAAATGAGAGTGAGTAAATGATATCAGAATTTTCAGTTTTGGGTGAACTATCCCTTTCATTTGCAGAATACATTTTTTTTATTATTATTTCAATCAGCAACAAGAATGTAACCAAAAATTCAAAATTGAGGAGGACCAAATGTTAAAGTTTGAACGTGCTGAATGCTGTGAGTGTGGGAATGGTGAGAGAACATTTTATTTGGTATGTTTTTCATCTTCAAACCAAACTTGCGTCTCAAGCCAACAAAGTTTAAATCCCATCTGGCTAGCACGCTTCCCATAATGTTTAAACATTAGGTCAGTAGGTTGGAGAGTAGGCAGTCTTTTGTGGCTGTTCGAGCACAAACAAAACTTTTAGACTCTGTTTACACCTGTATTTAGCGTCGTCCACTTGTGATCCGATCGACTAAAACTCATCTTAATACCAGGTGTAAACAGGGCCTAATGACATAAGAAAAGTTGTCTCTGTTGAAGACCAAGTATTTGTCTTTGTCTGGATCTCGACTGAAATTTTGCAAATAACCAACTGTGCGTCCAGCTGCCTTTAATTAACAGAGCACTGTAGAAATGAACATTTAGTAGCTTAAAAATCACTGTTTCCCAAAATCGATCTGCCGCACCATTAGGATGACACTGTTTTAATCAATTACAGTAAATGGAGGCTACAGGGGGGTTCAAACCTAATTACACTATTGACTCTTCATTAATACCTCTGAATAATTAATAAAACTGTTCATGTGAAAAAAGTCAGATTTTTTTTTTTTTTTAATCAAAATAACTCTACAAGTACCGCCTGGTTCAGAGATGTATTCTCATTAGCATAACAAGCTCCGAACCACCAGAGGGGCCGATATAGATTCAGAGAAAAACAGGGAATAGAATAAATTGACTGCTGAGTTTGTGTCATTAGTGAAAATCTTTAAAAGCGTACAAGCTGACTAAATCATTCAAGAGATGAAAAAGATATAATAATTTCATGTTATCTAGTAAATATAAAATTCATATAAAATTAAACTGTAAATCTCTTTTGCTTCAGATGATAAAAATTAAGGCATATAAATCATACTTAGTTTGTTTATAGTGTATTTCAAACATGCCCTGTCCTATAGAATTCCATTGTATATGTGCATTTTATACATCACAGATGCTTGAACACAGCATATAATATATGCATATCACTGCATTTTTCTCTCATATATGTAGGGGTCCTTGAAAGGACTAGTTATCTGGGAGGCCAGCTGTCTTTGTTGACACATGGCTCCTTCCTCTGATATCACTCCTTTTCCCTCAAGACATGGTTTATTTAACTGTAAAGCTCACATAATCTTCCACAGGGACTGTCTGCCCTTTACTGTCTGTCTCTGTATCCTCACCTCTTCTCCTGCATTATATATATATTGTAGAGATAGTCAATATTACACATTTTAAAAATAGACTAGTAGTTTTGAAGAAGCCCTAAAACACTGGGTTGGTTTCAGGCTCACTTGATCCTAAACCAGACATGTTTCTTGGGAGCATTTACATAAAAAAAAAACCTGGAGTGCAATGGAATAAAATTAAATAGAACAAAGGGGTTAAAGCGTTTTATAAATGTAGTGCTTATGGCTCAAGACACTTAAAAAATTTCAGAGTTGTGACACTATACAGTCCAAAGACTTCATGGCATCGGCAGCAGTGCTGTAAGACACATCCTTTTAACTTCACTGAAAGGGTTTTACTAAGCAAACAGTTAAAGCAAACCATTTAGCATGCTAATTTAAGCACAACCGCTAAAGTAAACAATGCTAAAATCCTGTTTAGCCAGTAGCTTTCTTCACTGGTACCTCTGTGCTGTGTGTATTTAAATGAAGTCATTATGATACAAATGCACCTTCTTTCTATGTAAATGTTTTTTTTTTTTTTTTTTTTTCCCACAAAAAGTCTAGAGTAAGAGTAAAGCAATGTAAAGGGAGTAACTAAATAAAAGTAGTGACACTACTTGTCACCATTATGTTCTGTTCATGGACTTTCAGTTTGTTGTCACTCCTGTCTCATGTTCCCTGTTCCACTTTCCCACTACTCATCAGTCAACATGGACACTAACGATCCTCACAGCTGTTTGTCATTTACCTTTTTGTATTTAAGTTCCTACCTGAAGTTCAGTTCATTGTCCGGTATCGTCTATGTTATGTGTATGTGTTGCTACCCGGTCGCCTGTTCTGTTGGCTCTGTGATATATTAAACTACTTATTGGAGTATCTTCGTCTTCCTCGTCTGTTTGCCAGCAGCCATATGTGACACTACTAACTTAACTACATTTTTCAGTTGCATGACAGTAACAACAACTACTTCCAACGAGTAGCAGTGTAGCGCAACCAAATGTGAACTTTAATGGCTGAGCTGAGGGAATAATCAAACATGCTCACCTAATTGGTGCTTGCTCTTATGTAGTGGAATTTTTATTCTAGTGAAGATGTTTGTTCGGATGGTTCATGTAAATAAACAGATTTAAAAAAAAAAAAAAAAAAGGTTTACAGATTCGAGTCCCTGTACTGTTACTTTTTACAATCTATATTCTGAATGCATGTTATTTATCTTAATGTGAACAATTAATCTGTGCATGTTTCATTTAAGCATTAAAAAACAAAAACAAACAAACAAACAAACAAAAAAAACATTCTTAACCCTCAGGGGTCTGGGGGTTTTTGGGGCCCTGGAGAAGTTTTGACATGCCCTGACATTTGTCACATACTGAATATTGGAGGTATTGGAGGTTGTAGACTAGAGTTTTTGCTTCAAAACAATGTGAAAATCATCATGCCTACTCATTCACATAAACAATATATTGATTTAAATTTTGTAAGACACCTTTTGTTTAGAAAGACAGTATGTGTGGAGACGTGAATAATCCTGAATAATGCTGTGATTCACACCTGAGAGGACAATGACCCGCATAATGAGCTGCATAATGAGCCTCTTTCATTCAGGTATGTGAGAGGGGATTAAAAGTTATTGATTTTATATGTGTGTTTTCATTGTACAGCACTTTGGTCAGTTTGCGCTGTGTGTAAATGTGCTTTATAAATTAAAATTACTTACTTACTTACTTACTAATCAAAATTCCGCAACTCTACCTTTTTGTGAAACAACAAACTTCTCTCTGGTAAAGTTTGCTGGATTTCCTCCAATCATCTAGCCTGCTTAAATCTCACCCCTTTCTTACAATTAATTGCAAGTTCACATTCAGGGGGCGTTTACACTACACTACACCGTTTTCTGCTAAAAACTGAAAACTTTTTATGCATTTTGGCCATTCATTTATACAATAATGTCATTTTGGGGGCCTGAAAATGCTAAACTTTTGAAAAAGAGTTTCAAAGTGCAAGCTTTTGAAAATGCTATTGTTATGTAAATAAATTTGTAAAAACGGTGACATCATGTGCATCTATAGACATCATAGTGTTTCTTTACAAAGTGACATCGCCTGGTCTGGTGACTGGCCTGGCATGCAGAATACAGCTTTTTTTAGTCATTTTCGAGGATCCATGTGAATGGGCATCGTTTTGACAACATTGTCGTCTGTATGTGGAAAACCCGAAAGAAAAACTTTTCCATTTTTAGCACATTGTTATCGTTTAAACGTACCCTCAGATCTGCCTCAATCCAATCAACAACCGATGATTAAAACCAAGTCCCCGGCTTTTCTTCTTTAATGATAATCTGTTTCACTTAGATGTAATACTTAATACTCATTGTAATATGGAAGAAAAGATCTGTCATTATTTCCATTTCATCTGGACTTTAATTTACCTTTTCAGTTCACTGTTTTTGTGCAAACAAAATATGACTGATACATTTATTAATTATTTATACTACCAGGGCTGTTGAATGCTCAAATCTGATTGGTTGACTAACATTCTAAAATGTGCAATTATTTTCAGGGAAACGCATGGCTAAAGTAGTTCTAGTCAGGTCTTAACCGCATTACAGTTCCATATCACGTCGCCAAATGTTTTCAGTTATTTCAAAAGGTCCTTACAGCCTACAACCGCAAAAGAAACAAAACCCACAATGACTCGGGCTAAGCAAATAAATATAGTAAACTATAGGATGAAAACGATAGAATGTCATGGTTTTTGCAACAAAATATGTTTTATTGTGTCCTGAAAGTGCATACTCTCTCTCTCTCTCTCTCTCTCTCTCTCTTTCAAACGTACACACATACTGTATAGTACGGACAAACACTCACACAGAAACGTTTTGTCAGCGTTGCTCTGATGAATAATTCAGTAAAATGATTCACCAGCGAGGTAATAACTGCAATTCTTGAGGTAGATAAACTTATAGTTTCGTTTCGCTATTAGTATTTAGACAGTGCTGCCGTGAGAGAGGCACAGACTCTCAGGTAGGCTAATTCACATATGCTCATTCTCTTTCTCTCTCTCTCTCTCTCTCTTTCTTCTCTCTCTCAAGTGCGTTAATAACTGTATCAACGGTATTATTGTGCTATCAAGGCTCAAGCCTCCGTTACTAGTTCTGAAATGACATTTTGGAATTAGCAACGGAGGCTTTTTGATGAGATGCTTAAGAAATTAGTCTTACACACAGTGTGTATGTGTGTTACACTTAGAGTGTTTTAAGGACAAAAACCGGACAAATGTCTTGAAATATACCATCGAAACAGTGTCTTGAGGTGTGGTAACCATAGTATAAGCAGAATAATTGACTCCGGGCCATTGAATTCTTAGAAAATAATGCACACCCGAGGTTTAGGAATTTAATGACCCGTCGTCAATTATTCCTTACATAATTGATAAGTATATATTTTATTCAGAACATGATATTGGATCTTTGTGGTTTGCAACTTTTTGTTTGTATCTTGCACTGTAAAATTTTTTTTTTTGAATTTGTAAACAAAACAAAGATTATCAAAGTAAGATTATTTGGAATACTGAAGTATATTTTACAAGAAAACACTATTTCAGTCTTTCTACTTCAAAATTTCAATGTATTACTTGCCATTTCTTTGTAATTATTTGTGAAATGTACTAAATATTAATTTTATATAATACTTGCATTAAAATTTACTTTTATTTTTAATCTCTGAATTGGGTAAAAATTGGGTAAGACTTCATATAAAGTATACAATAATAAAATACTACAAATCATTTGAAAACAATTAGTTTATAGTTAATTCATATTTAATATAATGTAGTCTCTACATTGTTAATATATTAATAGGCTATATACAAACAGTGAGTTCTTAATTTCTTGTCACTGTAATTAACACAATTATTATTGGTATTTGTAGGGACTCTCCTTAGACATAATAGATTTTATACTGTACAAACTGTATATTCTATCCCTTTACACTAACCCTACCCCTAAGCCTACCCATCGGGTACCATTTGGTCCCCACAAAGTAATATAAACCCACACACACACTCAAACACACACAAATCGCCTCTGGGATGAACTCTCTCCCTCTTATGACCTCTGGAGATTGCATTTCTAGTGAAAACAAAGTGCATGTTTCTCTATTAAGCTTTTATCTCAGTATTAAACAACTCCAATTTATCTTGATCAGGACTCAGATAAAAGCATGTTATGATTTGGATGTGGTGTTTGATAGCTTATTAGTCACAATATGATTTAATTTTGACAAATGGCTTTTGATTAAAATTTTGATTATCTATTTCACACTTGTTTGACACATTAATTCACAGTCCTTTCAAAGTAAGTTGCTGCATTTATTTAGAGCTCTGGATTATGTGTTTCTGATCTAGATGCTTTTAAAAACCATAGTGTTTTTTAATTATTATCAACAGTTAAATCAGCAAAGACTAAACTTGGACTAAAATTAGGGTAGGAGTCTTTGGCTTTTTTCAGGTGGATAGAAAGATATATAACCAACTCATATTATATATTTTACATGTATAAAATAAATGTTGCACTTAAAGCCTGGCCAGTGGTGTGCACAGACCTCCGGGAGGGCAGGGGTGCAATGGGAACGCGACCACAAAGGGCACTTTCGCTTTTGCGATCAAAGGGGCAGGGGCTCAAGCGCTCCCCACCCCCCATATGTTAATTACAGTGTGTTAATTACAGTGACAGTGAAAAGCATATATGTCTCCTGTAAACTATATGGAGTAAAATCCATTAATGTAAAATCAAAAAGCTGTTAACATTTTGATGAATGATACTCAGATCATTCCTGTCATGATGATGATAATTGAAATGTCAGTCTCATAATGAATCTCTTGAGATGATGAATTGTTTTGTTGGGTCATTGATGTATGTGCATCAGATATCTTCAGTTCCCCAATGGAAAGGAATTTTAAGTGGTCTAGATGACCCTTGAACTTGCCCCTCTGGTGTTTCTCCTGTCTGACTAGATGCTGCTTAGTTTCCCATAGCCAAACTTTTGACTAACACCATAATGCCGCTTATTGCAGCTCATTCTGTCCATGAATACATTTCTAGCGGCTATTTTAGTGGCAGGAAATCATTCATACCACAATAACAGTCGTGCAGATGTGATACTCATTATCTTTTATATATTTGATGCAACTAACCTGGCAAACCTTGGCAGATGGGTATGGAAAGGATGGTAGGAGTGTTTAGGAATCCTGTTGATACCTTATATATGTATATCTAGCTAACATTTGTTATTATCATACCTGAAGGTTTATTTATTCTCTACATATATATAAATATATTAAATAAAAAGTACATCTCCAAGGTAACAGATGCAGAGATCATGGTTGCTACGGCAGAAATGCAGAGCTGATAGAAACACTTTATATAAGAGACTTTAGTCCACCTGCATCTGATTATCAGTTTGAACATGTATTATATTTAAGTTTAGATGTTGACCAATGAGCAACAAAACAGAATCCAGATTCTAATATGACAATCTACTTTTCAATGGTGTATAACTACAAACTCTAGATAAATGTAATTTAATTATCATAGGCTTTACTGAGATAGCCCTGTAATCCCTTTCAGTGTGGTACAGTACAGTACAAAAACAAACTGTCAGGTTGAGAAATGTGCACACATTTTTGAGAAAGTGGAAGCACTGAAAAATATATATGGACAAAAATATTGGGACACATTAATTCTTGAAATGAGGTGTTTCAATCAGACCCTTTGCCACAGGTGTATAAAATAAAGCACCTAGCCATGCAGTCTGCATTTACAAACATTTTTAAATATAAATGGATATAAATGGAGAGCACAGTGAATTCAAGCATGGTACTGTGATAGCATGCCACCTTTGCAATAAGTCAGTTTGCAATATTTCATCCCTGCTAGATATTCCATGTCAACTGCAAGTGGTATTTTTGGAAAGTGGAAGCATTTAGGAACAGCAGCAACTCAGCCATGAAGAGAAAGATCATGTAAAGTCACAGAGCGAACCGGATGGTTGCGTAAAAGTTGGCCAACGCTCTGCTCATTCCATAGCTGCAGACTTCCAAACTTCCACTGGCATTCATTTCAGCACAAAAACCATGTGGCGGGAGCTTTGTGGAATGGGTTTCCATGGTCGAGCAACTGCATGCAAGCCTCACACCACTAAGTACAATGTCAAGCGGCAGATGAACTGGTATAAAGCACACCACCACAAGACTCTGGAGCAGTGGAAATGTACTCTGTGGACTGACAAATCATGCTTCTCTGTTTGGCAGTCTGGTGGATGAATCTGGGTTTGGCGGATGCCGGGAGTACCTGCCTGACTGCATTGTGCTAAGTGTAAAGTTTTGTGGAGGAGGGATAATGGTTTGGGGCTGTTTGTCAGGGGTTGGTCTATGCCCAAGTGAAGGGAAATCTTAATGCTTCAGCATCTTAAGACATTGCGGGAAACACTATGCTTCCAACTTTGGGAGAACAGTTTGGGGAAGGCCCTTTTCTATTCCAGCATGATTGTGCCCCAGTGCACAAGGCATGGTCCATAAAGACATGGATGAGTTTGGTGTGGAAGAACTTGACTGGGCCGCACAGAACCCTGAACTCAATCCTATGGAACATCTTGAACTGGAAAAGAGATTGCGAGCCAGGGCTTCTTCTCCAACATCAGTACCTGACTCCCCAAATGCTCTACTGGATGAATGGGCAAAATTTTCCACAGAAACACTCCAAAATCTTGTGCAATGCCTTCCCAGAAGAGTGGAAGCTGTTATAGGGACTTCATATCAATGTCTATGTATTTAGAATGCAATATTGTTACAGTCCCTGTTGGTGTAATGATCAGGTGTCCCAAAAATGAAAATAACGTAATTTATTACTCACCTTTATGTCGTTCTACACCCGTAAGGCCTTCGTTCATCTTCGGAACACAAATTAAGTTATTTTTGATTAAATCTGATGGCTCAGTAAGGCCTCTATAGACAGCAATGTCATTGAACTTCTCAAGATCCAGAAAGGTACTCAAAACATATTTAAAACAGTCAGAATATTTTTTAAAAAGGCACTCTGAATCACTGATTCGGAACAAAAGATTCGAAAGAAGTGTTTTGAAATCGTCCATCACTCTTTGAAAAGTCATCATTTTGTTTTTTGGTGCACAAAAAGTTTTCTCGTCACTTTATAATATTAAGATTGAACCACTGAACTTTGAGTCTGGATCTTGAGAAGTTCAGTAACATTGCTGTCTACAGAGGCCTCACTGAGCTATTGGATTTAATCAAAAATAACTTATTATTTTCTGAAGATGAACGAAGGTCTTACGGGTGTAGAACGACATGAGGGTGAGTAATTAATGATATTATTTTCATTTTTAGGTGAACTAACTCTTTAAAGGCTAAATAAGGGGTTGTCAAGGACCCCCAAAGAAAAATGCAAAATAAGGCAACTATATATTTTCAGGTTTTAGGTTGGGATTTTGGATGTATTCCCAAAATTGCCACTGAAGATTACAGCCCAGGCTCATTGGAAAAAACGTATCTGTGGAACATTTCTGCAAAATGATATTATGTTGTGTTGTGCATGTTTTGCAATTTCAACTTGAAATATCCAGTGAATGTCACTAAAAGCGTGTTCAATTTTATCAAAAACAGATAAAAGTAAATCTGCCAACGTTTTATTACGCTGGTTTTTGTACGTATCATCGTAATTCTGAATTGAAATGTCCAGTGAGTGGCACTAAAAAGTTAATGCTCCATTGTGTTTTAAAAATAACATTCAACCTACACTAAACTCTAAACCTACCCTATACATTATAAAAAAATAATTATTGGTTTAACTTAAAAATGTAAGTTACCTGGTTGCCTTAAAATTTTGAGTTTATTGAAATTAAAAATTTGAGTTAATACAATGAAGGTGATTGGTTTAATCAACAGAAACATAACAAAAAAAAAAGTTATATGAACCACATTAATTATCTAAGTTGATTTGACAAAAGAAAAAATGTTATGATAAATTATGAAAATAATTTTTTACACTGTAGTGTTAACAAAAGCAAATGTGATGTTAGATTGGATGGAATCCCCATTTCAGATCTTGTCAAAAGATATCCGTTTTGTCTGGTGTGCAAACCAGCAAAACCTGTCAACAGAAAGTCTTGTCTGGTTCCTCAAGACTCTATTAACAGCCTTCTATCAGCCTGAGAGTTTGACTGAGAAAGCCAGAGAAGAGCAGAAGCAGGAGACAAAGTGATGATAATAAAAAGAGCAGAGTTTATTGAATAATCTTAGTTGCGTATGTTTCAATGCTCAGACTTTGGACTCTGGATGTTACACTACTCAATGCTCTGACTTCGTCTGACCAACAAGTAACAACTTTCCAACAAGTTTTAATCTTCAGACCCTTCAGTGACATAAAAATGCAGTTGCTAAAGCAACCATGCCATTTCAGCTTTTTTTGTAGAAGCCATTGGACTCTTTTGTTGTAGCTTGTGTTTCATGGATTCATACCCGGGCGCTCAGTATTGCAAGCACAATTCTGTACCAGGTGAGCTGAGCAAGTTTACTATGGTAGAAAAGCCAAACTGGTTATGTAATGCAGTTTCCAAAATGTATTCGTTAACAAATCATGCACTATGGTAAAAAGTGTTTTGCGGTCATAATCAGTGTTGGGCACGTTACTTTAGAAAAGTAATTAGTTATAGTTACTAGATACTTCTCACAAATAGTAATGGAGTTAGTAACTGAGTTACATCATTATAAAAGTAACTAATTACCAGGGAAAGTAACTATTGCGTTACTTAATTTTTTTTTTTAATATGTCAAATAACTTGAATGCCCCCAATATTAAATATAAGTCTAAGAATAAATTATTCTTGATCCGATTCGTGACTCATGATCCGCTCTTGTTTATGAAATTTCTCTGTACTGTACAATACGTGTTGGTAGCCATTAAAGAAAATGTAGTTTCATATTTATGTTTAAATAGTTCTATGTTATGTTTTAAATTCATTTACTTGATTATGAAAAGTGAACACCATGAGTAAGATGCATCATAAGATGCGCAATATATCGGGAGACATGGAGTGGGTCAGACACGATTTTGACCACTTCATTAAGTTTTGTTTTATAGAAAGCCTCTCTTTAAAGTGAATTTCGTTTTGTAAAAATTGTATCTTAATTTTAATCAATGTTTCATCAATCAACTGCCTGGATTTAATAAATAAGAAGCAAATATAGCAGACAATATAATCATGGCAGGCGCGGGCGCGATCACTGGCGCGTGAACTGGAGCGCGTCTTACAGGCTACAGAACCGAAACTCAGAGGCTGCTTGCCTCGCAGACTTGGGAAATATATCTATAGAAAGCTTGAAATATCTAAAAACGAAAAGAAATAGGCTACTCTGATTATGTAGCCTAATCCGAATGAAATGTGCATTCTTTCTCTAGGCGCATCCAGTATGAGCAGATGATGAGAGTCAGCAATGTCAGCTTCATCTTTGCAGCCGACACTGATTCAGAAAACAATACTTTATTAATAAACAATTAAAATGTCTCCTTGCTGTTTTGGTCACATTCATAATTATTACTTTTGCCGGTTCTTTATGGCAAGCTTTATGCATGCGCTTGAGTGCCTATTACATAAACGGTCATTATTATGGTTTATTCTCTCCAGTATTTAAGAAATTAAATTAATATAAATGTGATTAGTCAACTAATGGCTTAAATGAATAGCTACTAGTCGACTAGAACAACTTATTTCCCATTTTTTCAATCCAGCATGTCACAAAGGGTATTCTGGTTTGAGCTCGCGCTCAGCTCGCTTGCTCACAGACACACACACAGAGCATCGAACATTATTATCTGTTTAAAATTATATTTGAGCATGACTAACCCCAAAACACCACCAGAGAAAAAAAACTTTGCAGGTCCTATGGCTAAGAGAGAGCCTACTCAGATGAAAACCGCTTCAGTGATCTCAATTATAGTAACGCAGGCATTTTTTTTGCCAGTAACGGTAACGGCGTTGTAACGGGAGAAAAAGTCATTCGTTTGATTACTCGTTACTGAAAAAAGTAACGGCGTTAGTAACGTTTACCGTTTATTTATAACGCCGTTATTCCCATTACTGGTCATAATATAATATTTTGCAAAGACCTGTGTGAAAATAAGTCATTATTAATCCATAATCTGCCTCTGTAATTATAATTTCGTATGAAAAGGATTAAAAGTGCTTGCTGATTTACTGCCTCTAGTGTTCATTTCTGTTAAAAACTGCAGTGATACATATGTATATATTGGTACTTATTTTGCGTTTGGCAGAAATGTTGCCACAGGTACGTTTTTTCCAATGAGCCTGTGTTGGAATATCAGAATGTCTTTTTTTTCTGCTGGATGTATTGTATATCAGAATTGTGGGAGATTTTGATTCCATTTTTTTTTTTTTTTTTTTTTTTTTAGATTTCCATGCAACACAGCATACTGTACATGCAATGACATTCATATTTTCTTTTAATTTCCAGAAATTATATCTACAACCATAGTTGAAGAAACACCCAGAGTTGTAAGCAGTGTTTAGATAATCATATAATTTACCTCATAAAATATTTTTTTTCCCCCTCACATTTTCCATGGACTCTATTTGAAAACCCTAAACGCCTAAATAGCTACAATTTCATCTAAGATAAAACAACTAAGGGATAAGTGAGGAGACAGAGTAATCCATCAAATTAACTTGCTCATGGGCTAACTGTTTCTGCAAATAACACATGACAAGAAGATGTAAATGAGTAAAACATGTGCAAAGAGGGAAGACAGTGATCAGACAAAGTCTGAAAGGTGCAAATGATGAGATACATTCAGAATATTCACATAACCACCCACACACAGCTGTGCAGATATCACACATACAAACACATAATTTCTTCATTTTAGAGATTTTAAATGGTGACATCTGTCCTGTTATGTATTATTCTGTTTCCTTTCCACCAGAGAGTTTGTGTGTAACTTCACGTACCTTTACTTTGTGTACAAATTTGACCCCAGAAGTTAACTGAACGTGACTTAAAAAAAAAAAAAAAACTATTTATACATATATTTATTTTAATGTATTATTAATTTAATTCTAAAACTGCAGATATCTCTAGCTTATATAATTATATCTAAATAAAAATAAAATAAAAATATTACATTTAAAATAAAAAGTCTTTAACTTTTAATCTTTTTAGATGTGAGTAAGTGTGCAACTGCATGCAACCTGCAATTCCTCTCTTTTTATTTCATCATCTTTCTCGTTTTCTCTCGTCTGTCTCACCTTTCTCTTGCCCTCGATGATGGAGAAGGGTATTGTGATGGAGGGCCACTTGTTTCTGGGTGGTGGAGGCTTCTCACAGTTCCACAGCACTAAAATCTGAAACCACATTAAAACACATGAGTTGCACTGCACATTTCAATACACATGCAAAACTTGACTATTCATTGTTAGGTGCAGGTGTGAGTAATTACTGCCCACATGCAAAAAGTAATCAAAATTTGTCAACAAATCCCATTTCTCATTTATTAGTGCAGAAAATAGGTGTGAGAGCCTTCAAACAAACTAGAAATTATCTAGAGACTTTGTTCACAGTTTTAGAAACTGTGTTAAATAAGAGCATTTGGAGATACAGCCTAATGTTAGCCCTTGTGAAAAAGAAGTGCACTTAATTGTATTGAATGTGCACTTTGTAGTGCACTTGTAGTGTATTTTCATTCTTAAAAGAATATTTTCATACAGTTTCATACAGCAATGACATTAAAGGCCACTTAAATGTATTTAAAGAGATTCCACATTCATGATGTTTCTTAAGACACTTAAGTACACTTTCAAAAAGTGCACTTTGTAAGTTTTACTTTAAAGTACATTTTTATATTAATATTAGAGTATATTTCAGTTTATCTTTTGGCAGTACACTTAACCTTATTTCAAACACAATAGAAATATAAATTACATACTGTATAATGATTTACTTAAGTCCTACTTAAGTGCAAAAAAGCACTCTTAAGTTTAACTAATTGCATTTAATATAAATTTTAAGTATAATACATTTTCATTTATAGCATGCAATTAAATGTCCAAAATCATACATACTTAAGAGTATTCTTTTAAAGTACATTTTTTTCTAAACTAAGTATGCTAAAAGGGAGCACATGATCATTAAAGGCAGGGTAGGTAAAAAATGTATAAAAAACTTTTTTTTCAAAATTTGTTTAAACTTTATTTATATATCAATACATATTTAAAATGTAAGTACTCTGAAAAAGAAAGTATAAAAATCGAGTGTCTGTAGACCTCTCACGACTGTTTTAAAGACAGCTCATTATTTCCATTCACTCCACCCCCTCCCTTCTGGGCTCCTTCCAAAGCCACGCCCCCAAAACGCATGAACGTGCGACTCCGACCACTGAGCTGGAAGACGCATTATTTACCTGAGACGAGCGGAGAGGAAGGAGCACAGTGCATGTAGTGACATCATGTCAGAATCACATGTAATAAAAATAACTTTATAATTATGAAGATAAACATAATTTAATTCGCTAACGAGTTAGTTATCTATAAGGCAAAGCTAAAAACAGGTTGCATGATACACGTTTTTCCATTACCATCATTTACACTGTGATGAAGATGAATTTTGTGTAAGATTCCTAACATATACATTGTTCTACAGATAAACAGAGTAACATACACTCAAATATCAACTCACAACTGCATTGCAGACACAAAATAATAACACACACATACAACAAAGTGTGTACGACACACACAGATACAAGATAAAGACATCAGTAAACATAGGTAGAGAATAAAAAACAAAACAAAGGCGAAAAAAACGTGCAGGTAAACTTACAGGTGAACATGGTAAAAGAGTTAGACAGAGGGTAAATATAGTTCTAAGAAAAGTTCCTAGATGCGGAGTAACGTTAGGCCTACTATCTGTTAAACATGTATTTAGTTATCTAAAGCAAAAATATGCACAATTCAACACTATAGCTATCATCTTGTGCTAGGCCTATAGATTATTTATCGTCTCTACTACGGCTCGCTAAGTAATGTTATGTTAGCTATATTACGCAGCTACGTGTGCTAATGACACATGCTTCATGAAAAAATAAACAAAAAAATATGTATGATCAAAATACAAAAAGAAAGATTTACCTGTCCAGCAGAAATAAAGCCATCAAGGAGTCACTTTTCAGCCCCTTGAGTTCCCTCAGTTCTCGCCATCGCTGGAGAGCCACACCCATATTAACTCGCGTTTTATTTCTTTGTTTATCCAAAGACTTTTTGTTCATTGCCTTTTCTTGTACTGTTACTGTCTTCCTTTTTTGCCTGGTTTGCCTTCACTAACTGCATAGGCCGGTACTGTGAATTTTGCTTGCTGTTTCTCTGCCATTGTTTTGGTATTCCTAGGATCCATGCCTCTTGAATTCCCCAAATCAAACGTGCGCGCGCAAGTGGGCAGGTCATGTGTGGCAAAAGGGTGGTTGCCATGGTTGCGAGAGAGTGACAGCCGCCTAAGCCAATCCTATGTTTCGTCCCGGATGGAAATAATGAGCTGTGTTTAATACAGATTAAACGGTCTAGAGTCACTCGATTTTTATACTCTTTTTATCAGAGTTCTTACATTTTAATTATGCATGTATATATATAGAAAGTTTAAACAAATTTGGAACAAAATTTCTTACCTACCCTGCCTTTAATACTGTGTGACACTGAATATTATACAATTTAGTATCCATCTAAAATAAATTAAACCAATGTGATGTCTGCTGATAGGAAAAAGTTGTTTATTTAAACTCTATGGATAGGAGCAATGATGCAACAGGAGTAAAGACAGTGAAGCTAACATGATCTGCTACTTTTCAGATACCGCATTCATACTGAGTGTTTCGCAAAGCCAGACTTTTGACTTGTTTCGCATGATTAGTTGCTGCCTACATACAGAGACATAATAAAAAATGATGTGTGGAAAACCATGTCAAAAATCGTGGACATTCTAAATGAGTTTGATTCATGCATTGACAATCATTCATCTTGTTCATGATATGATGCATTAGGGCAGTGCTGCAATTAATAAACCAACACTTTCCCCTCCAGAATGTTAAAGGAACAGCACATGCAAGATTGAAAATCATCTACTCAATCTCATATCATTCCAAACATGAATTTGTGGTTACACTTTAGATTAAGGTTTTCTCACTATTAACGACTATTAACAGTGATTTTTGCCTCAATAATCTCCTAATTAGTGCTTATTAAAAGTTAGTAAGGTAGTTTTTAAGTTTAGGTGTTGGGTAGGATTGAGGGATGTATAATTTTGCAGAATAATGTTGTGTGTGTATATATATATATATATATATACAGGTGCTGGTCATATAATTAGAATATCATCAAAAAGTTGATTTATTTAATTAATTCCATTCAAAAAGTGAAACTTGTATATTATATTCATTCATTACACACAGACTGATATATTTCAAATGTTTATTTCTTTTAATTTTGATGATTATAACTGACAACTAAGGAAAATCCCAAATTCAGTATCTCAGAAAATTAGAATATTACTTAAGATCAATACAAAGAAAGGATTTTTAGAAATCTTGGCCAACTGAAAAGTATGAACATGAAAAGTATGAGCATGTACAGCACTCAATACTTAGTTGGGGCTCCTTTTGCCTGAATTACTGCAGCAATGCAGCGTGGCATGGAGTCGATCAGTCTGTGGCACTGCTCAGGTGTTATGAGAGCCCAGGTTGCTCTGATAGTGGCCTTCAGCTCTTCTGCATTGTTGGGTCTGGCATATCACATCTTCCTCTTCACAATACCCCATAGATTTTCTATGAGGTTAAGGTCAGGCGAGTTCGCTGGCCAAGTAAGAACAGGGATACTATGGTCCTTAAACCAGGTACTGGTAGCTTTGGCATTGTATGCAGGTGCAAAGTCCTGTTGGAAAATGAAATCTGCATCTCCATAAAGTTGGTCAGCAGCAGGAAGCATGAAGTGCTCTAAAACTTCCTGGTATACGGCTGCATTGACCTTGGACCTCAGAAAACACAGTGGACCAACACCAGCAGATGACATGGCACCCCAAACCATCACTGACTGTGGAAACTTTACACTGGACCTCAAGCAACATGGATTGTGTGCCTCTCCTCTCTTCCTCCAGACTCTGGGACCCTGATTTCCAAAGGAAATGCAAAATTTACTTTCATCAGAGAACATAACTTTGGACCACTCAACAGCAGTCCAGTCCTTTTTGTCTTTAGACGCTTCTGACACCGTCTGTAGTTCAAGAGTGGCTTGACACAAGGAATGCGACAGCTGAAACCCATGTCTTGCATATGTCTGTGCGTAGTGGTTCTTGAAGCACTGACTCCAGCTGCAGTCCACTCTTTGTGAATCTCCCCCACATTTTTGAATGGGTTTTGTTTCACAATCCTCTCCAGGGTGCGGTTATCCCTATTGCTTGTACACTTTTTTTCTACCACATCTTTTCCTTCCCTTCGCCTCTCTATTAATGTGCTTGGACACAGAGCTCTGTGAACAGCCAACCTCTTTTGCAATGACCTTTTGTGTCTTGCCCTCCTTGTGCAAGGTGTCAATGGTCATCTTTTGGACAACTGTCAAGTCAGCAGTCTTCCCCATGATTGTGTAGCCTACAGAACTAGACTGAGAGACCATTTAAAGGCCTTTGCAGGTGTTTTGAGTTAATTAGCTGATTAGAGTGTGGCACCAGGTGTCTTCAATATTGAACCTTTTCACAATATTCTAATTTTCTGAGATACTGAATTTGGGATTTTCCTTAGTTGTCAGTTATAATCATCAAAATTAAAAGAAATAAACATTTGAAATATATCAGTCTGTGTGTAATGAATGAATATAATATACAAGTTTCACTTTTTGAATGGAATTAGTGAAATAAATCAACTTTTTGATGATATTCTAATTATATGACCAGCACCTTTTGTTTCATTTAGTTAAATGTAAAGTAAAATCTAAAAAAAAGATTAAATAAAATAATATATAATATACAAATAATAACTATATAGACATATACAGGTGATAAAAACACAACAAAATTGCTAAAACCTTATCCAAAATTACAGTGAAAACAGAGAATAGAAAAGTAAAATCTAATTAAAAAAGTTCAGGCTGCTCTTTTACATTGAATGAAAGTGAATGGTGACCAATGTGCTGTCAGCATTCGTTATTGACTGATGCACCAAATTGTGAATATGTATGGCAAGGCATTTTGACTTTTATTCATTCTCAGGATATTAATTATTGATATCAACAATTCAATTCTTGATATAAGGAATTACATTTCCACTAGTACAAACTAGAATTGTTGATATCTGTAATTGTATTTTCACTATGAAATGTCACCATGGCTGCCATTCAAATTCAATTGTTGATATCAAGAATTGATTTCTTACTAGTTGAAATTCCAATTTCACATATCCGAAATACAATTCTTACTAGTAAAATCATAATTTTTGATATCAATAATTACATTGTTACTAGTAAAAATGCGAATTTTTGATATCAAGAATTCAATTGGCACTACAGTAGTTGAAACGCCAGTTCTTGATATCAACAAGTGAATTGCTACTAGTAATTTTTGATATCTAAAAATATATTTCTGATGTCAATATAATTTCAGATATCTAAAATGGCTTTCTTGGTAGTAACAATCACATTCATGATATCATAAAGTAACATTGTCACTAGTGACAATCAAAATTTCAAAAATTAACATTGTTACTAGTAGCTATTCAACTGTTGATATCAAGAACTAGTAACAAAGATATTTGCACTAGTAACAAAGTAATTAATGATATCAAAAATTATGATTTTTACTATTAAGAATTGTATTTCTGATGTGTGACATTAGAATTTCAACTAGTAAGAAATCAATTCTTGATATCAGCAACTGAATTTGAATGGCAGCCTATGGTGACATTTCACTAGTGAAAATGCAATTATAGATATCAAGAATTCTAGTTTGTACTAGAGGAAATGTAATTCCTGATATCAAGAATTGATTTAATAAGAACTTTATGGATGAATTTGCAGACTTTTTGTGGACAATTGTTCCAAAATATGCCAGGCTCTTGTTACTTGGAGATTTTAATGTCCTTGTGTATTGTGACTCAAACTCGCTATTCAAGGACTTTCAAGGAAGTCTCGTGCACTCTTTTGATTTTAAACAAGTAGTCAGTGCCCCCACACATGCTAATGGCCATATTTTAGATCTGGTTATATGTTATGGATTATCTGTTAATGATACTGTTGTATATGACACTAATTTCTCTGATCACAAACCACAAAGTCTCTGTTCCCACTGTAACTTGTACCTCTCTGCCAACATTATGGCAATTTCGCAGAATAGACTCTATGACCCATGGCAATTTCATTACAGCTTTTGAGGATGCAAGCATATCAGCATCACTTGATTCACCACTACATCTGTTAAAGAACATTTAACAATATTTAGTAATATTTGTTCAAATGTTATGGATTCAGTTGCTCCATTGATATCTAAATCCATAAAATCAATTTTTTTGTGCGCCAAAAAACAAAACAAAAACAAAATAAAGACTTTTCAACAATATCTATATGGGATGATTTCAAAACACTGCTTCAGAGCTTTACGAATCGAATCAGTGAATTGGAGCACCAAAGTCACGTGATTTCAGAAGTTTAGCCATTTGATAGGAGATCCGAATCACTAATTCGAAACAAAAGATTCAGAAAGCTCAGAAACTTCATGAAGCAGTGTTTTGAAATCAGCCCATATAGATATTGTTGAAAAGTCGTTATTTTGTTTTTTTTGCGCACAAAAAGAATTCTTGTCACTTTATAAAATTAAGATAGATCCACTGAACTCACATGAACTGTTTCAAATATGTTTTTAGTACCTTTATGGACCTTGAGAGTGAATGGCATTGCTCTCAACAGAGGCCTCACTGAGCCATCAGATTTCATCAAGAATATCTTAATTTGTGTTCCGAAGATGAACGGCTTACAGCTGTAGAACGACATGAGGGTGAGTAATAAATGACATTATTTTCATTTTTGGGTGAACAAACCCTTTAAAGCCGTCTGCTTCTCCTCATGACACGAGCCCTCATTTTTTAAAAAGATTATAAATACGCTGGGACCTAGTCTGCTGTCTTTTATAAATAAATGTCTCAGCACTGGAACTGTTCCAGATTAGTTAAAACATGCAACAGTCAGACCTCAACTGAAAAAAGTGAATCTAGATTCATCTATATTGTCTAATTTTAGCTCAAATGTGCCTTTTATTGCAAACATTTTAGAAAAAGTGGTCTCCTCACAATTACATGATTTTCTGAGTACTAATTCTATTCTCAATACATTTCAATCTGGCTTCAGAGTCTAGTATAGTACCGAAACAGCTCTTCTTAAAGTATTAAGTGAAGTTAATAAACGTAATTTCGGGAGGAGTATGCCCATCTAATCTTCCAATTAATACCAAGGTATAAAATGTCTCGGGTTACTTGTGTAACCCTGGTTCCCTGAATAAGGGAACGAGACATTACGTCATATGACGTTATGGGAACCTTCTGCGTGATTGCGTCGTGAAGCACTCTTGTATCTAACCAATAATGTGACGAGACGTCAGAGGCGGGTGACGTCACGGACCAGGAAACTATAAAGCATACCCAGAACAAAGAACGCTAGCTTCTGGATTATGGCTGAAGCAAGACGCTCACAGGTATGCTGGGGGTACGGCAACGTGACATGACGTAGCGTCTCGTTCCCTTATTCAGGGAACCAGGGTTACACAAGTAACCCGAGACGTTCCCTTTCATGGGAACTGTCGACGCTACGTCATATGACGTTATGGGAACGCTGTCCCAACAACGCCGTAGAACCAAGTACCTGTCTGTTATCTTGTAGACAGAACTGAGGACCCTGGAGTGGAGCCTACGTCCAGGTTGTAAAACCTAATAAATGTGTGCTGGGATGACCATCCAGCTGAACCACTTATGTCAGTAATGGCTACTCCTGACATTAAGGCCTTTGAGGCCGCCATACCCCTAGCAGAGTGGACACGGACAGCTAATGGAGATGGCTGTCTGGCCACCTCATAAGCAAGTGAGATAGCCTTGACCACCCACTTGCTCATTCTTGCTTAGATGCTGGGCCTCCTTTCTTAGGAGACCCGTAACACACAAACAATTGATCTGTTTTGCCCCACAGGGCAGCTCTGTGGACATATGCATCTAAAGCCCTCACTGGGCAGAGCAGATTGAGTTTCCCCTGATCCGAAGTTGTAAATGGAGGAAGATAGAAGGCCTGAAGTACGATGGGACCTGGGACATTGGTGGGGACCTTAGGCATATAGCCTAGTCTAGTGTGCAGGAACGCTTTGACCATTCCAGGTGCGAATTCCAAAAACAAAGGAGCAACTGAAAGTGCTTCAAGATCTCCTATTCTTTTAAGAGATGAAATAGCCAGTAAAAATATGGTCTTTAAGGGTGAGGAATTTCTCTGAAACTTTCTCTAGTGGTTCGAAGGGAGCCTCAGCTAACCCTTCTAATACCACGGCCAAGTCCCAGGCCTCAGCCTCAGAGTACCATGGGTCTCGACCTACCGAGGAATCCCCCAGAGGAGCATGGCCGAAATGGCCGCAAACAACTTTCTTGTGGAGGGAGCTCTGGAGTGGAGTATGGTCTCCACAACCTCTGATGTCTCGTCACATTATTGGTTAGATACAAGAGTGCTTCACGGCGCAATCACGCAGAGGGTTCCCATAACGTCATATGACGTAGCATCGACAGTTCCCATGAAAGGGAACCAGCATCTTACCTCTTCCTGTTGTTAGTTCTTTTGGCATCCCTCCTCCTCCCCTTCTCCTCCTTTTGTACTAATTTTACCTGTTATAGGGGGGCAATCGGAGCTCGAGTAGGATATTCTTTCCGAGCCCCTCTTCTAAAGTTCAGTCGATTCTGGCGATTCCGTGATTCTCGTACTTCTCGATTTAACAGCAGCGTTTGATACTGTTAATCACGCTATCCTTAGTTCCTGCCTAGAACACTGTATTGGTCTGCTGGGAAATGTTCTAAAATGGATTATATCCTATTTGACTAACCAACCTTTTTCAGTTAATATTGCTAATTTCACTTCTTCTAATGCGCACCTTGCTTGCGGAGTTCCGCAGGGTTCCATTCTAGCTCCAATCTTATTCTCTTTATATATGCTCCCATTATGTGATTTTTTTTTTTTTTTGACAAACATGGGATATCATTTCATTGCTATGCCGACGACACACAAATTTACATGCCGATTAAAAAAGGAAATGCAAAGGCTCTTGATACTTTGACAGCTTGTATTCAAGATCTTACAAAGTGGATGTCTGTAAATTTTCTTCATCTCAACGAATCCAAGATGGAAATCATTTTATTTGGGTCAGTATCTGCTATGGCAATCCTCAAAACAAAACTTTAACAGTTCGACTTTTGTGTGTCAAAAACTTGGGCATCCAAATCGGCAATGAGCTTAAAATGGATAAACAAATAAACTCTGTGGTTCGCTTGCTTTTTTCACTTACGCGAATTTAGGGCTGGGCGATTTTTCAGATTTTTTCGATTAATTCAAATTTATTGTTTTGCCTTGATTTTATTATTTTTAAATCGAGAAATTGCGATTTTGAATAAAAATGTTAGCAAACATTACAATTAGACAAATTGACAATACAGCAATGCTAACCGTTAAGAGAAGAAAATTATCCGACCTCATGATGGTGTGCCTCATAACGTTCATGTGACGCTATATAATGTAGAACACATCGCTTGAAAACATTTCAACTTTTCAGAATGCACAAGCACACTGTTAGGGCGTTTCCAAACTTTTGGAGGGCAGTGACATTTATATATAATTTATGCAGGTTATGTGACAAGAAGCAACCGAAGCAACCTTCGGCCTTTCCGCAACAACATCGAAAGCTCAACCGAACAGCTGATCATAGATGGGTTTTTATTTCTCATCTCCATAAATATATCTAGTAGTAAAGCTAATGCAAGGGCTAGAAATTAATTAACCTTTGCTGATACTTCCTCGTCATTGAGAGCGCAGTTCATGGTTGCATAGACAGATGCCATGGGAGCTCAAGCGCTTGTGGAAAGGAGAAGCACGCTTTCCACGTGTTTTTAGACGCGATATATGAACGGCCCCTTAAGTGACTCTTCACTCAGAAATGTGTTATTGCATTGAAAAAAATAGATGAGGGCAGTGGAATGGGAAAAAAGAAAAGTTATTAAAGGTGCCATCGAACGTTTTTTTTTTACAAGATGTAATATAAGTCTAAGGTGTCCCCTGAATGTGTCTGTGAAGTTGCAGCTCAAAATACCCCATAGATTTTTTTTTATTAATTTTTTTAACTGCCTATTTTGAGGCATAATTAGAAATGCGCCGATTCATGCTGCGGCCCCTTTAAATCGTGCGCTCTCCGCCCCCTCCCGAGCTCTCGACTCTATCACTGCATAAACAAAGTTCAAACAGCTAATATAACCCTCAAAATGGATCTTTACAAAGTGTTCGTCATGCAGCATGTCTAATCGCGTAAGTATGGTATTTATTTGGATGTTTACATTTGATTCTGAATGAGTTTGATAGTATGCTCCGTGGCTAACGGCTAATGCTTCACTGTTGGAGAGATTTATAAAGAATGAAGTTGTGTTTATGAATTATACAGACTGCAAGTGTTTAAAAATGAAAATAGCGAGGGCTCTTGTCTCCGTGAATACAGTAAGAAACGATGGTACCTTTAACCACATTTAACAGTACATTAGCAACATGCTAACGAAACATTTAGAAAGACAACTTACAAATATCACTAAAAATATCATGTTATCATGGATCATGTCAGTTATTATCGCTCCATCTGCCATTTTTCGCTGTTGTCCTTGCTTGCTTACCTAGTCTGATGATTCAGCTGTGCACAGATCCAGACGTTAATACTGGCTGCCCTTGTGTAATTCCTCTATCATGGGCTGGCATATGCAAATATTGGGGGCGTACACCCCGACTGTTACGTAACAGTCGGTGTTATGTTGAGATTCGCCTGTTCTTCGGAGGTCATTTAAACAAATGAGATTTATATAAGAAGGAGGAAACGTCTAGGTTACTAGTGTAACCCCCGTTCCCAGAAGGAGGGAACGGAGACGTTACGTTGATACTGACGTTACGTCGATACTGACGTTACATCGATACTGACGTAATGGGGTCTCGCCAGGGAGCCCAATCACCTCCAAGGATACAAAACAAGCCAATGGGAATTGGCCTGTGAGATTTACATGCCGGGCCCCTCCCCCGACATCTGGGTATAAATAGGGCCGGCATACTCACCTTCATTCATATTTTTGCTGAGGAGCCGAGATAGGTATCCGGCTGCTCAGCGGTGACTCAAAGCTATGGCAGGGGAACGTAACGTCTCCGTTCCCTCCTTCTGGGAACGGGGGTTACACTAGTAATCTAGACGTTCCCATTCAGTCAGTCACGTTCAACGTTACGTCGATACTGACGTAATGGGGTCCCGTGGAAAGCGCCATAGCAACTGAACCACGTTATGAGTGTTAGGGAGGCAGATGCTGGCAGGCTGTGGCGTGCCAATGCAAGTGCGGCCCATACTCGCAACCCTCCAGCACCCAGAGTAAGCCCAGGAATGTCTTCCATACCGGTGGGATGGAGAGGACAGGGTGTTACAGTGGAGAGGTCGAAGCTGCTGTTCCTACCCACGGGGAAGAGTGCTTTGGAACTCAATCCCACGTTTTTCAGCAATGACAAAAACGCCAGGAAAGCGTTCCCTGAGGAGGGGAAAGCTACGGAGACCACACCCTGCCCGAAGGGAGGTAATGTGTGGAAAACACATGTGGACTGGTCTGAGAACAGTAACGCATATGGAAGATCTCTGATGTAGGTCCTACCTTCCGGGAGGAACGACTAGTAATCAGAGACAGGGCAAAACGAAGCCGCCCAGGGAAAGACACGGGTTTACCATCAGGGAAACCTTACCGTGGACAAACACATATGGGATTACCCGAGGGGAATCACAGCATATGGGCATCTAGCCCAGTACAATGGCAGACCAACTGGGCATACACACGAGTACTGGACCTAGCGCTGGACGCCTCCGCAGGATGCAGGAGGAACTCCACAGGGTTCGCCGTTACGGGGAACTGAACTGAGGAGCGGGAAAAGTGCTCGCATTCCCTCTCCCGAGGGAAATGGCACAGCAAGCGAACACCCATGGCTATCTACGAGTAGAAAGCACACGGGTGGACACCGATTCCACTCGGAGATTATAATACCTCGCGAATGTATTCGGTGTCACCCAGCCTGCAGCTCTGCAAATGTCTGCAACAGAGGCGCCATGCGCCAACACCCAGGAAGAAGCAACGCCCCGAGTGGAGTGAGCTCGCAACCCGAGGGGGCACGGCTCGCCTTGGGACTGGTACGCCAAGGCGATGGCATCCACTATCCAGTGGGCCAACCTCTGTTTGGAGACAGCCTTTCCCTTCTGCTGACCTCCAAAACAGACAAAGAGCTGCTCAGAGCTTCTGAAGCTCTGCGTGCGGTCCACGTAAACGCGCAGAGCACGAACGGGACACAGCAACGCAAGGGCTGGGTCTGCCTCCTCCGGGGGCAGTGCTTGCAGGTTCACCACCTGGTCCCGGAAGGGAGTGGTGGGAACCTTGGGCACATATCCAGGCCAGGGTCTCAAGATCACGTGAGAGTAGTCCGGCCCGAATTCCAGGCACGAATCGCTGACCGAAAATGCTTGCAGGTCCCCAACCCTCTTGAAGGAGGCGAGCGCGGTCAGGAGCACTGTCTTGAGAGACAGATGTTTCAGCTTGGCCGACTCAAGGGGCTCGAAGGGAGCTCTCCGGAGGCCCGAGAGGGCAACAGAGAGGTCCCAGGAGGGAATGAGGCGAGGCCTAGGGGGATTTAACCTCCTGGCGCCTCTGAGGAACCTGATGATCAGGTCGTGCTTTCCTAGTGACTTGCCATCAAGCACATCGTGATGCGCTGCGATGGTGGCCACATAGACCTTCAGGGTGGAAGGGGACAGCCTCCGTTCCAAACCCTCTTGAAGGAAGGAAAGCACAACCCCGACCGGGCATTTCCGGGGTCTTCCCGGTGGGAAGAACACCACTCAACGAACAGACTCCACTTCATGGCATAAGCGCGCTTCGTAGAGGGGGCTCTGGCCGAAGTGATGGTGTCAACTACCGCGGGCAGTAGGCCACTCAAGTCTGCCGCGTCCTGTCCAGGAACCACACGTGGAGGTTCCACAGATCGGGACGCGGGTGCCATATGGTGCCCTGCCCCTGAGATGCGCCAGGGATGGGCTGTCGCGAGGAGCATGAGTTCCGGGAACCAGGTCCGGTTGGGCCAGTATGGCGCAACTAGCAAGACCTGCTCCTCGTCCTCTCTGACCTTGCACAGTGTCTGTGCAAGGAGGCTCACTGGGGGAAACGCATATTTGCGTAGGCCCCGGGGCCAGCTGTGTGCCAGTGCATCCGTGCCGAGGGTCCCCTCGGTCAGCGAATAAAACAACTGGCAATGGGTGGATTCCCGAGAAGTGAACAGGTCCACCTGTGCTTCCCCGAACCGGCTCCATATCAGCTGGACCGCCTGGGGGTGGAGTCTCCATTCCCCCGGGAGCGTGAGCTGTCGTGAGAGCGCGTCGGCCGCACGATTGAGCTCACCCGGGATGTAGGAGGCGCGCAGCGACCTGAGTCGGCGCTGACTCCACAGGAGGAGATGGCGGGCGAGTTGCGACATGCGACGGGAGCGTAGACCACCCTGGTGGTTGATGTACGCTACAGTCGATGTGTTGTCCATCCGGACCAGTACATGCTTGCCCTGCAACAGCGGTCGAAACCGGCGCAGCACAAGGAGTACTGCCAGCAACTCGAGGCAGTTGATATGCCAATGGCGATGGGGTCCTGTCCAAACCCCTAAAACTGCAAGCCCGTTGTACGTGGCACCCCAGCCGGCGGAACAAAAAGAAAAGAAAACACAGGATTCTCCCCCGGGCCCTCTCCCGGGGGAAGGAGCGGTGCGGTCTCCCGAGCAGCTTCCAACACCTCCGGGTCTCCCGTCTCAGGGCCGCTTCTTGGCGTTCTTCTTCTTTTTAGAAGGAGGCTTGGCGGACTGGGCGGGGGGCGTCGCCTTCCTGTGGGTGGCTCGAGGAGGATGGGAGGGTTCCGATCTCACAGGAGCCTGAGCCGCAGGAGGACGCCCTCGGCGAGGAGCAGACGAAGGCACGGCCCGTGGCGGATTGGTGGCATCATCACGCCTGGGCAGGATGTGCTTGATGGCCTCCGTCTGCTTTTGCACTGCCGAGAACTGCTGAGCGAAGTCCTCGACAGTGTCGCCGAAGAGGCCGGCCTGGGAGATGGGGGCGTCAAGAAAGCGAGCTTTGTCAACATCCCTCATCTCAGCCAGGTCCAACCAAAGATGCCGTTCCTGGACCACCAGGGTGGACATCGTTTGACCCAGGGCGCGCGCTGTGACCTTCGTCACCCGGAGGGCGAGGTCGGTCGCCGTGCGCAGCTCTTGCAGCAACCCTGGTTCAGCACTACCCTCGTGCAACTCTTTCAGAGCTTTCGCCTGATGGACCTGCAAGATGGCCATGGCGTGCAGGGCAGAAGCCGCCTGTCCAGTGGCGGAGTAAGCCTTGGCCGCGAGAGCGGCCGTGGTCTTACCCGCCTTGGACGGGAGACGCAAACGGTTCCGCCAGGTGGCCGCGGACTGCGGGCACAAGTGCACCGCAATCGCACGTTCCACCTGCGGGATGTCCACGTACCCCTTGGTGGCTCCCCCATCGAGGGTAGTGAGAGTGGAGGAGGCAGAGGACCGTAGTCTGGCAGTGTGAAGTGCCAACCAGGTCTTCTGGAGCTCCTCATGCACCTCCGGGAAGAACTGCACTGACCCCAGAAACCAGTCATCCAACCGCGAGCGCTCGGGACACGGTGGAGGGTTCCACTCGAGACCGATGCCCGTGGCGGCCCGGGCAAGCATGGCTGTTAGCTCAGAGTCCGCCTCCGACTGAGCAACCATCCCAGAGGGCGGAAGCTCGGAGTCGTCGTCGCTCTCTGAACCGTTCAGCCCACTCCCCGATGCAGCGATCGACATCCGATCCTCCTCCGGAGCGCCGAAAGTGACGTGGGGCACCCCCGAGGAGGTCCCCACGACAGCAGGCGGCAGCTCGACGGCACATGGTGTTGTGGAGGAGTGGGAGGTTCGTGGGGACGGACCCGACGAAGTGGCTCCCACTGTGATCCTCAGATCTCCCAGAGCACTAACCGGACCGGCGGCCGCTACAGCCGCCGGCGCTGGGTAGTGACAGAGGGGACCCTCACTTCTGTGTTAAAGAAGGAGAGTCGCGATCTCAACACCAACATGGACATGCCCTCGCAGTGAGGGCATGTACCATCCACGAGCGCTGACTCAGCGTGCGGTCTACCCAGACACGTGAGACAGAAACACACTTGAAAAAGACGCTGATCGCCCGTGCTTGCTCTTTCAGTAAACCTCACCAGCCGAAGCACCCAGGGATGGGCGTAGCACCGTCCTGTGGGCAGTGCGCCGTCACACCCACCGCTGAGCGTGCCTTTCCCACCAGCTGGAGAGACTCGAGCAGGCCACCAGAACGACAGATGATAGCAATTAAAATTGCTGTTTTCAGGATGAACCTGTAGCAATTATGATTGCTGTTTTGCTCTTTTCAGAGAAATTCGCTCTTTGGAAGTGAAAGACGACCGATCTTATCGGCTCCGAAGCAAAAGTATGAATGAAGGTGAGTATGCCGGCCCTATTTATACCCGGATGTCGGGGGAGGGGCCCGGCATGTAAATCTCACAGGCCAATTCCCATTGGCTTGTTTTGTATCCTTGGAGGTGATTGGGCTCCCTGGCGAGACCCCATTACGTCAGTATCGACGTAACGTCGAACGTGACTGACTGAATGGGAACAATGGTATTTGAGACTCACTGTATGTCATTTCCATGTACTGAACTCTTGTTATTCAACTATGTCAAGGTAAATTCAATTTTCAATTCGATGGCACCTTTAATTAATTTAGAATGCTGTTTTATGGGTGAGATGCTGCAAAAGATGCAAGACACAAGTGCAACAGCCAATCAAGTCTGCCAAACATAAAAACAACAGGAAAAATAACGCTATGGAATGCAAAAACCTGTAAAGAACTACTGTATGTTTGATATTTCATGTTTGCATGATGGTGACAGGCTGAAAGCTGCTGTTATTTTCTGTTTTTACAAAGCATTTGCTGTTAATAATAGCCTATTAGTGTTATTTAGTGCCAGAAATATTTGGCATTTTTCTTATTTTAAATTATTTCTGAGTATTTTCTGCAGAGATATTTAACAAATAAGTCATTTGTTTTACATTTACACCATGTTGATCACTTCAGGTGTGGTGCACTTGGAAATTAACTTTTTTTTTTTTTTTTTTTTTAACCAGATGGTTAATAAAAAGAATGTTACTTATTGTAGTTAAGTTTTTAAGCTGACTAGGTTAAAAATTCATTTATTGTCTATGGCTTTCTAATAATGGCTGATGGCCTATGATTGTTTTAAATGTTATTTATTTTATCATGCTGATGTATTATTTTCTGTGTTCACCTTGTAAAGCACTTTGGGCGACTTAGCTTTATTTATACAGTGCTAAATAAATAAATAAATTATTGAATTGTTGATATCAAGAATTGAATTGCTGATATCAAGAATTCATATCCTGAGAATGAATAAAAGTCAAAATGGCTTGCCATAAATATGCACATATTTACATTGGACAAATGAGATTTGAAAGCTGCACGGAAGATTTTTAAGAAATGGACTATAATTTTTGTCTTTTCTTCACACAAAGCTATCAAAGGGCATGGAATATAGCATAGAAGTTAATTTATGATACTTTAATGGCTCATTTGTGATTTAATATAGCTAGTTGTGCAGTCTGCCATTAAAGTAAGAACTCTTATCAACAACACTATGACAATGTGACCTCCAGCAAAACAATTCCTGGCAGTGTAGATGACCCTTAACATGATACAAACTTGCAGCATCGATAATAATGGTAGAGTTGTCATTTAGTTCCATTATTTTCTCCCATATTCTCACCTGCGCACAGAACTTGGACTTGGCGACCGCATGGATCAGTTTGAATATGGGCTGCTGTTGGGACTGTAGAGGTGTGACCGCTTGAATGACGGCTGTAAACTCCTGAGATGGACTCTTACCTGCAAAAATACAAACGTGGATGGCAGAAATTACTTTAGTACTTTTGGATGGTCTTTATTTGCTAGTGAATTTCTTTGCTTAAATCACAAACCACATAAAAAAGCAATTTTCCCACACTGCAAACGGCAGAGTAGCCTTTATGAAATCAGTCTTCAATGGCATCAGTCTCCGGTGTGTAACATCTCCCTGCATTTGTATTAGTTTGCTTTATGGCAGCCGTTCAAAGAGAGCACCTGTTTATCTTTGTTCCTCCGCAGGGATTCGCTTCATTTATCTACGTTTGCGACTGCGACTCCAGAAACCCGACAGCTACATTAAGTCTCTATTACATCACAATAAAGGTTACTACAAAGATTTAAAAAAAAGAACCAGAGAGGATAAAACTAGTAAAATGAATTGATCAAAGCTTTGCAACTTTTCTGGTTCAGCAATAAACAAAAGAGAAGTTCATAATATATCACGCAGTGACAGTAATTACGCTTAGACAGAACATCTATTATCCCTATTTCCTCTCTGCAGGGATTCAAACTCTTTAAAACAGAACAAAACAAGAACATGCAAACACACGCACAGTCTGAAACACGTGAACAAACAGGCCACACACACAGACCACACAGAAACAAACCACACACACAAACATTGAGAACTACTAATGAGCACATTTATATGTACTTTTGGTTTGATTTTAAAATGTATTATATGAATCTATTGTTAATTATCCATCCAGACATGTGGTCACATCTGGAAGTATGGTCGTAGGAGGTCATTTGGTTCACTGTTGAACCACACACGCACGCGCACACACACAAAATGTTTTTTTATGTTTTACTGGGACTTTACATAGACATAATGTTTTTTTTTTTTTTTTTAACTGTACAAACTGAATATTCTACTCATCACAGAAAACGCTATGCATTTTTACATTTAATATGATTTATGTATGGCAAGCCGTTTTGACTTTTATTCATTCTCAGGATATGAATTCTTGATATCAACAATTCAATTTTAACTAGTGAAATGTCACCATAGGCTGCCATTCAAATTCAATTGTTGATATCAAGAATTGATTTCTTAGTTGAAATTCCAATTTCACATATCAGAAATACAATTCTTACTAGTAAAAATCATAATTTTTGATATCATTAATTACTTTGTTACTAGTGCAAATATCTATTCTTGATATCAACAATTGAATTGCTACCTGTAACAATGTTAATTTTTGATATCAATAATTTGATTGTCACTAGTTACAATGTTACTTTCTGATATCATGAATGTGATTGTTACTAGTAAGAAAGCCATTTTAGATATCTGAAATTATATTGATATCAGAAATACATTTTCAGATATCAAAAATGAACATTTTTACTAGTCACAATTCAATTGTTGATATCAAGAACTGACGTTTTAACTAGTGCCAATTGAATTCTTGATAACAAAGATTCGCATTTTTACTAGTAACAATTATTGGTATCAAAAACTATGATTTTACTTTTAAGAATTGTTTTTCTAATATGTGAAATTGGAATTTCAACTAGGAAGAAATCAATTCTTGATATAAACAATTGAATTTGAATGGCAGCCTATGGTGACATTTCATAGTGAAAATAAAATTACAGATATCAAGAATTTTTACTAGTGGAAATGCGATTCTTGATATCAAGAATTCATATCCTGAGAATGAATAAAAGTCAAAACAACTTGCCATATTTATGAGCTATTTTCCTCATGGGGACAGATGCATAAAATGAAACAGGCTCTCTCAGCATGACAATTAAAGATCCCTGCTTAATTAAAGTACTAATAATGACAAAAGATTAAAGTATTTCACATATTTTACTTTTGAATTGTTCATTTTGTGCTCACCCCCCACCCCCACAATGCTAATATAGTCATGTAATTAGCACAATAATTATGATGAAAACCATCTCATTTACCATACCACTCACCCACTGATGCATTAATTCTTAAAACTCAAAGGAAAAGATCTTAAGGTGTTTTATTACTTCAAAACAAAGTTATAATTATTATAATATAATAATATAAAGATGTACTTTAAGAGACTAAGCAAAGAAAAAGTGCACTTAATTATATTGAATGTGTACTTCAAATCATAAAAATATATTTTTTTAAAAACTGCATTTGTAGAGAATATAATATTAATTAAATAAAAGGCTGCTTAAGTGTACTTGTAGTTTATCAGACAATAACAATTTCTCAACAATTAAGTACACTTTCAAAAAGTTTTTACTTTACATTTTAATCATTATGTGTTAATAATCTATTGTCAAGAAGTACACTAACATAAAGCACCTGTAAAGTACTTGATTATAATTTTAACTGTAGTGTGTTATTCGATATTACATTTAAAGTTAATCTATTTCATTTACTAAATTGCAACTTCATCATTAGAAATGTGTAATTACAAATGTATTTAAATGCATGACATTCTGTTATATTTTAGTTTACCATAAGTGCTTGTCAGGACATTCAGCAATTAACTTTCACCATATTTCAAAGACAATTGAATTATGAAATTAAATATAAAGATGTACATAAGTCTTACTTAATTGGGCCAAAAAAAAAAAAAAAAAAAAAAAAAAAAAAAAACTTTATAGGTTTAACTAAAAGAATTTAATATAAATTTTAAATACATAGTGTTGAAAACACTACATTTACAGCCTTTCCAAGCTCATGTCTTAATTCACCACTCACTGGCTTTGCCTTCAAAAACACTTAAAAACACTTAAAAAATTATCTTGCATATACAGAACATCCACACTGATGTGGCAGAAAATTATATATATTAAAATCACAGAGCTGTATACGAAAGAATCAAGAATTGTGTCACTGTGCATGTAAGCTACAACATCAAAAACATTTTCAAGGAACACAGGGACAAAGCAAACCATTGGAGCAATCCACTGGTCATGTTGGATGATATCTCATTGCCTAATAAACAGCATGTATCGCAGGTAGCTGGATTTATAGTGTTGCCCTGGCTGAGCGAATCACACCGTATATCACGGCACAGTGAAGTTCTCTCAAGTTATGGCCACAGACAGGGAGTCTAAACTGCCCTGTCATCAAAATTATGGAAAGTGAGACTAACAACGCCTGTGACAGCAGAGTATAGACCATCTATCACTCCTGCAATACAGATTTACTGCTGACATGTGAAGCCCAGGGACAAATCCATCACAAACCCCTATACATGCGCATGCAAACACACACAGGCCAGGTTTAGGGTGGAATAAGGTGGACACATATGTTCACCATCCTTTATGAGATAACACACACACACACACACACACACACACACAATAGACTGCTTGGAGGGAAACCAACATCTATCTGAGTTATGATTTCATTTTCACTGCAACAAAGTTTTACGGCACTGAGCTGGAGGTGGTGAAGAGATGCACACACACATACACACGCTCACCGAGTGTCGAGTAGTAGAAGGGGAAGAGGGTGAGGTCGCTGGAGAACTCAGGAAGTGCGTAGAGTCCTCCAGGCAAAGAATTCCACATCAACCTGCTCCTGGACATGTGCGTCCGTACCCTGTCATGGATAATCTGCAAAAACAACATTACTATTAATATACATTAAAACATTAATAGACAGTATACAGTATGCGATTAAAGGGTTAGTTCACCCAAAAATGGTTTTTACTCACCCCCAAGCCATCATAGGTGTATACGACTATCTTCTTTCAGACTGACACAATCATAGTTATAATAAAAAAGATCCTAATAGGGTTAGGCAACAAACTAAAGCTCCTCCAGCATTTCTATTCAAAAATGCATGTTTTTTGACTTCTAATTCTCAACTGGTGTTTTGTTTTGCTCTATACTCTGCGCTTCCGCTTTTGTCAATACGTCATGCGTCACGTCGGAGGTTACAGTTCTGCCGTAAGTCGACTTGCGTATGGATGTTTGCCGGAAGCTGGTTTGTATAGTTTATAAAGTTGTAAATATGGATGGTTTTCTTACAAAAACCCATTGCTTCACTTCAGAAGGCCTTTATTAACCCACTGGAGCCGTGTGGATTTCTTTTATGATGGATGGATGCACTTTTTTGGGCTTCAAAAATTGTGAGCGCCATTCACTACCATTATAAAGCTTGGAAGAGCCAGGATATTTTTTAATATATCTCTGATTGTGTTTGTCTGAGAGAAGATAGTCATATACACCTAGGATGGCTTGAGGGTGATAAATCATGGGATAATTTTTATTTTTGGGTGAACTATCCCTATAACTAATCATCAAAAGTGTTGTGATTGTTCTCAATGTGTCATAATTTTCCATCAAGGATCTGATTTTGCAGTGGATAAACAGTGTAACCAATCACAGTCAGTTTCGGTGTCCACATAAATGCTTTGTTCAATCACAGGCATTTAAATAAGCCTATCAGCCAATAACAACAATTGTCCTAATGAGTGAGGTATAAGGTAAAAGATCATTTCAACAAGTGCAACATGTTCATGCATTAACATTCCAATCAACCAATCAATTTTGAGGGACAAGTTTACAGTTTATGTCAAGTTTAGACTTACAACCAGGGTTAGGTGCTTCTACATCAGTGTTATTTACCAGTCAGTTCCCTCAGATTTTAGGGATAAGTTATGGGTAGGGTTAGGTTTAGGGATGAGGTTAGGACAAAATTTTTGTACAGGAATGTTGTTCCAGGATCAACAAAATATGTTGAATTTAGGAACATTTTACGTGGCAAAATCACGGACAGAGGTATAAGCAGTCGGATTGGTGCATTGCAATTAGTTTGGATTTTCTAGATTTGCTGCTCAACATAGAGTCTTGAGGATCTACCTTTCTGATATAACATATTTGTAGTTAAGAAATATTATTATGTTATGTTTTTTTTTTTGTTTTTTTTTACAAATTTAGAGTTCTTTTATTTTAGTAGGTGTTTTATTTGGATAGTTTGTATTTTTCAATTATTTATTTTATTTAATATTACAATGTGTGTATATATATACATAATTAACTTTAACCTTGTATTGTTCATTGTTCGTTCATAATACTTAATACATTAAATTATGTTTTGCATGGCTCTTTGAAATGCTTGTTTCTGATTGGTCAGTCGCAACATTCCAAGGTCAGTTATTCCCCAATGATGATCGTCGTCAATAGCAATGATGTATAATGACCACTTTTCTGGGTATATGAGGCCAGTGTTATACCTAATTGCATGACCTATCAAGTTCTGTAACGTAGCAGATGCTGTTGTCACCCTAACCCTAACCTTAACCCCAACCCTTACTCTAACCCCACCATCACTACAGAGCCTACTGTTACTACGGTAACAGTAGATGTCGGGTTTATTTTGCGATAACAACTAGCTGGATGTACTAGTGTTGTCAAAAGTACCGGTACTTCGGTACCAAGTCGGTACTGAAATTTTGAAAATGTGACGATACCAGCATTTCTGTAGTACCGGTAGTACCGAGAATCCGGGTATATTCGGTACCCACTGATAGGGCTGTGGCAGTATTTACGTGAATATGACATGAGTGAAGCACAAAGCTTTGTTTACAAAAGAAATAATAGGTTAGCAATTCAATGTGACATCGCAGCCATGGAAACATTTTGATTCATGCCGAATGAGAGGCACGTGAGTCCATACAGTTAAGCTTTGTATTCTGTTTTGCGAATCGCGATCTGGTCACACGATTATCAGAGAATTTAACAATATTCCATTAGTTATAATTCCATTAGGAATTCCATTAGGTATCTCCATTTCTTTTCCCAAATCTTCACTCACGCAGGGGATTATAAACGTTTCTTTTGTTCGCATTTAGGCCTATTATAGGCTATTCGCATTATTTACTGTGGTAAAGTAGAAAAAACACCATAGGACAGAAACCTTTTTGCTTGCACGTCAATTTCTATTTAACACAGTTTGTGCTCCTTATTAGACTTTATAAGGCGTGTCAAGTTTATTTGTCTATAGCGCGTTTCACAAACGCTGGCAATTTTTACTTTCGTTTTCTCTGGCAGCGCTAAATCAAACATAGCCTGAATGTCTTGCCCCTGCGGAGGATAAAACTCACTCTTCAGACCTTTTACAACAAGTGTAACATCAGGAGAAAACATGATATTATTAAAGAGAAATGGTCTCTTTCCTGCTCGTGTCCCACATCCCTCTCAAAGCGCAGAGCGGTAGGCTATATCAAAGACTATAATGGGACTTGGCTATATGACGCATCTTTGTGTGGAAATAAAAAACAAATATTTTTTTAAATAATATTTAACTTTCTTATTATTTAGGTTACCATTATTTACCGGTATTTATTTCATAGTTTTACAGGCTGTAGTGTGTCGTTTCACTGACGAAATAGCTCAAATAAACACGCACGTCTGTTACCCCTGTTGAAAAAACCAGCAGATGCTGGTAAGGTAAGTTTTGAAGCTGGTATGCTGGTTTGAGCTGGTTTGAGCTGGTTTATGCTGGTCCTATGCTGGTCCATGCTTGTCCAGGACTTGACCAGCATAAACCAGCTCAAACCAGCATACCAGCTTCAAAACCTACCTTACCAGCATATGCTGATTTTTTCAGCAGTACAAAATGGATGTTTGAGCATTTATTTATTTATTTATTTTTTTATATTTCAAAAATTATTTAATTGAGGTAGCCTATATATACACACACAAACATACACACACACTCCAAATCATATTTAAATTTAAATAGGCTATATAAAATAGTAAAATAGTTTCAACAGATTTTGTTATGGTACCGAAATTGGTACCGAGAACCGTAAAATTTTCATGGTATCGGTACCGACTACTGGAATTTTGGTACCGCGACAACACTAGGATGTACTTTATCCATTACTAAAGAAATGTAACATTATTGTAAAATGTTTCCAAAAATGATCAATCCAAAATAAAAAATAGAACCCTTCCAACTAGATTTTGAAACCAGCTTTATTTTTTATTTTTTTCCAGCTTTATTATAGCAACCCAATACTGTTCATTATTGGTTCATCTCAACATAAAATATAACCCTTCAAACTAGATGCTGTAGAAGCCTTATGTGTGGGGGGGGGAAAGAAAAAAATCAACATGGCCGACCATCCTATCAGTCTTCAGAGGCAACACCCAGACAACATTCTCAACAGCACATAGGCCTAATTACTCAAATTAAACACATTAATCTCATTTTATTACAAGACTAATTAATCACAATCTGCCTCAACCTCATCACAACAGGGTGCATGAGATATTTAATCCAAAAATAACCTGTAAAACGCACACACGCACACATTCACACACACACTTTAGTATGTGTCCTGAGTCTTCCTCCACTGGGCTTGATTAGGTTCTGTTTCTCCAGAGTCTAGAAATGCACAAGCCAATTAGGATCAACCACAGTCTAATTAAAGAACCCTCATGTCAGGCAACATGTGTGTTTGTGTATCTCTTTGCATTTACATGCTGATGTTTTAATGCGATGTACGTGAATTATAGCGATTTTGTCGGATCCACGCAGCAAGTGAAGCATCTTGCCGCTCTTGTGCTGTGGAGCAGGGAAATGAACTCAACATGGCATATGTTCTAGAGGAAGTGCCAGTAAACCCGAGTCCATGGAGAGGGCATTTGATCTATGTGGTTAATTAGGCAGCATTTATTGCTGAGTGCAAACACACCACATATGCACGAGTGTTGAAAGACTCATAGTTTGTCAACATGGTATGGTGCGGACTTCACAACGCGATATTAACTATCAGTTTATTGAGCAAAGTGTAAATGGTCCCCTCAGTATGTTTTTGTTTCACTAATTCTATTTTTCCCAATGATGTTCGATGTTATCCTGACACTTGCTGGTCTGGATGAATGAAGCTTAATTATTAACTGCTTTTATTAAGTTGTTAAATTAATAAAATATTAACTACTGCTTAACTATGGTCGCAAGTTAAGTCATCAGCAAAATACAGTAGTTCAATGACATTTGCAAACAACATTGCAAATTTGTGTGGATTTTTTTTAAAGGCTGCATTTATTTGATCAAAAATACAATCAAAAACAGTAATACTGTGAAATATTATTACAATTTAAAATATTCTGTTTTCTATTTTATGTTTTTACAATTTTCATATATTTTAAATAAATTCATGAATCTTTGCTGAATAAAAGTATCATTTAAAAATGAACCCAAACCTTTGAATCATGCTTCTTACATTGAACCGTACTTTGTATTGTTACATTTATACCTTGAACACTAGAACATTAATATTTTATAAATATTGCTCAATTATTATCAGTGTTGAGGAAAGTTATTTTTAAAAGCAATGCGTTACAATATTGCTCCCTAAAAAGTAATTAATTGCGTTGTTTGGTACTCTTTATGGAAAGTAATTTAACGTTACTTTTGAGTTACTTTTTCTTACCTGGGCTGGGCTTGCTTGTTTGCTTTTAATAGCAAAAAAAAAAAAGAAAAAAAAAAAAAAAGGGTAAAGTCCCTTTTATACCAAAAATGAAATGAATAAGCCTCAGGCTGAAGGAAATGCAAATTCACACTGGTACAGTATAGAGGGCGCAGCTCAATCAAACCTTTCAGCTGTGCTGCCATTCTGGATTGAAGAAGAATAGGACTCATTTTTACTTATTAGAATTTTTTTAATTATCATTGAAATTGGCTGTTTCTCAATTCCAAGAATGCAGAGAATGGACTTGCGTTCTCGTGGAGTCCGGTCTTGCCAGGCAACCTTGAAAGAACGAACTCGGAAGGACGCGAGGACACAGAACGCATCATTTGAGAATTGAGATGTGCTGCGATCTTGTTGCTCAACTGACCGTCCCAGCATATTATAAGTAGTGGCTAATACACAATAAATGCAACATAACATCACAAAAACATGTCATAACCTATTAAAAGATTTCTTTCATATTATTATAGACATTGTTTTCATATAATTTTATATAATATAATCTTTTTATTTTACCGCGTGTATTTATGAAAATGAGTAGCCTTTGTGTTACATGCTTTGTCAATGTTAAGATTCTTTTTTATATTCCAATAAAAATACTGCAGGCTTTCTTCAGGTTATCACTTTATTAAGCAAAACAAACGGACAAATGTTTACTTTCATGAGCTGTCATATATATGCGAGCTTCCAGCGGGAATCTCATAAGTGAGAACGAGAACTTTAAAGCTTGCAGGCTTCCGTACGTCGACTGCCCGCAGCGTCTTCTGGGATTTTTAACGGTTCACTTCTCTTAAGTCTGCATTCAATGCATCCTCGATATCAAGAACACATCTGGGTATTTTCATGCATCCTCTGTTCTTGCGTTCTTGAGTATTGGAATTGAACTTCGACGGTTGATGATGACGTAAAGCAAGAACACATGGATGCAAGATCACTTAAGAACACATACTGAGAAACAGTCATTGGTTAATAAAGTGAGATTAAATACATAAAGTATATTTGTGTTATTTAACAAATTTAAATATTGCAGGTTTGCATAATATTCTAAGTTTGCATTACACTGTTCCCTTTTGAAAGGAAACTCACACTGCATCCTGAGACACTTTGGGGAATGTCATTCTAGTGTGACCAGGAAGTATATAAGGGGCGCCTAGAGAACATGTCATCCTCTTTTCATCTTCAGGGACTGTTTGTTTGAAGCGTGCTGTTCAAATCTACATAAAAAATGGCTTGTTAAAGCAAAGGTTTCAAGCTGTATGCACGACCCATGTCATAAATATTTGACACTCGATAACACACATGACTGTGCGTTCTTTGTTAGAGCATGCATGCTCAGTTCTTGAGGGAGCTGTTGGTGTGCACTATGAGCGTTTCCCGCTGAGGAAGCTCCACTCTGTTGTCTCTCTTCTCGAGGGAAGAGGGACAGGCTTCTGTGCCTGGTGGCTTGGGTTCCGCTCATGCTGAGGCGAAGAGGAGACTGAGATCATAGGGCTCACAGAGGGAGCTTGCTGAAGAGTTTGAGAGACGTGTTAATCTTTCACATGCTTCAGTAGCTGACGAGAATGTTTTGCTGAGTGAGGATGCGTTGTCTCTTGCATCCTCAGGATCAGCAGACGGTGCTCTGCTGGCATCATGCAGAAAAAAAGCAAGAGATGGCTGCTGAGGGTGAAGAACGCAAGACATCTGAGCCCTCGCAGCCGCTCTGCCCCGCGTATGGCAAGTTGTTTGGTGTTATGGAGCACGCTTTATGCAGCCTTCAGCTGTCATTAAAGTGCGTTAGTGTAGAGACTGCTCATGTAAGATTGGAAACACGAACGTGAGCGTTCGAGATGTGAAAAAAACCCCCACCTTATATGGCAGGACCCTTATATATCAGGCCTGAGGCTGGGCTGATGATGAGTTTGTTCCATTATTGGAACCCTTCTGTGGGTCCGGCACCGTGCTTGGTAAGTGAGAGCATTCTTTCAGGCTGTGAGAGTATGGCTGGCCCTATATACATTAAGGCCTCCACTCTTTGGCCTCCACTCCATTATTAGGGAAGGTTATTGTGACACCCTTACTATGTGCCTCCTCTCCTCTGAGAGTCATTTTGTGAGGTCTTAATATAGTTGGTAACATTAAGAACGAATATCGAATGTTGTGAGTGGCTTGACCTGCTCTCATTTGGACAGTCATTTTGAAACCTAGGCCGCCACTCATCTGAGCTCCAGATATTTGATATTTCAAGTGTTTAGCCCTCTGGGGGCTGCCTTGATAATTATTCTCTACTGAGTAAGTTGGCTTCCACTTGTTTAGAGGGTCTTTCTAAAAAGCTGAAGACACTGCTCTACTGAGCTCCAGGTAAGATCACGATTTCAAGTGTATGGCCCTCTGTAGGCCTCCTTGATAAACTGCCCTAGGCTGAGTGGAGTGGTTTCCTCTCACTGACAGTGTATGAGGCACTATGTGGAAGCCTTCCCTCCCCCAAGTTCCAGTTAGATCATGACTTCAAGCGCTCGGCCCTCTGTGGGCCGCCTTGACAAACCATCCTGTGGTGAGTGAGCTGACTTCCTCTCGTCTGAGAGTCACTACGTCGAAGCCGTCACTCCATTGAGCCCTTGGTAGAAGATGTCCTAAGTTTTGGCCTATCATAAGGCCATCCTTACAATCACCCTGTGGTGAGTGTGTGGGCTTCCTTTCATTTAGAGAGTCATTATTTTGAAGCCACTGCTTCACAGAGCTCCAGGTGTCGTTCCCCTGTAGTGAGTGAGTCAGCCTCCTCTTGCTTAGAGAGTTGTTAGGCTGAAACCTCTGCTCCTCTGAGCTCCAGGAAGGTCATGAATGAGCACTGTTAGGTTTCCTCTCATTTAGAGAGTGAAAAACACTATGCTGGAGCCTCTGCTCTCTAAAGCTTTGGTTAGTAGCATTATCTAGCTTGTGGCCTTTTAGAGCATTAGCTCAAGCTCAGGCATTAGCCCCAAGCTCATACCCATGATATTCTGGAGTAGTAGGCCCTATATAGAGGCCTCCTCGACAATCTGGTTGCATGAGATGTGTACTCCCCTTGTTTAAGGGGTAGAAAGTGATAGGTTGAGTGCATCACTTGTGTGGCAATGTGAATGAGTATTCCAAGCCTACATACCCCTGGTTGCTATCTCTGTTAGACTCTTTTCCAAGTAATTGGCCCTCCTCGGGCCGCCTTGTTGGCGATCCTCTGGGTTGAGCTACATTCCTAGCACTTCTAGCTAGTTTGAGTGTCCTGGCTCCCTGGAGTACACAGATTGAGTTTACATTGCAGGCTCCACTTGAGCCTCCCTTATTCTAGCTCCAGAGCTTGGTTGATACTCTACTCGGTTGAGGATCGTCCTTTAGAGAGCCTCGCTCCCTGAGTTTCATCTGAAAGGTCAAGAGGTTCTTGTGAACCCCCTTGTCAGATCAGCTCCTGATAGAGCTGGAGGTACTCCTCTCATTAGGGACCCTATGTAGAGTACCCAGCCTCCATAATGCTTTGAAAGAGAAGCACTCTGTAGGTCCAGGGTCGAGCAGAGTAACTTCCCTCGTTTGTAAGCATTGGGAAGGTCTATGCTGAGTCCTGCTCCCCAGGATGTCCATCTCTTTGCACGGTGTGAGCTGGTTACTGCCTCTTCTGCAGTTCCTCTCATCTGGCTACTTCTTATGAGGCAAGTATGGTAAGAGGCTCTGTTTAAGAAACAGACAGGTTTTTGGCTAGACTAGGTCACAGGTCAGACCAGGTTAGCTTCCCTGGTGGCTCTGGGGGTTGACACACTGAAAAAAGTGTACTTTTTGTATTTGATCTGACACAATGAATGCACTTTTCTGCTCTAACGTAAATTAGTTTACTTGACTAGAAGTAAAATTAAGTGTTGTTGGTGTAATTCAAACTTTTGCTTAAAACCAAATTACTGTGTTTGCATTCTGTCCAAGCCACATGACCCCTGACGTCATCAAGACTTGGGGTGCTTCTCAATTCTTATTTGTGCATCCTCGTTTCTTCTCCTCGCTTCCTTTCCTTGCGTCTTAGCTCCACCCTTTCAGGATGCGAGGGAAGGACACAAGGAAAATACGCGAGGACGGAGAAATTGAATCAAGTGAAATGATATCCACGCTCCCTTTAGCGTCACTTCAAAGCGTCATCAGCTGCGCTCGAGGGATCTACCCATATGTTGTTAAAAGTTTGGTTATTTAAAAAAGTATATAATAAATATTAATAAAGCAAGATGCCCCATTGAAATGTATGATATATAAAGTTTATTTAAACTGTTAAAGTAAAGCATACATTTAAATTATTGTGACAGATATGAAGGGGGAGGAGAATGTATACGTGCGTCAGGTTTCTCAACAAGAAAGACTTCCGCAAAGGATGCACCTCTGTATCCTTGCTCAAAACTCCTCAAGAAGCCTCCTCACTCCTTGTTTCTCGCCTCCTCGTGGTGCAATTAGAGAATTGAGATGTCTTTCAAGATGGTTGAGCTCAAACGGTTTCCGGGTCATAGGATGGAGGACAAAGGAGTGAGGAGACGAGGAGGGATATTGAGAAGCACCCTTGGTTTGAGAATTTTCTGATCGACAGCCATCTTGTTTTGCACGGCCATCTTGTTTAACACAATTCCCTAAAATCGGTGAGTATTTGTACAAATAAGTTTGATTTTATTGTTACTACATATAGTGTACATTTACATGATATTAAAGTTTTTTGATGATGTTAAAGTTGTTTTTTAATGGCGGGTTGGAGACCTTAGAGCTTTACCGCTTAATATCAGTAAATGATGGATGCTCTGCTTTAAAACTAAATACTTACAAACATTATTAATATATATATAAACTTGGTTAGTTAGTACCTCACTCCACAGAAAATCCTTAAAATTGATTTTATTCATAACAGAACAAGAATGAAAAATAAGTAGCTATATATTGAAACACAAATAGGCTATAGTGGCAAGAGTTGTTTTTATCTGCACCATCATACTACAGACAACTGCTGGTGTAATTATGCAGATGGGGAGAGATGAATGATGATTCCAAAGCAGTACATGCAAATATGAGGTTAGTTTCTTTAATATATTACAAAGCGCATGAGTAAAAATTATGCTAAAAGTATTGATTTCAGATATTTGTGTGTTATATGTTGTACTACAGCTAATCATTATTCTTTTTCTCATAATCTCTTAAGCATGGCAGGAAAAACGGACAATTTAGAGATGGTATGTAATGTGCTCTACACCCCTGTTTGGCAGAAAAAGGATCTTGTAAAAGTTGACTTCTCCAAAAAATGAAAATTCTCTGATCATGTGCTCATTCTCATGCTGTCTCAGATGTATTTGACTTTCTTTCTTCAGATGTACACAAACTAAGATTTTTAGAAAAACATTCACTTTCTGTCATTCCATATAATGCAAGTGTATAGGACCCTCAAAGTTGACACTTCAAAAACCCACACAATGTGAACAACGGTAACTCACATGACACGAGTTGATGAATCAATGTGTTCTGAACTGAAATGACAGGTGTGTGTAAGAAAAAAACTAATATTTTAAACTTTTTAAGTTTATAACATTCACTTCCAGTCAATGGTTATACACAGGTTAATGAGATCATTGTGAAGCGTGACACAAGTACATTCTGAAACTCACACGAGAAGTGATGCGGAAAAAGAGTGGCATTCGTGTGAGTTTCACAATTCACTTATCTCACGCTTCACAACGTGTTGACATTTACATCAAACATGAACTCATGAATGAGTGTATGATGGCCAGAAATGGTTTATATTGTAATTTTTTTTTAAATATTTGTATTTCTTACACCTATTGTTTCACTTTAGAAGTATTGATTCATCAGCTGGAGTTGTATGGATTACTGTTGTGTTCACTTTGTGTGGTTTTTGAAGCATCGACTTTATGGTGCCAATTCACTTGCATTATATGGACTCACAGAGATGGATTATTTGGTAACACTTTACAAGAAGGTTTCATTTGTTAACATGAACTAGCAATGAACAATACTTCTACAACATTTATTGTAATTGTGTGCATTGTGTATTGTTTGCATCAGTGAAAATGCTAAATTGGACTGCATAATAATGCATCATGTGTGTGTTTTCGCTCTCACCTAGAGCCTCGAGGTGAATGAAAAAAGGGAGTGTCTGCTGAAATGCCTGTTTGTGTACCTTGAGGAAAATGTGGACAAACTTATCAAGGAGTATCTGGTAAGTAGTTTTGCATTAATCACTTAAGCTTTAAACAAGTTGAAACCACATTTTTTTAACCTTTAAGCTGATAAACATGGTCTCAGGTCATATAAAAATACTCGTACATATAAGTAGTTTTGCCTAAATCTCCATGCATCATTGTACCCACATTATGCTGCTACTCCTTAATGCTTCCATTGTCCCAGCAAGTAATACATGCATGTAGCCTGGGTGGGGCTAGCTGGGACCATCCAGGGTTAATATCACTCTGTAGCTATAAGAATCAAAGTGATTTGAACTGCCTTTATTGAGAAAATACTTTCTTTGAAATGTCATCAGTCACAGTGAACTTGTTAGCATTGTGGTCCATCAGGGGGCATGTGTTGTCTGCACATGGGAAACATTTTCCCTTAGAAGGAGGATCCAAAATGGAAGCTCAGGGCTCTAGACTGCGACCAAAATGGTTGCAAATGCGATCTTTTTTTTTTAAACGTACAAGTTAAAATTCCATGGTCGCATTGATGCGAGTGCATAATGTGCATGTTATTTTGGTACCTGGCTGGCAAATGTACTCTGTCAACCCTTTGATGCATACGATCACACTGATTTGATCAGTCCTGGCTGGTCCCTGGAGCATACGATCACACCGGTGTGATTAGAACATTCAGTAGATTCATTAGAACATTCAGATCAACTGCTGAATTCAAATGGCTGGCGGAGCTAAGCCAGAGACAGACAGCCTCAGCGGTCGTCATATCATATCATAACTATTCAGTGTTTTCAACCACATAAGGTTTATTTTAGATTTCAGACATTTAAATACACATAAGTACTAGCAAAATAAAATACACACTGATGTCTATGGAAGCGGCAATAACATCTCGGTTACAAAGGTAACCCTCGTTCCCTGAAGGAGGGAACAGAGACGTACGTCGGACAGACCGACGAATAGGAATCTCGCCAGAGAGGCCAATCTACTTCGAGTGTAACTAAACGAGCCAATGCACATTGGCATGCAATCATATGCATCAGCTGCTCTCCTCTCAGCGCGGGTATATAATGAGCAGCAGGTGCGTTGCATCTTCAGGTTTTCGCTGAGGAGCCGAACCAAGCAGGCGGCAGCATCAGCGGGGTACAGCGACTGTGGCGACAGGACGTACTTCTCCGTTCCCTCCTTCAGGCCTCTCCGTGCCTCTGATCTGAAGTGAGAACACGGGAGGAGACCGGCTCGACACGAAGGCTATAGAATCTAGCGAACGTGTTAGGTGTCACCCAGCCCGCAGCTCTACAAATGTCTGTCAGCGAGGCGCCACGAGCCAGGAGGATGCGACACCTCTCGTGGAGTGCACATGCAACCTGAGTGGGCAGGGCACGCCCTGAGCTTGGTAAGCCAGGGCGATGGCATCCACTATCCAGTGGGCCATCCTCTGCTTGGAGACAGCCTTTCCCTTCTGCTGGCCTCCGTAACAGACAAAGAGCTGGTCTGAGGTCCTGAAACTTTGGGTTCTGTCTATGTACAGTCGCAAAGTGCGAACTGGACAGAGCAAAGCCAGGGCTGGGTCTGCCTCCTCCGAGGGCAGCGCTTGCAGGCTCACTACCTGGTCCCTGAAGGGAGTGGTAGGAACCTTGGGCACATAGCCAGGCCGGGGTCTCAGTACCACGTGGCTGTCACCCGGCCCGAACTCTAGGCACAATTCATCGACTGAAAATGACTGCAGGTCCCCTACCCTCTTGATGGAGGCCATTGCAACCAGCAGCAAAGTCTTCATAGAAAGAATCTTTAAGTCTGCTGACTGCAAAGGCTCAAAGGGAGCATTCTGAAGTGCTCTTAGCACCAGAGCCAGGTCCCAAGAGGGTATGGAGGGGGGTCGAAGAGGATTTAACCGTCTCGCCCCCCTAAGGAACCTGATGACCAGGTCGTGCTTACCAACGGATTTGCCATCTATGTGGTCGTGGTATGCAGAAATAGCAGCAGCATGGACTTTGAGGGTGGAGGGGGACTGCCTACGCTCCAACCCTTGCTGCAAGAAGGAAAGCGCGACTCCGATCGAGCATCTTCGGGGGTCTTCTCGGCGAGAAGAGCACCACTCGATGAATAGGTTCCACTTCAAGGCGTAAGCACGTCTCGTAGACGTAAGAACTGCTTTTCCAGCTTGGAACAGCTTCTGTGTTGCTCAGTTTAAAACGGCAAAATAAAGACAAAAAGAAACAAAAGAGAAAGATCGGCCCGGCTGCAGTGCTGTCCTCCTGCACCAAATGAAGAGCAGTTTTCCAGGAGAGCTGACTCGTTTTCACACACACCAGTAGTAGTTCGGCTCCGAAGCGAAAAGCTGAAGATGCAAGGCACCTGCTGCTCATTATATACCCGCGCTGCGAGGAGAGCAGCTGATGCATATGATTGCATGCCAATGTGCATTGGCTCCTTTAGTTACACTCGAAGTAGATTGGCCTCTCTGGCGAGATTCCTATTCGTCGGTCTGTCCGACGTACGTCGAACGTGACCGACTGAATGGGAACAATCCATTCAAATATAAATTGACGAAAAGTTTTATTCATATCAGACACACATTGTGTAAGCAACTATAAAATTTACTCTATTTTTCTCACTTCACTGGCTCACTTACTGTCATGTATTTCGGGAGAAGTGGATAAATTGACGTGTTCTAAATCCGACAGATCCGATTCTTTGAATGTTTCTATCAATGTTCAGATTAAAATATTTTGCAAAAATCAAGCTTTTAGTCACTGTCAATCTGTAGCTACATCAATGCAAAACCAGCATACACAAATTAAGAGAATGATTCATCAACATGCAAGGTCATTATGATTAATAATAATAATTAAAAAAAAAGGGTACAACCATGTTGTAACTCGGTGCAACCAACTAAAGAAGTTAGTCGCACCAGTCCGACCAGTGGGAAGAATGAGTCTAGAATAGAGCCCTGAAGCTTTCGTATTAGCTGTGTTCCACTATCCAATTGCAAATAATCCAGTTGTATTGGTACAATGTGGGTTTGAAGTCAGTCATGAGACAGGAGCCAATAGTACAAATACATCTGCTAAAAAATTAGCCATCTGACCACATAACTATCTCTGTGCTGGTTAATATATTGTATATTATATTTTGTAGAACACTGTATATTGTATCTTAATCACATTTTGAAATATTTGTTACTTCAGAGCAGCAGCAGTGAAAGGCTAGTCATAAAATGGATATTGTATCCAAATATTGCATTGTGGAAAAAGTCAGTCTGTGGCCAGTTCTGAAATTAATGAAAATATGAGTACACAAGGCAGTTGTATCGTTTAACATTATAGTGAATCTTGGTTGAAGTTTGTATACTACTGTATTAAACTATTTAATATTTTTGATCACAGCATGCTATAACTTTTTGAAAATAGATATTATATAATACTTGCTTATTATATAGTACCAATGCTTTACTTGTGATAAAGTCAAGTTGCTATGAGAAAAACATTTGGAAGAGCCGACATTAAGTATCTGCTGGACTTTGCATGTCATTACATTTTTTTTTTTTTTTATATATAACTAGACCTTTTGAGATTTGATTGGAATAATTTTTTGTGTACATATTTTTATATAGACACTGATTTTATCAAAATAACTTTGTAATAAAAATGTCTTGTCTTTGTCTTTATTAGGTTGTTCAGAAGGATGAAGCTAAAACAGATCCTGAGAGATGTACAATGGCAGTGTTTGTCATCAAGGAAGATGAGGATCCTCTCCAGCTACCACATCACATTGGGATTTTTTTTTTCTTCTATCAAGTGTTGATGTTTGAAATGCATACCGGCTAGCCTAACTGGCAGCAAAATTCATTTGAGACTTTTATTTATTTTTGTTTTGTTTTTTTTTTGACAACAGAGAAGGTGATGTATATTTTAAAAAGACAATGACATCACAATAAACATTAAGGCCTTTTGAAGAGAATATTCCTGTCTTTATTTATACTAAGTCAACTAAATTAAGCATTTACTTTTTGTTTAATTTTAAGGGAATATTTTTATTTTATATTAAAGCATATTTAGCTTTTGTTCATAGTAAAAGTTGTAGCAGAGCAAAAATTTTATTATATTGACCTGCATTAAATAAAGTTTTGTCTTGACTGAAGAAAATAAATTGGTAAAGGTATTATTAAAAATATATTTTGTACTGAATCAGAAATTTAACTTGAGTAAACTTAATCAAATTGCTTGTAACAAAATTACAGCAATTTATTTAGTTTAGTCCAAAGTAAAAAAAAAAAAAAAAAAAAATGTCCAAAGTAAAAATGATACTTTAATGTTATAGTAAAAAGTAGGTTTTTCTAACTAAAAATTGAAGTTGTACCAAATCAAAAAAAAAAAAAAAAAAAAAAAAAAAATGTCTCAGGACACAGTGCGAGTTCCCTTTCCAAAGGAAACGTCTCAGGTTATGACTAACCCTGGTTCCCTGAGAACAGGGAACACTGTGTCTCGTAGCCATGCCTCCGGGCTGCCTGTTCAAGTTCCTTCAGATGAAGAAGTGGATGACACGTTCTCTAGGCGTTCCTTATATACTGCCTGGTTGCTAGTATGATGTCAAAGGCTTTATTTTGAGGAATACTGAATCTGTTTGTGCAAGTTAAATGAGTAAATACATGCTAACATTTAGTCTACAATAGAACTACAATAACCAACATGTTCACACAGCGCACACTTGCCTCTACACTTACTCCTAATTTCTCTCAACATGGGGACAGGAGAGGTGTCAGTCAATAAATGGGAAAACAAAGTAACTTGAAAGTATTTATTTGAGAGAAAAAAAAAGTAACTTAGATATTTTGTACATTTAAAAGCAATGAGTTACTTGTTATTTGAAACTAGTAATCTGATTACGTAACTTGCAATACTTGTAATGTTACCCCTAACACTGCTTATTATTGTTATTATTATTATTTTATTTGTTTCAAGGTATTACATGTGATCTCAACATGGCACTGACACATTCTATGTTGAATAAAAAGCTTTTTATTATTATTCACTGGTATAAGTTTTAATCATTGTAAACATTTGTCAAAAGTGCAAACAATTTTTTAAAAGCAAATCCTTTTAATGGGGAATATATATATATATATATATATATATATTATTATATATATATATATATTTTTTTTTTTTTTTTTTTTTTTTTCTCTAAGTGAACTTTTTTCTGTATCACTGTCATTTGAATTTGATATGATGACCTGAGGTTCAATCAGGAGGGAAAATCCAGACACTGGGCTCAAAATATCACACAATGTCATTCCGTTCAAAATGTTCGGAGCGGAACAGAAGCAGGGATTAGGATAGCTCTGGGAAGAGACCAGCCTCAGGGGCTGGAAAAACACAGCATGGAAAAGTGCCTGTTTGCTGTTTACTCTTAATATCACAATGTGCGGCTATTTTCAGTGAGGTTGAATTAAGATACTTGGTAACACTTTAGTATGGGGAACACATATTCACTATTAACTATGTCTTTTGCCTCAAAAACTCTTAATTTACTGCTTATCAATAGTTAGTAAGGTAGTTGTTATAGTGTTGAAGTTTAAGTATGGGGTAGGATTTAGGGGTGTGTAGAATATGGTGCTTTATAGTAATAATAAGCAGCCAATATGCAAGCTACTGTAATAAGCAACTACTTAAAAGTGAGAATTGTTCTCCATACTGAAGTGTTACCAGATATTTTATTGCAGTGGTTCACAATTGGTGGGTCACAACCAAAAATGAGTTAGTGTAAAACCTGGGTCCTAAAGCAAAACCAGTTAAATCTCACTGCTTTATTTTACACCGTTTTATGAACTACAGTTGTATCTCTGTTTCTGATCACTGTGGCAATGATGGTGAAGTTGGCAGAAATATTGCTCTGAATATGCTTTCTCAACACATTTATAGTCAGTCATATTTCTGTCAGTGACATCTGGCAGTTCTCTGTCGGGCCTGTTATTAAAAGACTTGTCCAATACCTTCCTGAGATGAAGAGAAACCAAGCACAAACTTTCCATTCTATCTAGCTGACCAAGGCATGCCAGTACCCAGGGAAAAAGTTCTCAGAGATGTGAGAGTGAGTGAGTGAGGGAGGGAGGGAATGTTTATGTATATCCGTCTGAATTTTTATGTGTGTTGGAGAGGTCTGGAAAAGACCAAGTGCTTTTGATCATGGCAGGTATCATCTTATGTGTGACAGAAACTCGTGATGAAAACTTTTGAAGAAAATAGAAGACGTCAGAAATGGGAGAGATATAGAGAGAACAAGAAATGAGTGAGTGTAAGAAAGAGATAGAGACAAAACAAAGTACATGCAAAGAAAAACACGATCAACATTTATTAAATTACCTATATGGATGGACTATGACGAAAGACAATACTGAGTGGAAAAAGAAATCCTAGCATGATTAAAAAGTAAGGAGAGTATTAAACTATACATAGATTTCATCATTTAAGTATGGCTATAAAACATAACTTAACTTAACTTAACTTAACTTAACAACACCTTTTTACTATGCATACCCTGGTGAAAAAGAAGTGTTTAATTGCATTGAATGTGCATTTGTAGTATACTTCAAATCTTAGAAGTACACATTAAAAAAAAGTACTTGAAAATAATATAATATTAATGAAATAAAGACACTTAAAGAGAGTCCACTTTCACTTTCTTAACACTTAAGCACACTTTTAAAAAGTGCACATTGCAAAAATGTTGAATTAAAAGTTTTACTTTAAAATACATTTTAAATCATTATGTTTTAATAATCTTCTGTCATGCTTTAAGGCAGTACACTTATTTTGATGTGTTGACTAACATCCTAAAGCACATGTCAAGAAAGTGAGTTAACATTTTATTTTACAATGTCCTTGTTACATGTAGTTACTATAGTAATAACTAATTATGCATAATTGCATGCAACTAACCCTAAACTACACCCTAATCCTAACCCTTACTCTATAGTATGCACATGTAGTTTATATTATTCAGCACTTAAATGTATAATTTACAGTGACCAGAACACCTTAAAATAAAGTGCATCCAAATGTGATTACATTATGTAATAACATCATAATGACATATATTACATGTAATCATATATACATTTCAGTATATTAGTTTACCATAAATGCTTGGCAGTACATTTGGCAGTACTTTAACCATATTTCAAAGACAAGTAATTAAGAAATTACATAAAAATACTTAGGTCCTACTTAAGTGGGTCAAAAATGTACTCTTAAGTTCAACTAATTGCACTTAATATAAACTGAAACTATAAAACATTTTAATTTATTAGCAATTAAGTGTCTTAAGATATTACATTCAGTTTGCATGTAAGTATATTAATTTAAATGGTTAGTTCTCCCAAAAATGAAAATTCTGTCATTCACCCTAATGTCGTTCTAAACCCATAAGACTTTTGTTCATCTTCAGAACACAAATGAAGATATTTCTGTCCCTCCATTGACAGCCTATGCAACTATCACTTTTCAAACAAAGCACTTGCTTCTCTTCATAAAATTGAGGTTAAACCACTTGGGTCACATGGATTACTTGTATGATGTCTTTACTACCTTTCTAGGCTTTGAAAATGGTAGTTGCATAGGCTGTCAATGGAGGGCCACAAAGCACTCAGATTTCATTAAAAAAATCTTCAATTTGTGTTCCAGAGATGAATGAAAGACTTACGGGTTTGGAATGATATGAGGGTGAATAATTAATGATTTTAATTAATGATTTTTGGGTGAACTAACCCTTTAATGCATAATCCACAATAAGTAGCTAACACTACTTAAAAGAATGTGAAAATGTACTTTATTTTCACAAGATTAACCTATACATATAACTATAAGGTTTTCAATATAATCGTTCTCACTCTCAGAATAGTTGAGTCCTCAACACATCTACACTATGAGGAATGACACTGTCAGAGTGATTCTTTTTCAGATTTTGACTGATAAAACATGGAGTTCCAATCAAAAATTCTGTCATCAGAATATCTTCTTTTGTGGAAGTCATTCAGGTTTAGAATGACATGAGGGGGAGTGAATGATGACAGCATTTCATTTTTGGGCAAACTATCCCATTAAGTGAAAAAAAAAAAGCACTGTATAAATGACATCAACCAGCTGGCAGTCCCTCATTCACACATTTCCCCTAGTGTGACTCATTTGGATGAGGCAAGTCTCTTTCTGCCGTATCTGTGGACTCACCTCTAATGTGGTTAAGACTATCTTTGTGACTGAGGAGAAGTAGGCGTCCCACAGGAACTGTGTCTGCTGCCGCAGTGCCAGGATTCTGTCAGAACCCACAGACCTGGTGATAGATGGAACCTGGAAGAGTGAGACAGAGCAAGATCTGCTTTCAGAAGTACTGTGTGTTTGTGTATTCAAGGATGTTTCAGTGGTTAGCCTAACTTTTGGGCTGTCTCTAATTCTTCACAAAAGTGCATATGAATAAGATTTGCAGCGACTGACAACTTAAATTCTACTCTCACAAACAAAACTATTGTATACCACCAGAGAGCACTTCAAATACAACACAATGTCGTTTGGGCTACTTAAATACTGCTTTATGCCATTTAAAAAAAAATAAATAAAAAAAAATATTATGATTACATAAATAGACTCTGCCTTTTACATTTTTCTTCCTTGTATATATTTAAAAAATGGTTAAGGATAGAGTTAAGAGAGGGTTAAGCTACTCAGAACAAAAAAAACAAAACAAAACAAAAAACATTATATTAATTACAATTATTTTATATTATTGACAGCCTGTATACTTTTTAACAGTATAAGGAATAAATGAACAATTCTGGATTAAATTAGTATGTTTGTTAATATGTTTGTCATTACTACTATTGCTAATACAATTTGAATGTGCTATTATTATTATTATTATTATTATTATTGCTATTATTAATATTGTTTTTGTCACCCTCCTCATCCTCCATTCTCCAGTTTTCGTGTAATATAAATATTATAATATTGTCATTAAGATTGTTATTATTATTATTATTATTATTATTATTATTATTTAACTGATATATGTTTTTTTTTTTTATTTATTTATTTTTTTTTATTATAACTCTGGTTATGTCTGTTGTACTTCCCTAAATCTCTTTTTCATATATTTCCATTCCCACACCCAGTTACACTTACAGTTATACACAGACAAACACACACACACACACACACACACACACACACACAAATCTTGCTGGCTGTTATGTAGTTTTGTTGTACATGTATTTGTATTTTGCATTTAATGTCTCAACTGTAAATATTGTAATTGTCTGCTTGCATAATTAAATAATAAAAAAAGGAATAAATGAACAAATCTCTTTTTTGTTTATTTTTTGAAGGTTTACAAATATAGCATTAATAGCAGAAAGAAAAATATCACATTAAAACAAAGTAAATATTCTCCAAATAATATTTTAATAATTTGCTTTGGTCTTATAACAGAGACCAAATAAATGATTGTTATTTAGTTATAGAAAAAGTTGTCTTTGTAATGTGGTGCTTATTATTTTGTTATACTGTATAAGCTGGACATACATTAACGTACTGTATATAGCTGCCTTCATATTTTACCCCGCAAAGGGCTCATCAAATTGAAATGCATGAAAAAGTAAAAAACAAACAAACAAACAAAAAAACTGCCCTATTACAATTTTTGTATGTTTGCAAGCCTAAAAGTCATTCATTACTATACTGTACTGTATGTCCTACCAGCAACATAAAAAAATCTGAAACTCATTGTCATGCAAAATATAAAGATATCAGTTGTCTCTGCAAATAAAGATTAATTTCTTCTTCTCTATTTTGGGGCAAATATAGTGAATTGGCTTGATTAAGAGCTCAGGGTAAAAGTGTGATATAATTTTCCTCCTAAATAACACTTAAGGCTCTTAAAATGTCTTGGGATTCATGGCTCCAATTGTTCCCCATGAGAATTTCAGCAGAATTTAATTAAAGCTCCCAGTGCAGTGAGTGGTCACTTTAGAAGTGGAACAATGCAGGTCTGCTGTTTCAGTCTGCTGTTAAGAGGAACGATGGAGGATTTTAAATGGATAGTTATATAGCAGTATGTTCTCATTATGATCACATTGTTATAAAGAAGACTATGACGATGTGTTTGTTAAATGTCTTGAGGGAATTGTGCACTGACAGTGTAATGTGTGTGTGAGTGTGTGTGTGTGTGTGTGTACCTGCAGCAATAATCTCTCATCTCCAATGATGGCGGCTTTACTCCAGTCAATGACCTCTGAGAAGGGCAGCTCCCATCCGTTACTCAGCAGCACAGGAATACAGGCCGCCTGTGGAACACACACACACACACAGACACACACACAGACACACACACGCATATCAAATCCTCACCCCTCTACACAACTGCCACCAACAACTGTACAACACTTTCACAGTGTTCATTTCAATCGATGAACTATTGTCAAAATGTACACTGACACCTTGAAACAATGTCATTTTCTCTGTGGACTTTTATCATTTGCCAATAGCTACTAGATTCGAAAATGTTCGGACATTGTTAAAGGATCATCAAAAAAAAAAAAAAAAAAAAATTATGTAATGTTTCTCTGTAACATTACATACTAATTACATATTAGGGGCACTTAACTATAATACATATAATACAACTAATAATATGTTGTATTTGTTCATTTTATCTAATGGACCTGAGCTAATATATATATATATATATATATATATATATATATATATATATATATATATATGTATATATATATATATATATATATATATATATATATATATATATATATATATATATATATATATATATATATATATATATAATGTTTATTCTGTTAGTCATGGTTTGTACCACAGCAATCATAAATTAGTTTTTAATTAGATTTTATTCTGTTATTGAAATTTAAAATGTGCCAGCTTCTAAAAGGTTCAAAAAACAAAATATATGGTCTCTTGTTGCTTTATATGTGACCCTGGACCACAGTTATAAGGGTCAATATTTATTTATACATCATAAATAAGCTGAATAAATAAGATTTCCATTGATACATGGTTTGTTAGGATAGAACAATATTTGGCTGAGATACACCTATTTGAAAAACTGGAATCTGAGGGCGCAAAACAATCCAAATATTGAGAAAATCGCCTTTAAAGTTGTCCAAATAAAGTCCTTAGCAATGCATATCCACTCAAAAAAAAAAAACATTTTAGATATATTTACAGTAGGAAAACAAAATATTTTCTATGGAACATGATCTTTACTTAATATCCTAATGATTTTTGGAAAAATCATTATAAATAAAAGAAAAATCGATAATTTTGACCCATACAATGTATTGTTGGCTATTTCTACAAATATACCTGTGAGACTTATGACTGGTTTTGTGGTCAAGGGTCACATGTCAGTCATATGATCTCTTCCTGTCAAAGTGGGTGGTTCTTTTTCAGAATAAGCTGCAAAATGAACCAGACCTGCTGATGTCGAATAGTGACAGAATCTCAAAGCAACCTGTGCTGACATCTATAAGTGACTGACGAACTGACATGATCACAAGAACCTTGTTTAAATGAATCCCAAACCAGATAGTTTTAATTCGAGGAACCAGAAACTGTAAATTGTTTGATGACTTTCAATATATCTTATCATTACTTATATGCCTGGAATAATGATTGGTGTTTCGGAGTAGTGGTGTGTTTCCTATTTCCATCTTATTCAGATTAAGTGGACAAAGTTTCTGAACACAGAACAGGTGTAGGTGTTGTGTTAATGTGGACAGTCATGTTTTCATCTGTCTGACATTAGAAAGTAGATTTTTTTTCTGAACATACAGCATGTTTTCATATTATTCTGAACTTTATTTGAAAAGATAAATTAAAATTCAAAGAAAACATGTTCCTCCAGGTGTACTTTTGTACACCTGAAAAAAAATAAAATAAAAAATCAGTCACACATGAAGGACAAGGGCATGTTTATAGTACTTTTTAGTGGGGAAAAAAATATTAATGCTCAACACTGAAAAGCCTTATCCAAATAAACTTACAAACACAAAAATCAGTTTAAAAAAAATTTAATATGCAGCAGAGGAGATGGGGAGCTTTATTTTTCTGATGTTAAACATCAGCATTATCTATGCCATATAATGATACCTCTGGAGCAATAACATGCCTTTGATCCAACTCAAAAATACTGTTTCCAAGTAACAGGAATGGCATGTGCAATATACAGAGCCCTTTAATAAATAAATAAATAAATAAATAGCCTCCATAAATAAAATGTTATTGTGTTTCAGTATTTCACACATTTATAGTAGGCTAATGTAATGGTCAGTTTCATAACACTGTTATTAAAGGCTAAACAGGCTAAACAGCTGCCTTTATGCAGCTATGAATGTTCAGTTGGATACAAGGTTATTATTATTAACAACAACACATTGATTAATCCAAGCAGTGATTTTTTTTTAACTTGTTAGTGCACAATGTCCCACTTATTACAGCGTTGCCAAGGTCATTATTCAAAAACATTTGCCTGCCGAATGCCACAACTGACCAATCAAAATCAAGGTTTTTTTAGATGAATTTATTATTTTTTTTTATGTGATGTAATACATATAAACTTTAACAAAATGTTAACTTTTGTTTTTGAAAAAAGAAAACTGATTTGAAACTTCAACATATAAAGTAATGAATAAAAATTGAAATGAATTACAAAGAATTACAGAATTACAGTTGTCATATTTTCAATAAATGCTGGCTGCCCTGATTTTCCTAAAGTCTCACTTTGGTGTATTCTTTCACAAACAAAACAAAACACAAAATACAAAACAAAATAATTGTGATTTTTAGGGGTGAGTAAAACTGAAATCGTCAACACCACAATAATAACCGACAAGCAGCATGGTGATTACAGCAAATTAAATTGCAGGTCTCTGCTATAATTATGCCCTGTTTTGATGATCGAAATCCCTCAAACAAAACACTTAAATATATTTCCATCATTATAAGCTATGAATTGTGAAAACATTGTCAGCATGTACTACAATGCAGTACTTTATGTTGTGCTGTTGAGTGTTTGACAAATAAAACTTTGAACTTAAAGTATATTTACACAACAACAATGTACTAAAAACAGAAACGTTTTTCCTTTGTGTTTTTGTGTGTACAGAGGAAACAGAGACAATAATGATATCATTTTCAAAAACTTGCACTTTGTAAACTTTTTCAAAAGTTTGTGTTTTCAGCCCCCCACGGAGCACTATCAAACTCATTCAGAATCAAATGTAAACATCCAAATAAAAACCATACTTACGTGATCTGATATGCTGCATGACGAACACTTTGTAAAGATCCATTTTGAGGGTTATATTAGCTGTGTGAACTTTGTTTTATGCAATGTATTATAGGATTGCGAGCTTGGGGGCAGGGAGCATGAGCATTTAAAGGGGACACATGCAGAAATGGCGCATTTAATTATGCCCCAAAATACTTTGCCTAGATCTGCTATGGCAGTGGTTCTCAACCACGTTCCTGTAACTATTGTACAAACGAGTGTTTTTGTATGAATTTTTACAATTTGATTTTTCGACCAACCTCAGTGGGGCGTGTGCAGATCATACATAAACTTAAGAATGAGATTGTATTGTTTGTTCTCATAGGCAGTTGGAACAATTTGTGAAAAGTGAAACTATACTGACATTAAATAAACAACTAAAAAATGGCATAGATCCTAACTAAACAAAAACTGTTTATAGATTTGTACAATTGGTCTTCAGGGAGGCAGGTAGTCTGTGGGTTTAGGTTTGAGTGAGAAGGTCTTTAAATTCAAGACTGCACCTGACCGTCCAGCATTCAAAGGTGACAGTCATATGGAAGACTTAAGGAGGTTTGTGCCAGATATCAGGAGTGAGGCAGAAACCACAGCTTTGGTAATCCCACCTGACCTTTCACACAGATGCCTTCCATCACACACACATGCCTTCTCTCCCTCCATGTTTTTTTTTTTTTTTTTTTTTTTTAAATGGAGATGGTTGACAACAGAAGGACTGCCCCACATGCACCAGCATCTAAAAGCCTTTTGATGTCTCTTTTCAAAGTGCTCCCATCAGAGAGCACAACACAGGGAGCCACTGCCTCACTCAACTGCTGGAGAGATGTGAAAAATACTGAGGAAATTCAAACACCCTGTGTTTACTTCCCATATCTGACTGACAAATATCGGTTTTGACAAGCTAAAGATGGGGCTGAAAAGCATCTTCACTAGCAGCATACAGTATAGACACTTTTTTATTGACCCACTTTCTGATTTTATGCAACTCTATACTTAATAGAGGATGGAATATTTCTCACAAAGTGACCTTCATAATTATAAAATGTTTTCATTTATATGAATATAGCATTTATCTGGTGCAGTCACTTAGCAATTTACATTAATTACATTTTACATATAATTAATAATATACAGTATATGAATCAACATAAAAAGAACCACAAAGCTTAATGGTACTACCAAGGTGTTTTTATTGGTCTATTTACACCATTTAAAAGTTAACAAAGTTGCTTTTTTATTTATATTGCTTGAAAAGTGTAAATGTGTTCTTTTTTTAATTAAATGCAATAAATCAAAACTGCAAAATAAATATATTTTTTATATATTGTTACAAAATATTTTAAAAACTGCTGTTATTTATATTTAATAATAATCAGCACAATTATTTTCAACTGTAATAATAATAAGAACATCAAATCAGCATATTATAATGATTTCTGAAGGATCATGTGACATCGAAGACTGGAGTAAATTTACATTTTAAAACATTCAAAAAGGATCTGTATGGATATCAATATCTACACCATATATCATTCAAAAATTACTGTAAAATGTATAATGTTCCAAGTTACTATTAATAATTATTAATATTAATCAATAACATTAATTGTATATGTATTATTCAAACTCTCTGTTCATTTTAGAATCCTCTATGTGTGCAATTGACAACTTTTGCATTCTAGTAAGTAAGTTATTAAGATATTCAGCTGAAGTTACATCTCATGCCTCACAGACCATAGGTGCTACTGGCTTATATGCCACTTTTTTCAAACTTTACTGTTCACAATACAGCTCATCACCTCAAACTTTTATTAAAATTGTTGCTTAATTGGTACTGGGAACATCAAAATATAATATAAAACACAAACAAATGTGGTAAGTGGCACTGAACTGTATTTTTTTTCCTAATACAAGAAAAAATAAGGGATAGAAGTGGAGTTTCAGCTGCATCTATACTTAATTCTCCTGACTAACCCCAGACTAGAGACTGAGAACACAACTAATGAATAACCACACATAGAGAGAGAGAGAGAAAGAAAGAGATAGAGAGAGAGAGAGAAAGAGAGCGAGCGAATGAGAGAGCGAGAGCGACATTTATTAATAGTTCTCTTCACCTTTCCTCTTCAATATAAGAATCTCCGGGTGTTTTTGAAAAGATGACAGAATGTCAATATCAATAACCCCTACATCAGTGTAGTGTAACCTCAGGGCTCCAAACGGCTGAGCCCTAAAAACATCCAAGCCAATCAAAAACACCTGTTATGAAAGGAAGCATGCTGTGACAGAGTTTTAGACAGGCAAACTTCCGAGTCACCAACCTGCAGGGCCTCTAGAAAACGGAAGGACCCGAGTCGCCTGCCCCGAGGAACAAGGCAAAAACTGGAGTTGTGTAGTAGCTCCTGGTAATCAAACCTGTGAACACACACATAAAAACAAAATGCCACAAAACATTAGAATCTGCTCTTTAAAAAATGTTTTCAAAGTCATATTATTTAACATTTGTTACTTCATTGTCAAAGCTGTGAATGATTCTACATGCAGGTATATATACTCACACATTTCCAAATGCACAACATACAGTAAGTGGCAAAAAGTGGGAAGAGCTAATGGTAGGATCAATCCCTAAATCACCAATCAGCAAGCATGGGCATGACCACGTCAATAAAATATTTATATAGGCCAAGATATCAAATAAATATATAATAGATACATAATAAACGTCTCGGTTACAAAGGTAACCCTCGTTCCCTGAAGGAGGGAACGGAGACGTACGTCGGATGACCGACGAATAGGAATCTCGCTAGAGAGGCCAATCTACTTCGAGTGTAACTAAACGAGCCAATGCACATTGGCATGCAATCATATGCATCAGCTGCTCGCCTCGCAGCGCGGGTATATAATGAGCAGCAGGTGCGTTGCATCTTCAGGTTTTCGCTGAGGAGCCGAACCCAGCAGGTGGCAGCATCAGCAGGACAGCGCCTGTGGCGACGGGACGTACGTCTCCGTTCCCTCCTTCAGGGAACGAGGGTTACCTTTGTAACCGAGACGTTCCCATTCAGTCGGTCACTTCGACGTACGTCGGATGACCGACGAATAGGAATCCCTACCAAAGCGCCACAGGAGGTGCCCTCTTCCAGTGCTCTGTTGTGAGCCACCTGAACCCCCTTGCCTAAGGACGGTGGGACCGGGCTCACACAGAGAGGGTCGATCACTGTTGTTCCCAAAACCCACTCAGTGAGACTATAGATACCACTGGGAGCGTAACCTTACGTCAGATAAGGAACGCTGCGGAAGCCATATCCTTCCCCGAAGGAGTTATATGGATAAGTACATATGGACTAACCTTGTAGGTTGTACAACATATGGAAGAACTGGGGTGACTCCAACTTGGTGGGTTCTCCCAGAGGGAAAGACACGGGCTTCGATTAGGAGCAACCGTGGAAAGCCGCATATGGGATCCCCGTAGGGTCACACATATGGAACCCAGCCTAAATCCGGTTCTCAAGGATTCAACGGAGTAAGGCCTGGCGACCGACGCTCCGCCACGTCGGCTGCCGAAGGGATGTCGGAGGACTCGACAGGGTCTGCCTTGTAGGGACTCTCTGGAGAAAAGAAGCGCATGTCGCGCAGCAAGCGGACACTAAGCCGGGGCCTCTCCGTGCCTCTGACCTGAGGCGAGAACACGGGAGGAGACCGGCTCCACACGAAGGCTATAGTACCTAGCGAACGTGTTAGGTGTCGCCCAGCCCGCAGCTCTACAAATGTCTGTCAGCGAGGCGCCACGAGCCAGCGCCCAGGAGGATGCTACACCTCTCGTGGAGTGAGCATGCAACCTGAGCGGGCAGGGCACGCCCTGAGCTTGATAAGCCAGGGCGATGGCATCCACTATCCAGTGGGCCATCCTCTGCTTGGAGACAGCCTTTCCCTTCTGCTGGCCTCCGTAACAGACAAAGAGCTGGTCTGAGGTCCTGAAGCTTCGAGTTCTGTCTATGTACCGTCGCAAAGCGCGGACTGGACAGAGCAAAGCCAGGGCTGGGTCTGCCTCCTCCGAGGGCAGCGCTTGCAGGCTCACCACCTGGTCCCTGAAGGGAGTGGTGGGAACCTTGGGCACGTAGCCAGGCCGGGGTCTCAGTACCACGTGGCTGTCGCCCGGCCCGAACTCCAGGCACGATTCGTCGACCGAAAATGACTGCAGGTCCCCTACCCTCTTGATGGAGGCCAATGCAACCAGCAGCAAAGTCTTCATAGACAGAATCTTTAAGTCTGCTGATTGCAAAGGCTCAAAGGGAGCAATCTGGAGTGCTCTTAGCACCAGAGCGAGGTCCCAAGAGGGTATGGAGGGAGGTCGAGGAGGATTTAACCGTCTCGCCCCCCTAAGGAACCTGATGACCAGGTCGTGCTGACCAACAGATTTGCCATCTATGTGGTCGTGGTAAGCGGAGATAGCAGCAGTCTGGACTTTGAGGGTGGAGGGGGACAGCCTACGCTCCAACCCTTGCTGCAAGAAGGAAAGCACGACAGCATCTTCGGGGGTCTTCTCGGCGAGAAGAGCACCACTCGACGAACAGGTTCCACTTCGAGGCGTAAGCACGTCTTGTAGACGGTGCACGTGCCGAAGTGATGGTGTTAAGTACCTCAGGGGGTAAGTCACCTAGAACCTCCGCGTCCCGTCCAGGGGCCAGACATGGAGTTTCCAGAGGTCTGGACGCGGGTGCCAGAGAGTGCCCCGTCTCTGAGAAAGAAGGTCCTTCCTCAGAGGGATGGGCCAGGGAGGGGCTGTCGCGAGGAGAGAGAGTTCTGGGAACCAGGTCCGGTTGGGCCAGTAGGGCGCAACTAGCAAGACCTGCTCCTCGTCCTCCCTGACTTTGCACAGTGTCTGTGCAAGTAGGCTCACTGGGGGAAACGCATATTTGCGCAGGCCCCGGGGCCAGCTGTGTGCCAGTGCGTCTGTCCCGAGTGTTCCCTCGGTCAGAGAGTAAAACAACTGGCAGTGGGAGGTCTCTAGAGAGGCATACAGGTCTACCTGAGCCTCTCCGAACTCCTTCCAGATCAGCTGAACCACCTGGGGGTGGAGTCGCCACTCTCCTGGCAGCGCAGCTCGTGACAGCTCGTCGGCCACACGGTTGAGCACACCGGGAACATGAATGGCGCGAAGCGACCTCAGATGCTTCTGACTCCAGAGGAGGAGATGGCGGGCGAGTTGCGACATGCGACGGGAGCGTAGACCACCTTGATGGTTGATGTACGCAACGGTCGCAGTGTTGTCCGTACGGACCAGTACATGCTTGCCCCGTAGCAGGCCTTTGAGGCGGCCCAGAGCAAGACGTACTGCCAGCAACTCGAGGCAGTTGATGTGCCAATGCAGATGGGGTCCCGTCCAAACCCCTGACACTGCATGCCCGTTGTACGTGGCACCCCAGCCGGTGGCCGAAGCATCTGTGAATACCACAGCATGCCGGGACACTTGTTCTAGGGGCACTCCTGCCCAAAGAAACAAAGGGTCCGACCACGGGCTGAAGGCTTGGCGGCACTCCTGAGTGATTGGCACCCGGAACGTGCCGTGTAGCCACGCCCATCTCGGGACTCGGCCGTGAAGCCAGTGCTGAAGCGGTCTCATATGAAGCAGACCGAGCGGTGTTACAGCCGCTGCGGCCGCCATATGCCCCAGGAGCCTCTGAAAAAATTTCAGTGGGACCGCTGTCCTGCCGTTGAAAGTATTCAGGCAGTTCAACACCGACCGAGCACGTTCCTCTGTGAGGCGTGCTATCTGTTCGACCGAATCCAACTCCATACCGAGAAAAGAGATCCTCTGCACTGGGGCGAGTTTGCTCTTTTCCCAGTTGACCTGAAGCCCCAACTGGCTGAGGTGACTGAGCACCAAGTCCCTGTGTTCGCACAACTGATCCCGAGACTGTGCTAGGATAAGCCAGTCGTCTAGATAGTTGAGGATGCGAACACCCTGTTCTCTCATGGGAACAAGGGCTCCCTCCACGACTTTCGTGAAGACGCGGGGAGACAGGGCGAGCCCGAAGGGTAGGACCCTGTACTGGTATGCTCGACCTTCGAACGCGAACCTCAGGAATGGCCTGTGTCGCGGAAGAATCGAAACATGAAAGTACGCGTCCTTCAGGTCGATCGCTGCAAACCAATCTCGGGGACGGATGCATTCGAAAATGCGTTTCTGCGTGAGCATTTTGAACGGTAGCTTGTGGAGGCTCCGATTCAAAAGACGCAGGTCCAAGATCGGTCGTAACCCGCCGCTTTTCTTGGGTACAATGAAGTAGGGACTGTAGAACCCTGACCTCATATCGGCTGGAGGGACCGGCTCGATCGCGTCCTTCGCCAGTAGGACTGCGATCTCCGCACGCAGGACAGGGGCATCGGCAGCTTTCACTGTAGTGAAGAGGATGCCCCTGAACTTGGGGGGGCGCCGGGCGAACTGAATCGCATAGCCGAGCCTGATGGTCCGAAGGAGCCAGCGAGACGGACTGGGGAGCGCTAGCCAGGCTCCCAGAGACCGAGCAAGCGGCACCAAGGGGACCACCGGCGTACCCGCCGCGGGGCAGCGAGGTGGAACGCAGGGACGCGGCCCGGGGGGCTCTCTGTATGAGGCGGCCCGAAGCGGGGTCACAGTGTGCTGTGCAACACTTACCTGCTTCCACAGGTGGACAGAGGGAGCAGTCGAGGTTTTGTCTGCCTGCTGCTCGCTGCTGTCCGCTGGCGACAGAAGAGGTGGATGAGAGTGGTGAGGTTCTTGCCCTCCCACTGCCCTCCGAGCCCTCTTCGGACCCGGAGATAGAGGAAACTGCTCTTTTATTGAAAATTTGGGTACCGCTGGTCGTTGGGCCAGCGGCGGAACAAAAAGGGGAAACAAAAGATTCTCCACCCGGCCCTCCTCCGGGGGAAGGAGCGGTGCGGTCACCACCTCCTGAAGAGCAGTCCCATCCATCTCCGGGTCGCCCGTCCTAGGGCCGCTTGGACTTGGCCTTGCCACCCTTCTTTTTAGGGGGTGGCGGGACGGGCTGGGCACCCCGCCCGCGACCGGCTCCACGACGCCGCTTGGATGGAGGCTGCTGCTGCGGCGTGGGAGCGGGGGCGGCCGCAGGGGGGCGCCCTCGGCGACGGGCAGACTGAGGTGCCGCCGGCGGTGGGGGTGCAGCAGCTGACCGCCTCGGCAGGATGTGACTAATGGCCTCAGACTGCTTTTGTACAGCCGAGAACTGTTGGGCAAAGTTCTCGACCGCGTCGCCGAAGAGGCCGGTCTGGGACACGGGGGAATTAAGAAACCTGACCTTGTCGGTATCCCTCATGTCCGCGAGACACAGCCAGAGATGGCGTTCCTGGACCACCATGGTGGACATCGCACGACCCACTGACCGCGCCGTAACCTTCGTCGCACGAAGCGCGAGGTCCGTCGCGGTACGAAGTTCTTGTAGAACTTGCGGATCATGACCACCCTCGTGTAGGTCCTTCAGTGCCTTGGCCTGATGGACCTGCAACAACGCCATAGCGTGTAAGGCAGAAGCGGCTTCCCCACAGGCCTGATAAGCCTTGCCGGTAAGATCCGACGAGTGCTTACAGGCCCGGGAAGGGAGAGACGGCTCCCCCCGCCAGGTGGAGTTAGGGCACAGTTGCATAGCAACGGCCCGTTCCACAGGGGGTATGCGCGCATAACCCTTCGCCGCTCCGCCATCAAGGGTGGTGAGGGAGGAGGACCCACCGACACGGTTTCGGGCAGTAAAAGGTGCCGTCCATGTGCCAGTGAGTTCTTCATGCACCTCCGGGAAGAAAGGCACTGGGGTGGGGGACTGAGAACCAGCCCTTGCCACCCCGAGAAACCAATCGTCCAACCGCGAGGGCTCGGGACACGGTGGAGGATTCCACACGAGCCCGACCCTGTTGGCGGCCCGGGAAAGCATAGCCATCATTTCCGGGTCTGAATCGGGCACAGATGTCACTCCCGAAGGAGGCAGCTGCGCCGAATCGTCATCCCCGAAAGTATCAGGCTCACCCTCCGATGCAGCGATCGACATCTGGTCGTCATGGGGAGCTCCGAAGGATACGGATGGTACACACCTCTGGGGTGGTCCACCGCGTTCCCCCGGCAGCTCTACTGGCTGCGGAGTGCACGAGGGATGAGGGTTCCTAGGGGGTTGGTTCCCCGAAGGAAGCGCGCTCACCATGATCCTCAAGTCACCAGTCCCAGCGCCCGAAGCAACCCTCTGAGGAGGATTGGAACGAGGCGCCGGGACCGGGACTCCACCCCTTTGCAGGAAGTGGAGTCTCGACCGCAACTCCGCGACGGTCATCATCCCACAATGGGTGCATGACTCGTCCACAAACGCCGCCTCAGCGTGCCTTAAGCCCAAGCACGTGATACAGCGCTGGTGACCATCCCGAGGCGCCAGGTAACGACCGCATCCAGAAACACACAAGTAGAACGACATCTTTAAAAAGACGCGAACTACTCGTGTAAGCTCTTTCAGGAACTGCTCTTTCAAGTGCCGAAGCACGCAGGGGAAAGCCGCTGCAGCACAGACAGGGAAATGTGCAGCCTGTCGTGTGCACTCTCTTTGGAGATGCCGCTCTTACCAGCCGTGAAAACAGCTTTTCAGCGCTCTTTAAAGCGCACCGTACCAGCCGTAAGAACGGCTTTCACAGCTGACACACAGCTTTCTTTGCTCAGTGGGCAAAAAAAGAAAATAAACAAAAGGAGAGAATCGGCCCCGCTGCTGTGCTGTTCCACCTGCACCAGACGAGAGAGCAGTAGAGAGAGCTGGCTCGTTCCTTTCACACTCGCTCGTAGATACTACCATGTGTAGTTCGGCTCCGAAGCGAAAAGCTGAAGATGCAACGCACCTGCTGCTCATTATATACCCGCGCTGCGAGGCGAGCAGCTGATGCATATGATTGCATGCCAATGTGCATTGGCTCGTTTAGTTACACTCGAAGTAGATTGGCCTCTCTAGCGAGATTCCTATTCGTCGGTCATCCGACGTACGTCGAAGTGACCGACTGAATGGGAACAATACATTAACAGGCCAGTTCCTCAACCAGGGGCTGGGGCCCATTAGGAGCCTCAAGATGAAAAAGATGAAAATTAAGACAAAGCTAAAGTGTGATTTCTTATATGTTATATGAATCAATACTATCTTATAACTCTTATAATTTATTAAGAGTTGTAAAATGTTTATATATATATATATATATATATATATATATATATATATATATATCCTCAGTTATGAACAACTGGATAAATCATGGGGTCTTCAGATATATGTGTATATATTATATCATTATCACAAACTGGTGTGTGTTTATAGTACAATAATTTTTAGCAGAGATATACAAAACAGGTCATTTTCTTGCTGAAATGTAAATTACTCTGTATTAACTTCTTGTTTATAGAACTGTTGTATATAAAGTAATATCAGTCAGGCTAATTAAGTAATATCACACTTTTTTATTACATCTGTGCTGTTGTTCTGACTACAGCCAGCTGTGCTGATATTCAGTACAACATCACTCTTGGTCATGTGATATGTCTTAATTAACCCAACAGTATGGTTATTACGGTTGCCAAGCAACATAGCAACTTGGTAAAATAATATCTAATGTGTGGTCACAGGTGTATAGCTGCTATTTAATATAATGCAGCTCATTCAATCGGATCTTAGAGTCCGATCTGTTTTATTATATTTGCTCTGGCATATTATATTAGGACAACACAATAAACATACTGGGAGAGAAAAATCAAGATTCAAGTGAAGGTGGAGGGATAGCAGTGAGAGATCCTGTTATTTGCTCTCTCCTTCTGTTCTCACAGTCAGCCTTAATCTGGCTAGAGCTCACTCTCCTCTATTTAATTCTCTTATAATTACTGCCTCACTCTCTTTTGCTCCCTTTCTTCCCTCTATTATCTCAAACCTGCATCACCCGTTCAGCCAATAAGTGGAAAATATGTTGTTCTTCTTCTGAACTTCATTTTCTCTTTCTCCTCACTTCTACAAAATTTAAATAATGAGGCAATACTTAATTAATCCTTCTTCCAAAACATGTTTTTGTCTTACCCTGATTCACTATGTCTATAATAAGTGTTTATATTTTAGACCTGACAGGATGGGTTTGCAGGAAATTGCATATGTCAATTGCCTGTGTGTGTCTCGTCATATCCGTAAATAGAGAAAAGTTGCTCCGGCTACTTTGACGTGTGTATGGTGTGGGACTGGCATTGGTTAGTTGTTTCAACGAGCATAAGGTTGACATGGAGCAGCTAAATCTCGATCATCTAAAATTCTAAATCCAACTGCTAATTTGTTTGTTGGTGTTTGTTGGCGTTTGTCTGTGCGGTGTGAATTGGCCTTAAAGGGTTCTTCAGGATGATACAGCTCCAAATAGAGCTGTTACTATGTGTAAATAACCTTTAAAAGGTGCTCTATGTAAGAATGACAGCTAGTGGTTGAAATGGGTACTGCATTCCATATTCAAAATATTGTAAACATTTGGGGCTTAGCCCAAATGTATGTTGTCCAATGACAATTTAATTTTCCGTTAACAGCTTTACTGTCATGAAAGGAACTTTGTAGTAGTATGCTGGATTAAAATGTACAGTGTTTCCCACAGGAATTTGCAAAACTTTGTTGGGTGCACCTCCTCTAGGGGGGTCCGGGGGCATGTTCCCCCATAAGAAAAATTTGTACATTTTAAGGTTAAATGCATCAATCTGGTGCACTTTGAGAGCTCAAAACTGAGAGCTTAAGCCCATGTACAGTGTGCAAATTGAACAAAGAAACAGCATTGACTTGTACCTGGGCATTAAAGAGGGTTCAACATCTTTTTAGTTGTGATGTAGAGTCTCAGTCTACATTACATTGACACTGGTGTTTTAGGATGCCAATTATTAGGCCTATAATAATATTATAATATGATTTATGTTATATCATAACAAAAACCCTTCAACCGGACCGAACGAGAGTCTTGAGGCCGGTTGAAGGGTGCTCTGGGGTGTGTTTCCCGAAAGCATTGTTAGCCACCTATGGTCGTAAGTCCCATTGAACTCTATTGGTAATGACGGAACTTGCGAACATAGTCCGCTTTGGGAAACGCATCCCTGAGTGAGTGACAAGACGTGGCTGTGCACAGCTGTGGTGTGCTGAACTCACTTGCGGAGAGAAGATAGAGAAAGCGCTGCAGGTATCGGTGTATACTGCAGAAAAGCAATATTGAACTGTTTAACATATTTTAATAGAGAGATTAGAAAAATGATATTTTGACAGCAGTGTTAAGAAACCTCAAACCTGAAAGATTCGGGGCTTTTGGAAAAACATTCGGGGCTCTAGCCCCCTTAGCCCACCCTAAGCTCTGCCCCTGGTGAGGAGACTTACACACTGTAAGATAATTAGTTGATTTATTGATTTATGATGAGTTGATATCGCGTTTTAATATGCTCCCATTCATAGAGATTTTTAGATGGATGCTGAGGCTTTTTAGGTCGGGTAGAGTCTGTGATCTCTGACCCAGTTTGTTCACTGGCTTCCATAGTTACAATTCGCTACATGTTTTTTCCGCCAATTGGCAACCCGGGGTGGCGAAATACTATTGGGTAAATTGACAACGTGTGGTCTTGCACAGACTAAAACAAAAACAGAAATTCCGACACGGAACGCAAATTTCAAAGTAAAATAACTGGCTGTAGCAATGGTTTTCAGAGAAATTAATATGTGTAACTGAGCATGTTTAATAAATATCTGCAAACATATTATGGTATTTTTATGCTTTAGTACAGTCAAAAACTTGCATAGAGCACCTCTAAAGAATCATCTTTTTTTAAAGTGCACAACCAAAACAATGTTCTTCTGCAAAATGCATGCAGTTTTGTTTTTTAACCGCTAGAGGTCCAAAAGTTACATATTGTACATTTAAGTTGAAGTACTAAAATAACTAAAACTAAATAAACTAAAACTAAAAATGTAATGATTTCTGGTCAGAGCAATTCTCCACAACTGCTAAGAATAAGATTCTAGATATCTGAGATTGTTTGCCCTGAGAGCTTGTGCTGAAACTGCTGCTTCTAAAAGCACTGAAGTTGTAAGAATCACTTTGGGATTCGTTTTCTCAAAGATCAAACCTCCTGACCTCTTGTTGTGTCTTGTAAGGGTCTTCAAAAGCAAGATTGGACACAACTTTTCACTAGACTGCAAATGCTACAGTAACATTCACAACCACCTCAAAAAGAGGGTTGTCAATTAATTAAACATTTCAAACAAATGAATTACATGATAATCTGATTAATTCATCTGAACACTATTTTTAAGTACTTAAAAATGCTCTCCCTGCTGTTTGGTGTCAAGACCAAGATAAGTAACAAAAAATAAAGACTTATTTTAGAGTGCAGACAGACTTAATTTCCTTATTGTTAACATTTTACAATAAGGTCCAATTAACAACTAACAGTGAAAATATACTTCTAAATTATTTATTAATCTTACATTAATTTTGGCACTGAACAGTTGTATTTTTATTAACTAACAAATGCCAACTAAATAAATAAATAAATAAACCAAATTAACAGCCCAAATAAAATCAGTATTTCTTGGACACCAACTAAATATGAAATAACAACCAAGTAGAAAAAGAAAATTGCTTTTATTCACAAAGTTTTGTTCAGTTGGTGGTTGTGATTGTCCCCTGTTGTGCTCTGTAATTAAAATGGAAAGTTTGACACAAAAAGTCAATGTGTTACAGTGCAGAACTAAAAAGAAGTCAGAATGTTCAGAACAGAGAACAAAAAGGCTTTTTTTTTTTTTACATTTAAAGCTATTTTAATACAACGTCTTAAGGCAACATCTTAATTAGAGTTGCCATATGGCTAATGTTCCTTATGAGGATACGAATAAAAAGGGTTGCCTGGGGTGGCATCTTGATGAGGGGGGCATGGGGCGCCTTCCACAAACAAACAAACAATAAATAAATAAATAAATAGTGGTGATTTGAGTGATTTTACGTAGTTTCATTTGCCACGTCAAATATATAACTAAAATCAGTCACTCAATGAAATGCTACCAAATAAACTACAATTCATTCATAATACTGTGAACATAATGTTACATTTTCTTCTGGTTAGTGTGAAGCTGTTAAGAATATATAAAACCAGTCTGAGTATAGGCGTAATTGGTGGGTGGGATGGGTGGGACATGTCCCCACCACTTTTGCCAGGGTTGATATTGTCCCCACCACTTTTTTGAAACATCTCGCGGCACTGATGTATCTAATACAAAAGAAACATCTCTAGTTGATTAGCAATTCATTCATTTGTGTTAAATAATAGGCGATCTGGTACTGGGATTTGTTTTTGAAATCATGTTAAGTGCTCGTTGCCGCTGATATCAGCAACAGTGTTTTCTTCACACTGACGAGCGCTTCAATCTATCGGAGACTTGCTATTTGTTCCGGTAAAATCACAAAACAAAATGCACATAAATATGTCCCTGCTCTTGATATACAATCACTGATGAACATCTTTGGTTTTAATGAAAAAATAAAATAAAATAAAAAATAATTCGAGGGCGGATTAGAACCCAGAACCTCTGGCATGCTGAACAAAAAGTCTACCACCAGTCCATCAGGACAATCTAATATTAAGTGTGGATCTACGTATTTATTGACTAATGTAAATACTCTCGAGACTGACAATATTTTGTATTATAGTAGATGTAAGGATGAAACTATTATATTAAACATAAGGTCTGTATCAATACATTTTGTCCATTTATTATTGTAATAATACAATTACAATACACCCCCCAATCTCCCAAAAAATCACAATTATTAAAACAAAGTTACGCCACTGAGTCTGAGCATCATAAGATGGATTATTGTTTGAAGTGCAGGAGTATAATAATCAGGTTATCTTCTTTTCTTTCTTTCTTTCTTTCTTTCTTTCTTTCTTTCTTTCTTTCTTTCTTTCTTTCTTTCTTTCTTTCTTTCTTTCTTTTGCGCACTTCTGCAATTTAGATGTAATTGTGTAATAATTTGATTATTTTTTTTTTGCATTTCTATGTATGTACAATTATTTGTTTATTTATTTTTAAGGAATTTCAGATGTTTCTTCTGGTAAGGTCAGTAACCACAAAATGCACAGTAACTCATTGATTTTCCTGAGAGATCTGTGTGTTTCATTCTGCTCAGGCACAGCAGTGGCAGCCGTGGCCTTGAGAGGCACTTCTCAATAAGGGTGGAAGAACATGATATATATTCACATTTAACACTAAGACACCATAACAAATTCAGGTACACATGACTGCTTACATAATGTGCAGCTGAATAAGCTTGATAAACTAGCTATGGATTCTTTCAGTGTGATTTCCCCATACCTGCATATTGAAGAAAAAAAAAAAAAAAAAAAAAAGATTAGTGTTTAAAAAAATAACTAGGACGACTATTGACTAAAAAACTGAATCCGATTATAACATAATATTAATTGCAAATAAAATTGCAAATAATCACTTATATCAATATTTTTTAATTGTTTAAAGTTGATGCATGATGATAAATGTCAATTATCTGTTATTTTTATAATTAATTGTAATTGAGGAGTTAAATTTACAGTAATAACAACAAATTCATAGTCTTTTCAGTTTTTATGTGTAGGTATACTCTGTCTTTTGAAGTTCTAGTGGATAATTCTATTCCACTGACTGCACCTACTCTATTTTTATTCATTCATCCTAGAAAAACAAAAATGATACATTTATAAATAATACAATATGAGCATTGCACATTTAGCTCTCTGGTAGCTCAATAACGCGTAGCATCGGGAGCAATTTACAACTATAACATGAACCGACGGAGGCCTGTAAATCTATTTCTTTTTCCCCAGCCGAGAGCATCCTGGAGAAAGAGTGGGAATAAGACAGAATGCGAATGAAAATGCAGGTCTATTTCTCATTCTCTGCTCAAAGCGCAGCATAAAGGGCACATGAAGGAAAGTAAAGGCCTGTGACAAATGCGGTGACTGCAAGGGCGGCGCTATGCATTTTTTATTAGCTGTTAATCCATTCCTTGTGTAACTCAATATAAATCAAATTACCAGCCTACCATGCTGTCAGTGACTACAGTAATTAGATGGAAAAGTGGCTCGTAGAGGTGCCGCATTCTTTTAAGGTGGAAAAAAGCAAAGAGTGACATTGTGTTCACGGCTGTGCTTTCTGCTCCTCACTGGCAGGTGAGCGCCACTTATTCAATGACCAGAGAAGAGGTTGGACATGCTTGTGGGAGCAATTACTAGGAAAAGGAAAACAGATTATTTAGCTAGTTAGGCCTATCTGTCATTCACAACATTGTCCATGAGGGAAATCAGTTTCGTACACTGATTGTTTCTTCAATTACTGGCACTATTTCGTTTTTTGTGTTATATAAAATCACAACAGTTTTTTCCTTTCTTTTTTTTTTTTTTTGCTTTTTAATTAATTTACTGTAATTTAAGATAGACTTAATAGTTTTACTTATCACTACAGTTTTAAAAAACTGTGTGAGAATGAAATTATATCAGTTACACAAATGATGACATCACTCATTTGCATCACAAATGTTGTATCACTTCTGTTTTCAATAAAGCTGTAATTTTACCAAATTATTCAAAATATCTATGTTATTTAATCATTTGAAAGTGGTTAAAAATGTCCATTAGTCTTAGCAAAACGAAAGAGTCTTTTATCTTATTCTAGCAATTTTATTCCAAAAATTTCCACCACAGAATCTTTTAAAGGATTAGTCCACTTTCAAATAAAAATTTCCTGATAATTTACTCACCCCCATGTCATCCAAGATATTCATGTCTTGCTTTCGTCAGTCGAAAAGAAATTAAGGTTTTTGATGAAAACATTCCAGGATTATTCTTCTTATAGTGGACTTCAATGGCCTCCAGACGGTTTCAGTGCAGCTTCAAAGGGCTTTAAACAATTAGCAGACGAGGAATAAGGGTCTTATCTAGCGAAACGATCGGTCATTTTCGAAAAAACAAAACAAAAAAACAACTGTATATGCTTTATAAACACAAATGATTACCTTGTACGTGCTTCCGCTTTCCTGCATATCCTACGCCTTCCCTATTCAACTTACAGAAAAAAACGAAGCTGGCGTGGCGTTCGTTCCATAAGTTGTATAGGGAAGGCGTAGGACATACAGCATAGGCTTTTTGAAGAATACGGAAAGCGGAAGCACGTACAAGGTGATCATTTGTGTTTATAAAGCATATACAGTTCCTTCAACCATTTGGAGGACACTGAAGTCCACTATAAGGAGAATAATCCTGGAATGTTTTCATCAAAAACCTTAATTTCTTTTCGACTGATGAAAGAAAGACATGAACATCTTGGATGACATGGGGGTGAGTAAGTTATCAGGAAAATTTTATTTGAAAGTGGACTAATCCTTTAAATACAATATGGCATTTGAGATGCCATCTCCTTGTATGTAGACTGAGCAGACAAACTGAACTAGTGAGAGTGTGAAAAGTGTGTTTTAAGAGCCTATATACAGTGCCTTCTAGTATTGATACATTAAAGACAAAATTGCTCTGTTTGCTGTGGTGTCAAGACATCTATAAATATGAATAAAAGATTAATATGAGGCAGAAGTACAGAATGTCACATTTTATTATTGACTGTTTCAATACAAAATGTTTTACCAACTAATAAGTACGACACTTTTAGAGTTTCATCGCTCTGCCTAATGTGAGCATAAGTATTGGGACGGTTTAACTTTAAAAGTGTAAAAGCTAATATTTAACTGTAAATCCCTTGCAAACAATCCCAGGAGCGAGTCTATGACCCATAGACATCACCAGACTCTAGCTTTCACACTTTTGAAATGATTTTTCAGGCCTTTAATACGGCCATTTTCAACAGTTGCTTATTTTGGAGTGTTTCTGCCTTTAGTCTCCTCTTCAGCTGGTAAAATGCTTGTTCAATATTTAAATCTGGATACTGACTTGGCCAATCTAAGTCTACCTCCACACGAAGCCAGATCTTTCCCTATATATCGGATTCACATTCTGAAAACGCTGGATCCGTCTGGACGAAACGTCTATTCCGATACAAATTTTTTTGCGTATACAGTGAAACTCGTCTCCGTGTGGACAGGGCCTAAGACCCACAATTTCTTTTCCATGATAATGTCCTTGATTGAGCTTGGCAGTACTAGTGTTTTGGGTCATTGTCCTGTTGCCATATGAAGCACTTCCCAGTGAGTCTGGTGGCATTTTCTTGAACACTTGTAAGCAAGATTCTGTTGTACACTTCTGAATTCATTCTTCTGCTGCCATCATTGAATAAGTCATCAATAAAGATGAGTGAGACTGTTCCAGAGGCAGACATGCATACCCATGACATGACACTACCTCCACCATGCTTTCCAGATGAGGTTGTATGCCTTGGATCAATTGCAGTTTCTTTTTTTCAACACACTTTTGCTTTCCCACTTTGATAAAGCTTGCTAGTTATCTATCTTTTTCAGGACATTCCAAATTGGACATTCCAAGTCAGTCTCCAGATTTAAATCCTATTAAACAAGCATTTCACCAGCTGAACAGCAGACTAAAGACAGAAACTCCCCAAAACAAGCAACCATTGAAAATGGCTGCTTTAAAGGCCTGGAGAAGTATTTCAAAGTGTGAAACCAAGAGTCTGGTGATGTCTATGGGTCACAGACTCGCTCCTGTGATTGCTTGCAAGGGATTTACAATTAAATATTAGCTTTTACACATTTACATTTACTTTAAGTTAAACCGCTTCTAATACTTATGCTCACATTAGGCAGAGGGATACAACTCTAAAAGTGCTGTTCTTCTTAGTTGGTAAAACATTTTCTGTTGAAACAGCCAATAATAAAATGTGATATTCTGTACTTCTGCCTCATATTAATCTTTTAATCATATTTATAGATGTCTTGACACCACAGCTGACAGAGCAATTTTGTCTATATGGAGGACACTGTACATGCATGTGCTTACAGATGAAGTTAGCGTTCTTTATATGCAACCCAGGCTCATTGAGGGGAAAACATAATCTGCACAATAATATTATGTACCTTTTTGCATGTTTCATGACACCTTTCAAAGTGAAATATCTAGTGAGTGGTACTAAAAGTGCGTTTAGTTTTATCTGAAACAGATGAACGTGAATCTGGCAAAATCTTATTACATTGATTGTTGATTGCAGCAGATTGGAAATTAAATGTCCAGTGAGTGATGCTATAAGGTTAATGATTTATTAAACCCTACACTAAACCTAAACAATAATGTAAACATGACATAAAAACACATTTGCTGTTCCAGGTGAGCTAACAAGCAAGTTTACTATGTTAGAAAATCCATACATATGGAGCTGGTTATGTGATGCAAACGTCAAAAGGTATTAGTTTACAAATCATGTTCTATGGTAAAAGTGTTTTGGCACTGCAGTGGCTAGTTATTACAAAACCAAAAGATTTACATGAAAGTGATAGCTTTATCACATCCTGCATGGACCAGGTGTTAGTCATGGTAGACCATTTTGCAGTGGAAATGAGTAGGTGATAAATGGATCAATGTAATTTGGGATCAGACTGCTAATAGGTTCACATCATTGTCCTTTCAAATTCTAACTCACAGCGTACCTCTTAAATGTGATACTATTATTGTTAATGAGACAGCAGTTGGTACACCCCCACAGAGAATGATTTTAGCAGAAAAGGACAGAGTGATGATTACACTATTCATTTAAAACACTGCACTTATCCGGCCTGCCTAAAACTTTTTGCCATCCACTATCTAGTATTCTTAGAAATTAAAGTGGCATTGATATTGTGAGAGGAAAATATAGTTTAGTTCAAGCTACTGGCACATTTACTCAAGTATTCACTGTAATGGAAATTTATTTTACAGTATATTTGTACATATGGTGGGAAGTCTCACAACTGTCCCGACCCAGATTCCACTCCAAGATAGGTGGTTGATCATGCTCCATCCCCAAAATGGCTTATTTATTATATATAAAAAGAAGAAAGTCAACAGTTATGTTGTTTCTGCACCATTTGGGCCGATCACATCCTGATCAAATGGTCATCAATTGTAGAATGGGAGCAGGTGAGGGACCCTGAGAACCATCTCAGAAAATGGGGTGTCTCAACTTTATTAACATATAGATCACAGCTGTTAAAACAGTTTAGGATGTTCGCTGTTCATTCGACCTTCATTCTGAACCCAAGGTGCTTTGTGTACTTTGTCACTGCTACGCAGCAATAAACTTCTTCAAGAAGATCAACGTCCTCATAATTTTTTCTTACACAACTTTTATTGTATATCATGCCAACTGATTCATACAAGTCAAGTGCACATTTGCACAATGTAAAGAATAACGCCTGTTTCACACATACTGCGATGAAGGAGCAGTACCCGCTATAGAGTGGTGCAGGTATGATGTCAATTTGTAGGCCAACATGAAGTTAGCATCACACTGGTTCCCTCGACAAAAACCCAATAGGATTTTCCATATGCTTTTGGATTATCACAAAAAACAAGCTCTGTGATCAACAAAGGTTTATGATATTTACACGTTTTGTCCATCAAGGTAATTTTCAAAGATGAACATAACTTTTTATGAAGTTTGAAGCCTAAATGCAGTCGCCAGAAGTATAACGCTAAAGGAACTACACTACGGTCACTCGACTTCAACGTCACCATCACTAAGCTTCCGACAACTCTTTCGGTTTTTACCTAAAAACATTTTCCCAGCACGTTTGAGTTAGAACAGTTAATAAGAGTACAATTTTGAGCATAATAAGGCTGTAAAAGCAGACTGAGCTTACCTTTTCGGCGTGATGACGTTTAATGTCCCCGACTGCCTGTGTAGTCCCATTTAGCCACTTGTTAGCAACTGCCTTTTTCAAGACACATAACAGCTTAAAAAAATCACGAGTGGGGTAATACTGATGTATTTTATGTTGTAGAATAAAACGTGAAACTGTCTTGAGCTTGTATTCACCACAGACCTTATTTCCGCCATTTAACCAAAATCCCATTCAAAAAAAACCATTGACTTCGGGGGCGATGGAATCGGAAGTGCTAAAATGCTAACTCACTTCCGTGTTTTGGCCTACAAAGAGATGTCATACCTGCACCACTCTATTGTGTTTTCACATATGCTGTGTTTGCAGTGCGCAACTAATCCGTGGCTGTATATCACAAACACAGCATTTACTTATTTTCTCAAATCCAAAAGGTTACTGCATGGCTTGTCCGCATTGCGATTCTCTTATACACTCCTTCAGATGTCACGCTTGAACGCACGTATTTAAATGTTTTATTTAATTCATTACTTCATATTTATATAACACTAGATATAACATTATATGGCCACATTTATATACAATACGGTTATTTATGGGAGTGACAACTGCATTCTATAACCGAACTAATTTTGCAGGATTCACAACCGCATTCTCGGAAAACCCGCGGAACCGCACTGGACAGCTAGTTGTCTGTCACGTGACGTCATCCAGTGCAAGAGAGCCACTATGCTAAGGAGTTTCGTGTGTGTGTTTCACTTTCTGGCAACTTACGGCGACGGAGATATGAGCTGTGTGTCATTTGAAGGTTTTAGATCCAGTCACTGTTTTCCAATGGAGCGGCATCCCGTCAGTTTTGTAGGCTACGCGCGACTCAAATGCCGTGTCATGCACGGAGACACTGCTAAGGACGCGAGACGCGAGTGCAACGTTTAATTTTGTCTGGCTGGCTTAGATTTGATGGATGAACTCGTGGCTCAGTTGGACTCTTGTCATGTCAAAAAGTGATAAGACTTTTCAGTTTTATGGAGGTCACCATCTTTGATATTACTTTGGTCACATGGTTACTGGTAAGAGAATACAGGCTTGACTCTTGTTGCATGTTCATCAGTATTCGAGACGCAGCTGTAATTTGCTGTGTGAACGGGACATTTCGAGACATCTGTAAGAAAATGTGGTCGTTAATCCCAATTGACAGTGTGAACGTAATCACATTGCTCACGCAAGTGAACAAACATTTAAACAGGCTGTATGTTAAAATCACCAACATCTCGTCCTCTTTCACTTTTAAATCTTCATTCATGAAATCCTGTGGGCCATAAAGAACTTTGTTTTTCCACCTCATGAAGAGACAAGTGCTATCCATTATGTTGCCTTGATTATCTAAATGCGAGGTATGGTGTCGTTTTCCTTGCTTTACCGGAGACAAAAAGCCATGGGTTGACTTTGAAAAAAGTAGACTTTATATTATATGCATTTATGGTGAAATTAGGCTACTAGATTTTCCCATCAATACATGTTTATTTTAATGCGAAGAATGCGTTGTCTCTTTTATTCAGCGCAGTGCAGCACAGCAATAGACTCGTGCGGAAACGATCGCTGCACTGCTGCAGACGCACCGCTCCTGACGCGTCCGCGTGCAGTGTGAATGCTCAAAGCATCTCCAGTTTCAGAAGATGGAGATGGAACTAAAATTTAAATTGTCATATGGCTTAGTTGAATTCTCAAATCGCAAATGGATGAAATTTATTCTGAGGTGCTGTGTGTTTCAGAGTAAAGTGGGGGCACTGTGTTCATTTATGCGGTGAACATAATTTCAATAAGTACAACATGTTCCAGGATCAACACCTATTTTGATCCTGGAACAACATTCCAATTAGCCAATCAGTTTTGAGGGACAGGCTTACAGTTTATGTCAAGTAAAGGTGATTCTACATCAGCGTTATTCACCTATCATTTCACTCTGCTGATTTTAGGGATATGTTATGGGTATGGTTAGGTTTAGGTGTAGGGATAGGGATAGGGTTAGGACTAAAACAGAAATGTTGTTCCAGGATCAACAAAATATGTTGATTCAAGAACGTGTCTCACTTGGCTAAATCACGGTGACCCATTCAAACTGATTGTGTTTATAAAAACATTAGTGAGAATATAATGTGTACTGAGACACTATCAAAACTAAAAAGACATCTTTAAAGTCCTGCAAACTCGTTGATAATAGTCTTTGGTAACAGTTTATTTTACAGTGTAATTGTTAATAATTGTCGTAATAATTATGCATAATTACATGCAACTAACGCTAAACCAATTGAAACCGAAACCCTAATCCTAACCTTGTGGTAAGTACATGTAGTTACTTAATATTACTCAGTACTTAAATGTATTACAGTGTAACAGACACCTCAAGTGATTTTTTTAAGCAACTATTGGTATCAGAGTGTGGTCTCTTTGTTCTTTTTACCTGGATGTCTCAGTAGCAATAAAATTCGATCCAAAGCCTTGGATAATACAGGGATAAAGCTGTTAGCTTCACTTCATCTCAATGGCAGTTGCTTAGCTGCTGTGTGACCCGCTGTGTGGAGGCGCTGCCACCAGCAGGGGCTAATGGGGCCATGCTAACCATCCAAACCTTGACCCCTTAGGTCTAGACAGGCTTGTCTGAGAAGAAAGAGCCATTAAATGTTATATTGTTACACTATTACCTTTATTCCTGGAGGAGCTTTTTGTCAGGAGATGCTGTCATTTTGCATTGAACCTACAGTACAGCTAAGTTCAAAACAGGGTCTCTCTGACTCTCTCTCAGAGTATAGGCTTGTTAATACTTAATGTTCAAGCTCACCTGCGAATTATTTATGCTGCCACTGAGTTAAATCTCACTCAGGGAGAAACACATTGATTACCCTTGGAAAGGTATCTTGCGATGTATAATGTCGCTTGGATAAAATGAGTGAAATAAAGGAGGTGGTGAAAGCTCCTGTCAGGGTGCATAAAGAGCGCTCTGAGGAAAATATCAACATTAGCCATATTTCCCCCAGTGCAACCATCTCATACTTTACCAAATGATTTATTATTCCCTGTATGGTGTTTGTAGTGAAATAAAGCAGGGCTGGATTATTACAGTACCTTGATATTCAGGACCATATTCTGTCCTTGGTAAACCGAATGATAATAAAAACATACGCATTCCTAGACATTTGCTCTAGTTTAAAACAGATGAGGTCTTCAGAATGAATAAATGAATAAATGTTCAACTACAATTTAATTTTTGATGAACTGAAGTAATTAAAGGGTCATATCATGGGTAACCATATTTCAGTTCTTCTGAAATAAAATTTAGAATGTTGCAACCTAGACTCATTGGAAAAGCCCCGCACATGACATGCAGGAAAAAGAAAGTAAATTGTGCACTCAATTTACTAATTTGTTCCCTCAATTTACTAAATCATGAGCATGATTTACTATTTTGTTCCATTGATTTGCTAAATCTTGTGCACAATTTACTAATTCACTCCCTCGATTTACAAACTGTGCGTGTGCATGATTTTAAATAAAGGGAACAAATTAGTAAATTGGGTGCAAAACTTCAAAAACATATACACTGTAAAAAAATGTGTTGGTTTAACTTAAAAAAAAAGTAAGTTACCTAGTTGCTGTAAAATTTTGAGTTCAATGAAATTAAAATTTTTGAGTTAATACAATGAATGCGATTGATTTAATCAATAGGAAACTCAAAACATTATGTTATCTGAACCACTTTAATTATTGAAGTTGACTTTGACAAAAGAAAAAAATGTTGTCATAACAAATCATGAAAATCAATTTTTTTACAGTGCACAATTCACTGCAGTTTACATTTGAAATGAACACTAGAGGCAGGTAAAACACAAACTACTCATTTCTTTCACAAATTATGATTACGGGGCAGATTATTGATTCTAAAGATTTTTTTTTAATTATTATTATTTTTTGAGTGGTTCCTTGCACAATACTATGTTATAACCTCAAAACACATTTGCTATAGTGTATGATTTACATTACACTAATACATTTTGACATTTGCATCGCATAACCAGCTCTATATGTATGGCTTTTATGACATAGTAAACTTGCTCAGTAGCTCACCTGATACAGCGTCACTTGCGATACATAAAACTCAGGTACGAGTTCTGCGAAACACGAGTCGTGATAAAATAGCTCAACAAATTGGCATGGTTGCCTCCACAAATGTGCCTTTATCTTGCGTTTGCTTTTGTTAACACTGTCGGTTAGGTTTAGGGTATACCCTATAGGGTTAGGCAGTACTTTTAAAATAAACTTTTAGCACCACCTACTGGATATTTCAGTTTTGAAGTGCCGTGATATTTACAACAAACCATTGCCTAAAAATTCATTGCCTGATTCATGTTCATCTGTTTTGGATAACTGAATTCTCTCTCAGTGCTACTCACTAGACATTTCACTTTACAATATAATAAAAACTGTTTTTTTTTTTCTTTGCAATTTTCATGTACAGACAACAACATTGTCAAAATGATCCCCGTTCACACAGATCCGTGAAAACAACTAACAACACTTTATTATGCTGCCAGGCCAGAAGTTGGCGATGTCACTTTGTAAATAAACACTACACGCCTATAGACTGAACACATAACACATGTGACACATGTAACACATGTAAACGGACCCTTGATATGTGAAGAGGTTAATCAGCTAAAGAGGTAATTTATGTATTTTGCAGTAAAAGCAGTCTGTTCAGTTCTAAGGGTCAGAAAAATTGTTGTTTTGGTGCAAGAAACCAGGACTATATAAGTGACATCAGCAAAATATTAAATGTAAAATGTGAGTCCTTTAATGAAAAAAAAAAAAACACTCTCAAAAAGGGGGTATAAGTGAAGAAAAAAATGAATCCAATGTTCTGAACTTTCTGTCTGAGAATCATCTCTTTTGACATCATCCAATTACTCTCAAGCAAAAATCAGGTGATCACTAGAACATGACTAATTATGAGTTCACTTGGAACTTGTGTAAAACTCTGACAGCTTTAGCTAATTCCTTCATTCTGGTTAGGCCGTACCACCATGTAGCCAGCATAATCCATTCAGACAGTTTACAAGAGGTTTGACACGCTGAAACAGCTTTTCCCGTTTAAGGGTGTGTTATCTGAAACGTCTAATTGAGCAGCTGTCAGGGTACATGCCGCGGACTCACGCCAAACCCTCTCCAACATAAACCCCACTGCTGTCTAGTTCATCACTATCCTCCACTGCTGTCAGTTTCAGGAAGCACAAAACGCTTTCTATAAAGGTTTTTCAGCCAAAGACAAAGGCAGAGAATACAACAGAAGAATTGTTGTTGTTGTTTAAAGTGAGATTTGAACTGTATAGTTTCTGTGCTAATAGTCTTACCAGACTTAATTGACCCTTCGCCGGGAGTTTGATTGACAAGCGATCTAATGCCGAATCTGCCATTTTATCCGACAAAGCAGTCAGGAGTTAGAAGATTAACCTCGGTGGACGTGAACTTGAAAAATGTACACACGTACTGACGTCTTTCCACGTTTCAAACAACATTCCTTCTGATGTTCATTCATGTTTATATGATGCTATAAATTAACTAGTAAAGAGATGATCGGTTCACAAGCCGCTTGAGCTGAGGCGCTACAACAATCTGTCACGACACATTAAAGAGCCACAAAACGTTTTTTATTGTTTGAATTTCTTAAAAAAAAAAAAACCCACACAATTTGAAAGCTGGGACTTTGTTTAATATCATAAGTAACCTGCTCTGTCTTGTCTGTCGACGTGTCCGCGATGTATTTTTCACTCTGTGTGGCGTGTCAGCGCCATGGCTTGTCAGACAAAGCAACAGTAACTAAGGGGGGCGGGTCTTTGTGAAGGGTCAATTGCAAAATTAAAGAATCCTAAACTTTTTTTTTTGTTGTTTAATTGTATACTTCTATAGTCATATTTTCACATTATGAAAAAAAAAAAAAAGTTATTTGAATTTAGTCAAAATGTTATCATTGTAGTCCATAAAGACTTGTCAACATCACAAAAAAAGTGAAAATTGTCCTTGTAAAAACCTGAGCAAATTTACTGTGTTGTGAACCTATGCATTTTTTTGTTCTGTGGAGCAAAAAACATTACTGACTTCCATTGTATATGCAAAAAAAAGTAATTTCTCAAAATATCTTTTTTTATGTTCCACAGGAAAAAAAAGAAATTTAAAAAACTAGTTTGGAATGAAATAAGCGTGCATAAATAATGACAGAAATTAAATTTTTGGGTAGAATATCCTGTATATATTATACTCATCTGTACATATGTTGTATTGTCTCTGTAGATGGACTGTGACATATACTGTCTGTAACATATACTATCAGTGTATTCAAATCCATTCTTTCTACGTATGTAACAAGGACACACTCAAAAAAATGACACTTTAAACTAACTCAAGTCAATTATGGACAGTGTTTCCACACAACCAACTTAGTTTTTTTTTACATTAAAGGTTTATTTTTACTCTATGCAAAATCCTTGAGTTGTGACAAAACAACTGACTAAGGAAGAATCTATGTAAAATAGTTATGTCCAACTTACTCAATTCAATCATGGACAGTGGTTCCACATGATTGAGACAAGTAAAATCCAATAGAATTAACCATGTTAAATTAACTAGAATCAATTGTGTTCATTTAAAATAAAATAAATAAAAAGCAATAAATAAAAAAATTAATTGTTTTCATATACATTGATTTTTACAATTAATTCTTCTTGTTTAATTTTGTGATTTACATGTGATTAACTTTTGTGATGTTCTGTGTTAGAAATCTAGATGTGATACTGGATTCATCCTAAATTGATTATAAGTTCATTGGTGGCAATGGTTTTACAATCAAGATAGGTTTAAAATGCTTTTGGGAAATGCAACCCAGAATACCACAGTGATTACTTTCTAATTAAAGTAATTTGAAAATGTGTTAGCATGTCCTCAACCCAAGCACAAGTGCAACAATTCACCACAATGGTAACCCTAAAACTATTAATTAACAGAAACTTTTAAATACCAACATAATAGAACAGTAAACATTAAAAAGTCTTTCCATTTTCTCATCTTCCTAAAAACTGCTTAAAATAACACTTTATTTCAACATTTACACTCCTAGTTCAGCCCCTTTGCAAAGCATGATGGGAAGTGAAAATCCTGTTTGATTGAGTGCTTGTTGGGTTTACTTGATTGAAACATGTTATTTTAATATAAAAAAATCAAGTTAAGTAAAAAAGTAATTGTTTCAACTTAATTTAACATGATGCAATTGAATTTGAACCAGAAACCTAATACAATGGTGTTGAATCAAAATAAGTTGTTTAAATAAAGTGAACAGCATCAAAAAATCATTTTTTTCAGTGCACTGTAAAATAAAGTGTTACTAAATTTATTTATACAAAGTTCAGTCATGAAACCCTAACCGAGCGCTGATTGGTTCTTTCTACGCCGTGGCATCAGCCAATCAGAAGTAATTCCATATCCATGCAACCATATATATCGTACCCTAGCTTGCGATCGACAAGCTGCGCAATGTGAAGCGTTGTTATCCCTCCTCCTCCCCAGCTCCACCTGTAGAGATCTGCTACAGGGGTTCTACCATTCTTGCAGCAGCCTTTTCCTTGTTGTTTTATTTGACTAAACTGAACAATTTGTATTTGCTCAGCAGCAACAGCAGCAGTAGCAGTAACTGCAGCAGCGTAGCAGATCTCGTACGCCAAAATCAAGCCATGTGCTGGTTGAATTTAATCTACTCTGAGAGTTGTCATGATTGAAATTTATTTAGTTTATCTGATACTTTGAGAAGCCTCTAGTTGCCACCGGTTGAAAGTATGTGTAACTCCCTCCAGTCCTACTCGCCCTGCTCCGAGCGGGACTCGAACCAGCATCTCTGGCATGAGAGGCGGGTGCGCTAATAGACACTTTCAGTTGCTAGAGTGCCTCTTGAGATCAGGAGAGTGAGGTTTATTTGCACCGCTCTCACTAGCTGACCTCTGTTACATTCACCCCCAATAAACCTCACTACCATTTGGATCACGGCACCAACGTAACCCCTCCAGTCCTATTTGCCCTGCTCTGAGCAGGACTCAAACTGGCATCTCTGGCATGGGATGTAGGTCCGGTTAACAAGGACGCTAAATTCCACAGTCTCAAGCGTAAGTCGTTAGTAGGTCTTTTCTCACTAGCTGGCCTCCGTAACATATGCAACTTGTGTAGATTTCGTGGTTTGAATCATATAAACAACAGACCTTTATTTTACTTCCTATCTTCCACAACTTCCATTAATTTTTAAAATTTTTGCCACAGTGATAACAATTTTCAACTTAGAAAAAATACAACAAAAAACACATCACACACAAGTTTTAAGCTAGGAGGATGTGTGAAGAAATGTTTAACTTCCTTTTCTTGTTATAATATAATAACATAGCTGTTTGCTGTCATGTATTCAGTTCAATCAGATTGACGTTTTACTGTGGTCCTTGAGAGCGCAAATAAGAAACTAGCTTTTCATTCCGATACAAAAAGATAAATTATGTAATAACATCTTTAGAACTTGATGCTATCACGTTAAGCTGACTGAAGCTTCAGTCATTGACTGAGATAAAAATCACTGTAGCTGAAAACTTAGATCATGCTTGATGTCTAATAAAAAAAAAAATATATATATAGACAGAGTGCGAAGCTAAACATGATTTTATCATACATATAGGAGCATTTATCCTGGTTCTGAAATGGCACTTTATTAATAACCCTTGGGGGGATTGTGACAAGCCCATACTGAAATTTGTCATATCTAATATAGAATCTATCTGTTTCTGAACAGTATCTGTGTGGAGTGCTGGTAGTCTGGCTCTAAGCACTGCATGACATTGTGATGCTAAACAGTGGTGTAGGCCGCTCCACGTCTTTGATCAAATACTGCAGCCGGCCTGTGGTGCTCTAGAACTCATTACAGCACGGTCTTGAGCCGGATCCCGTTCACTCACCATTGCAGATATGCATCAGCGCTTTGCTCGATCTCATCTGCTCAAACACTGCCTGCTTATCAGCTAAAGCTAGCCTAGCTTATAGTGTGCTCCAACACCAATTTATTCAAGCACACCAAATACAATTCCCTCTCTATCCTCTCAGTTCTTTTTAAACAAACCACAGCCAGCAGACATATCAAAGCCTGACCCATATTACAGACTACACCACACAAGCATAAGCAAATTGTCTCTAATAAATAAGATAAAATTGTGACAACAGATTTAGATGTACTGTCCGCATCAATTTTAGCATTGGATTCACTGAAAGAATTAGACAAATATGGTAACCGCAAACAGTGCTCCAATTTGCATGGAGTAGTTCCCAAATTTGCCAGTCTGTTCTGAGTATCTGAGGGATATGATTTGGCATACTTACAGGGGATTGTAAAACAGCACTTCACCACCCAAAAAGAGTACTATTTAGAATAAAATATTAATGAAACATAAGGTCATTTAAGTATGCTTAAAGAGTACACTTTCATGACTATGTTTCTTAACACACTTAAGTACACATGTAATAATGTCAAATATAAAAGTTTTATGTTAACGTATATTTTAAACCATTATGTATGTTTTACTAATATTTTATCATGCTTTAAAGAAGTATACTTAATTTATATACTTAATTTAACTGTAGTGTTTTTTCAATACTTCATTTATATACTAAATTGAAACTTCATCAATACAAATGCCATAGAGATGACATTAAAGTATATTTTAACTTCACCATAAATACAGTACATTCGCTTTAACCATATTTCAAAGGCAATAGAAGAAACTATGAAATTACATGTCATACTTAAGTGGGTCAAAACAGCACTCTTAAGTTCAACTAATTGTATTGAATATAACTATAAACTGTATTACATTTGATTTTATTTTTAAATAACATCCAATTAAGTGTCCGAAAAATTACATTCAGTTCACACTTAAGTATATTCTTTTATAGTACTGCATATATTTCCGTAATAAGTACTCTATTAAAATGTATGCTAAAGTGTGCTTCTTTTTTTAACAAGGGGCTGCAATCCAGTTATCTGAATTGACTTTTTAAAATGGTGAAAGTGTCTCCATCTACATCACACATCTGTTGCCAATAGAATCAATAGAATGTAAACTAACATCACTTTTTTCACTTTTTTTAATTAAATTCGTCATCTGCCTGCTTTCTGCAGGAGGCAACAGCAGGACTCTAACTGAAGAGTTTTGGCGCAGTCTTTAATGCCTAATTCACATAGAAAGCAGTGTTCAGTTTTATACAGGTTTTGTTTTAGTTTTTTGGTTTTGTTTTTGACCAAAGTATCCTTTAAATTTAACCAATATCATGACATTTTCCAATATCACGTACCAATAACCAATATTATGACATATTCATTTCACTAAAAGGGCATCTAATTATAGTCGATGAAAACAACATTTTAGTTGATGTTTATGTACAAATCTGATTAATATAATATATATAGGATGAGTTACAACCCAAATTCCGGAAATGTTGGGACATTTTTTTTAAATTTGATTAAAATGAAAACTAAAAGACTTTCAAATCACATGAGCCAATATTTTATTCACAAGAGAACATAACAAATGTTTAAACTGAGAAATTGTACACTTTTATTTACTAAATGAGCTAATTTCAAATTTGATGCCTGCTACAGGTCTCAAAAAAGTTGGCACAGGGGCAACAAATGGCTGGAAAAGCAAGACATTTTGAAAAGATTCAGCTGGGAGAACACTTAGCAACTAATTAAGTTAATTGATATCAGGTCTGTAACATGACTAGCTATAAAAGGGATGTCTTAGAAAGGCAGAGTCTCTCAGAAGTAAAGATGGGCATAGCTGTGAAAGAGTGCGTAAAAAAGATTGTGGAATACTTTAAAAACAATGTTCCTTAATGTCAAATTGCAAAGGCTTTGCAAATCTCATCATCTACAGTGCATAACATCATCAAAAGATTCAGAGAAACTGGAGAAATCTCTGTGCATAAGGGACTTCGGGCCCTCAGATGACACTGCATCACTCATTGGCATGATTGTGTCAACGACATTACTAAATGGGCCCAGGAATACTTCCATAAACCACTGTAGGTAAACACAATCCACCGTACCATCTGCAGATGCCAACTAAAGCTCTATAATGCAAAAAGGAAGCCATATGTGAACATGGTCCAGAAGCGCTGTCGTGTCCTGTGGGCCAAGACTCATTTAAAATTGGACTTTTTTTAAAGTTGGAAATCACAGACACTGTGTCCTCTTGGCTAAAGAGGAGGGAGACCTTCCAGCGTGTTATCAGCATTCAGTTCAAAAGCCAGCATCTCTGATGGTAAGGGGGTGCATAAGTGCATACGACATGGGCAGCTTGCATGTTTTGGAAGGCACTATGAATGCTGAAATGTATATAAAGGTTTTAGAGCAACATATGCTCCCCTCCAGATGACGTCTACTTCAGGGAAGGCCTTGTGTATTTCAGCAGGACAATGCAAAACCACATACTGCAGCTATTACAACAGCATGGCTTCGTCATAGAAGAGTCCTGGTGCTGAATTGGCCTGCCTGCAGTCCAGATCTTTCACCTATAGAGAAAAATACTTCAAAGGCTACCAAAAATTCTTCAGTACAACATGTCCTCCAACCAATACGCCTATATAGGTCATTTGTCACTTCACTGAAGTACGACCCATAGGAGCGTTTACTAAAGTTGCGCCCCTATCGACAACAGGACACTTTCATTTTAATGCATGAAATACAACTCATTGAAGCGTTTACTAAAGTTGACAATGGTACACTTTTATTTGAACTTTTACCTGTGTCATATTTCGTGTTTCGTATGGCTCAATTGGTAGAGCATTGCAATATACAACTATATGCAATCATGTGATCAAGCGATCGTGGGTTCGATCCCAGGGAACGCATGTGCTCATAAAGTGTATATGCACTATAAATCACTAAGGGTAGGTTTAGGGATGGGGTAGGGGTAGTTGTTAATAAAATAAAGGAGTTTTGCTAAATGGAAATAGGACAAATGGCGGGTAAGGTACCGTGTAAAAAGTCCACACGTTGCATTTAAATGAACAGGCATTTTGATTGGTAACGACAGTCATACGTCATTTCATGACGACAGATGTAACACGACACGGTCATTATTTTTACGCCAGCTAGAGGGCGCATGACTTTAAAACGTAAATATAGGTTGTAATAAGGTGCTTGAAAAACGACCTAAAGGCATTCAGCAGCTGGAAACCTATATCAGGCAAGAATGGGACCAAATAGTTTTCATTTTATTCAAATTTAAAATACGTCCCAACATTTCCAGAATTCGGGTTGTAATTAAGTCCAAATTAATACACAATATTTATGAATCACTGGGCAAAAAAATACCCAGATTATATATATTACTACATTTGAGATGCTGAAGAGAGCATCCGATGGACACTTTACTATTTCCCATGAGGCCATGGGAAGGAGAACAAATTTTAATAACAAAATAAGAAGTTCATCATCAAATGCATTTAGTTTCTGGTTAAACTAGACCACAGGTGTTTAATGAATAAAATGCACTGAAATACAGTGTGCAACTGTCGCACCACTGCTAAGTGAATTTGCTCAAGGTGAAACATTTATCGTACAGTAAGTGCTAGCTCCTCATTCTGCTTGTTTGCTTCCGTCTACTGTTCCAGAGGACAGTAGAAGGTTGTGATCGTCCTGTAGGACCTTTAAAAACTTGTAAATGTTTTTTGTTGCTCTGTAGTCCATTGAAGCAAACAGCCCATAAAACGCAGAAAACAAGTCACATTGTGGTATTTGACCTGCTCAAATATAGCAACCCAAACAAACTTCAAAATCCATAATGGTTCTTAGTTGTCCCTAGTTGCCTCACAGTGGTACATGTATTTCCAGAACACATACTTTAGGCCTACACTCTGAAAAAATAAAGGTTCTTCAGTGGTTATTTGCAGCAACAGTCAAACTCACCCTTAATTATACTGGGCTACTTAAAGTCCCTGTAAAGCCAAATTATATTGTGTTCTGAGTTTGTCACACCACAGAAAAATGTGTTATTAACCACCCAGCCAAATTTGAATGATTAAGTAAATGAAATAAGTTATCAAAAACGTGAAAAATACTGGGGGCGTGTCTGCTGTAACCACACCCACTCGCGAGAGCTGCCGTCTCAACCGGTCTCAACTTACTTGTCTAATGAGCCATACTGATGCATATAAACAAAAGAATCACATTAGAGGGTTGCAAAATTTAGTAGAGTTACTGTGGACTACCTACTAATTATAAAATAAGCTTATGCACACAAGGCATCATACACTCATTGGTGGGCACGTACTGCTGACTGTTGTCGACAGATGTCAGCGCCGCGAGACGGGAGGATGAAGGCCGGGACGGGAGATAGTCTGTTCAGCCCCATTCACCAATAACAGCGGATTATCAGTGAATCCCAGTTGTCTCTGATGAAAGTTTGTAAAACTATCCAGTGTAAAATGATCACTGCAGAGACTAAATTAATCCACCCCTTCTTCATATCATTGTTTTTAAGAAATTTAAATAAGGAGACAGAGCTGTTTTGTGTATTATTGCAACCAGCTAGCAAATTGTAGGCTGTATAACTAACGGTAATGAGTATGACACTAGAGATTGAGCAAGCCAAAAGCAAATGCCCCCGTTTCTTGACTCCACCTCCACGTCAAACCAGTGCCATAAAGAGAACCGCACAGAAAAGTGCAGCGCAAAAGAAAACCGGTATCGTGAGCGCACGCTTGACTGAAACGCAGAATAAAATGAGCGTTGCAAATGATTTAGTAGGTTTGAGCATGAAAAATAGGATTACAGCTGTCATTGATTTTTGTAATTGATTATATTTTTATTTTTGCACTACGTTATTTTATTTTGCAATTTATTATTTTTGCTTGCAAAACTTATTTTTTTCTGCTCAATACTTTATTTTTCCTTTGCAGTTCTTTATTTTTGTCTGCAAAACATTTTTTTATTGCTCAATTTTTAGTTTTTTTTGTTTTGCAAAACTTTATTTTTGTGCAAAACTTTAAGGCATTAATTTGACTCCATAGAGCTATAGTTATGCTATGCAAATGTGAAAATGTGTTAGTTTACAAATCATGCACTATATTAAAAGTGTTCTGAGGTCATAAAAGGCAACACAACGAAAGATAAAACATTCATTCACATACTGTACTACTGACATTGAAACAATACAAATCGGTTTGAAATTTGGCAAACTTAGACTTTAAATATCACACCACCCTGACTATGAGTTTAGACAGATCGTTTTCATACTAACTGCAAACCATATCAAAGTTCATGAAGTCATATCACAAACCAGACCTTGCCAAGTGCAGTGCAGGTGCAGTTTGCTGGAAAAAATGCTTTTGTACCAACAAAATGAACCAAACTTCGAGATCACAGCACTCTATCGTAAAAGAGCTATTCAATGCTTCTCTCCCTAATCATTAATAAACAAAGCTAAACAACATCAGTCCTTTCTGAAAGGAATTCTGGAAAAGGGCCAGCCATCATTTTCCGTAAATAACAGTGTATGGAATCTGTTTGAAAATGGAGATCCTGCTGTTTAAATATCACTATTATTCAATATATATGTGCTTTGTGTGTAATACATCTGAAGGGATGTTTGACTGAAGTTGGCCCCTGTGATTTCTACCCAGCAGGACGCAGCACTAAGGCTTAAATGTACTTTCTCTCGCTACAGGAAGCAGCATCAGCCATTCACCACAAATCAAAGCCTTTCAGTGTTATTATTTTATGATGTGCTGTTGCCCTGGGAGGTGAACACATGTAGAGAGGCTTCATTTAACAGACAGTCACAGACAGGACATCCATATGGCACGACAGGTTACACAAACATACAAACTCGTTTCTTATTTTTTGTCTGGATTTTTCACTTTCTCTCTCTTTCTTTGACGAGACGTCTGGTTTTAATTGCAGCTCTGAGATCAGGGAAGAGTAATGAAATCTTTATTGGGCTTAAGGTGAGAAGAGATGCTCTCATCCAATCCTCTATTTATTGGGACAGCGGGAAACATCAGAGAAGAGAAGTGCCGCGTCCTCATACCCCTGAGAGAATTATTTTCGTAGCTTTGTGCATTTCTATCTATGTATGCATTTTCTCTATTTGTGTGCCTTCTTGAGAATAGCTCCTCTATGTCGTTATGTGGATAGATCACAAAATACTTCTGGGAAGTCAACATGCCCTGCGGTGTGATGTGCTACACTCCATCCAAATATATTTAATTATTTTTAGAATAACTATGCACAGCTCAACAATAAAGATTTATTACGCATGTTATTTACAATCAGGTAATTCAGATTTGCACTTGCCCTTCCAACATTTTCACTCTGCCAAAAAAGCAAAATATGATATGAATAAAAATGTATATTTTATAATATATATAATCTATTTGAATTTTTCATTAATATTAAATTCCATTAATTTGCATAACTCAGCCAGCGATCATCACAAAATTAACAGGGATAGAGTAATATTTTATTAGGGTATCTATACTTTTACTGAAGTTCTTGATTCTTCATCCACCAGTTTTTGGTGACCAAATTTGGTGGACTTTTGACACTAAAATTCGCAGTGCCGACCAACAGCATGCCACTTAGCTCAACAACTGACCCCTGTGAGGGCAAAGATTCTTTCTTTAACAATGAACATAGCGCTTTACTCTACTAACATCTATTCAGCCAGTTTTGTATAATAATACATCCGTATTATAAAATGATCCATACAAAAGTTATTTGGAAAGTAGTTATTTAGGGTTGGTTGGTTTGCTAGCCAGCAAAATAGCTTTGGATGTTGATTTCATTGTCATTATTCCTGTATCATTCATTATATTTTGTCACACTTTCAATTTTGCAGAGGAAATATCACCGCACCTTTAGACCATTTAATAAACTAGTAAAGGCAAACATGAAAAATGGTGACAAGAAATGGTGAAAAAATTCAGAATCTAGATTAACACTTTCACTTTGAAACCTCAAATCTTGACATTGATAAAAAAAGAAAAGTCCATATTATGCATCAACTACCAATGTAGATGAAAATGTGACTCATGCGCAGTTGTCGGGAGCACTGTCACTCAGTGAGAAACAAATTGACTCATTTTAGAGGGTGAGAAACAAAGAAGCAGACCTGTCAATCAAACAGAATGTACTCAGTGCTGGCAGACCGAGCACATCGAATATAGCACGCTGTTCCTTCAAACATACAGCAGAGTCCTGCATATACTCCCAGCATCCAGCACTGTTTCAGTATTTGACCATTCATTTATTGTCAATATCAAATCAAAATTGTCCCCATTTACTTGTCAATGATTGATCACTGCACATTATTACGAAGAAAAGACATTTGCCTTTGTAATTTTTCATTTGAATCCACTTTTCATGTCACTCATGGCCTCCTTGAGAAAAAGATATTACATTTCTGTCATTAATTACTCACCCTCGTGTCGTTCCACACCCGTAAGACTTTCATTCATTTTCGGAACACAAATTAAGATATTTTTGATGAAATCAGAGGGTATCTGAACCACACATAGACATCAACGTCATTGTATCTTTTGAGGTCCAGAAAGGTATAAAAACATCGTTAAAATATTCAAAGTGAGTGGTTCAACCTTAATGTTATGAAGCGACAAGAATACATTTGTGCTCAAAAACAAAACAGTTTGAAGTGTTGTCATAGGCAGTTGACGTAGTGAACACAGTGTAGGCTTCCGTGTTTAAAACCGAAAGCTAGCTCAGTATTGGCCAGCTCCTGCGTCAGCATCACACGCATGCATCATGGTGCTCACGTGTACAGCTTCAGCCCTGGGTTTTGATGGCATAGTTGCACCTCAACCTCTACACTGGACCCTAGTGCATCATCCTATACATTGCCACCAAGTGGCAAGCCGTTGTATGTCAATTTTTTCCCCTTCAAACCAAGATGGCCAATGGCCAGTCAGAAATGCCAAGTTGCTCTGGAATATCCATCCATTCCTTCTATCCTAGGAGACACTAGTGAGTTAAATCACAGTTAAATTGTCCAAGTATTGATTTTAGATTGGGAGAACAATTCTGATTAATCATCTGTCCACTACAGTGGACATCATGCATCAATAGCTATATTTCAGCTACAATTCATACTATTACTGTGACTGTTGTTTTTGAAAATACTTCTTTTTTGACTGTAAATAAATGTATTTGTGTTATTAGAATGTAATTTTCATTAACATCAAAAAAGTAATGTGATTACATAATGTATGTGGCTTGTAATGCATTACTTATTACATCAAAAAAGTAATCTGATTACATAATGCACATTACTGATTATGTTCAAGATGGACACATTTCTAACATAGTTACTTTAACGTTACTTTACTCGTAACATCAAAAAGTAATCTGATTACATAATGCACATTATTTGTTAGATCAAAAAGTAATTTGATTACGTCAATGCATGTTGCTTGTAATGCATTACTTTACTCGTTAGATCAGAAAATAATCTGATTATGTAATGCGTAATGTTACTTATAACATAAAAAAGTAATCTGATTACATAATGCACATTACTTGTAATGCATTACTTTACTTGTTAGATCAAAAAAGTAATCTGATTACATAATGCATGTTGTTTGTAATGCATTACTCGTTAGATCAAAAAGTAATCTGATTACATAATGCACATTACTTTTAATGCATTGTTAGATCAAAATGTAATCTGATTACGTAATGCATGTTACCTGTAATGCATTACTTTACTTGTTAGATCAAAAAGAAATCTGATTACGTAATGCATGTTGCTTGTAATGCATTACTCGTTAGATCAAAAAGAAATCTGATTATGTAATGCATGTTGCTTGTAATGCATTATTCGTTAGATCAAAAAGTAATCTGATTACATAATGCACACTACTTTTAATTCATCGTTAGATCAAAATGTAATCTGATTACATAATGCACACTACTTTTAATTCATCGTTAGATCAAAATGTAATCTGATTATGTAATACATGTTACTTGTAATGTATTACTATACTCCTTACATCAAAAGTAATCTGATTAAACACTTGATTTTTGAAACACTAGGTTTTCTTAGAGGAGAGCTACGTTAGAAATGTGTTCATCTTGAACATAATCAGAATTATCTACTAATAAGGGTAAATCAACACACTGGAGGGAGCATCTGAATTTGGTTCCCGCAGTTTTACCTTGACAGGTTGTAGAGATCTCTGATACCAGAACATGACGATGCCATTCCATCAAAGATATGCAAAGTTCAACTTGTATGAAGTTCAATTGTGTTCGCAATATTTCACATTTATATTTAAAGTTTTCACAAGATTTTATACAATTTTATTGATTGATTTGTTAAAGGGTCAGTTCACCCAAAAATAAAAATTCTGTCATTAATTACTTACCCTCATGTCGTTTTTGTCCGCAAGACAATTAACACTTTCAATGCCCATAAAGCTACTAAAGACGTATTTAAAACAGTTCATGTGGCTACAGTGGTTCAATCTTAATGTTATGAAGCGATGAGAATACTTTAGTGCGCTCAAAAACAAAATAACGACTTTATTCAACAATATCTAGTGATGGGCGATATCAAAACACTGCTTTACAAAGCTTCGAAGCTTTACAAATATTTTGTTTCAAATCAGTGGCAATTTCGGAACGTGTTTCAAACTGCCAAAGTCACACCCCCCCCAGTGGTGAACCATTGAAATTTCGAAACACTTATCACGTAACGAAGCCTCGTTTACTGAAATCATGGGACTTTGGCAGTTTGATACATGCTCAGAACCACTGATTCGAAACAAAAGATTCATAAAGCTTCGAAGCTTCATGATAGGTGTTTTGAAATTGCCCATCACTAGATATTGTTGAATAAAGTAGTTATTTTGTTTTTTTGGCACACAAAAAGTATTCTTGTCGCTTCATAACATTAATAATGAACCACTGTAGTCGCAAGAACTGTCTTACTAAATATGTCTTTAGTAGCTTTCTGGGCATTGAAAGTGTTAATTGTCTTGTTGGCAATGCAGGCCTTTCTGAGCCATCGGATTTGATCAAAAATAATTTAATTTGTGTTCCGAAGATGAACGAAGGTCTTACGGGTGTGGAACAACATGACGGTGAGTAATTAATGACAGAATTTTCATTTTTTGGGTGAACTAACCCTTTAAATACACATAATATTGCTGTGCTATTACTGTATTATGTTTAATACAATTTCTTTTCAGTTTAAACCAAAAACGCATGTTGTCGACTCAAGTTGACCTCTGAAAATCTCTGAAAAATATGTGTAAAAAAATTAATTTCAAATCATGCCAAAGTTTTTCATGCCCTAAGAAAAAAAAAAAAAAGAAAGAAAAAATTATGACTGAGGTTATCATAATTCATGCATGAAAGGGTTAAGTGCACTACAAGTGAAAATTCAATACAATTAGGTGTACGTCTTTTCCACAAGGGCAGTGTGGGTTATTGGTTAATGTTAACCAATATCCCAAGAGCTGTTCATCAATAGCATGCCCTTCACCATTTTATTCTAGAATTAAACGTTCTTTTACATTGAAGGACTTTTTATAAATGGTTATTTTTAAGGAGTGATTACCTACAGTCAACACACTCATTCATACTCCTCTGGGTCAGAGAGATTTTTTCTTAGAGCCTCTTTTCAATGCCTGAACACTTCACTTTTCTCTGTGCATGTGACATTTGTGCCCCTACAAGTGAGATGCTGAGAAAGAGTATGAGAAATATGCGAAGCAGTTCTTTAATGTAAAGTTTTATTGATGTCAGAAATAGCATCATTCTATTGAGTGACTCTTGAAAATGTGACAGAATATGGCTGTTTTATTTCAGCTGTTCCCCTTAGACACTGACTGACCTTCAGCAGGCGGAATCCGGTGAATGCCAATGCATTATTACAGGACTTACAATATGACATGCCATAAATGAATTTGTTGTATTATGTCAAATGACTACTGAATCTTACATCAAAATACAGGGATAAGGTCCAAATAATGAACAAATGTTTCGCCAATCATTATTGCATATTCAGGTCGTATCTATCTCTAACACAGATGGACTTCTAACTGCCACAATAGTATAAAACTCTCCAGATATTTTAATAACAGTTACAAAAGAATAAAATAAAGTCTATTCGGTAACACTTTAGTATAGGGAACACATATAAACTATTAACTATGACTTTTCCTTCAATAAACTCCTAATTTACTGCTTATTAATAGTCAGTAAGGTAGTTGTTAAGTTTAGGTATTGGGTAGGATTAAGAATGTAGAATAAGGTCATGCAGAATAAGGTATTAATACATGCTTAATAAGTACTAATAAATAGCCAATATTCTAGTAATATGCATGCTAATAAGCAACTAGTTAAAAAGACCCTAAAATAAAGTGTTACCGTATATTCTGTTACCTTTTGGAACTTGGAAGGGTTCAATTTGAGCAGATGCTTTTTACCATCATCATCCCCAGCAGGGGCGCAGGAGACATTTTCAAAGTGGGGGGACCAAATTGTAAGCAAAAGCCCAGATAGTAAGATCAGATTTCCAGATAACGGACCATCATCATATATTAAACTTGCCTGATCATTAACCTCCTAAGCACTGGGACCATTCGGGGGATTTCCGCCTGTCATTTTACAGGAAGCCCTTTGAAGTTACATAAAACACTCATAAAAGTGATAAAAAAAATATATATATAGTATATATTGTATATAATAAAGTCTCCCATACCATTTACAGTGGTATAAATCCAATATCGCAGTGTTATTTTACAGAAAACCCTTTGAAAATACATAAAACACTGCTGAAAGTGATATATATTATAGTATATTTTGTCTGTGCTATAATAAACAAACAAAAAAACAAAGAAGCGTTTTATGATTTTGATCAGTTTTATTCTTTCAGGAGACACAAGACTCTATTACAAGCTAGAACATCCTCCAGATTTGTGTAATTCCTTATATGTGCATCATTTTTTTGTCACCTGTGTTGAGCATCACCTCAGCATCACCCGTCTGCCTCCTGGAGATGTGATGCCAGCTGTGCCAGCTGCTGCTGCTGCTCACTAATCTTCAACAGAAACTGAAACAAAGACATTACTGTTTATACACAGTTTTTGCACATTTCACAATATCAAAATGTGCATTTACTGAAATGGCAATTCTATTCAAGTTTGCATACTTGCAGACAGCTGTGCAGTGTGCAAGTAGCCTTGCCATATCCCAAACGTATAGTTTGACTTTTTTTTTTTTTTGGTCAAATAATAGTTTATCAGATTGGTTGCTGTTCTTTCACATTTTAAAATAATAATAATTCAATCAAAAATGAGTATAAGCATTGTAAATGCAGTAATACAGTTTATACATACCAAACGCACGATCCTCTAGTCTCCTCTCGTGCGTCCTCCCCAGAGCCGATTGCTATAGGCGAACTAGGCGGTTGCCTAGGGCGACAAATATGTTGGGGGCGCGGGCGCCCTCACGTTACGTTACGTTAGGCAAGTGCGCAGTTGATGAAGAAAATGAAGCGGTCTAATAAACCCTCCGGTGCACAGGGACGAAAACGGAGAAAGGAAGAAGATAAAAGGAAAACCCAGTATAGAGGTAAATCTTCTCATCTCAGCCATTAAGGTGTTAAATGAAATAAATTTGCTTAGTATTGTGCATCATCACCTTGAACGTTTCATTGCTGTCACTAAGCTATCACTAGCTAGCTAACGTTAGTTACTTTGCTAGTTTGCTACGTATTACTAGCAAACGTAACTTCACTGATAACCTACATGGATGTAAATGTCAAAAGACCAGTATTTCGGATAACGTATGCATGCTAGTTATGAAAAGCACAGTTGCTCTCTACTCTACATTCTTTATAACTAGCAGGCTCATACACACACAGTAACCATTATGCTGATAGTGGTGTTGACGTGGTGTTCACCCTTCTGTACAGTTCCCCTCTAGGAATATACTAAACTATGTTTGTTTTTTCAGGCCAGGAACACACAGCCTGCATCAAGTGAGTCTATTTAATAGTATTTATTCAAGCCACATCCATACTTTAAAGTACAACAGAAAAAGGTTAGCATGTATTAAAATACAATAGCTTGTTTTCTTAAAGAAGTTCAACCACATTCATTATTTCACTCACTGCTTGTCTGGCTATACAATATGCTTGTATACAGGTGAAGGTGAAGGGACACCCAGGACCACATCAAGCACTCAGGGCACCAGTGAAAGACAGACGACTGAGACCAGGGACACGCAGCCTGAAGGAAGTTAGTCCTTTGAATAACTAATTCAAGCTTACAACCATCTGACAATATGTACTAGAAGATAATGAAAACACATGGAAATCACAATAACATCCCATCCCTATGAATCTAATTTCAACCACAGTTTTAGTAATTTTCACTAATTTAATTTAACACCACTGATCTGGCTGTTGCAGGTGAAGGGGCCACATCTAACATTCCAGGCCCCAGTGAAACACAGACCACTGAGACCAGGGATACTCAGCCTGAAGCAAGTAAGACCCTTGAATACTGTTTATTCAACCACAATTTAAAACTTCAGTGACTTGTTTCCAAGTAAACATTGACATTCCTCATTAATTAATCTCAAACACTACTGGTCTATTATACTCTATATGCTGGTCTATAGTATATCTTCCTTCTTCCTTAAGTTTATTACTTATTTTGGTAAATATCCTCGAACATTCTTTGTAGCATTTGTGTATGGGGGGGCACAAAACTCAATCTCGCCTAGGGCAACCAAAGGGCTAGAGCCGGCCCTGGTCCTCCCCATTGCGTCGCTGGCCGAGGCAATAATAACTTTAGTTTTGCTTTCAAAGACCTCTTTTATCGATGCCCTCGATGCTTTACCATTGCTAGATGTGATTATCGAAATCAAAACAGTCCATAAACTATAAATCCTCTCGAAAACTCACAAATACTTCAGTCAAGCCAGCTCACGCATCAACCGGAATTGAATGTGAGAGACCAGCCTGTGTCAAATATCACCGTTTCTGAATGGACGGATGGCTTGATTGACATGTCCCCACGAACGCTAACTTTCGGGCAAGATTTATATACCATCGACATGTCCTCAGAAAACGTTAGCATGCTTTGACCAATGGTTTGGAGATAGCGTGTTTCTTCGAGAGCACATTTCCTGTTCTGCACATCCACGACAAAACAGTTGATTATTTGCGAACGAAATCTCACAGAAATGTGAAAATGGTCTCATTTGAAAGAAAATATCCTAAGCTAGTTTGTAGCTTTTTTGATACTGTTTTAGTTTGATACTGACTTAAGCAGCCCTTATCAAAAGTGTAGGGGTCAATTTCTGTCTTTTAAAACTGTGGGGCACCAATGGCGCACCTGATCCCCAGTGCATTTAGCATTCGCACTCGTATTCGCAATCTCAACCATATTCTCAAAACTACTGTTTTCAACATCTTTCAAAATCAATATTTTGATCACTGACAGTTTCTTTACCATATCCACCTTCAAGTGACAGTGAGACTAATATTTGATTGCGTACAGTACTTGCTCTGCAGTAAATCATGTGCCATTTCAAGTTTTGTTGATGCTACTTTGTATTCTTTTGTTTTATGCCTGCAGTAATTATGAGTGAAACACCACGTCATCATTGTGCATCAGTCATTTCCCCCATTAAGAATAAAGGTGAATTGAGTCATCAGAGATTCAATTATTGTTGCTCAGAAAAAATATACTTACACTATTACATACCTTGGGTCGCTAGTGACTTTTTACAAAAAATAATTCGAAAACAGACATTCTATTATAATTTTATATATTTTAATTATTGATTATAATGAATAGATTGAGGAATACTAAGAAGGTTGCTCCCGGTTTTACAGACAAAGCTTAAGGTCCCTTCACACCTAGAACGATAACTATAAAGATAACTATATTTGCGTCCACACCATCGAACGATAACGGTCTGTTTATAAGCTCACGCGGTGTGGTTTCAAAGTGTGTACAACATGTTTTTGTTGTTCTTGTTGCATTTACATGGCTTTAACCAGCAGATGTCCTCAGCGTGCTATGTTTCGAGTGAATCTAGTTAGTGTAATCAATCTAATCTAACAGTGAATTTAGCTGACAAAGTCAACATAGTGGAATAAAAACAATGCCTAGTCTTTTTCACTACAACTTCAAAGGAAGCAAGACAATGTTGTTGAAACTAGCACTAGATACCTGTGGGAATTTTATGTTACACTGTTTGCTAGCCTGGCATAATGATTTCATCGTTAATACTTCTCGCAATTTATTCCGAGGGTATGACCATCTGTTTTCCATATATCCATTTTCTTAAAAGTATCCTTGAAAAGGGGGGGTTAACTTGTCAAACAGTGGTGGATTTTTCTGGACCTCGATGGTTAACTTCTCCCCAATGTTGTCTGCCATTTTAAATGTGCGAGCCCTTAAATTAGAATGGATTATGATTGGCTGTCAGTGTTTTAGCATTCAACAGCTGGGGAAAAATGTTCTCAAAGTGATCCCAATGATATTGTTTCTCTATATCTTTATCATTATAGCTGAGGTGTTGACAGTGCTATTCTTTTATATTTAGAATTTTTTTTAGAACTATATCTTTATCGTTATCTTTACACTGTGTTCCAAATTATTATGCAAGTGACATATCAGTAGGATTTCAGTACAATAAACATTCAGATTTTAGTTTTTCTAAGAAAGTGTTTGTTTGTTTGTTTGTTTGTTTATTTATCCATGCCTTTTATTTATCCATGTCATTTATTTATCATGTCTGTCACACAATATTACAAACCCGATTCCAAAAAAGTTGGGACACTGTACAAATTGTGAATAAAAAAAGGAATGCAATAATTTACAAATCTCATAAACTTAAATTTTATTCACAATAGAATATAGATAACATATCAAATGTTGAAAGTGAGACATTTTGAAATGTCATGCCAAATATTGGCTCATTTTGGATTTCATGAGAGCTACACATTCCAAAAAAGTTGGGACAGGTAGCAATAAGAGGCTGGAAAAGTTAAATGTACATATAAGGAACAGCTGGAGGACCAATTTTGCAACTTATTAGGTCAATTGGCAACATGATTGGGTATAAAAAGAGCCTCTCAGAGTGGCAGTGTCTCTCAGAAGTCAAGATGGGCAGAGGATCACCAATTATCCCAATGCTGCGGAAAAATATAGTGGAGAAATATCAGAAAGGAGTTTCTCAGAGAAAAATTGCAAAGAGTTTGAAGTTATCATCATCTACAGTGCATAATATCATCCAAAGATTCAGAGAATAATGGAACAATGTCTGTGCGTAAGGGTCAAGGCCGGAAAACCATACTGGATGCCCGTGATCTGCACTGCATCACATACAAGAATGCTACTATAATGGAATCACAACATGGGCTCAGGAATACTTCCAGAAAACATTGTTGGTGAACACAATCCACCGTGCCATCTATAGGTCAAAAAAGAAGCCATATCTAAACATGATCCAGAAGCGCAGGCGTTTTCTCTGGGCCAAGGCTCATTTAAAATGGACTGTGGCAAAGTGGAAAACTGTTCTGTGGTCAGACGAATCAAAATTTGAAGTTCTTTTTGGAAAACTGGGACGCCATGTCATCCGGACTAAAGAAGACAAGGACAACCCAAGATGTTATCAGCGCTCAGTTCAGAAGCCTGCATCTCTGATGGTATAGGGTTGCATGAGTGTGTGTGGCATGGGCAGCTTACACATCTGGAAAGGCACCATCAATGCTGAAAGGTATATCCAAGTTCTAGAACAACATATGCTCCCATCCAGACTTCGTCTCTTTCAGGGAAGACCTTGCATTTTCCAACATGACAATGCCAGACCACATACTGCATCAATTACAACATCATGGCTGCGTAGAAGAAGGTTCCGGGTACTGAAATGGCCAGCCTGCAGTCCAGATCTTTCACCCATAGAAAACATTTGGTGCATCATAAAGAGGAAGATGTGACAAAGAAGACCTAAGACAGTTGAGCAACTAGAAGCCTGTATTAGATAAGAATGGGACAACATTTCTATTCCTAAACTTGAGCAACTTGTCTCCTCAGTCCCCAGACGTTTGCAGACTGTTATAAAAAGAAGAGGGAATGCCACACAGTGGTAAACATGGCCTTGTCCCAACTTTTTTGAGTTGTGTTGATGCCATGAAATTTAAAATCAACTTATTTTTCTCAGTTTAAACATTTGATATGACATCTATGTTGTATTCTGAATAAAATATTGAAATTTGAAACTTCCACATCATTGTTTTCTGTTTTTATTCACAATTTGTACAGTGTCCCAACTTTTTTGGAATCGGGTTTGTAGTTGTTTTCATGCCTTTTGCACATCATTGCACCATTTCATGCTTTTCATCTTCAGAAAGATCTTTCTTTCTCCCCATATTGCTTAATAATGTGGAAGAACCTCTTTAAGTAGGATTTCCATTTACCTAAGTAGTGATGTTAACCAAACAATCACTTTTAGAAAAACTAAAATCTGAATGTTTATTGTACTGAAATCCTACTGATATGTAATTTGCATAATAATTTGGAACACAGTGTATAGTTATCATTCTTGCCCTGTTTGTGAAACCAGGCCTCAATGTCTAAATTTAAAAAATGAATGATGGGGAGTGTAGTGAATAACATCCTGTATTGATAAAGACCTGAGGTATGAGTTTAAGAGTAAACATGTTTGTGCAATTTCCTGATATGCAGAATTCCTTTAGTAAACAAGAAGGAGCCTTGTGGAAGTAAATGACACTATAAGTGAGTACAGTTCATTTTTAGTGAAGTTACTGAGGAAAAAAAAGAATGAGACAAAAAGAGAGAGAATTGCTCAATTTGTCCCCCACTGAACAGCCTAGAGCAATGCAGCTGTTGAACGAAGAATGCAAATATCACACACACGCACGCTCAGCAGACTCATTTTTTTATCCTAAATTAAATTAGGATTTGATATAATTTCCGTTCAAGATCAAAACAGCATTTAAAACACATGTGCCGACCCAGACAGAGAAGCAAAGATAATAAACAATGAAAGGAAGTGTTTTTGTGAGACAGATTAATCTGAATGAACAAAAGAATGAAACAAATCCGTAGGGATGTGAATGGCACTTAAGTCAATCTCTCTAGTTGGTCTTTCTTGCCCATTTGTCGCTCTCTTTATAGTCTTTCTCTTCTCTTCCTGCTTCATCAAACACTTTACAGACAGAACACTGATTATAGCACTCCATCTCAATCAGACAGCCACACAACACAAACAGAAACTGAATGTGGCCCCTCATGCCACTGCCGAACAACTAAAAAACAGTACATAAAAATCTGCATAAAATTAATAGCAGAAAGAAAGAAAGAAAGAAAGAAAGAAAGAAAGAAAGAATGTGATTGTCTTCAGTCTTCTCTATGAATGCTTTCAGTTAAATGTCAATAGACACGATTATATGCATGCTTACAGTTGGAAAAATGTAAACTTTATTTCGGAATACTCAGAAATGAGCATACATACAGTGTTGTGAACTTTTGTTAACTCAGCAACAATGCAAGTATGTAAAGTCCATTTAAAAAGTTATGCAGTTATGTAACTGAATTTTAAGCACTAAATTAATTAATGAAGTCATTTTAAGCACTGAATTTGCCTAACGTGCAGAAACAACCAGAACCACGTCTGACAGACGACACTACATTTTTGCCTTTCGTCTGCATAAAGTTGAACATTTTTCCACTTCTCTTCTCAATCCCACAATCCCCAATATGAACATGTAGCTCAGCACTTTTAGAGAGTGAATTGCAAATGCACAATTCCAGAACCACTTAACACCACTGGATACATACATGGGATGCCGATAGGTCCCATTAAGCCCTGAATGTTTTTAGTAAAGCCCTGAATGTTTTTTAATAACTTTGTCTTCACCAGCCGTTCATGCCTGGTCACTGTTTGTCACTAATAACGTCATTCAGAGCTGCATTCTTCACTGTAAATCAGATACACACAAAATCTGCTGCATAATGTAGTTTATAAGCTAAATTTATGCAGAACCTTATGAAACTTAAAAAAACAACAACTGATGAACCAATGACCTGACTGTCATCTGTACATCAGAATATGGAAAGCCATAGGGGACAAAAAAAAATTAAACTAACACATTTTGAAATAAACACTGAGGCTGAGACTAAGGCTACATTCACACTGCGATCGTTAAGTCGCGGTCACACTAGACTTTGAACGTTTTACAATTTCTTCGGATGCTGTAACGGTCGTGATATGATGTCACGGTTTACAGCGTCTTTTTTATAAACATGAATTCAACACATAACTTGAAGTAATACAATCAAAATGTAAAAATATAGAACCTAATCGACTTTTCATTGCAAAATATCATTCTTTTAATTCAGCCAAGAGGTCATGCTGTGACGAATCGATCTTCTACTAGTCGCACCTCTTCACGTGATGCAAATTCGCAGGTCAGAGTTCACCAAACTTGAACTTTGGAACGCAGCGAAATGCAAAATTTTTCGCACGAGTTTGCGTTTCTGGTCTGACGCATTCGCATGCGTTTGAATGGAAGTCAATGGAACGAAAAGTGCAATGTGACCGCACCTTTAAAGGTGCCATCGAATTGAAAATTGAATTTACCTCGGCATAGTTGAATAACAAGAGTTCAGTACATGGAAATGACATACAGTGAGTCTCAAACACCATTGTTTCCTCCTTCTTATATAAATCTCATTTGTTTAAAAGACCTCCGAAGAACAGGCGAATCTCAACATAACACCGACTGTTACGTAACTGTCGGGGTGTACGCCCCCAATATTTGCATATGCCAGCCCATGTTCCCAACATTATGAAAGGCATTAGACAAGGGCAGCCAGTATTAATGTCTGGATGTGCACAGCTGAATCATCAGACTAGGTAAGCAAGCAAGGGCAACAGCGAAAAATGGCAGATGGAGCGATAATAACTGACATGATCCATGACTACATGATATTTTTTAGTGATATTTGTAAATTGTCTTTCTAAATGTTTCGTTAGCATGTTGCTAATGTACTGTTAAATGTGGTTAAAGTTACCATCGTTATTACTGTATTCACGGAGACAAGAGCCATCGCTATTTTCATTTTTAAACACTTGCAGTCTGTATAATTCATAAACACAACTTCATTCTTTATAAATCTCTCCAACAGTGTAGCATTAGCCGTTAGCCACGGAGCACTATCAAACTCATTCAGAATCAAATGTAAACATCCAAATAAATACTATACTTACGCGATTAGACATGCTGCATGACGAACACTTTGTAAAGATCCATTTTGAGGGTTATATTAGCTGTGTAAACTTTGCTTATGCAATGATAGAGTCGAGAGCTCTGGGGGGGCGGAGAGCGCAAGCAATTAAAGGGGCAGCAGCCCTGAATCTGCGCATTTCTAATTATGCCCCAAAATAGCCAGTTAAAAAAATTATTTAAAACAAATCTATGGGGTATTTTGAGCTGAAACTTCACAGACACATTCAGAGGACACCTTAGAAAAAAACGTTTGATGGCACCTTTAATGCTCAATTCTGATTTGACCTGATTTTTTTGTATAGCTGTTCATATTGTTGTTTTAAATGTGGCCAATATCAGATTTCCAGTGTGAACAGATCATGGCTCTAAAGTGACCTGCATGCGCAAAAGAATGATACAAACAGAGTTACAGATTTTTATCACAATATCCACTCAATTGCTTCCCAAAACTAGTCCAAAACTAGCCTAATTGCATTCCGTGGGGTATCCTGGTAAAAATCACGTTCCAGGGCTTAAATATCGCATTAGTATGGTCACTTCAACCCACGGAGTTGTAAAGCAACCTGCAGCAACAGTCAAAAAGTAACCCAATTCTGCGGGAAAATCGTGGACTTGGCAACACTCACATACTGTCATACGGAAGTAAACACGGAAGGCATAAGTGAGTGATTACACATTTATTTATAGTGTGATCTGCTGCGGAAGCCAGCGAAATTATGAGCAGGCAATATGAAAATGATCAGAGCAGAGTTTTGAAACTTTTATGATACAAGCCCTCTTTTTTTTTTTTGCTTGTATTAGAGCTGTCTCTGTAATACTTATGAGTTCTGACACATCGCTGTCCTTCTAATGACTACCTTTCGCAACTGTCTAGATAACATTGGGTATGTAATATCTTTGAATAGACTCCCATGAGTGCAGAATCATGATGAATGTTGATCTCGAGTGACATAAAAATCAAATGAATTCCGATATGACTGTTCACACTGCGGTTGCATTGCAAAACATCTGAACTATTTCGGATTTAGTACCACATATGGAAGTAGCACAAATCAAATTGGAAAGATCAGATTCCATGTGGTTTGTGCTGTTCAGACTGTCGTGGGGAAAACACATATGAGTCACATGTGGGCAAACAAATCAGATTTGGGCCCCATTTACTTGCAGTGTGAATGTAGGTTAGAGAGACTTTGATTTGACTTCAATTGTTTCATTTTTCAAACAACGTAGTGTGCTTTTTCTCACACATTATAAATCGGTTTTTATACAAGAATTGTATATTCTATCCCCTAACTCAAATCCTACCCTTAAACCTACCCATCACAGAAAACTTTATTTATTTTTACAGTTTAAAAAAAACATAATTTAGCATGATTTTAAGCTGTTTTTTTCATGGAGACCAAAAAAAATAAAAATAAATAAATGTCCTCGCAAGGGCAAGGATTTCAGATATATTGACATCTTTGTGGAAACATTTTGTCCCCATAACAAAGGGTTTACCAGAACCACCCCCCACACACAGGTTTGTTTCGCTATTTTAGTGAGGACATTCCATAGGCGTAATGGTTTTTATACTGTACAAACTGTACATTCTATCCCCCTACACTACCCCTACCCATAAACCTACCCATCACAGAAAACATTCTGCATTTTTACATTTTTAATAAAACATTGTTCAGTATGTTTTTAAAGCTATTTTAAATATGAGGACTCATGAAATGTCCTTATATTTCATGTTCATGTCGTATTACCAGTGTAATACCCATGTCATTATACAAATTTGTATACACACACACACACACACACACACACACACACACACACACGCATACACGCATGCGCACGCACGCACGCACACACACACACACACAACACAGCACTCCAGTAAGGTCATTCTGAGTTCAGGAAATGTTAGAATCAATAAACACCCCACCCCCTTCCCCCAATTCACACTACAGTCAGATGTGTTCTTATGTGTGCTTGCTAGTACACTGCACTGAAAAAAAGTGAAATGGGTGTATCTTTTACATAAAGCAAATTTTTATATTGGTCTAATTGAAAATCATGGCTGATGTTCTAAGTTGTTCAAAGTGTTTCTAAGGATGCTGATTTTTAGAAGGCAGATTGAGATGGAGAACTGGAAAATGGTTTCAATAACATTAGCAACACATTATTAGCTGTTTGATAACGTAGTCAAGTAAAAGGCTAATCATATGAATTACCATTACGTAATTCATATATAAAGCGATACATAAAATGCATTACCATTATGATACATCAACTTGTAGACAAGCCTGTATAATTAACTGTTCCACTTTTCTTCTGAATCAGTTTCTGGTTCATATATACAGTGGGTACGGAAAGTATTCAGACCCACTTAAATTTTTCACTCTTTGTTATATTGCAGCCATTTGCTAAAATCATTTAAGTTCATTTTTTTCCCTCATTAATGTACACACAGCACCCTATATTGACAGAAAAACACAGACTTGTTGACATTTTTGCAGATTTATTAAAAAAGAAAAACTGAAATATCACATGGTCCCAAATATTCAGACACTTTGCTGTGACACTCATATATTTAACTCAGGTGCTGTCCATTTCTTCTGATCATCCTTGAGATGGTTCTACACCTTCATTTGAGTCCAGCTGTGTTTGATTATACTGATTGGACTTGATTAGGAAAGCCACACACCTGTCTATATAAGACCTTACAGCTCACAGTGCATGTCAGAGCAAATGAGAATCATGAGGTCAAAGGAACTGCCTGAAGAGCTCAGAGACAGAATTGTGGCAAGGCACAGATCTGGCCACGGTTACAAAAAAATTCTGCTGCACTTAAGGTTCCTAAGAGCACAGTGGCCTCCATAATCCTTAAATGGAAGACGTTTGGGACGACCAGTACCCTTCCTAGAGCTGGCCGTCCGGCCAAACTGAGCTATCGGGGGGAGAAGAGCCTTGGTGAGAGAGGTAAAGAAGAACCCAAAGATCACTGTGGCTGAGCTCCAGAGATGGAGTCGGCAGATGGGAGAAAGTTGTAGAAAGTCAACCATCACTGCAGCCCTCTACCAGTCGGGGCTTTATGGTAGAGTGGCCCGACGGAAGCCTCTCCTCAGTGCAAGACACATGAAAGCCCGCATGGAGTTTGCCAAGATGGTGAGAAATAAGATTCTCTGGTCTGATGAGACCAAGATAGAACTTTTTGGCCTTAATTCTTAGCGGTATGTGTGGAGAAAACCAGGCACTGCTCATCCCCTGTCCAATACAGTCCCAACAGTGAAGCATGGTGGTGGCAGCATCATGCTGTGGGGGTGTTTTTCAGCTGCAGGGACAGGGCGACTGGTTGCAATCGAGGGAAAGATGAATGTGGCCAAGTACAGGGATATCCTGGACGAAAACCTTCTCCAGAGTGCTCAGGACCTCAGACCGGGCCGAAGGTTTACCTTCCAACAAGACAATGACCCTAAGCACACAGCTAAAATAACGAAGGAGTGGCTTCACAACAACTCCGTGAATGTTCTTGAATGGCCCAGCCAGAGCCCTGACTTAAACCCAATTGAGCATCTCTGGAGAGACCTAAAAATGGCTGTCCACCAACTTTTACCATCCAACCTGACAGAACTGGAGAGGATCTGCAAGGAGGAATGGCAGAGGTTCACTAAATCCAGGTGTGAAAAACTTGTTGCATCTTTCCAAAAAAGACTCATGGCTGTATTAGATCAAAAGGTTGCTTCTACTAAATACTGAGCAAAGGGTCTGAATACTTACAGTAGGACCATGTGATATTTCAGTTTTTCTTTTTTAATAAATCTGCAAAAATGTCAACAATTCTGTGTTTTTCTGTCAATATGGGGTGCTGTGTGTACATTAATGAGGAAAAAAATGAACTTAAATGATTTTAGCAAATGGCTGCAATATAACAAAGAGTGAAAAATTTAAGGGGGTCTGAATACTTTATGTACCCACTGTATATGGCTGAATTAAACCAGTATTTCCACTTGCAATTATGCAGCGTTTACTACAGTGAAGTTGAAAAGAGTGGATCAAGTATTCTGAGCTTGTGTGATTGAGTGGAGGTGGGGCCTAATTTGCAAATTCATGGATCCATGACTATGCATCGTATACTATAAATAAAGCAAGGGTGCAAAATTACATTCAAGTTATTTTAGTGTATGAAGATTTTTTTTTCACAGGAAAAAAAAATAATTATGTCATTTCGGTAATGAAATGAGTTTCAAGGGATAGAATTATTGACTACAGGGGGACTTTAATGAATAGACCACTTAAATACCAGATGTACATTTATACTGTATGAACTGTTGCCAATGACTCTACATTGCAGATTTTTGATACTTAGCTTTAAATTGCTTTAAAGAACATTGGAATCTGAATATATTCGTTGCACAGAACAATAGAACAAATACAGCTGGAACAAAAACAGAAATGGATTAATGTAGAGAATTATTCATCTCTGTCAAATTGATGGACCCTGCAGTGGTTAGTGAGATTATTTGAGTATTTGTTGAGGGATGTTGGTTGCTAGAACATCAGTCTGGTATTGATGTTTCTGTTTGGATGGTTAATTGGGGTGGATAGGGGGACGTAATTGAGGTCTGTGTTAAGGAGAGAAAGTAGTCCCCCCTTCATTTCTTACACTGATGGCTTTTCGATGGTGACGCCCCAAGCGTGTGAGACATGATGTATGGTGAGGTTGTAAGCAGACACAATTCAGTGTTTCCCAGGGTATTTGTACCTCTGTGGTCTATACTACTGCATTAGGAATATATGCATAAGAATGAACTTTTAAGAATACAGTGAAATATTAGCCATCATCACTACCAGAATTCAAGTTATTGCTTCAGGAAATATTTTAGAATTCAACAATGCTCATTTAAAATAAAGTAATACACACATAAAGTATACAATATCAAGACGTTGAAGTGTTTTTAGGCTACAGGTTTTAATTTAAGCCAACGGTTATCTATCTATCTGCCTGCCTGCCTTCTTACCATGGAAATAATATACTTAAAAAGAATATACTTACCCCCGGTTTCACAGACAAGGCTTAAGCCTAGTTCCAGATTGCACGTTTGAGCTGTTTTAACTGAAAGCAACTTGAACTGACATATCTTAAATGTCAGTGCCACTGTTTTGTCTCAAGATGGACACCAGTAATGTTTTTTCTAAGGTACATTTATTCTAAGGCCTCTTTTTAATTCATGCTTTAAAACCTAATTATTGTGTCAGTAAATTTGGCCAAATTGTAAATTGTTTGAGAATTGAGCCAAAACAATTGAGAAAAACTTTAAATGCAATTATACAGTGACTCCAAAAAAGTATTTAAACTTTCTAGATGTAAATCTGAATATAATTACAATATTAATATATAGTTCCCAAAATATAAATGCATTTACTCTATTGATTTGTATGTGTGTGTTATAGTTTTTGATGGGGTCTACTGTGTCTTCAAGTTTGTGTCCTCAGGTGTTTTTTTCACACAAATGTATGAAAGTTATTTCTTTTATTGTGTTTTTCTTTTAATCTGTCTCTTCCTTTTTGCTTTTCAGTATCAGACTGAAATTTCACATCCTACCTCTCTCTCTCTCTCTATCCCTAAACTGTGTGACCTAAAGGTTTTCTTTCACATTACTTTTTTTTTTTTCTTTCTCAGGACTTTTATAATGTGTTTCAATGCCTGGGGTCTGAAACAAATGATCATAATGCATTACAGAGAGACATTGTGAGAGTGAATGAGTATATGTGTGCGTATTTATGTGCATATGTGTGTCCGTGTCCCAGCTATCATATTATATTCATACCTTCAATTTATAATACTCATATCGCTATAAAAGCACCTCCAGGACTAAACCACAGACCAGAAAGAAACCTGTACATATTATTACCAGACTTGTTTCCAGTGCTTTAGGATATTGATTCAATTTTAGAAAGGCATTATAAATGAGTAATGTTTTCCATTCTGAAAAGTGATTTCAGAATGATGTTTAAATGTATTATTAGAACTTATTTCACAGTTCGAATTGGGTGGAAGTGCTTTGAGAATAAAATAAAACAAGAAGGTAAAATATATGTTTTTGATATATTTTTATAGTCATGTTTTATAATAAAATATTTGCGTCATGTTCGCCAGTGGCAGGTCTTAAAATCACAGCAGCCTAATAAACCAGTTGATGTGATGTCTATCATTAATGTTAATCAAAGAACAAAGGTAACAGAGAAAGTTAAATAAACAATTTTTCAAAAACGATGTTGGACATGGTTGATATTTGAAATCAACCCATACAAACCCACACCTCTCTTCATTGCTCCGGTCTTGAACCCCAGCCCGATCACTGCTGGCAGGCAAGGCGAGTGCACTAACAATGATGCTAAACACCGCTTTCTCTAGTGGTCATCAGTGTGCAGTGGTTTACCTGCACAGCTCTCATTAGCTGGCCACTGTAACACATGCAATGTGAGAGTGGATGTCTGTTTATCACAGCTGACTTGCAACAAAACAATGCTGCACAAAAAATAAACAGCAAATGATGAACAAACAACAAGGAAGCACAAAAAAGAATGTACAGTACACAAGAGTAAATACAAACAATTGTTCGTTGTTAGTCACCAACAACACAGCAGCTCCAGACAATCACAAGTGACACTCAAACCCAGTGTTACGTGTGAAGCGGAATCAAAGCAGCCTCCGCGTCTGTTTTCAGGCCTTCCCGCTCAGCTCTCTCCAGCACTGGAAAGATTTTCTAATATTAACGCACGTCCTAAATCACATGCCCAGTCATAAACCTTCATTCCAGTGATATTCTTTTGAGCTCTTTTGTATTGTGTCTCATTTATCTTTCTGTATCCCTCTTTCTGTTTTTCTTCAAATCTCCCTCTTGCTCGTTCTATCTCCTCGACCATCATACGCCCTCTAATGCTGATTGGCTACACGTTTGTTGTTGGTGTCGGCCTGACTAACAGTGTTTTTGAAAAATGACTTAACCCACCTTTAAGCTCACTTAAATTAAAAGTTGTTATTTCTTTAAAGCCTAATGTTTAAATTGATAGCTGTAATGTTCAATGTCTATAATTAATGTTAAAAAAATTCAATTTCATAGAGACATCAGTAACAGTATAAGTATCAGTGATACTGGCCTTCATTCATAAAAAGATGCCATTAAACAAATTTTTAAAGGGTTAGTTCACCCAAAAATTAAAATAATGTCATTTATTACTCACCCTCATGCCGTTCCACACCCGTAAGTCCTTCGTTAATCTTCGGAACACAAATTAAGATATTTTTTGTTGAAATCTGATGTCTCAGTGGCCTCACTCCATAGCCAGCAATGACATTTCCTCACTCAAGATCCATTAATGTACTAAAAACATATTTAAATCAGTTCATGTGAGTACAGTGGTTCAATATTAATATTGTAAAGTGACGAGAATATTTTTGGTGCACCAAGAAAAAAAAAAAAAAAACTATTTAGTGATGGCCGATTTCAAAACACTGCTTCAGGAAGCTTCAGAGCATAATGAATCAGCGTATCGAATCATGATTCGGATCACATGTCAAACCGTCAAACTGCTGAAATCACTTCACTTTGGCACTCCGAACCACTGATTCAACACGCTGATTCTTTATGCTCCGAAGCTTCCTGAAGTAGTGCTTTGAAATCGGCCATCACTATATGTCATTATTATTATTTTTTTGCCACACTAAAAATATTCTTGTCACTTTATAATATTACTATTGAACCACTGTACTCACAAGAACTGATTTCAATATGTTTTTTGTACCTTTATGGATCTTGAGAGTGGAAATATCATTGCTCCCTATGCAGGCCTCACGGAGCCATCGGATTTCAACAAAAATATCTCAATTTGCGTTCCAAAGATGAACAAAGGTCTTACGGGTGGGGAACGGCATGAGGGTGAGTAATAAATGACAGAATTTTCATTTTTGGGTGAACTAACCCTTTAAGTTGTTTCTACATTAATTTGGAGAGTAACTGTTTTATTATTACAATACAAAAATATTAAAAACTATAGTTATTTTTTTTAATCAATTGACAGCACTAATTTTATGATATTTTATTTAAAAGCCAGCCATTTATATACACAGTTTTTAACAAAAACAATGTGAAAGTCAATCAATTCATATTAATGAGCCAGGCTGGTAAAGCTTATGCACACAGTGTAAATTCTACAAGCTGTAAAATGGTCACTGAAATGATTCACAGCGTTTATGTGCAGAAGACATGAGATAACACACCTAGGATGACCTCGCTTAAACAAAAAGACTGATAGGAACTATCCAATGCCAGTGATGACAGTGTTTTAGAGGGCTTGTGGGTGAAACGGCTGAGAAAATTGCAAGCCTTGAGGAAGACATATATGTGTGTGTTTGCCTGTGTGTGTGTTTGTGTGTGCACTGCCCTGCTGATAATAGAAAGTGTCACAACCTACGAGACTTTTCCTTAAATGGATAGAATGACCTTAAAAAAAAAAGGCAGATGTACATCACGTATCACATGCATGCCAGTGAGAATATCAGGCACATAGGCTATCCCACTTACCAAATGTGAGAAGCACAAGGGTAAACACAAACAAATCCTCTCTTTATTACTTCTATAAATGTAAAGGTTCGATTACAAAGGGATGCATAACTGCAAATAAGAGTGTTAGTCATAAACTGTAGGGTGTGGGAATATTGTCAGTTGTCAGTCTTGCGTGTTTGTGGCTCTAGCTTTTATTTCACACTCTCTGCACTAGCTAATTACCACTGTAATAACAACAATGGCAATTTACATAGCAAACACTATCTGGAGAAGCACAGACACTTGTGAATGAGCTCTCTTATGCGCTCAGTGCTGTTTGCGCTACGGTGTGTGTGACATGGGTTAGTGCGTTTGTTCGCTGCTTCTTTGGTTCCTTTTAGGCACATGGGGGCACATCGATTCCCCCTCTTCCATTATAATGACGCAGATAATGTCCTTGCTTCACGCTCTACTGTAGCCAAACACTCTATTGTTTCTTTATTTAAATACAAAAAATCAACCTTAGGAGATTTGTTGATGTTTGCTGGATTTAGAGGATTAGACCATAAAAACTAATCAGCAAAACCACAATGCATAGCAGCGAGCGCAATAGGTGCGTTTCGACTCACGACTCATATAATCATTCATGATATGGAAGTACATAGGCATGATCAACATTTAAAATAGTGGATAAAATGCCTCTATTTTGTTGTTGATGTCAAAGGTTGTGTCCAAATAAAATGTACAGTATTTTGGTACAAATTCATCTGTCATTTTGTAGGAACCAGCCAAATTAGACAAATGCTGACAGATTATGTAATAATATAATAAGAGAAAATATAACTCAAACTACAATAAATACATTAAAGGAATAATTTAGATTTAGTACAAGTTAAGCTCAAGCGACAGAATTTGTGGCATAATGTTAATGTTAAAATAAATAAATAAATAAATAGATGATACTTTTCTTTATATAATTTATATATGTTATATATTTGATTCAGATTTAATTAAAGCTCAGTTGACAGCATATTATATATATATTAAAAGCATATATATATATAATATATATATATATATTTAATTTAGATTTAATTAAAGCTCAGTTGACAGCATATTATATATATAAATATTAAAAGCATATTATATATATATATGGATATATGTGGGCCTATTTTTCTGCTGGAGGTCCTGGACATCTTGTTCAGATACATGGATTCTATCAAATACTTCAGATAAAAATCAAAACCTGACCGATTTTGCTAGAAATCCAATAATGGGCCATTGTTGGATCTTCCATCAGGACAATGATCCAAAACAAACATCAAAACCAACACAAAAATGTGTCACTGAGCACAAAATGAAGCTTCTGCCATGGACATCCCAGTCCCCTGACCTGAACCCTAAAAAAATGAGTTGAGTGAACTGAAGAGAAGAAGCACCAACATGGTGCTGGGAATCTGAAGGATCTGTAGAGATTCTGTATGAAGGAATGGTCTCTGATCTCTTGTCAAGTGTGTAGCGTCTGGACCAATCAGCCACACAATTATTCATTGTATTTAATGAATTACCCATAAACTCACTCTCACTATCAAAGTTCTCTGAACTCATCCCCCTAAAACTGCAACCAGCATCCCAAGTGTAGCTAGCACACAGGCACAACTAGGTGTCCTGTTACAGTTATATGGTACTTTTATGATCCAGAAGAATGCTGTAGAGACTAGTGACTCATTCTTCCTGAGAAGGACAAATAAACTCTCTTAATCCTATGTATTCTCTATATAACCACTTAGGAAATGTATAAACATGTATCCAATTTTCCCATATCACGACTTTCCTTTTATAGGCTTTATTCTATGTATTAATTCTCTCTTTTGAACTATTTTGGTATTAATGTTCCATAGTTGCAAATGTATAGTTGACTGTGATCACATTGGCAGCATGTTAGGTATCTACGGACTCCAACTTTAATTTCCTATTTGGTAATTTATGTTACATGTTACTAACTCTGTGACACATTAGTATTATAAGAATTTAGAGGGTTCTTTTCTCATTCATCCAATCCAGTGTCTTATGCTAATATCTTGCTACAGAACAAAGACTCGTAAAACTTCCCTCCGAGGGGGCAACTCCTTATTGGCTCAGACACCTTAAGAGGGTGTGACATCTTCACCTCTTATATTCACTGATCACAAGATCAAGCCCTCTCTTCCTGCTCTTCCTCCTCTTCTTCTTTTTTTTACTGACAAATGCTGACGTCAAGATGACGCTTTAAGAAGCTAGAAGCTTCTAAGGAACCCCAAGCTTGTGCCAGGCCTCGGCCTAGACCTTCCATTCACCAAAGATCCTCTGAATCCAACTGGTTCTCTTTCATCAAGACAATATCAGCAAAGATTCAACGGGAGCCTCCACAAATTGCATCAGGACAGTTTTAATTCAACTTGGAGAGACATGCAAGTATCAAACTTAGTCTCATTATCGGATACATTGAGTATCCTTACCCCTTTGAAAGAAGGGCCTGTTAAAACTAAACTGATGGTTTGCTCAAGGCTGTTGATCTGCTGAAATGTACAACAATGCTGTTACCTCTTGCTTCCTGTACTCTGCTTTAGCCCTCTCTCTCTTGGTAAACTGTATGCATGTATGTGTGTGAATGTTAGAGTAGTTTAAGTTTTTAGTCTAGTTAATAAAGTCTTGTTCATGTCACACGTAAGGTTGTCCGTGTTTTGCGCTCATATACGGGAGTCCCTATTCATGTCGGTCCTGACTACAGGCTTTTAGTAGAATAAGATTGTTATTTCCCATAACCTGGAAATGAACATTTCTTAGAATTAATAAACAATTAACACTGTGTGTTCATTGAACAACAGGTTAATTGATTGTAATATTAATTTTATTACATTAAGTTAATTCTATTAACTGATTAAAATATTAATAATTAATTATAACTACTTATGATTAATTATTCATATTTATTTTGAGCTAATTTGCTACAAGTGTTCTCCAAACTCATCAATCATAGGTGAGGACTCTTCTTGGCAAAAGGAGGTTACAAAAAGTATTGAATAAAAGGGTGCCAATAATTGTGGCCAACGTGTTTTGGAGAAAAACATTTATTTCATAATGTGATTCTTCCCCCCCCACTTTCAATTCTTTTCCTTAAATGAAAGGTTAGATTTTTGATAATTTTATGAATTAAAGATGAAAAGGATAAACAATGCAGATTTATTTTTACAGTCATCTTTGATCATATTTATCAAGGAGCAAATAATTCTGACCACAACTGTATATATATATATATATATATATATATATATATATATATATATATATATATATATATATATATATATATACACTATATTGTCAAAAAATTTGCGACGCCTGCCTTTACGTGCACATGAACTTTAATGACATCCCATTCTTAATCCGTAGGGTTTAATATGGAGTTGGCCCACCCTTTGCAGCTATAACAGCTTTAACTCTTCTGGGAAGGCTTTCCACAAGGTTAACGGGTGTGTTTAAGGGAATTTTTGACCATTCTTCTAGAAGCGTATTTGTGAGGTCAGGCAGTGATGTTGGCGAGAAGGCCTGGCTTGCAGTCTCTGCTCTAATTCATCCCAAAGGTGTTCTATCGGGTTGAGGTCAGGAATCTGTGCAGGCCAGTCAAGTTCCTCCACACCAAACTCACTCATCCATGTCTTTATGGACCTTGCTTTGTGCACTGGTGCGCAGTCATGTTGGAACAGGAAGGGACCATCCCCAAACTGTTCCCACAAAGTTGGGAGCATGAAATTGTCCAAAATGTCTTGGTATGCTGAAGCATTAAGAGTTCCTTTCACTGGAACTAAGGGGCCAAGCCCAACCCCTGAAAAACAACCCCACACCATAATCCCCCTTTTACACTTGGCACAATGCAGTCAGGCAAGTACCGTTCTCCTTGCAACCACCAAACCCAGACTTGTCCATTGAATTGCCAGACAGAGAAGTGTGAACACGTCTCCACTGCTCTAGAGTCCAATGGTGGCGTGCTTTACACCACTGCATCCGACGCTTTGCATTGCACTTGGATGCAGCAGATGCAGCTGCTCGGCCATGGAAACCCATTCCATGAAGCTCTCTATGCACTGTTCTTGAGCTAATCTGAAGGCCACACGAAGTTTGGAGGTCTGTAGCTATTGACCCTGCAGAAAGTTGGCGACTTCTGCACACTGTGCGCCTCAGCATTCGCTAACCCCGCTCTGTGATTTTACGTGGCCTACCACTTTGTGGCTGAGTTGCTGTTGTTCCCAATTGATTCCACTTTGTTATGATACCACTAACAGTTGTCCGTGGAATATTTAGTAGTGAGGACATTTCACAAATGGACTTATTGCACAGGTGGCAACCTATCACGGTACCACACTTGAATTCACTGAGCTCCTGAGAGCGACCCATTTTTTCACAAATGTTTGTAGAAGCAGTCTGCATGCCTAGGTGCTTGATTTTATACACATGTGGCCATGGAAGTGATTGGAACACCTGAATTCAACGATCTGTCAACAAAAATGTATTTTGTGCATTGCTTTATTGGTTGCAGAAATGCAAATGCTATTACTATTATAACTATGCAGTTCATAGTTATAATAGTAGTAATACACATAATAATAGTAATATTTAAAAATAAGGACCTTTTTCAGTTTTGAGCACAATCAATCAATCAATCAATCAATCAATCAATCAATCAATCAATCAATCAATCAATCAATCAATCAATCAATCAATCAATCAACATGTCCTCCAACCAATACGCCCATGTAGGTTGTTTGTCACTTCCCTGAAATACGACTCATTGGAGCATTTGCTAAAGTTGCGCCCCTATCGACAACCGGACACTTTCATTTTAACTCCCTGAGGTAGTTTTTCAGGGTTTTTTTCACATTGCAGCAAAACAGACTTAAAATACTCCGTCATTTCTTGTCATAGAGACATAAGTAATATATCAATTGAAACTATAGAATGTCTTCTTTTATTTGTGTACACTCAAAGTAAAAACACAATGTTGTGCTTTTTGTAAAATAAAGAAAACTAACATGATGCGTGATCTCTCCTCTCCCTCTGAACGAAGTCCAATCTGATAGTTCTCAGAAAATGAACTGTAACTTATGAATACTAATGACAAAAAAAATGACACTTACGTCTAAAGAAACATTGAAATGTCAGGTTTTAAATCGTGCAAGTCAAATCGAAAACAAACATTCTGTGTTTATGTAATCTGTATGAAAAGAGAGCCATGTCAGAAGTCTGTGATTCAGCTCATTATCCGCTAATGCAGAGCCAGCGCTATTCAGACGCAAATTCAGAGGCAATACATGCATTCATCCTCTCAATCGTGTATTTATTGTCTTGAAAAGTGTTTATTTGGATGTTAAAGCAATGGTTAGCGATCTCTAGAAGACATGCCGTTAGTTCCTAGTTCCTCTTCTTCTTTAGAATAATTTGTGGACTAAAGGTGTACAGAGAGCGCCCTCCGGCTGCAAGTATGAATTGAAAAAACAGTATCCAGCACTCATAGTGATGACAATAAATATTACTTCTCAGTATAGAAAATTGACATAAATATATAAGAATCCATCAATATTTCTCCAAATGTGCATGCTTTTAAGATAAAAGCCTATATGAAATGCCATAGAGGTAACATAATTGTTCAGACACTTTGCATCACAGAAATACATTTTATTTTAAAGAATATAATAGAATACCATTATTTTAAATTGTAATAATATTTCACAGTATTGCTGTTTATGATGAGCTGAGACATTATAACAGAGGGTTTTTTTCATAGCCTACCTGACTGAAAGGCCTCATTAATATGCAAGTCATTTCAGATCATTATTATGTGATTCTTTTGTCTTCTCAGGTGTAAATGGCTCATTATTCATGCAGATTCACGCCTCCATGCATACTGTGTTTCTTGACAAAAAGTGTCTTACAAAAACTAAATCAATAAATTATTTTATATGAAGGAGTAGGCAGCATAATTTTTACATAGTTCTGAAGCAAAAACTCTAGTCTACAACCTCCAATACCCAAAAGTCTTGTGAACACAGATTTAATATACTTTTTTTGGCCTCATTTCAGTGACTTAAGTTTTTTGTTTTTTCAATAACCACGCATAAACATTATTCCTTCAAAAATACAAACATGTACATACATGTTCCTCACATATTATTGTAGCCTAGTTTGTACTGAATACAGTGTAGTGACACTTTTGTCATTTATATGTTTATGAACAACTGAAAAAAGCACAAATGTAAGGGCATGTCAAAACTTCTCCAAGCCCCAAATCAGCCTCAGACTCCAGAGGGTTAATGCATTGCACACTTTTATCTGCGTCCTATTTCGGGTTTCATGTAGCTCATTTGGTAGAGCATTGCAATATACAGCAATATGCAGTCATGTGATCATGCGATCATGGGTTTGATCCCAGGGAACGCATGTGCTCAAAGTTTATATGCACTATAAATCACTAAGGGTAGGTTTAGGGATGGGGTAGGTGTAGTCGTTAATGAGTTTTGCTAAATGGAAATAGGACAAATGGCGGGTAAGGGACCGTGTAAATAGTCCACACATTGCATTTAAATGAACACGCATTTTGATTGGTAACCACGGTCATACGTCATTTCATGATGACAGACGTAACACAACTCTGTGATTATTTTTACGGCAGCTAGAGGGCGCATGACTTTAAAACATAAATATCGGTTTTAATAAGATGCTTGAAAAACAACCTATAGGGTATTTTTTTTTGGAGGACAGTCTCAAAAAAATATTTGTCCAATGTGAAATCTGGGTCCTGAAGCAAAACCGCTTGAGAACCACTGATCTGGATCCATGGTCTTTTGAGATGAAGGGACTCAGAAGAATGGTCTTGAGATTATTTCAGTTAGGCAGGAATCAATTTAGCAGCTCTGTGTGAAATCTCACTTGGTTACATTAATGTGAAACCCACAGATTGTTCAGCAGGAGAAAAAAAAATATCTTTTTAACATTCATTTTCACCTCAGTGGAGTCAGGCTGAAGCTAATTACAGAAGGATAAAAAGACAGGCCAGAGAGAAGAATGATTTGAGACAAAGAGCATGTGCTGATTCAGTTAAAATATCTTTATTTCTCACAGATTTAGTTAAAAATCAATAGATACTTTTTAACTTAATTCAACACTAGATCTTCAGTACAGCTATTTACTCTTTGTTTGTCCCTTTATATTCTAAAACTTTCAGACAGATCTACAATGAGACAAATCATTTTTTTTGTTATAATGTAAATGTAACCCTTATAAGCCCAAGCAAATAAAATAAAATAATAATAATAATAATAATAAAAAAAAAAAAAAAACATGATGTAAAAGCACATTTTGGTGTGAATTCTTTAAAATTCTTGTAAAATGTTCAAACTGTCATGTCACATATATTCAGTTATTATATATCCAGCATCTTAGTTTCATTTCCATGGACTTTTAGTTTGTTTTCATTAGTTTCCTGGTTTCCTTTGTCTAGTTTCCCGCCACTCCTTAGTTGTCATGGTTACTGATTTGATGAGTCCTTTTCAGCTGTGTATCATTATTTGCCCTTGTTTGACTCTTGTATTTAAGTTGCTCTGTTTTCTGTTCTCATTTGTCCTGTCACGTTAGTGTATAGTGTGTTTGCTTCACTCTGTGGATTACTATTAAAGACTTTATTTTGAACGTATTCTTCCTCATCGTATTATTGATTGCTACACATTGTGACACAAGTACATATGCTTTGACGTTCTTCAGAAGTCTTTCCAGCAAGCTAGGATGCTGAACTTTGATATGTTCATCTGAAAGTATTCATCTGACACTCTATAAAATTTCATGATCCTCAAATATTCTTACACTTCACTGACTGCCTGTAAAATACTCAGAAAATGCATATTTATAAGCTTTCAGTGCAGTGCTTTTCAGTACAGTGACCTCTATAAAGCCTTCTCTGTGAACTCGAAGGCTGAATCTTCAGTGTGTTAATCTCTGAGCAGCCCTCTTATAGTCTATAAAGTTTCGTTAGTCTACATCGAAAATCATTTGGAGTTGTTTATCTGTCATATACTGAATGATCTCTACTCTGTGAAAAGCAAAAATAATAGAAAAAAGACCCACTACTGTATTTCTTTAACATACAAAAATGTATAATTTGATAGTCAGGCAGACAGACTGTTAGTTAGCAGTGTTGGGCTCATTACTCAAAAAATGTAATTTATTACTCATTAGTAGTTACTCCTTTCAAAAGTAATATTAGTTTACTTATTACTTTCTGGCAACAGTAATTAGTTACACTACTAGTTATGTTACTTTTTCTTTGTATTTGAGCACGTTTACATGCACACCAGTAAGCGGATAACTCACAAATACCAGCTTTTTAGTTTTCCCCGTTTACAGGTAAACAGTAAACTGACAATGCAAGTAAACCGCATTTACATAACTTTATTAATAAATTGGGTTATGTAATGACATCAAAAATAATCATTTGCATATCTGACTCAGTGTATTCCATATGTTATATCAGTTGTGATGTTAAATAAAGCTTGCAGCATTCTCTCATGCAGTTACAGATGCAACGTTTTGACTGAACCACTTCTGCCGCACAAGAGATGAGAACACATTTGTACAGTTTTCTGGGTCTTGAAAGAGTCCACGTTGAAAGAGTCAGCAGCCCAGAGATTGGATCATTACACATCTAGGTTTTTCAGTTCACTGAGAAGAGATCATCTGATGATTATGTAAAGGACAGGGGTGGGTTGATATTTCATATGAATTGACTAGTAAAGACTACACTTATGCAAACAAAAGATTAAAACACTTTCTAAGTCAAAGACTTCAAGCTCATACAGGTGAATAATAAATTAATTTTTAATTAAATTAAATTTATTCATTGTCCTGCTTCATTGCACTTTATATCAAATGTCTATTTCTGATATTAAGATTTTTATGATGACCTGTCATAGTTTAATCTGTCCCGCCACAGATTTATAATGAACCTCAAAGATCATTAATGTTGTGTTTTGCGCCATTGCTTTGGCAAAGCATCTGTCAATCGAACAGAAAACAAAATCAACATATAGCTTAGTGTACTTATCTACGGAAAAGGCTATGATCTAATTAAATTGGCTGTGGAGGGTTTCAGAGTGAAGCGAACTGTGTTCATCCAAACACCTCATGATTTGCGTCTCAGAGCAGCTCTGTTCACGGTAAATGAGCTTCATCATTGCATGTGCTGTGAGTTTAATGTGCATTTTTGACTGCTCCTGTGTATCCAATTTAAGCATATATTTTTTTCTTGCATTGATGTTACATTTGTAGCAATTTTGTATTTTGACAACCAGTTTGAGATATACATTTGAGTATTTTGTGTCTTAAGATATAGTTTACAAAATAAAACTACTCATTGAAATCATAATTGTATTGTATGATGTTGTTTTAAAGCCAAAATCTATTACTTAAAACATTCTTCATTAACAATTACTCAGTTATTTGTAATATATGTAATCATAAATAAATAATAATAAATAAATAAAAGTTGTTTCAATGTGGCTAGCTACTTTTTGATAGTAACTTGTAATGAAGCTAACTACTTTTCAAAAGGGTAGCTTGACTGTATCTTAACTACTCTAAATGCTTAGTTCACCCAAAAATTAAAATTATGTCACCCTTGTGTCGTTCCACATCTGTAAGACCTTTTTCTGTTTCTGTCCCTCCATAGAGATCCAATGCAACTACCACTCTAAGGTCCAGGAAAAACGTCATTAAAGTACTCCATGTGACTCCAGTGGCTTGAACTCAATTTTATGAAGCAACTTGAGTGCTTTGTTTGTGCAAAAAATAAATTAATTAATTAAATAAATTAAATAATAATAATAATAATAATAATAATAATAATAATAATTTACCACTTTATTTGAACACTAATTTATAGCTTTATTAAGCTGATTCTTAGCTGATTCTTACCTTTCTTCTCCAAATGTGGAACTAGTTAAGTATAATCATATGTCCCTGTTCCCACAATTATTCAAGACACAGATGACAAATTCATGAATCTTTCCAAGCATATGATGTCAACTGTATCTTTCTTTTTTCCCCGTTTTGTAGTTACACATCACCATGGCAATGTTTTGCCTGTGGAGGCCCAGTTTGTTTCTTTCAGATTTACCTGCAACCTTCAGGCGCCACAATGTGATGGGAATTACTGCATCGATCAAGGCAAGCAGCACTCTATTAAACCACCTCCAACTTAAAGGAAGGACACTTAAAGCTGTACAATGTAGAATGAAGGACGTAAAGTGCAACCTGGATCCTTGTAGTTGATGATTGATGGTTCTAATTAATACTTGATTTCATTAAAGTTAAGTATTAATGGTGACATTGGATTTATAAATGATAACTTGATTCATAAATTCAGATTCAAAGAAAGAAAAATGAATTGACTGAAAACAACTGCATCTCTCTATGTACAGAGAATCTCTGTGTGGTTCCCTGTGAAAAAAACCTTGTTAGCTCACCACGCTTAATCTCACACACTTGGTTAACCATGTGTGGACACTCTGAGGCAGTGAAATATTGAGTTATCAACTGGACAAAAATATTTAACGCTAGTCAATACAAATTAAGCAGGACCGCAGGGTTTTAAGGGAATAGCTCACCAAAAAATGAAAATCAGGCATTATTTAATCACCATCATGCCGTTCCAAACCTGTATGCTGTTATTTATGCTATTGAACACAATAGTAGAACTTTATGAGAATCATTAAGTGATGATATGGGGCTATCAAGCTCCAAAATGTTATAATTTGATCACAAACTGAGCTAGGGGGAATTAGGTTTTAAATAAGATGCTCTCAAGGAACTGAGTCCATAATATACAACCCATCCATGTATTTGGAAGCCATAAGGTATGCATTTAAATGTAAAATAAAATGTTCACTCATTTTGGAATCCGAGCATAGAACAGTATATGTCTGTAAATGTAACAAAATTAATATTTGTTCTCTGTTCTCTGTTCCATCCTCAAGTATGGGCTCCAAATTTTCCTGTATCATACTATATGAGCATAATAGCCTGATGTATTAAATATGACACAAAAACGTATGTATCAAATTGTCAAAAAAAAATAAAATAAATAAAAAATAAAAATATGCAAACACATGCAGATTTCTTTAGATTCAATAAAAGTTCAACTGAAGAAAACACATGCAAATAGAAAAAGCACCAGCAAATTAAGAAAACATCTTTATCAGTTTGACAACACATGTACTGCAAATTCTCACAACTGCAACCAAATACAGAAACACGCTGCAAATACTCAAGCAAGTGACAAACCTGGCTTATTGTTCAATGTCTGCTCATCAGTGGTGTTGTCAGTGACTTGAAAATTGAGTTTCTGTATTTGGTTTCATTGTGAGTATTTGCAGCGTGTTTCTGTATTTGGATGCATTATGAGTATTTGCAGTGCATTTCTGTATTTGGTTGTGTTGTAAGTATTTGCAGCGCGTTTCTGTATTTGGTTGTGTCGTGAGTATTTGCAGCGTGGTTCTGTATATGGTTCCATTTTGAGTATTTACAGTGCATTTCTGTATTTGGTTGCGTTGTGAATATTTGCAGCATATTTTCATATTTGGTTGCGTTGTGTTTGCAGCGCGTTTCTGTATTTGGTTGCGCTGTGAGTATTTGCAGTGAGTTGTGTTGTGAGAATTTGTAGTGCATTTCTGTATTTGGTTGCGCTGTGAGTATTTGCAATGAGTTGTGTTGTGAGAATTTGTAGTGCATTTCTGTATTTGGTTGCATTATGAGTATTTGAAGCGTTTCTGTATTTGGTTGCATTGTGAGTATTTGTAGCGTGTTTCTGTATTTGGTTGCATTGTGAGTATTTGTAGTGTATTTCTGTATTAAGTTGCATTGTGTTCGCAGCGCGTTTCTGTATTTGGTTGTGTTGTAAGTATTTGCAGCGCGTTTCTGTATTTGGTTGTGTCGTGAGTATTTGCAGCGTGGTTCTGTATATGGTTCCATTTTGAGTATTTACAGTGCATTTCTGTATTTGGTTGTGTTGTGAATATTTGCAGCATATTTTCATATTTGGTTGCGTTGTGTTTGCAGCGCGTTTCTGTATTTTTTTGCGCTGTGAGTATTTGCAGTGAGTTGTGTTGTGAGAATTTGTAGTGCATTTCTGTATTTGGTTGCGCTGTGAGTATTTGCAATGAGTTGTGTTGTGAGAATTTGTAGTGCATTTCTGTATTTGGTTGCATTATGAGTATTTGAAGCGTTTCTGTATTTGGTTGCATTGTGAGTATTTGTAGCGTGTTTCTGTATTTGGTTGCATTGTGAGTATTTGTAGTGTATTTCTGTATTAAGTTGCATTGTGTTCGCAGCGCGTTTCTGTATTTGGTTGCGCTGTGAGTATTTGCAGCAAGTTTCTATATTTGGTTTCATTGTGAGTATTTGCATTGCGTTTCTGTATTTGGTTGCGTTGTGAGTATTTGCAGCGCATTTCTTTGGTTGTGTTGTGAGTATTTGCAGCACGTTTCTGTATTTGGTTACATTGCGAGTATTTGCAGCGCGTTTCTGTATTTGGCTGCATTGTGAGCATTTGCAGCGCGTTTTTGTATTTGGTTGTGTTGTGAGTATTTGTAGTGAATTTCTATGTTGGGTTGCATTGTGAGTATTTGCAGCACGTTTCTGTATTTGGTTGCATTGTGAGTATTTGTAGTGAATTTCTATGTTGGGTTGCATTGTGAGTATTTGTAGTGCATTTCTATGTTTGGTTGCACTGAGTATTTGCAGCACATTTCTGTATTTGATTTCATTGTGAGTATTTGCAGCACGCTTCAGTATTTGGTTGCGTTGTTAGTATTTGTAGCGTATTTTTGTATTTGGTTGCGTTGTGTTTGCAGCGCGTTTCTGTATTTGGTTGTGCTGTGAGTATTTGCAGCGAGTTGTGTTGTGAGAATTTGTAGTGCATTTCTGTATTTGGTTGCGTTGTGAGTATTTGTAGCGTGTCTCTGTATTTGGTTGCATTGTGAGTATTTGTAGCATGTTTCTGTATTTGGTTGCATTGTGTTCGCAGCACATTTCTGTATTTGGTTGCGCTGTGAGTATTTGCAGAAAGTTTCTATATTTGGTTGTGTTGTGAGTATTTGTAGCATGTTTCTGTATTTGGTTGTGTTGTGAGTATTTGTAGTGCATTTCTGTATTTGTTTCCTAATCTGGTTGTCTAATAAACATGGCATTGTGTATTATGAGTATTGTTGGCTCTTTGATGAATTGCTTTGTTCCTCTTATGTAAGTTGCTTTGGATAAAAGCGTCTGCTAAATGCATAAATGTAGAATGTAAATGCATATTTCTGTATTTGGTTGCATTGTGAGTATTTGTAGCGTGTTTCTGTATTTGGTTGCGTTGTGAATATTTGCAGCATGTTTCTGTATTTGGTTGGGTTGTGAGTATTTGCAGTGCGTTTCTGTATTTGGTTGCTTTGTGAGTATCTGTAGAACATGTGTTGTCAAACTGATGATGTTATCTTAATTTGCTGTTTTTTTTTTTTTTTTTTTTTTTCTATTTGCCTGTGTTTTCTTCAGTTGCAGGGTGTTGAGCTCTCTCAGCCACCATATTTTCCATAAAAAATTTTTTTAAAAAATCAGTCACGCTTTACAGGGTTAAGCTAAATATGAGCTTTGGGAGGTTAGGGTTATTAGTGATTTATGACTGAAATTTCAGTCTGCTCATATGACTTCAGAAGTCTTGGAAATGTATCACACAACTTGTATGGTCAATTTTATGATACTTCCATTTGATGATACTTTCCAATCTTGACAGCTGTGGTCACTATGAACTATCATTGAATGGAAAGAACTGTTGTGCTCCACTGAAGAAAAAAGTCCTACACAACATGAAAGGGAGTAAACGGTGGCAGATTTTTCCTTTTTATGTGTTCCATTTCTTTAATTCAAGGTTACAAAAGGACACATTCATTGCAATGGTTAAACTTGCACATGTAAGTGTCTCTCGCTGAGTCCCTCCTTGAAGTGAAAGACTCACATTCATATTCAGTCACAAGACTCTTGGGCTACAATAAGCATTAAGAGCGTAAATCCCCTCTCTTCTCTATGTGGGGTTTAACAGCAGAGCCGAGAGAACCATTTCTCTCCACGGGGGATTAGGAAAGAGCTTGGATTCAATTCACTTCATTATTCAACGGCTGTTGCGTGCTCGAAGGAAATGTGTTTAAAACCCAACACACAAGCAAGGTGACTGTCACATAATAAAGGCCCTGAGTGTACCAACATTATGCTTAAAGAGCACAATATCTAGATTGAAGACTCAGTAGTGTGGAGAGCTAAGCCACTGCTACACTCCTGAGTGAACAGACTCAGATAAAGTTTAATGGGATATGTAGTGCTGTTTAATTCTCTTCCTTCTTTGACAGATTTTCAGAGTTAATTGATTTAGAGTGACTTACAATGGCAAGACACGTCGGATGAGTAATCCTTTCGATTCTGCTCATTTACTACGTGAAGGATCTGCATATATACATGAGAATTTCAGCCTGTAAATTTAGTCACCACCTGGAATGCCGTGGTCCAATTCACGTCCAAGAACCAATCAATCTGATCATCCATATTCATGAATATTCATCAGCCATCAAAGCTGTGGATGAGAACAATGGAGTTTGGAGAATTGCTGGGAGATGTTCACACAATCACAGAAAATTAACTGATAATCGCCAAAGTATTTACTTTAGTCTTATTTTTAACAGTAATTCATAAAGTTTTAGAAATTTTCTAATTTTTTTTTAAATCCTTTGGATTTACCTGGATATCTGCAATAATTGCTCATAAAATTGGATCTGATACTCTGATACAAAATCACAATAATAGATGCACAGTCTGGTTAAACAAATGACATACAATGATATGTCTTGTGCTATGCTGTGTCTTCATTAACAGCACTCTGTAAACATGCTGGCTTGAAGTAAGTGAACTCAAACTCCTAGACTAATGAGACACTAACCTGATCACTAACCACCAACCTGGAATAACTCCAATCAAGACGAGTTTGGAGGCTTTATTCAGAGACTGTCCTATAAAAACACTCCAAAGTTTGTTTCTATTCATAAGAATCATTGACGTGAACATTCATCAAACAAAAGAGTTCTTTGAAAAGTTTCACATACTTTGTCTAGTAAATGTATGTAAAAACCTTTTATTTTATTTATTTATTTTATTAGTGATCATAGTTAATCATGTTCGATAGGATAAATCACAATTAATCACACTATTACATTTTTTTATCATAAATATAGTTACGTGATATCAGTTTAATGGCATCTTAATTTTCAGACTTGTTATAAATACATATGCCGGAGCTTGTTTGCATGTATAAGCTATGGAATTTACACATTTTAAATGATTATATGTAATTACTATGTTTAACAACCACCATATGTATTCTTATAAATGCATATATATTGGCGCTTGCATATATTAGCTCCTGAATTGCCACAGTTATAGAAAGTGAAGAAAATGAAGTTGAAGTGTAAAAAGGAGCTGCATAATTTCATTCAATTTTGTTAATATTTTAAAGTCCCCCTGAAATCAAAATTTAAAGTTGCGTCCCAAATGACGCACTTTAGCACTTGTGCACTATGCACTATGAATATGTTTAGCCTGGTAATTAAAGCTGCGACAGTTGAGTGCATGAAGTGTCTGCTACATTCACTTTGCTTCGTAGACAGACTATTTATTACGTCTGTGAATGCAAACATAAGCATAATAGCCAGTAGTGCAACACAACGAAGTAAGTTTCTCTCTCACAGGGGACACAACGGAAGTTTAAACCACAACACAACGGAATAAGCCACAACACAACGGAATCAAGCCACAACACAACGGAATCAAGCCACAACACAACGGAATAAGCCACAACACAACGGAATTAAACCACAACACAACGGAATAAGCCACAACACGGAATCAAGCCACAACACAACGGAATTAAAGCCACAACACAACGGAATCAAGCCACAACACAACGGAAATGCCACCACTTGTTCAGAGCTAAATATCATTCCTTGCCACCGTTCTACAACAGTTTTACAAAGTATCAATACCATGCATTGTATATCACATGGTATATTAATTAAAAATCAACTACGTAGCGTATGATATTATAAAGGGAACATTGTATATAATTTGTATTCATTAAAATTACTTTTAACATTTAAAAACAGCCTGTTCAAATTCCAAAGGTTGTTAGTTCCTGCATCGGTAAGACTGACAGCTTTGGAATTTGAATATGTCTGTTTTTAAATGTTAAAAGTAATTTTAATGAATACAAATTATACGTTTTAACCACTTAGTGGGATTGGCAGACGTTCCCTTCATCATGCGCCGTGGTAGCGCGTCAAATCATTCACAAGTATAGGCCTAAATATGAAGGTATTTTGCACGTAGGTGATATTGAATTAATATTTCATGTCGATATGCAGTGGTTACATACTGTTTAAACTAATCGTGGTATTGATATTACTGCCGACTCTATAGAACAGTGGCAAGGAAAACTAACTTTACCGAGCTGTGAGAGCCCCCTAGTGGTCGGGAGCATTTCCGTTGTGTTGTGGCTCGATTTCGTTGTGTTGTGGCTTTATTCCGTTGTGTTGTGGCTCGATTCTGTTGTGTTGTGTCTCGATTTCGTTTTGTTGTGAACTTATGTTTGCTTTTTTAATTTCGTTGTGTTGTGCACTACTGGGCCACCGTAATTTATACTTAAAAACGTCATAGAATAGTGCATAAGTACGCGAATTGGGACACACCTTAAGGTTTTTTTAGCTTTCAGAAGTTAAATATGCATCCCGAAGTTTGCATCCCGTGTCTCGTTTCCCATTTCCGCGGTCGTTTCGGTTTTCGATTTCTCTAACCTACAATGTAAAACTCGGCGCTTAGCATCTACGTCACGGCTCTCAGCCCGCCCTCTGTTCGTTGATTGGCCCGGCTGTTTCCAGACCGGTGGCAAACACAAAGCTCTGACGCTGTATCAGACTGAGTACAGAAGCGAAATGAAATTGAGCGGAAGTAGGAAGTCTGACGTAGTCAGGCTAGAATATGTTAGCCTTAATGTTATGAATAAGCTCGGGTGTTTTAAAACAATGACACAATTTGCATTTATGAGATATAAGCATTCAAAACTTACAGTGTCTCACTTCTGCTAAAATGGATCACGGATTTTCATGACATCACATTGCACTTCAGCTTCTCATCAAATCTTCTGTCCAATCAAATGTCCTCTAGAATCTGAAGTCCTGCCCCCTCCTACACTATCAACAGACACTGAAGCTGCGGCTGAAATCGGCCATTTGCTCACACATTAAATAGTTTCTACATGGTAAAGTGCGCATAGTGCACTATATAGGGGATAGTGAACGATTCAGACAGTGTAAATATGCTTTCCATTGACGCAAATGAAGTCCGTTTTCGCGTTAGTGTCACGTGAACCGCTACAGCACGAGCAAAGTCTGCTCTGGCCCAGGGACATGAGAGCACAGAGCGGATCATATCCGTGAGTCGGCTCAGACCACGAAAGGTATCGGACCTATTTAAATTCTGCCCAAAATGCTATATTTTAAAGTGATATAGAGGAGATTAAGAGGATAGACGATTATATATTAAAAGGAAACAGAGGTTTTACTGAGTTTAACGGCTCTGGCCAAGCTATGATATAAACGAAATGCTATTGGCTATTTTAAAAAAGGGGCGGGGCTGTTCGATACAGTATATCGCCCTGTCTTCCTGTTTCAGTTGAAATTACGTCAACATATTGAATAATGCTGCGCATTCCAAGACACTTTCCAAGACACTTCCGCCTTTAAACAAGACTACTGTCATATCTGTTTTAGGTTTTGCTTCACTTTTATAGTTTCATGCCTTTTAATTGTAATTTCTCATAGTCTTGTTTCTTGGTTCTTTGTCATGTGATTCCTTGCCCTCATGTGATCAAGTCTTGTGCTTCCATTGTCTTATGTGTCATGTTCTGATTGGTTGTTCAGGTCATGTGTTTCTCAGGTATGATTTGACAATAGGCTTGCTTGAGATGAACTACACTAGCCTGCCACCGGCTGGCGAGGTCTGCCGGTTGCAGGCAGGGGAGGACTACACTGATGGTCATTAGGTCGGACACTTTGCGTAGTGTGCTGAACCAATGTCATTCATAGCAGACCACGCGATTTTTGCGTTGATTGTTGTCCAAGAAGTGGATGTGATTGAAATTCCCATATTTTGTATTTCAGATATTCCATATCAAGATTGGTTAAATACAGGAACTTGTCTAAGAAAAAACCTTGTTCTTGTCATCACAGAGTCCAATGAAAAATAAAGTGTGTTGTCATAAAGGCTTCGCAGCCAATTTTGAGCAACTGCAGCGCCTGACCTACACAGCAAAATCACCAGAGTTAAATCAACTCTGCACGGAGTACATATGGCCCCTCTCTAAATAGTGTTAAAGCAACACTGAAACACAGTTAAAGTTAAATAGATAATTAAGCGATTAATTAAGTGATGAATGAGTATTAGTGATGAACACCTGCTGTTAACAAGCAGAATAACTGAAGAAAGGATAATCATCCTCTACTGAGATCTTGAGAGATATAATGTTTTATATCTTCAGTTGATTTAATCTAAGACTGTGGCTGAAGTCAGTTATAGTTCTTGTGTTTCTCTTTTCTTCAGTGATTCTGCTTGTTTAACAGCAGGTGTTCATCACTAATGCACAATCATCACTTAATTATCTCACTAACTTTAACTGTGTTTCAGTGTTACTTTAAAACTATTTAGAGAGGGACCATATGTACTCCAAGCAGAGTTGATTTAACTGTGATTTTGCTGTGTAGGCGGCTCGATTTGCTCTTGCGGTACTTTGATGGCACATGTGATAGTAAGGCGGCTGCAGCACCGATCAAAGTCTGACAAACTTTCTAACCAGAATGCATTGCTTTTGTCAGCCGGCGCCACATGAAGTCGAACAAGCCTAATGGTTCGTTGGGTTTATTGCTTTCAGGTGTGTCTTGTTAGGTCATTAGTCTGTGTATATATAGCCAGGGCTTGACATTAACTTTTTTGCTCACCAGCCACTGTGGCTAGTAGTTTTCCAAAGTTACTAGCCAATCAGCATTTTCACTGGCCACAATTTTGCTGTTGAGGAAATTACATTTTATATGATTAAAGCTTATTAAAGCTGATTAAAACTTTGGCATGCTAAAATTACTTGATTTTGAGTCATTTTACTTGATTAGCTACATTTAAAACCCTTTCAAACTTTCAAATGCAGATTGACCACCTAAATCAAGACTGGGCCTACATAGTATATCAGCTGGTATGTACAGGTGGGCAAGGGGTGGGCAATATGAACATAATATGATAAATTTTATAATTTTATAAGTTATTTTTGTTAGGCTATATAAAAAGAACAAAGAAGCAAATTAGCTAATTACAAATACAATAGTAAATTAAATAGCCTAAACTCTTTTTTTCAGATACAGTAGATTAATTTAACATTTATTTAACATCTTCTGTTGTTTGATTAACATTAACGCATAGATATTTAACTGGGCTGCTGAATGCAAGTATTTAATATACTGACACACATCCAGCTTTTACCAACCTGTTTACATACACTTAAGCCATAACCGACTGTGTCCACGCGAGATACATTTTGACATCAGTGTGTGCATGTATTTGACTATTCAGGCGCAAGGAGATCTGATCGTGCGCGACAGACAGATTGAGAGAGAGAGAGAGAGAGAGAGAGAGAGAGAGAGAGATGGTGCACGCGAGAGAGCACTTCTGCTGAATAAAACAGGGTGTAGAATGAAGTTTTTAACACATTGGGGAAGCAACAACCATGTCTTAACATATACAAAACAGGAAATGACACGCATCACTTCAGTGGTCTGCTCTAATTGGCTGCCAGAGCATGGAGTTATTTCAGCTGAATTCCATGAAGGATGCAAACTGTATGCGTAAACACATTCTTCAAATAAACCTAATCTGTGTCAAGTTTAAAACAGCTATTAGCAATGCAAATCAACATTTGTTGTCTAGGCACATTATTTACTACCATCTGAAGCTCTTTAAACAAGCTGGAGCTGATGGGACTAATTGTTTTAAATTGCAGATGTTAGAGCTTTGATGACCAATTACTACTTTTGGTTTTGATGACCATAAGGAAAGAGTCGCAACATCAGCAATCATTTACTTCATAAATTTAGCTGATGAAAACTGACATTTATTGTTTCCAAGTAACCAAATTTGAGTCGAGAAACAGCTGACTACTTCAAGCATTCCTCCCGTGTGTGCTGAGTCTCAACTCTTTGTGTGGCTGTTTGATGAGTAACTGCTATATTAATAATAATTGCAATTCATACAAGAGCATTATTTAAAGGTGCCATCGAATGAAAAATTGAATTTATCTTGGCATAGTTAAATAACAAGAGTTCAGTACATGGAAATGACATACAGTGAGTCTCAAACACCATTGTTTCCTACTTCTTATATAAATCTCATTTGTTTAAAAGACCTCTGGAAAACAGGCGAATCTCAACATAACACCGACTGTTACGTAACAGTCGGGATCATTAATATGTACGCCCCCAATATTTGCATATGCCAGCCCATGTTAAAGCCTTTAGACAAGGGCAAAATGTCTAGATGTGCACAGCTGAATCATCAGACTAGGCAAGCAAGCAAGAACAATTGCGAAAAATGGCAGATGGAGCGAATAATAACTGACATGATCCATGATAACATGATATTTTTAGTGATATTTGTAAATTGTCTTTCTAAATGTTTCGTTAGCATGTTGCTAATGTACTGTTAAATGTGGTTAAAGTTACCATTGTTTATTACTGTATTCACGGAGACAAGAGAGCCGTCGCTATTTTCATTTTTAAACACTTGCAGTCTGTATAATTCATAAACACAACTTCATTCTTTATAAATCTCTCCAACAGTGTAGCATTAGCCCGTTAGCCACGGAGCACAGCCTTAAACTCATTCAGAATCAAATGCAAACATCCAAATAAATACTATACTCACAGGAATCGATGTATGCATGATGAACACTTTGTAAAGATCCATTTTGAGGGTTATATTAGCTGTGTGAACTTTGTGTTTGCTGTTTAAGGCAGTTGAGAGCTCGCGGGGGCGGGGGAGCAGGAGATTTAAAGGGGCCGCACGCTTAATCGGTGCATATGTAATAATGGCTCAAAATAGGCAGTTAAAAAAATTTATTTAAAAAAATCTATGGGGTATTTTGAGCTGAAACTTCACAGACACGTTCAGGGGACACCTTAGACTTATATTACATCTTTTGAAAAGGAGTTCTAGGGCACCTTTAACATTTAAAGTAATTGTCGCTAAGACAAGATTTCAAAATCTATGTAGCATGATTTTCCCTAAACCAGTCAAGCATAAGCTGATTTCAATGGTCAACTCAATCGTTCAAAAGTTCAGACTTCATGGATATGTATTTATATCTATCAGGATGTGCTACCAAGGGATAGGCATTTTGTAGGTAGTGCAGTCTTTAGAACTGAGTGAAATTTGTGCTTAACTGGTATAATAACATCACATTTTACATTATTATAGTTAATTACTATGTTATAACTATCACTAAGTGTATCTACTAGCAGCTTAGGAAAAAAGAAAAAAAAAAGCAATTCATATTTTTTGTAATTCTGTTTAGTGACGCTAGTGGTACAAATAAAATTGAACTTCAGGTTTAAACCAAGACCAAATTCATCCACTGAGTAGTAAAAATGCATGTAATAATGCATGAATGAAAAAATGAATGATTTGATCAAATGAGTCAAATCAAATTTGTACTCAGAGGTATGCTCAGCAGTCTTGGTCTAAAGTTCAGGAGGTTTAAGAGGTTGTGTTTTTAATCATTTCCCTCCCTATAGCTCCGAGTTTCTGCCTAAGCACAAAACTCCCACCTGCCTGCTCTTTGTCTCACACCAATCTATTTCTGCTCAATCCAGACGGCTTGTCCATTCTGAAGAGGACTCAGAGGAGAAAGCTGGAACACAGTTATACTGCTGCAACAGCACTCTCTGGAACAAACCCCAAATCAAATCAAGAGTTCTGTAAAAGCATATCTCAACTGAAAAAAAAAAAAACTACAACTCAACTAAAACTCAACTCATAAATAACCTCTACTCGACAATCAACTCAGAAACTCAATATTAGGTACAACACAATTTCAAGCACTCACATACAATCAACCTTATAAACAATCAAATACATAAAAATCTCTTAAAAACACATCAGGTTATGCATTGCTACATGGTTATGCATTTTATTATGGTTTTTACTGGCTAAGTTTAATAGCGTGGAACTCATTTCTGGCCTCTAGCAGCAGTCAAAGCACCGAGCCCTCAGATAACAGCCGATGGGCAGCACGGACAGCAGCTGTGTATGAGCAGATGAGTTATATCACTGCTTTCACTCAGAGAGTTTGACTCAAAGCTGCCGCCGGCATGAGGAAGAGGTTGTTTTAAAAACAGCAAGAGAATGGACATGACCTCAATATTATTTTAGCAATGAACACATGGAAGTGTAGCAGTCAATTGTTTACTGTTGACAGTGTTCACAGATTTATGTCCAGTGAAATATCGCAAAATATCAACTGACATGCCAGAATTGCACGGCTAATTGATGTCAATGGAGAAAAAGGTTTTTTGGCAGCAGAATGGTGTAATTATGTGATCTACCAGCAATGGCCAAACCCTGACCTCTTGGAATCAAAATATATGCATATAAAAAAGTAGATAACTGGCAGTTGAAAGACAACAGATAACCATGATTGGAAAAAACATGCATGTGGCATCATTTTTACATTGCTTTTTGCACGTTTCGTGACACTTTCAAAGTGAAATGTTCAGTATGTGAACATTTCACTTTGAAAGTGTCATCTGACTTTATGATACTTTATCTGAAACAGATAAATGAGAATCTGGCAACATTTTGTTACATTGGTTGTTGTATGTATCATGACAGTTGGGAAATGAAATGTCCGGTGTGTGGCACTAAAAGGTTAATTCTTTATCATATTTGAAAACAACGTACCACCTACACTCAATCCAACCCAAACCTAAAGAATAGTGTTACCAGAACCAAACGTGTGATAAAAAAATTATTTGCTGGAGCAACCATGGCATTTTAATTTGTGTCTACAAGTCTTTTATCGTGACTCATGTCTAACAGAACTCATTCCCGAGTGCTTTGCATCACAAGTGCAGTGCTGTATCAGGGAAGCTACAGAGCAAGTTTACATTCATGTCAGAAAAGACATACATATGGAGCTGGTTCACTCTAAAAAAAAGTGCTATGTAGCACTAAAAGTGGTTCTTGGCTCGTAATCATAGGGGAACCACTTTTGGTGCTATGTAGCACCGTATCTTTAAAGGTGCTCTACAGCACCTTTGTCAAATTGGTGCTATGTAGAACCCATAAGAGGTGCCATATCGCATTTTATTTCTTCAAAAAAATGGTGCTAAACAGCACCAACAGTGGTTCTTTGGCTCGTAAAGAACCTTTAAAGGGGCTTAAAGGATTAGTTCACTTTCTAGTTAAAGTTTCCTGATAATTTACTCACCCCCATGTCATCCAAGATGTTCATGTCTTTCTTTCTTTAGTCGAAAAGAAATTAAGGTTTTTGATGAAAACATTCCAGGATTTTTCTCCATATAGTGGACTTCAATGGAGCCCAAACAGTTGAAGGTCAAAATTACAGTTTACGGCGATCCCAGGTGAGAAATAAGGGTCTTATCTAGAGAAACCATTGCTCATTTTCTAAATTTGTTTTAACCATAAATGCTCAACTTGAACTAGCTCTCTTCTTCTCCTTCTCTATTTGAATTCCAGCAGTGTAGACACTGCTAAGTGTATTACTGCCCTCCACAGGTCAAACTTTGAACTAAATTGTCATATACAATATTCTAGTGCAAGTATATAACAATTAGTTCAAACTTTGACCAGTGGAGGGCAGTAATACACTTAGCAGGGTCTACACTGCTGAAATTCAAATAGAGAAGAGGAAGAAGAGAGCTAGTTCAAGATGAGCATATATTGTAAAACTTAGATTATTTATTTATTTATTTTTAAGAAAATGAGCAATGGTTTCTCTAGATAATACCCTTATTCCTCCTCTGGGATTGAATGCTTTGAAGCTGTAATTTTGACCTTCAACTGTTTGGGCTCCAATGAATTCCACTATATGGAGAAAAATCCTGGAATGTTTTCATCAAAAACCTTAATTTCTTTTAGACTGAAGAAAGAAAGACATGAACATCTTGGATGACATGTGGGTGAGTAAATTATCAGGAAATTTTAATTTGAAAGTGAACTAATCCTTTAACAGGTTCTTTGTATGTCAGTGGTGCTATATAGCACCTTAACCAGTCCAAAGAACCACTGAAGAACCGCTGAAGAACCATACAGGGGCTTAACAGGTTCTATATACAGTAGCGGTGCTATATAGCACCTCAGTCATCCCAAGGAACCGCTTTAGAAGAACTGCTGAAGAACCACCGAAGCACCAGAATTTGGTGCTACACAGCACTTAAAGTGGTTCCCCTATGACAGGGGTAGGCAAGGTCGGCCCTAGAGAGCCGCTGTCCTGCTGAGTTTATCTCCAACCTTAATCAAACACCCCTGAACAAGCTAATCAAGCTCTTCAGGATTACTAAGGCTATAGGCCGCTGAAGGTTTTTTTTCAGGGTTGGAGCTAAACTCTGCAGGACAGCGGCTCTCTAAGACCGAACTTGCCTACCCCTGCCCTATGATTATGAGCCAAAGAACCACTTTTAGTATATAGCACCATTTATTTTTTTAAGAGTGATAAGGCTTTAACCTTGTTTACCTTATTTACTTTTTACTTAGGCTTTAACCTTATTTACTTTTGTAACCACAATTTGTTTGAAAAGGAATAAAAGTTGTGGGCATTTTACTACCTCTAATGTTGTATGTTTTGGAATTTTGCAGGAATGTAGGTAGAGGCACATTTTTCCAGTGTGCCTGTATGTTGGATATAACCAGTACAAAGATAAGCTCTCTCCAACAGGGATAAGCTGCATTTAGATGGAGCTTTCTTTTTTTAAGTGGGAGAGAGAAAGATAATGAGAAAAAAAATTCTCTGTGCTGTTGTAGCTGGGTGGTTTGTCCTTCACACATGGAACAGACAGGGTAGAAGGTCATCATATACACTCAAGTGATGTTGTTTCAGGTGATATGTGAGTGTGAAGGTCAGTGAATAGAGTCTGGTCAAGATGCAGCTGCTATTTTCTTTTCTCTTGTCAGTTATAAGTGAAAAATGTTTCCTCTTTATGTCCTTATACATTGATAAATGCACCTTTAGATGGTTGCAGAAGCTAAGGATTTGTTTGCACCTGATATTGAGATGCGTTTTCGACGATTCAGTCACAAGTTGACAACACTAAATACAGGTGTAAACGGGCTTTAAAATGTTTTGAGCTTGTCCACTTTCTACTACTTCCAGAGGTAGTCATAAACACATTCGGCCGGATGGCTTTCGTACATAGACGCTGATGTGGTCGAATATGTTTGAACAGCCACAAAAGACAACCTACTCTCTACCAACTGACTTAAAGGGTTAGTTCACCCAAAAATGAAAATTATGTTTATTGGTGCATTACCGCCCCCTTCTGCTCCGGACAGTGACACTGATGATGTGTTATCTGGTGGGCCAGAGCTTCGTTTACAGTCTGAGGGAGATGCACGCTGTATTCAAGCTATTCTACATTGTTTGTATTTTGGTATTGCTATATTTTTAAAAATGGTGCGTAGGTGTGCATGTCGCGGATGTCCTAATCACATCACTGTCCGGAGCAGAAGGGGGCGGTAATGCACCAATAAGCTGGATGCCAACCGCCATAAAACAGGAAAGAAGAAGAAGAAGCAGCGTCACTGTGGAATGGAAGCAGATATACAACAGAATATCTGTTGAAGACAATGCTGAATAAAGTCGTAGTTTTTGTTATTTTTGGACCAAAATGTATTTTAGATGCTTCAAAAACTTCTAACTAACCCACTGATGTCACATGGACTACTTTGATGATGTTTTTATTACCTTTCTGGACATGGACAGTACATACATTTTCAATGGAGGGACAGAAAGCTCTCGAACGAAATCTAAAATATCTTAAACTGTGTTCTGAAGATGAACGGAGGTCTTATGGGTTTGGAACGACATGAGGGTAAGTCATTAATGACATAATTTACACTTTTGGGTGAACTAACCCTTTAATGTGTAAACATTATGGGAAGCGCACTACCCAGATGGGATTTAAACTGTCGGCTGAAGACCCAAGTTTGGTTTAAGACGAAAAACACACCAAGCACAATATTCCCACTATTCATGATTTCTAACACACATTCACTGGTCTTGCGGCTGTCAGAGCAGAAACGAAAGCTGCTGCTCTCTCTATGTTTTTGCGTCGTCTTAGTGCACATTCAAATGTAAATTGTGTGAGCTCATTTTGTCCATTAGATCAAAAGATCTAAAAAAAAAACACATACATTTACCCAACCATAGACCCTCTCCTTGAAGAAATCAGGACAGAAATGGTTGAAAGTGGACAAAAGAGATGGATTAAAACACCATGTGTAAACGAGTATGTCTCCCTCATCTACTTGTGATCTTAATACCAGGTGTAAACAGGGCATAAAAGTGCTTGATTATACAGAGAATGCTTGATATTTTCTAATTAAATGTAATGTTATGAATAAAGAATGTCACAATGTCAATCAATGAACAATAAACAATGTCAATCTACATCTAAATATATGAAATATAATAACATTAAAGGCATTCATTGATTATTGTATAATTAATAAAATATACACTACCATTAAAGTTTAGGGTTGTTTTTTTGTTAATATTTTTGAAAGAAATCTCTCGTGCTCACCAAAGCTGTATTTATTTGATCAAAAATACAGTTAAAAAAAGGAATGTAGTGACATATTCTTACAATTTCAAAGAACTGTTTTATATTTTATTATATTTTATAATGTAATTTATTCCTTCAGCAGCTATAACTTCCACTTGGTAACTGTTGCTAACAAGCTTCATAAAACATCTCAAGCTAGGTAATGATTTGGACATTTCCAAGAACGGCATAGTTTTCAGTAAAATAAAATGCACATAAAGTGGTATAAACCGAATGGATATTTTTCTTCTGAGAAATTAGATGAAAGTATACCTTACATTTAGTTTACTATAAATGCTCATCAGTACATTTGGCAGTACACTTTTACCATATTTCAAAGACAATAGAAGTACTTACATATAAATAAGTACTTAAAGGTGCCCTAGAATTAAAAATTGAATTTACCTTGGCATAGTTGAATAACAAGAGTTCAGTACATGGAAAAGACATACATTGAGTCTCAAACTCCATTGTTTCCTCCTTCTTATATAAATCTCATTTGTTTAAAAGACCTCCAAAGAACAGGCGAATCTCAACAAAACACCGACTGCAACATAACAGTCGGGGTGTACGCCCCCAACATTTGCATATGCCAGCCCATGTTCCCAACATTATGAAAGGCATTAGACAAGGGCAGCCAGTAACGTCTGGATCTGTGCACAGCTGAATCATCAGACTAGGTAAGCAAGCAAGAACAACAGCGAAAAATGGCAGATGGAGCAATAATAACTGACATGATCCATGATATTTTTAGTGATATTTGTAAATTGTCTTTCTAAATGTTTCGTTAGCATGTTGCTAATGTAGGCTACTGTTGGTTAAAGTTACCATCGTTTATTACGGTATTCACAGAGACAAGACTGTCGTTATTTTCATTTTTAAACACTTGCAGTCTGTATAATTCATAAACACAACTTCATTCTTTATAAATCTCTCTAACGGTGTGTAATGTTAGCTTTAGCCACGGAGTACTATCAAACTCGTTCAGAATCAAATATAAACACCCAAATAAATACTATACTCACATGACCAGAAGCATGCATGCAGCATACATGACGAACATCTTGTAAAGATCCATTTGAGGGTTATGTTAGCTGTGTGAACTGTATTATAGAGTCGCGAGCTTGAAGGGCAGGGAGCACGAGATTTAAAGGGCCAGCAGCCCCTGAATCGGTGCATAGTTAATGATGCCCCAAAATAGGCAGTTAAAAAAATTAATAAACAAAAATAATAATCTATGGGGTATTTTGAGCTGAAACTTCACAGACACATTCAGGGGACACCTTAGATTTATATTACATCTTGTAAAAAAACGTTCAATGGCACCTTTAAATGAAAAAAAGCACTCTTAATGTGTAAATTTTAAACTGCAACCAATGGCGCTTACCAGAGAGTAGCCAGTGAAGCAGTGATGTTTCTTACTTCTAACAAAAAACAGTCTCTGCTTCTAATAAACCAGACGACTACTAATGCTACTACTACTTCATTCAACATAGTGACAATGCAAGGTGCCTCTAAAAACACAAACGATTTAAAAGAAGAGCAACATAGTGACGAAACATGCTCTGTAGGGCAGTTTCCATTTAGGGCTACTGTAGAAACATGCCAGCACTTAATGGCGACTTAACATGTACAGTAAGGGGACCTGTGGTGTATGTAGATATAAATGGCTCATTCTAAGGTAATAAAAACATAATGGTTCATTACGTAAGGTCTTTATACACCACTGAAAACATTGTTATGTATATTATGTTGCATTTCTGTCAATAGATCCTCCCAAATTGTACACATTGCACCTTTACTTTAAACTAATTATGTTTAATATAAATTTAAACTATAATACATTTTCATTTAATTGTAAACCACATGTAATTAAGCATACAAAAACATTGTATTCACACTTAAATATATTATTTCCATAATAAGTACTATTTTTAAAAGTATGCTAAAAGTGTACTTTTTCACAAGGGAAACAGAGTTGTTAACTGAACAGAGAAAAACTTCAGTTCAGAACTGACAACTGATACATTAATGGTGCATCTTTTATTTTCTTTTTATTTTCTATTTTTTACGTTTTTTTTTTCTTCTTCATTTTGAAGTTTGACAGCTTCAGTCCTTATTCACTTTCATTATGGTAACAGTTCATCATGATATTCACTTTTTCTGTTCCACTGAAGAAACTCATCCACATTTGGGGAAACATAATTTTAATTTTTTAGTAAAATGTTTCTTTAATGCATCGATGTGTCCTTCAACTTGAGTAAACATTCTAGGAATTTATTAGCAGTACTCATTGTATATGAAAAGAAACTTCTGGATCAAAGCCATAAGGCTCTCTATGTACACAGACAATTATTTCAGCCAAAGAGGCATATCGCAATGAGAAAAGATCCATTAATTAATTGTTTCTGAGACACACACGCACTAGAGGCTGTTATGCAGGTCTTGTAAAAAATAAATAAATAAATAAATAATAATAAAAAAAAAAAAAAAATATATATATATATATATATATATATATATATATATATATATATATATATATATTATATAATATATTATTTATATATTAATAGTGTATATATATATATATATAGCATTCCAGGTTTTTCTTGTTTATTAATTAGGTCCTTGTGCATATGTATACCCTTATGTCAGGTACACACTGCATGATTTTAGCCCTGATATTCACTTGCCGGCATTTTTGTAGAAATCACAGACAAATGCCTTAAATCGGAGGCAAATACGTTCCCGTGAGTGACAGTCACGTAGTGTGTATTATCAAAGACGCTACCTAAGAGAATCGTAGATGAGTCGCCGAGAGGTATTCAGCATGCTAAATATGTAGACCTGTCTGCGACCCAGAGTCCTGCAGTGTGAAATATGCTTTGACTGGAAATTACATCAGCAATGACTTACAGCCAATGAGAGAGCAAGATACAGTGCAAAAGAAAGTTCAGGTGGAGGAGTCACAGACCTGCAACAAACAAACAAGGAGCCATTCTCTCCTTCATATTCTTCTTTTTTTCTTTTTTGCTCTAAATCAGCGCACAAACTTCTTCAAGCTTCTTGTAAGCTAGCATTTTAACAGAAGGAACCCCAATTTCATGTGTGATCTTACGTTATTTCCTTTATCACTTCTCGCGTGTGTTTGGTTGTAAGTTTGTAGACCAGACAGAGTTGTCTGCAATTCTTCCTATTGAAATGTTGTGTAATGTGTGACCCCGTGTCGCCGATCCCTCATGTAATGTGCACACAACAGCAGCTAAATGGTGTCCCAGACAAGTCGTGTAGTGTGAGAACAACAGCAATCCGACGACTTTGAAAATCGTGCAGTGTGTACCCGCCATGACTCACGATTTATCATTTGAGAACCACTATTTTATAAGATCCTTTCACTGATCTCTGAAATTAATGTAAATCTTGGAGTGGAACTCACATCCATCCTCTAAAGCCATTAAAAGCAAGGAATCCATCCAATAAGCCAATAGGCAGCATAGACAGCAGCTGTGTATGTGCAGATGTGGATTCACAGAGTTTGGCTTAAATCTGCCACTGGCACTAAGAGGCTTTTTTACAAAAACAGCAAGAGAATGGATAGGAACTCAGTATTATTTTAGCAATGAACACATGGACATAGCACTCTATTGTTGACCCTTGACAATGACAGCAGAATGACATCTAATTTATTCAGGATTAGTGTGCAAATACAAGCCAATAGTTACAGCATATGTTCTCTAAACAGATGTATTCCTTTTTTTCTGCTTGTGAGGTACATATGGAAGCTTGTTTCCCCCCCAATAAAAAAAAAAAAAGTAAAAAGTAACTTTTTATCTCACACGTCTGACTTTTTTTCAAGCAGCTATGAGTATATAGCTCACGATTCAAACATTACGAGTTAATATCTAACAAAAAAAGTCAGAATTGTGAGTTCTAAGTGCATACGTTACTTCCTGTATTTCCTTCACGTGTGTTTGGTTGTGAAACAGTTTGTAGATCGATTTGTAAGTTCTAAAATCAGAATAGTGAGAAATAAACTTGCAACTGCAAGAAAAAAAAGTCAGAATTTCAAGTTTATATCTCACAATTTTGACCTTTTTCTTAGAATTGTGAGATATAAACTTGGAGTTGTGAGGGGAAAAAGTCAGAATTATGAGATTAAAATGTGAGTTAAAAGGTCAGAATTGTGAGAAAAAAATCCCAATAACCTATATTTTTTTTATTCCACGTCAGAAACAAGCTTCCATAGGTATTTTTTTTACATGTTGTGTTATAATATTGTAACATTTGATTGCATATTGATATTACAATAGGCTTTTAGATAATATATTTTTTAGCATTTTTAGCTTGCATCCAGATGAAGGTCCAAGATGGTGAATCGCAGGTTAATTAGTTCCGCAAGTAATTATTTAATCATATTATTGCATGAACTATTCTTGTTACTGTTATTTATGTATGTTTTGTGCTTTTATATGGTGACAACTCTATAGTTATAGGCTAATTAGTAATGCTATGCTTAAAAAAATAATGACTGTCAAAAGTTTCCATAGATAATGACCCTCAATAGTTAAATCTCCATTTGAACAATTGTTTTTGTCTTGATTCACATTCCATGTTTGTGAAAGCATATCAATATTTAATTATTACAAAAGCAATTCTTTTAACTCACCATTGCCTTTTTCAAACTTCTGGAATAATAAAGAAGTGCAATCTTTTTGTCTCATGTCTTCGATTTGACTTCTTTTAATTGTGTTAAAATGTCAATTCACTCTTTATTGCTAAGAAAAATGCCTGCAATTAGACAAAAACAAATGTGAGAAGTCTAACATCTATCAATTTGAAGGTGGGAATGAAATGACACATTCTTTGTTTTGCAGCTAAAATATTCTTACCAGTGATGGACTGTTTTACATTTATGTCTTTAGTTTGTTCTTTGTGATTCAGCTCAGAAATGATGAGCAAATTAAGCCCTTTACACGATAAAAGCACCAAATGTGAACAATGTATGAATCAGATTTGGACTGTTATGACTGTTCATAATGGAGCTGTAGTCCAAACCCTGTGTGGTTCACCCTGTCTTGTTCTCAATTTTGAGGGGTGAGACTGCTTCATCTTTAAGATTACATGACATTTTGTGACATACTGCTGGACTTGCAATAGAATAAAACATGAAATGCTTATAAGTTTCCATTTCAAAGCACACAGCTTACCTTTTACTTTAGTTCAGTCCATTCCCTTAGGTACAACTGAATTTTCTTACTATTTTATGGACATTACATCAACTGCAACATGCAGTCCATTAACACCAAAATGTCTTTTTGAATCAATGCTTCTTTATGCTATGTCATAATATTAAACATTGGGTGAATATTCACTGAATAGTTGTGTCATTTTAGCATGTATTTCAGCACAAATCTAATCACCTGCATACCAGTTTAACCAGGTCATAAACTCCTCCTTATTGCAACTTTTTCACAAAGGCCCCATTTTGCCTTTCCACAATTATCATCACACTATCACTAGGGCTGCCCCCAAATAGTCGACTAACCATTAGTTGATGAAAAATTGTATTAGTCGCTTAATCGCAGGATAAAAAAATCCACAGGAATTGGCGAAGTCACTCAGTCTGTACATCGGGCAGGACATCCAAACATTCCCCTATCATTCATCGACCTCTAATATGGCTTATCGTCTGAAACTTTTAAGTAGTAGCAACTTTACATGGCCTCTCGTTTAAAATTAACCTAGAAAAATATGAGCTTATTCCATTGTTTTGTGCGGAGTGTGAAAGCCAAATAGTAGCGCGCTTACTGCATGACAGCTAACAGAGAGGCGCCGGTGCGATCACTTGCACTTAAAATACTTTGTAATTTTTGGTCATACAGATAAGAGTAATACACTTTTGAATCTGTGAAGAGCCTACTTTTATTTGTGTGCACTCACAATAACAACAAATCATTATGCTTTTGTAAAGTAATGAAAGCAAACAGGGTGCACGTTCTACCGTCTCTCTCTGTGAACTTGAGCGCACCAACAAAAACAACCAAAACTCCATGTAAACTTGCCTCACAGACATGAAAACAATATCTATAGAAAGTGAAATGTCCATGTCAATTAAAAGGGAAAACAGATATTCTCAAGGTTATGTAATCTGTATGAAACGTGAATATAGGCACGTCCAATACTGCGGAGATGATGAGTCAGGATCATCAACTTCATCACTGCAGCCGAAAATACAGAAAACACCAGTTTATCAATTAATTATTAAAATGTTAAAGCAATCTCTTTGCTGGATTTCCCTGACGCATTCATAATCGTTACTTCTGCCGAGTCACTGTTGCAAGCGTGCGCTTGAACGCTGATTAGCCTGTTTAGGCATTAAAGGCTCCTTTTTATGATTTATATGGTTTATTAATAAACGTGCAATTAGTCGACTAGTCGCTTAAAATTAATGATGACTAGTTGACCAGAAAAATATTTAGTTGAGGGTATTCCTAATTATCACTAATTAATGTTTTCGGAATATTAGAGTTTATATTCATATTAAATGCAATTAGTTGAACGTGAGTGTTTTTAGACACAAAATGTTAAGTACACATTTAGGTGTCTTTTATTTCATATATTATCTGCAAGTAAAGTTTTTAAAACTACTATACTACTATACTATAAGATTTGAAGTTTTCTACAACTGCACATTTAACTTCTTTTTCAAAAGGGATCACTTGTGAAAAACACAATAACTGACACAACACAAATACTTTGGCCACTTTCCAAGACAAGGACACTGGACAGCAATAGGCTGGCAATTTTAATTTTGTTAGGAATGCTTGATTGTGGAGATTTGCAAACCAGTTTATCTGTCAAACCCTGACAAATACGCCGCACAGCTCGGTCTGACAGCACTCACGGTGCCATTACTGAAACAATGCCTTGGATCTGTGCTTTAGAAACCTAAAAAGCTCTCTGAAAGGTATGAGTAATTACTAAAGAATAGCCGGCCATGACAGCCTGTCACTCAGGCTCCACACACATTAGCAAACAGCAATTAGCTTAATCACCATTGACAAAAGTGGCATTAAATATATACTAAACAGACAAAAGAAGCTTACAGAGGCGTTTTCATTATCAATACTTGTCCACAAGGCATAAAAGAAGGGCAGGATATCTTGAAAATGACTACAAAGAATGTCTGCTAACAACACTTCCAAACTAAGGAAAAGAAAATCAGTTGATGCAAATCAAGCAGTTTGAAATATCTCTCTGGGAAATCGCTAGAAAGAACTCTTCTGACTATAAGGCCGTGTGTCCACCAAAGCGTTTTTAGCAACCTGGTCTCATGGAAAGACGTACTTGTGGGAACATTTTTGCAAGTCGCAAAATATGTACCAATATATATCACTTCAGTTTCCAACAGAAATGAACACTAGAGGCAGTAAAACAGCAAGTACTTTATATCGTTTTCATACACAGCTATGATTACAGGGTCAGATTATGGATTAATAAAGCACAAATATAGCACAATATTATGTTATGATCTCAAAACGCTTTTACCAAAGTGCATGATTTGTAAACAAATACATTTTGGACTTTGCATCACTTAACCAGCTCCATATGTTTCGCTTTTCTGACATAACAAGTTTGCCTGGTAGCTCAGCTGATACGGAATTGCACTTAGAATGCAGAAGTCTTGGGTACGAATCCCGTGAATGATGAGTCATGGAGTCAAAGAGCTCAAAGATAAGAAATCAAAAACAAGCTAAAATGGCATGATTATGAATGCTTTTATGTCACATTTGCTTTTGTTAACACTGTCGGGTAGGTTTAGGTGTAGTGTTCGTGATACGTTACTTTTAAATGTAATGGAGCATTAGCACCACTCACCGAACATTTCAAATCAGAACTACGGTGATACGTATAAAACCAACATAATAAAAACGTATCATATTCACGTTCATCTGTTTCAGAAAAAAAAAAAAAAAAACTAAACACGCTTTTAGCGTCACTCAATGGACATTTCACATTGAAACTGTCTCGAAACGTACATGGCGCTACGTATTTTCGTTTTGCAAAAAATGTTCCCACAGGTACGTTTTTTCTAATGAGACTGGGCTGGTTTTTAGTCAGCTCAAACCACCAGTGCTCTTCTGAAAATGCCTTGCTGCAGGTGCTTGAGAGCTTCAGGCGGCGCAGCATTTAATTTTTTTTCATTTGAGATGCTACTTGTTTTTTTTTGTTTTTTTTTTGTTGATGTGCTATTTATGAAATATCCGCAGAAGTTATTACTAGTATCTAATTTCCCAGATAGTAAAGTATTCGCTCTGGCTCTTGTTTTAAATTATTTTGTTCTGCTTGTTGTCATCTGTTGCCACTGCACAAGCAGAATGTGGTAATTGTCGCTGTGGTAATTGTCCTGCCTCCACTGGTATTGGATGGCTGGGTAAAAATAAAAAAGTGACAGTGATGTGAACTGCATTTACCCAAAGTTCAACATTCTTCAACTCTCGGCAACTGGAAAAACAGACCTTGTCATGCTGCTGCTGCCATTTTAAAAAAACATTGAAAAAAACAAAACGCTCCCATTGAACAACTGGAAAAATATGCTAGCCTTGGGAAAAAAATGCTTTGGTGGACACACGGCCTAAGTATAAAGTCTTGTCCAGACAGAAAGAGGCCTTACTGGCCAACAGGTGAATTGACCCTTCACCGGGAGTTTGATTGACAAGCAATCTAACCAATCATAATGCTGAATCTGCCATTTTGTCCGACAAAGCAGTCAGGAGTTAGAAGATTAACCTCGGTGGACTTGAATGAAAAATGGTGTGTACTGACGTCTTTCTGCTTTTGAAACAACATTCCTCTTCATGTTTATTTGATGTTATAAATTAACTAGTATGAAGAGATGATCGGTTCACGAGCCACTTAAGCTGAGGCGCTACAGCAATCATGACACATTAAAGAGCCACAAAATGTTTTTTAATTGTTCGAATTTCTTAAAAAATTTGACAATTTGAAAGCTGGGACTTTGTTTGAAGTACACATGAAATCAAAATTGACCTTATTTATTTTGTTAGCTCAAATTGCTGGTTTTGTGGTGAACAATTCATCCGTGCAAGTCAATCCACACAAAAAAATAGTTTGGCTTCGTAATATTTAATCAAAATCTGAAAATGCCCCAAAAATGTCAATTCCCCTCTGCAACGGTGCCCCTTCTCTGATGACATCAGTTTGACGGCTTGGGTTGAAATCGCTTAAACCACTCCCCTCCAACCATTAGCTCTATGAGTGAGAGATAGAGAGGAGGAGCGCTAAAATAAAACTCTGCCCTCTAGTCATATTCCATTTCACTTGGAAATACGTCACAACACTGGAGAAAAGTCGTTTGCAACCTCCGGTTCAAGCGGACTTTAATATCATAAGTAACCTGCTCTGTCTTGTCTGTCGACGTGTTGTCAGTGTCCTCTTTGTTCCACAATGTATTTTTCACTCTGTGTGGCGTGACAGCGCCATGGCTTGTCGGACAAGGCAACAGTAACTAAGGGGGGCGGGTCTTTGCGAAGAGTCAATTGACCCACCTCACTTTCTTTTACTTTATGTGACGTTTAGTGGTGGCAATAGGTTTTGACCCTCAGAAACCTTAAAATATCATGACTATGTAATCTCACTTCATATTACCAGTTGTTAAAACATTTATTTATTTATTTATTTACATTGAGTATTATCCTTCACTCAGTGGGGGACCAGACTACAGGGCAGCAGTCATTTCTCATTCGAACAGTCTTTGTTCCATCTAAAAATTACAGGGCACACCGACAACAGAATATCATCTGTAAATGACAATGATGCACATTTCCAACCAAATTAAATCACCAATACAGACTGTAAATCTATACATTTACTGACAAACCATTTTTCATTGTGGCAATGAATGTTCATCCATAGATCGTCCACGGGAGTTATTTAATTGCTTTGTACGAAAAAAAAAAAAAAAAAATGTAGGCCAGGGACTTGGTTTTATGCATCGGTTGGGAGATATAATAACAATAGGACTGTCACTACAAATGATGTGTCTGAGGTATTTCCCTGGCCCACATAATGTTCTGTCAACAGCAGGAGGACAACTCTTCACCTGAGTACACTAATACTTTAATATGTTTACCGATAGCCCGCATACAAAGAGCTTGCAAAATAACACATGACAACATTCCTTTTTATCTACATCATAATCACTTTTGTTATAAATACTACCATAAAATCATTAATCACACACCAGCACAATCAAATCTCACTCCACTATCCAATAAACAGCATCTCTGCACTGTTCACCCATAATATGATCAAATTTAGCCCCGTCAATATCAAATCTCTGCACCACTGACCCACAAATATGATCCAATATAACCTCATCAATATCAAATCTCGGCACCATTTTATCATCCAATATCATAAATCTAACATAATCAAAATCGACCCTCTATGCACACCAGAGGTTGAGTCCACGCTCTGTAAATCAACAAGGATTGGACACATGCTGTTAAATCAGTGCAGTAGTCGTTCGCTGTCTGCGGCTTTCACTTCAAACGTAGTATCAGTCACATTAGAAAGCTCACACAGAGTGGCTGTTCCCCTTTCAAGCCCATCACAGACAGCGCAGCGCTGTGACTAAATGATTAAGGCGTGGAATCAAAGTGCATTTTCTCTCGCCTACCCAATCACATGCTAATTACATAATGAAACAGTTTTCCAGCATGACGATCGGGAGCGTGTTTGAGCTTGAAGGACAGGGCACACCGACAACAGAATATCATCTGTAAATGGCAATGATGCACATTTCTAAATGCTAGAATGTGATGTTTTTCTCTACAAATTTAAAGGGTCATCAATTACTCACCCTCATGCTGTTCCACACCAGTAAGACCTTTTTTTTTCACATTTCAAACAAAATATATTTTTAATGAAACCTGAGAGATTTCTGTCCTTCCATTGAAAGTCTATTCCAACAAAACTTTGATGCTTGAAAAAAAATTGGTCAAATAATCCATATGAATTGAGTGATTTAATCCAAGTCTTCTGAAGAGACACAATTTCAGATTTCATTTAGGCTTTTATTCACATATTCACATCGATCAAAGCACACACATAGAGCACATCAAATATGGTAAATGGAAGCTCAGCCATACTTGATGAGTGAGAACAAACATCATTGCAGAAGCTTAAACTTGCTTGCTTTAAAGAAGAAAACTCACTGCTTCTCGCACAGCAAGCACATTTGTGCTTCATTAAAAATATATATTTATTTGTGTTTCGAAGAAGAATTAAAGTCTTATGAGTTTCGAATGTCATGAGCAGGGGGCACAAGGGGTGTGCATGCATGGTAAAAATAAACGATGTGCACCAGAAAACATGGAGGGAAGTACCAACATTTCTGGGGACCGGCTCACAGGGACACGCTTACTTACTGGAGTAGGATTTTTCTCCATCTCTGGTAAGATAGCAATCATGATGATAAGTGTGTTCTTTAATTATTAGGGGTGCAACGGATCACAGTTAATCCGTGATCCGTACGAATAAGGTCCAATGGTTTGGCACGCATGTGATTCGCGGATTAATCAAGTTTAACCATCATAGAGTGATATTTTATCATTTAGACATGTTTTGTCTCGCCAATTAAAGCAGAAGTCAGTAAGATTAGCGAAGCTCCCCCTACAGTTTCCTTCAGTGAATCACACTGTCGTAAATACTCCAAGCGCAGCTCTGGACTACAATGACTACAACGCTCACCAGCACAGTAGTTTTGCAAATACAGTACAAGAAAGAAGAGGTGGGTAATGTGCAAATACAGTACACTCGATGGATGTGGGTCATTTTCGAAATTGTCTTATAAAGTCATAATATATACATTGTTTTTGAATTACCGTAAAGCATTTTGTCACTCTCGCGTGAACGTGAACATGAGGCGAGATTGTTTCGGGTCGGTGCAGCTCAACTTGCAAGTGCTGTTTTCTGGCGTAGACGTGCCAGAGGGGGTTAGTGCTCGCCTCAAATACACCACTACAAGTTAATTAACCATCGTAAGGACTTAGAAAACTATTTATGAAGGTAAAAAAAGGTACTTAGTTCTGCTTTAACACATTCAAATGATTTTAAAAGCAAAAGAAGAGGTGAAAATTGGGACTCACAAACTATTATCTGTGCCACACCCGAAGCGCGCACTCGAGACAGGCGCGTTTCAGAGAGCGTTTGAATTGGTTCCTCTTTCGCGTTTACTTTGACTTGAACGGACACATACACACAAAATTATGTCATAATACCTGTCTCAGCAGGTATTTTCTTGGTTATGTCATTAGTGAACAGTTAAGAGAGAAACCGGATGTGTGTCAGTATATTCAGTCCATGCATTCATTCCGTCTTAAAGTGACAGCAGCCTAATATTCTTCTTGTTGTCTGTGTCATTAATGTTAATAAAAAAAAAAAAAAAATAAAAAAAACATCATTATCATCATCTACCATGTTTGAGAGAAAAGAAGATAGTGAGGAGAGCAAAGTGTGAGTACCAAGCAACATCTCCAGGTGGTCCCTTGAGAACCAGACCAAGAAAGTTATGTGCGCCCCAGGACATGAGTAAATGATGAAACTGTTCAAATTTTAAATTTCTGTCAAGCTCAAACATTCAACCCTGTTACTAAAGTTTTTGCAGGATATATATATTTTTGTCATGCTATTGGTCACCCTTTACGCCTGTATGTGGGTTTTTACAAATATTTAATGAATGAAAAGGATTTTAAAGAGCTTGTGACAAAACCTCGTAACTCCACTGGATCCTCAAACTCAAATTCAGTCAAAACTCATAAATCCGCCCCACCTCTATCTTGAATGAAGTGGCGCACACAGTTTCAAGATATCTGCTTCTTTGCAATGCAAAGGTAAATAAAGATCTGGGGCCCTATAATACACCTGGCGCAATGCGACGCAAGGCGCAGCGCAAGTGTGTTTGCTAGTTTGCGTCCGGCGCCGTTCGCGTTTTCCCGTTCAGCGCCACGTCCTTAAATTAGTAAATGCATTTGCGCCAGTTAGTGCGCCCATGGGCGTGCTGGTCTAAAAAAGAGGTGTGTTCAGGCGCATTGCTATTTTAAGGAGCTGAAAATAGACTGCGCCATAGACCAACTCAAACCTGGTCTAGTCTAAAGTCAATGGCGCAATATTTTTTTGTTAGAGCGCGTTGGTAGAAACTGCGCTTCTGGGCGCGTCCACAGTGCGCGTTGACTTTGTTTATTACACACAGGGATGCGCATCACACAAACATGCCAAATATTAAAAACAAAAGGATTACAGTGTAAAAGAATATTATTGTGTAGGCTACATAAATATAAAAATGTAATGATGAATAGTCATTGCGTGTATTAGAATTAGGCTACCTATTTTCATTTCAGCCTATTACTACTTATAATGATGAACAAAATTGGCTAATTAATTGAACAATCGTGCCAATACACACACATATATATTAACTGACTCATTGCGTGTACGCCATGTAAATAGCAATCCGCCATGGCGCGAGCGCATCTTGCTCTTAAAGGGAATGGGAGATGACACTCTAATTGGTTTATTGAATGTTACGCCCATTACTCATTAAGAGAATAGGGACAACCCATTTTAAAAATGCGCCCCCGCGCACGGACCGTTTTTCCGTCGTTAAAATAGCAAAAGTGGATTTGGACACGCCCTGAGTGCACCTGCGCCGTGCGCTTTACACTTTGCGTTTAGATCGTTAAAATAGGGCCCCTGATGTTTAAAAAAAGCACTGGCCTAGATGAAGCTGTTCTCGGCGGGTACACGACCCCTGAACGGCCACTGACAGACTGAAGCTCGCATCTCCGAAAACGTCTAAACAAATTGTTAATAGGCGCTATGATTAAATATATAAGTCACATATTTCAGGTCTAAACAACTGCATTCTCGCCTAAAAACTCTTAAAACTACAGTTTGTGGTACAACAAGTGTAGTATTTGCAAAAATGACGGTGGATTTCCTCGGCCACCATGACAGTCACTTCAAGCGGAGTGATACAAAATGGTGAAAAGATAAGAGTCCTTTTTTCACTAGAATATCGCATGGCTATCAGCCAGTCAGATTCGAGAACCAGACAGAACTGTTGTTGTTATATATACTTTCAAAGTTGTTACCGATTCTGTCATATACATACAAAATAAGTCTGCTCATATCATACTTGGTTTGATTCTTTGTTTTTAACATTAACTAAAACTCATTTTAATGATTTTAATTGATATACAGCTGAAATAAAATAAAATAACTTAAAAAAATTAAACAAAAGTTAGAAATGTTGAACACCAACTTGGGTTCTTTGGACACATCATTAGTGATGAACCGGAGGTGTATCGGGTCTTAGATCATCAGACACCCTCAAGCGGGCGACCCAGCTGGGGATGATCAGTCCCTGGCTTGTGTCCAAATGGTGTGCTACACCATGGTTCACCCTTCTTAATCCACAGCCACCTCAATGCATTTTCTGCAGCTTCAGTTTTGTTATTGGTGGCTCTCCTTTCCTGCAACCCTCTGATGCCATGGAGATTGAATGCCCGAAGTAATGACAAAGCCCTGCAGCCAACCTCAATGGGCTTACAATGGGCCTTCCAACCATATCTCCTACATTCCTCTACCATTCCTCTATACTAAATAAAATATGTTTAACTTGAAGTATACTAAAATAATTGTTCAAATGTTGTACAAATATTGTGTGTCTTTCTGGAAAGTGCCAGAAAGCTTAGGGCAGGACTTCAGTTCACTGCATTTTAATAGACCACACCCGAACATAATATACTGTACAGGCGCACAGTGATTCACACAGTTTTAAGATTGCATGAAATGAACAACATCTGGTGCTCCTCTCTTTATTTTTTCTCCTGCTTGTCCTTTAGTCATATAGACAATGAACTGAAGTGAATAGAGAGAGTGATGACACCAGATGCGTAAGGGTCCAGATGGGACGATTGTCTTGGCTTTATTCCAATGTGACAGTCAAATCTTCAGAAGACGAGTGATAAAGTCCTCCCGGCGTGCTGCACACACTCAGGCCAGCCCTCATTAGAGTCGAGTAATAGCGCTCACACACGCTCTTCAAGGATTAGAAAACTGTTTAACATACTGATAAATGCTTGAGTGTTAATTTAATTTCTCTTTTGCTTGTCGTTGGTGTACTCCAGTATAATTAGTTTGGAAGTACATAAATGCCATTAGATGCCTCTTGTGACGGTTGTAGATAAGCCTTGTTCTCAAGATAAGCCCCCTTTGCCAAATATATGACTAAATGATCTGGTGTTATACAGCTAGTAATCAATTTTTATCATACACTTAAGACATCCTGTAGCTTTAAAAGGGTAATAACTTTTTAAGCCAATCACCTGAACTGCCATGTGACTGATCACTCCTGAACTGCAGGAAAATGACTTCATACAGTGCTGATAGTGATGCCATAATCATTCATTATATATATATATATATATAAAACAGTAACCCTGTTGTAAATTACTGTCTTTCTACTACAAAATATTTAACATTAATTTAAATGTCACCAAAGTATTATTTCATTTGGGCACTTTATACACTGTTGGAAGATAAGTAAATAACATGCAACATTTTCTTATTTTTTCTCATTTACACATATTGCAGCATTGATTGCATCTGCTCAACCATTCACAGCCCAAAAGTTACCAAAGTTGTTGCATGAATTTGCCATACAATTATGGTAGATTCATGCTATTTACTGCAAACCAACATGTGGTCCCAAACCCTCACTGAACCTGTGAAGAGCACAAGTGGCTCATATTTACCCTAAAATCACAAAACTGAAATAAGACAATATGTTTCTAGAAAAGCTCTGCAGTAAAGTGGCCCTCTAAGGGCCAGAGATGAGAACCCCTGTTCCAGAACCTATAGAATAAACTTAATTTAAGCTAAATTTGAAACCCTGTTACCAAAGTGCTGATAGTGAAGAAAGCACTCAGCCCCAAGCCCTTCACTATCTTAGTAGTGTTAATCTTACAAAGATTTTTCAGGGATGCTTGATGAAACTATCTTTTAAATTTAGCAGTCTTGTTCAGTATTCATTAATTAATTTCATTATATGTATATATAATGGTGTTTTTAATGTGCTTTATGACAAAATTCACAAGTCAACACCATTGCTGAGTATTTTCTTCTTAAAACTGCAGTGAACCAAAGACAATCTCAAAAATGCGGTTTGAAATCGCCCTTGTTCTCTACATTACAAATATGTTGTAACCAATCCGGTCAACGTACGGGGCGGAGCTTTAGCATATCATTAACTATGCTGCGAAACAGGGGGGTCTCAAGCGAAACCAGGTTATCCTGCTATATTTTCCTGTTGATATGAAAAATCGGGTACATTTAGCAGTATAGCAGGTGAATTGTGTATATGATGTATATTATGATGTTATGATGAACTATTTGCCTTTCTCCAATGACGTTCTAAGTTGTCTAAGGATACTGATTTTTAGAAGGCAGATTGAGGTGGCGAACGAGGTGGTTTGTGTAATACATTATTTAACTGTTTGATAACATAGTCAACCAAAAGGCTAATTATATTTATTACCGTTAGTGTCTGATGTTGTAGAGAGTGATACATAAAGCACATACCATTCTGATACATCAACTTGTAGATGACCCTGTATAATTCACTCTACCACTTCTTCTTTTTATATCATTTTCTGGTTCAAACATATATGACTGAATTAAACCAGTATTTCCACTTGCCATTGTGCAGCGTTTACTACAGTAAAGTTGATCAGGTATTCTGAGCTTGTGTGATTGAGTGGAGGCGGGGCTAATTTGTATATTCATGGTTTGTGTATACTAAATGAAGCAAGGGTGTAGTTACATTCAAGCTATTTTAAGGCATAAAGAGTTTTTTCTTCACAGGAAAATACATTTAAATGTCATTTCGGTGATCAAAAATGAGTTTTAAGGGATTAAATTATTGACTACAGGAGGACTTTAAGAAATAAGCTTTGCTACTGAATCACTACATTATATTACTCAACAAGGAGGTTGAAAAGTCGCTGTTTTTGAAGTAATTAAACTCACAGCTTCATTGCTAGTGGAGAGAGATGCTGCACTCTCTCTCTCTCTCTCTCTCTCTCTCTCTCTCGATAGACTAATTAATACATTTTATAAGTCAATCAGTGAAACCATAATGCATTAGGCCTACTTTATCTCTGTGTCTGATTTCAAGTGGGCAGTGTGGGTGCAGACAAAAATAACCGCCATTTTAACCCTTCCAGTCAAATTTAGCTCTGCAAACATGAACAAAATAACAGCTTTAACGAGTCAATACTGGCAAATGACCATGGTATAAATGGGATAATGCACGGCTAGCTGTGCATTAAATGATTTGAATGCACTGTGCAGGGGCAACTACACTCTGCTTTGCGTCGGGCAGTTCTTTGCCTCCATGTTACGCATTAAAATTGAGCTAGCTGTGGTATCCCTTACATAAACATTTTATATATTGATTTAAACATGCATCAACATGTTCTCCAACCAATACGCCCATATAGGTCGTTTGTCACTTCCCTGAAATACGACCCATAGGAGCGTTTACTAAAATTGCGCCCCTGTCGATAACAGGACACTTTCATTTTAATTAATGAAATACGACCCATAGGAGCGTTTAATAAAGTTGCGCCCCTATCGACAACAGGACATTTTCATTTGAATGCATTTTACCCTTTTATCTGCGTCATATTTCAGGTTTCTCGTAGCTCTATTGGTAGAGCATTGCAATATACAACAATATGCAATCATGTGATCATTCGATTGTTGGTTTGATCCCAGGGAACGCATGTGCCAGCTAGAGGGCACATGACGTTAAAACGTAAATATTGGTCGTAATAAGATGCTTGAAAAAAACCACCTATAGGGTCGTTTTTCGGAGGAGGACAGTCTCCAACATACAGATTTTTTTTGTTTTTGCTATTGTTGACAAAAACAAATACCTCTCATTAACATTTTCGTTAGTAATTCCATTGACAAGAACACTGCATCAAATGGGATCCTTTGGAAGGATGAAAGTGGGTAGACGTGTTATTCTACTAAAATCTATATGACCTCAACACTATAAACACAAAATAGTTTTAATTTCATGGGGTCATAAGCCATCAATTAAGTGATCTCCTTCACTACTTTCATATTTCATACTGTTTATTATTATTTTATTACTATTATTGAAAATTACACACTTAAAAAATAACATTAGAAAATCAATTTTAAAAAATCTATGCAATTTTTCCCTAGTTTACTTGTCGAATGCTGACTGGCTGCCGGTGTATTGCTGTACTGATGTGTGATTGGTTTGTTGATGACCTTGCAGAGAATCTAAGATAATAATAGTTTCATTTTATTACTGCTGCAATGAATCATATTCTATTCCCCTGCTGTCAGCGCAGAGAGTGATGCAAATCAAATCAAACACACATACACATTCACTCCCAATATCAAATTGAGCTCACTCTCTCCCACACACATACCAAGAACTCACTCAAAAAAAAAACAAACATAGCAGACAGACTCACCCATACATATATAAAACATGTTTAGCATTCATATCTAGCTCTTTTTCCGTGCTTCACTGATTTTATCATCCTACCGAATCCATAACAAACAACAACCAAAACAAGCCTTGCTGCTTGTCCCGATCTGATACTGACAGACCTTTAGAGCAGCTGATTCACTTTGACTCCACATTCCTGTCAGTCAGTCTTCTAATCTCCAGTATGAATTAAAGATGTCATGTAGTGCATGTCTGAGGCTAGCAGAGCAGAGACAGTATTTGAATCTTGAGTGCTCACGTGAACTTTATCTTTGAATTGCTGAGGGGAACATGCAATAGAGTTCTGACTCTGGCTCACTATCTTCACATAGAGACACTGGATCCACATTAATACTTTTATTCAACAAGGATGCATTAAGCTGATCAAAATAGACCGTAAAGTCATTTATAATGTTTAAAAAAAATCTCTTTCAAATAAAATGCTGATCTTTGAACTTTCTTTTCATCAAAGATTTCTGAAAAAAAAAAAATCATGGTTTCCACAAGAAAGGTTTTCAACATATAGTATATTAGAATGATTTGTAAAGGATCGTGTGAGACTGAAGACTGGAGTAATGATGCTGAAAATTCAGTTTTGCATCACAGGAATAAATTACATTTTAAAATATATTAAAATAGAAAGCCGTTATTTTAAATTGTAAAATTATGTCATAATATAACTGTTTTTACTGCCATTTTTACCAAATAAATGCAGCCTTGGAGAACATAAGAGACTATATATATATATATATATATATATATATATATATATATATATATATATATATATATATACTCATTAGGATATTAAGTACAGATAATGTTCGATGAAAATATTTTATAAATTTATAAATAATATAAAAAAAATGTATTTTTGTGAGTGGATATGCATTGCTAAGGACTTCATTTGGACAACTTTAAAGGCGATTTTCTCAATATTTAGAATTTTTTTTTTTTTTTTTTTTTTTTTTGCAGTCTCAGATTCCAGATTTTCAAATAGTTGTATCTCAGCCAAATACTGTCTTATCCTAACAAACCATACATCAGTGGAAAGCTTATTTATTTAGCTTTCATTTTGTATAAATCTCTATTTCAAAAAATTGACCCCTGTTACTGGTTTTGTGGTCCAGGGTCACATGTTGATATGCACCAACAACTAGTTTTAAATATTATCAGGAAAATTAAACTTGAACAGGCAAACAGCTAATTCTTTATAGGGCAGAAAGTGAACGGGTTTGTGTAAACTCATTCCAAGTGTTTACAGACCTCACATCACCTCCAAAGTTACAAGAAGCATTTCTTGGTCTATTGGAACCTTAAGAGATTGAACTGGTGGAATTGGAGGATTTCCTCAGGAGATTGTGGACATATTGAGGCCTTAGGACACAGGGAACACAGGTCAGAATTAAGATGGAGGTTCCATACAGGATGGTCTTGGGCTGTACTTTTTTCTCTTGGCTAAAATATCTTACAAAGACAACATTATACTACTTTAGTTCAGTGTTTCATACATAATGAACGAAAAATGACCTAAGGGCTGAAAAGTCCAAAAGGCTTCTTTAGATTTTGATCATTATCTGTGAATTGGTGCATTTGACTTGAAATTATGATTCATAATTTAAGGTTTGTACTGGCTCTCTGAGAAAGAATCTACAAATAAATTTAATGAAATACTGATAAAATTAATTAAAAGATCGATGACTATAATGATTTTAGTAATATTTAAAACAAACAAAAAAAAAAAAAACATTCTAATTATAAAAATAGCATAATCACAACTACAACAATAACGGCACAGAGAAACAAAAGGCTATCATTGGATTCAGGCCTTATTTACTTATTTTTTGAAGAAGAAGCAGGATGGATTGGCAATACTTGTGTGATGTCACGAACATTAATATGTACTATAGTAAATGGCTGTATTGCTGTATTCTGAGGAGCACCTTATGAGTGCTTGAGTGAGCATATAGATTTCGAAGAATTTGCCTGTGGCTTTGATAAAGGTCTGCTGGGAAGCCAGTCATTGAAAAGGCTGCTGAGAGAACTCTGGGTCACACTACAAACTATGGAGGGTGAAAAGGCACTGGGCATTATTAGCACCGTCCCGGCAGGGTTTCGAGGTCTGGTTTAAGGATGACACATACATGGTGTGTTCAGTGGTGGATTTATTGAAGATTTTATGCTTTTCAACAGGAGAGCACCATTACTCTTGTCCACAGTAAATTAAAAACCAGTGACCAGGATCACTTCTTTGATCAGTTCCTCCCTATAGGCTCTGGCAAGCGGATGTGGGCAATAAAATGATGAGGTGGGCATGTGTCAAATATCTGTCATTTTGAAATAATAATAATAATAACAACATAATAATAAAAACAAACAAATAAATTAAAATTGCAATATATTACACACACAAACACAGACAATGGGTTCCAGTTGAGCCAGAGGCCAGGATCCGAATGCAACATATATTTATTAAATAAAAATAGAGGTACAAAAATAAACTCAAACACCAGGGAACCAAGGCACACAAGAAATGTTTTGCTTGGGCTGCCAAAATGGCTTTTCTCTGCTGGTGTTAGTTGAAGGTGCACTAAGCTGAAACTGCTGAAAGTGGATCGGACCGAGCAGCAAAACACACTTGTAGCCAATCAGCAGACATTACAAAAGAGAAAAGCTCAGAGGAATATCAGAGGCAAGAGCTTTAGGACCTGCGTTAGAAAAGCTTTAAGACCAGTAAGGCCTGAAAACGGATGCAGAGGTTATGTTGTTTCTGCTCCATACATGAGTAATGTTTCACAGAACCAAGATATGCTGTTTGTAACACAGTTCGTAAATATGGGAAGAAGGAGGCGGGAACCGGCGAACATTCAACAAAACTTTGATTCAAAATAAATAAATACAAAACGAAAGTAATGCTGGCAGACCCTCGCGGACGTCTGCCGGCTACACAAACATAATAAAACATAAAATAAAGTCCAGGCCTGGTCCTCTTTCGTCCTTCACTGTCGTCGCTCCTCCTTTTATGCCTCCGGAGCTCCTCCGTGAGAGACTCGGTCACTTGCGTCACCGGCCTCGCGCCGTTCCCACACGGCTCCTGCCCGCCCTGCTCGTCACATACCCCCATCGCCCCTCGCAGGCCGGGGGGTACTCCCGAGACTGCGCTCTACTCCCCCCCGGGGCCTGTCTCGGCGGCTGCAGTACCTGGGGGTAAGGACAGACGAGACGAGAGAAAGGAGACGGAAGCAAGGGGAGCGACAGGACGAGAGAGGGGAGAGAGGAAAAAGAGAAAAAAAAAAATCTTGGTCCGGTTCCCACACACACTGCCGCTCGGTCCTCAGCCAGCCGAGAGGCTCTTCCTCGCGGTGCCATGCGATGGTACTGGACACTCCGTGGACGGCTCGATCCTCCTCCGCCCCCTGGCGGCCGGCGATGACTTTCTCCGACTGAGGGCAGCCAGCAGCGAGTCCCCCATTCCCTGCTCCTCCCCTTCATGGCGGACGGCAGCAGGCTCCGGCCCACGGCGAACGGCGGCGACTCCTCTGCTCCCTCTTGGACGGCAGCCACCCCCCCTTGTCCCAGGGGCACGGCACCGAGCTCTTCGTCCCACCTGTCACTATGCTCCAGCACCACTTCCTCGGGCAGCCTCTCGCGGTCTTCACACTCGCGGCTGCCCAAGGTGGTGGTGCCGAGGCAGCACGATCCCCCTCAGCAGCGAGGGCTCTCCGACAGCATGTCCCTCCTTCCTCCCGGGTTTCGGCACCAATGTAACACAGTTTGTAAATATGGGAAGAAGGAGGCGGGAACCGGCGGACATTCAACAAAACTTTAATTCAAAATAAATAAATACAAAACGAAAGTAATGCCGGCAGACCCTCGCGGACGTCTGCCGGCCACACAAACATAATAAAACATAAAATAAATTCAAGGCCTGGTTCTCTCTTGTCCTTCACTGTCGTCGCTCTTCCTTTTATGCCTCTGGAGCTCTTCCGTGAGAGACTCGAGGCCAGCGCACCTCGCAGGTGATGTTCCCTCACGGCTCTCGCCTGCCCTGCTCGTCACACTGTTGTTGTAATGTTAGCTATAGTATCAGGACAGTTTTAGTGTCATTGTTTGTCTGGAGATGGTGTGCTACTGGCAACTAACAACCAACTCTTGCTTGTACAGGGGTAAATTCAGTGTGATTGGTACACTTTTTGTCAGTGAGATGACTTGGAAAAAGTGTCCCAATCAACCTGAATTCACCCCTACTGTATGTTAATTTTTTTGCTCTTCCTTGAGGTTTATTTGTCATCTTCGCTTTATTTTCATGAAGCATTATTTTGCTTCGCATCAGCTATGATAAAAAGAAATCCACTCTTGCATTGTGTGTTTGTGGATTTTGGGGGCGGAGCAATGAAGGGAATGGTGTGTTTGTTTGGGTTGATTATAAATATCAACAGTGTTTCTCAGAAATTGCTTACTGCACCTTAAGTCCACTTTTCTTCACAAAAAGCAAGAATTTTAATAAGACACAATCCCAAAAAATGAAAAATCCATTTTCACCCAAAAATGAAAAATATCCCATGATTTACTCAACCTCAAGCCATCCTATGTGTATATGACAATCTTCTTTCAGACAAACACAATCAGAGATGAATTAAAAAATACCCTGGCTCTTCCAAGCTTTATAATGGCAGAGAATGGGGGGCCCGATTTTGAAGCCAAAAAAGTGCATCCATCTGTCATAAAAGTACTCCACATGGATTGTGTTCGTCTGAAAGAAGATAGGGATCAGTGTTATTTCTCGTCTGCATTTTCAGATCAACCTATACTCAAAATGCTTTTCACAGCCTATAGCGATAATATTACGTCCAATCTGGTGACATGTACACCCGTGCAGCTGTGATAGTGTGATAATCCTCATGTCATGCATTATGTCTGCTTGATGGTTGACTACATAAAAGTTGCACTCTTTCTCTGTCAGTCTCTCTCTCTTTCTCTCTATTTATTTCCGTCCATGTGAATAATTCAGCAAGCGTGCTAGTGGATATTTGTACATCCTGTGGGGTTTCTTATCAGAAGAACATTAAGTGGTGTTTGCCTTTAATGAAAGCCTGTGCTCTCTCTAGCAGACTCCAGCATATGTTACTCTGCGTCGAGTCACAGAGAAGGGAAACTGCTGCAGACCTGATCATTATCTTATTAGTGACCAAAACTCAATTACCTGGCATTCTCAGTGATCTAATACACACAAAACAGGAAGGACAGCGTGTCAGTATGTCAAGAAAACACACCGAACAGTCACTGGTACTAAAACTCAGACAAGCTCTAATGAACAAAGGCTGTAATGGAGAAAGGGCAAATATTTTGGAACATTTGCCACATGCTTTGGTCCATTTCACTGCTTCAAGGATTCCAGGTGCATAAAAAGTCTTCAATATATGGTACATAGACCACATTCACACTGTCAGTTTTTGGGATTGACAACCGCATTTACTTACAGGTGTGAGTCTTGAAATGTCTCGTTCACACAGCAACTTACAGTAGCGTTTGGAACACTGCCTGTATGAACGTGCAACGAGAGTCAAGCCCGTATTCTCTTACTGGTAACCATAACGACAGTGACCAACATAATATTAAAGATGGCGACGTCCATAAAACTGAAAGGTATTATCACTTTTGACATGACAAGAGACTAATTGAACCGTCAGTTCATCCATCAAAACTTCATTAACCAACAGCAGCATGTAAACGCGCTAGCCGGAGTCTTTAACTGTTGCACACGCGTGTCACGTCCTTTGCACCATCTCGCGCATGATACGGCATTTGAATTTAGAAAAGAAACACAAAACTGACTGGTTCCGCTCCGGTGGAGAACAGTGACTGGATCTAACACCTTCAGATGACACAGCTCATATCTCTGTGGCAGTAAGTTACTGAAAGTGAAACCACACATAAAACACCTTAGAAGAGTGGTTCTCTCACACTGTATGATGTGACAGACAACTAGTTGTCCAGTCCTGTATCGTTCACACAGCGCGGATATTCCAAGAATGCGGTTGTGAGTCCTGAAAATTTACGGGTGTGAGTTCGGCTATAGAATGCGGTTGTAAATATACCATATATATATATATATGGTAAATAACCATACTGCGTATGAACGTAACCGTATTAAGGACTCAAATCAGTGGCGTAGCGACTGGGCATGCAAGGTATGCACGTGCATATGGGCCCAGGCGGATTGGGGGCCCGATACGGCCTACCCCAAAGTAGGCTATACTTAGGGCGTCCGTGCACCGTCCTCATCGTGAACATTCGCGGACGACCGCACTACTCATCCACGTGCAGCCCAATTTTTGTGATGGCATGGACAATGTGTGTGTACTGTACAACAGCCCATGCCGTACAACAGAGTGAATTGAGTGCTTGAAAACAAAAGTCCACTAGATAGTGCGCAGCGCACACGCCGAACGCATCTTTCTGCAGCTAAATACTTTCAAAGGCTCGCACGCGCGTCTGTGCGTGAGAGAGAACCCGTGTACATGTTCAGAAAAATTAAGTATAATAGAAATAATGTTGTCAATAACTTTCTATAGTCTATATGTTAAATATAGGCTACTGAAAATCATTAAGAATCTTAATAAATGGACCATAAAATGGTCAATGCCATGAAAACTTACCATGCAGTAATGTAAGTAGTAAAGAATTTTAAATGTCATATTGGTTTTCTGAAAAAACATCTACGTCTGCACATTTTAAGATATTGCACAAGATGTGAATAAATGTAACTCGTACACTCGTTGGGGTGGATACTCTTTATTCAACAAAATAAAATGCACATAAAACATGATGGAAAAATATTTAGAGAAGAAACTTATAGTAAATTTATTAGGAATAAAACGTGCATTAAAAAAGACAGTTAATTCATAACTGGAATAATCTTCAGACTCATCGTATCTGAAATGATGCTATGGTCATTCTGAAATTCCAAAGCAAGAGTCGAATCGGTCAAATTCAAAAGTAGACTGTGTTAAAAAGCCGTTTTATCATTCCTATAAATGTTTTACCATTTCTATCTGCATGTTAGTGATAATATCTTATTTATATTAAAGTCCTGGGGCTATTTCGCATAAGACGCCCCAAAGGGGGGCCCGTAAAAAGATTTGCATATGGGCCCGGGGCTGACTTGCTACGCCACTGACTCAAATACAGCACTGACAACTGTATTCTGCTGCTGTGTGAACATGGCCATAAATTAGTTAACATGTTTTATGAATGGTAGTGTACTGTATATGTATACATACAAGTTTTAATAGAAATTATATAAAACAAATATGCACTTAAGTTCTACTTAGGTGAGTCAAAAAGAGCACTCTTAAGTTCAACTAAACTTAAACTTTAGTTAAACTATAGCAATTTTTTATTAAAGGTGCTCTAAGCGATCCTGGGTGGAGTAACTTCCTGTTGACGTTCGAAGTGTTGTCAAACAAAACAGAGGCTAGCTAGACCCTCCCTCCTCCTCCTCCTCCTCCTCCTCCTCCTCCTCCCCCTCCCCTCCGTGCTTCCTGAAACAGTCATGAACACAATTTTTATTTTATTTTTTTGTAAATCTGAGCGGTTTCTGACTCCTCCATGACAGCAATTTAACCACCACTTTCAAGGTCCAGAAAGGTACTAAAGGCATTGTTAAAACAGTCAACATGATTGCAGTGGTGAATGACACAGAACAGAGGATGTTGTTTTAATAAAGTCATTACTTTTTGTTTTGTTTTCAACCTGGTCTCATGATGAAAACGTACCTGTGGGCACATTTTCACGAGTCGCGAAATACGTACCAATGAGTACATATCGCTGCAGTTTCGCTCTGAAATGTCCACTGAGTGGCGCTAAAAGCGTGTTCTTTTTTTTTTTTTTTTTTGCTGGAGCAGATAATAGGAATCGGCTCCTCGTCTAAAGTCCAACTCCGTATTGGCTGAGCTACCGAGCAAGCTTGGTCATGGCCAAAAAAAGCGAAACGTATAGAGACGGTTAAGCGATGCAAAGTCCAAAGTACGTTCGTTTACATATCGGGCACTCCGGGAAGAAGCGTTTTGAAGTCGTAACATCATATTGCGTGAGGAGACGCAAAAACGAGTCTTTATTCATCCATAATCCGACCCCAGCCGTCATCGAAACCGTGAGTGAAAACGAGCAAAAGCGCCTATTGACGTTTTACCGGCCTCTAGCGTTCGTAATTTTGTGTCTCGCGAAAATGTGCCCATGGGTACGTCTCTACTATGAGACCAGGTTGTTTGTTTTTGCGCAAAAAAAGTATTCTTGGTGCTTCATAAAATTAAAGTTGAACAACTGCAGTCACGTCAACTATTTTAACAATGTCTTTAGTACCTTTCTGTACCTTGAAAGTGGTGGTTAAATTGCTGTCTATGGAAGAGTCAGATACCTTTCAGATTTCATCAAAAATATCTTTGTGTTCCGAAGATGAACGGTCTTACGAGTGTGGAACGACATGAGGGTGAGTAATTAATAACAGAAATGTCATTTTTGGGTGAACCCTTTAACCCCACAGGTAAACACAAATGTTTCATTCATGTTCAGGGTTGTGAAAAACACTATATTTTGTATTTACAGTCCATGCACCTATGCATATTGGCCACTGCTTTCCCATAAAGACACAGACCCATCTGACACAAGCTCAATTAAAACAACAAACTGCCAATGACAGCAAATCAAGGCTTTACAAACATGACTGGGCTGTGCATGGCTCCTTCCTCATCACAAAAACAAACAGCCGTGCCCGGGCTGCAGCAGCTTCTCTTAAGTGTATTGGTGTAAGTAATTGACAAGCAGAGAGAAAGCGCGACTGAACGAAGGTCGTGACGGGTCGCTCGTGTCATTTCTAGCGTTTGTTTACCGCTGGGCTATCGATGCCTCGTCTGAAATCCCCCCCTGGAGATGTGTGCTGAATAATGGAAGAGGAACAACACTGGATCAAACAGCCACACGGGGCTCTATCTTCCATCTGTCTCTCGCTCTCTCTGACTCTCGCCTTATGATCTGGCCCTGTCAAGGTTAAATGGGGAGAAAATGAAACGGGAAACGCAATTCAAACATCGATGTGTTATCGATACAGACCAGGGGTCAACAGCCCTGCCTTTGTGAAGTGGACGGGGCCACTTCATCAGAGAGAAGACCCAACTGAACTTATCATCCATGATAAATGAACAATGAATCTGAAACGCATTTCCTCATTTAAACCAGTACTGTCCATTTACACTTTACTAAACAGTGAACAATGCTGAGGATTTTTTCTACTGCCTGGCCAGTGGTTTAGATTTTTACTTGGCGCACCAAAATTTTCACTGGCCCCACCACAGATTACAATATAATAATATTTTCTTTGTATTTTGACCAATGTAACCTTGTATTTTAATAATTAAGATATTTATGACACCAACAATTAAGATGCCAGTGAATTTTCATAATTCTTGATTCCAATTTTTATACCCCAACAAAACTACTCATCTAACTAATATAAAGTGTGAACATTATTAAAGACAAGTAAACAGTCAGTAATAAAATAAGAACAAATGAACATTATAAGCAGTAGCACAAAAAAATACAACAGAAAAATATATAAATGAAATAAACAGGGCTAATTCATCAATGTCGAAAAGGGCATTAAATGAAATGTGGCTGCCTCTGCAGTAGAAACGCAAGAAAAAAAAATAAATAAATTGGTGCTAGCTGACTATAGCAAAAACAGAGAAAAGGGTCTATTGTCTTCGCTTTTCCTAAATAGGTAGGAAAACTTCAAAACCCATAATGCACTGGGCATGTTGCTGATCAAGGCCACTCCCAGTTTGCTCCTATTGGATAGGCTTGACCAGAGCCAAATACCCACTAGTTTGAGTAGGAAATAATTCTTAGCAAACTGTTAGTCCCAATGGTGTTGACCTGTGTTGTTCCAAGGTGCAAGAATTCAGAGTAAACATTAAGCCAACGTGGGTTATTTTTGGTTTCCAGGGAATAATCCAGTGCAATGTAGGCAGTGGCTAAAGGCTGAAAGAGATCGTAAATATGGAGAAAGCACTGATATGAAAAATCTGAAAAACCTTGTGTTTGTAGTCTGAATACAAACACAGTGTTGTAGGCACCTTCTGCCCAACCCCACATAGTTGCATTCAGATAAGAAGGCTGTTGTCCTACTAATTTTTTACCATGATGCTGTTTAAAGAGTAGACAAAATAATAGACAAAAAAAAAATTCAGATATAAATCTACGCTTACTGTTTTGTTAATAACCCTCTGTCAATCTGACTGTCTGTCGGTGGGGAAAAAAATGCAAAAATATAATCTGCAGATTTCATCAAAGCCCTGGAGCTGACAAAAATACCGCTGGATTATGCAAAATGCTGAAAAATAAATGGGAATTTCTCAGTCTAGGTGACATGAAGAAAGATTTAATTTACATATACTAGTATAGAAATTATAACAATACAAAGCAAAGGATTGAAAATTGGCAAACTTACACTTTTATTTGTTTCAGGTAGAGTAGGTCTAACAGTAGTATTCCAGTAAGAAATCCTACAGAAATTGAATACAGTAATCAAATGTAAAATAACAATTCATAGCCTGCACTGTATAAATGATAGATTATAGATTCATCCTTATTTAAGATACAGAAGTTATTTAGTCAAGAGCACTTTTTTTTTTTTTTTTTTTTTTTTACTGCAGACGGTATATTAGGCTGCTGTCACTTTAAGACCTAATGACACAGCCGATTTTCTCTCAACCATTTATGTTAATTTAAACTTAACTGATTTAAGACTGTGCTTACTATGATACTTGAAACAGACATTTTGACAATTTTTTGTGTAGCCTATTTGTCTGTTCAAGCATGAAAAGACAAAAAAGAGAACTCAATTCGGTACTGGCGTGCTGTCTGAGAAGCGGCTTTCTGTGTGCGTACATCTTTCACATCATTTTGTGCTTGAATGGTTTAAAATGGCTTGAATGCGTAAACTGGCAAGACACATGCAAATGATTCATGAGAAAGCATCGCTGGCCCAATCAGGCCAGTGACAATTCTGTCAACTGTCCTGAGTGTATTTCTCTTTTTTTGTCAAGCCCTGATAAAGTGTGTAAAGCTTAACCAATCAGCTGTCCTGAAGTATGACAGCATACAGACATAAGGGTGAGTTCGTGACTGATTTTCATTTCTGGTTGACCCATAAACAGAGAGGGAAAGACAGACAATAAGGGGGCAGAAACAGATCTATGTGTGAGTATATTTATTGGATCAATAAGGCTAGATATGCCATAAATCCCTGTGTAGGCAAAAATAGCCCATAACAATCACATGGACTGAACACCTCGCCTGGACATGCCCTTACAATAAAGCTATTACACTCAAAACAACCTGCAAAAAGAAGATTCAGACAGATTCACAGGCTTATATAGCATTCCCTCTAAACTGGACTAGGATATTAAACTTAAAGGGGTGATGTGTAATTTTATATTCATATATAGTTTTATATATATTTTTTAGATTGTGATTTCAATTGGACTGTCTCTGACTGAATTCCAATAAAACTTACTTCCTTCTTTTCATTCTGTTGTTTCTCTGCCCACCTGCTGTATATCCTCTTTCTATCTCTCACACTGACTCTCTCTTGCTGAGTTTTAAGAGTGCTGACATCTTACTCTAAGAACAACTATTAATACTGACAGTTACCACTATAATGAGATATAGAGCATGAGAGGGAAAGAAAGAAAGCAGAATGCATGGACAGATGTTCTTTTGTAGAAAAAAAACTGGAGAGGTTGAGCTTTCTCTTGAAACTGAATGTTAAATTTGTCCTCATTAAAGGTCACAGACTGGGAAGAGCCTGTTCAGAGAAGTTCCACTAACCACAATGTAACTTGTATACTTACCTCACTACTCCTTAAAATGATTCCAAAATTGACTCTTTCTACTCTTTGTTATTGGATATTCCAACTAGGATACAGATTCTATAAGAAGGATCTCAATCCAGTCCTTATGATTTATTACTAAGTACGCAGCATAGGAATTTAGCCATTTTTTAGGGCTGTTCCATCATCAAAATCATTCCAGTGCATTGAAACATTTGCTCAAGAGAAATTCTCAGAATTCCATGGTGCGAACCAGTGAGAATCAGCTACACTGTTCACTTACAGAGGAATGTCTTCTTTGGTTTCTCAAGTCATCAGAATTTGAGGACGAGAGCATATTTCATAATGGAACTTGAAAGGTCCATCAACAGAATTGAAAGGTCCATTAGCTACCAGTAAAAGTGCAGTAATATCATCTTTGCTTAACACTTTTTACGATATTTAATTTTTCACAGAAAAAAATGCCTAGATATTCCGTGCTTCCTAGACCACCATCATAGTGTAGAGATATGTGGTTGATAGCTTCAATGCGCATCCTCGATATTATATTGCAGGTAATTGAATCTTTTGTGTCCATATGTTTAGTGGATCAAGGCCTTTGCTGGTACCAGGTGTTCTTAATATACTGATTTACATCATAGGGCACCAACTGCCTTTTACTTATTGGCTAAGGAAAACATTAGTTTGATCCTCTGACCATTCTGAAAGCTTCTCCACCTGCCCAAGGGACAATCCTCTCTGTGTATTCTCCATGAGCACTCACACACACCATGGGAAAAAGCTGTTGTGGTTAGACTGTATCTCGCTGTTTTATTTCTCCAGCTCCTCTCTAGCAACCATGTTCCACTCACTGCAGCCTTTACATGTGCATTTGATAGACATGTTTATCCAAAGAGACTTACAACGCTCTCAATGAAATCAGTTCATGTTTTCATTGGGAATCAAACAGGGGTGCATCATTAGCCAACTATGGTCACAACTATGGTATTCTGTCATTATCAGAATTGTTTAATGAGTCATCGTTTCTCAAAAGTTCCGTAGTTTGAACCGCATTGGTTTAACAAAACACAGTAGGACTGATGTTAATCGAAAGCTGTAGTTCCAACCTCACAAGCCTATAATGCTGTTTGCGAATTTTCACTGGAACTATGGTTTTGGAAATCATTTAAGGCCCTATCATACACTCGGCGCATCGCCCATGGCTGTGCTGGTCTGAAAACGTCTCGGGTTACAGATGTAACCCCTGTTCCCTGAGTAAGGGAACGAGACGCTACGTCGAATGACGTGATGGGAACCCTCTGTGTTTTGTGTTCGTGAAGCACCTCTGTATCCAACCAATGAGAAAGACATGACGTCAGAGGCGGGTGACGTCACGGATCAGGAAGCTATAAAGCATACCCGGAACAAAGCACGCTAGCTTCTGTAATATGTCTGAAGCAAGCGCTCCAGGTATGTAGGAGGTACGGCAACGTGACGTAGCGTCTCGTTCCCTTACTCAGGGAACAGGGGTTACATCTGTAACCCGAGACGTTCCCTTTCGTGGGAACTATCGACGCTACGTCGAATGACGTGATGGGAACGCTATCCCAACTACGCCGTGTCTCCGAGTGCCTGGCTGTTGTCTTGTAGAACTCTGGCACCCGGAGTAACATTTAGGTTGAGATTATAAAATCTAATGAAGGTGTGCTGGGATGACCATCCAGCCGCACCACATATGTCGTCCAGAGAGACTCCGGACAAAAGAGCTTTAGATGCAGCCATACCTCTCGTGGAATGAGCACGCACGACTAAGGGACATGGGAGTCCCACTGTTTCATACGCTAGTGAGATGGCCTCAACCACCCACTTGCTCATCCTCTGCTTGGATGCTGGGCCCCCTCTCTTAGGGGACCCATAACACACAAATAACTGATCCGTTTTTCTCCACAGGGCAGCTCTGTGGACGTAAGCATCCATTGCCCTCACGGGGCAAAGCAGATTTTTCTTCTCCTGATCTGGATTTGTGAATGGAGGCGGGCAGAACGCCTCAAGTATGATGGGACCTGGGACCCTCGATGGTACCTTCGGAACATAGCCCGGTCTAGTGTGTGGAAAGGCCTTAATCATGCCCGGTGCAAATTCTAGACATGATGGAGCGACTGACAGCGCTTGTAGGTCGCCGATCCTCTTTAGTGAAGAAACGGCCAGTAGGAAGATGGTTTTTAAAGTCAGGAATTTTTCTGACACTTCTTCTATTGGCTCAAAGGGAGCCTCGGCTAACCCCTGAAGCACAATAGTCAGATCCCAGGTCGGAGTTTTTGTGCGCACCGCAGGTCTCAACCTGAGTGCGCCACGGAGGAAGCGTATAACTAGGGGGTCTCGACCCACCGAAGAACCCCCTAGAGGATTATGATAAGCCGAAATGGCTGCAATATAAACCTTCAGAGTTGAGGGGGATAAGCCTTCTGAAAACTTTTCTTGAAGGAACTGTAGCACATAGCTGATAGGAGACTGGACAGGGTCCAAATTACGTTGTTCACACCATGTAGCGAACAATTTCCATTTATATGAATACAGCTTCCTCGTGGAGGGAGCTCTGGAGTGAAGTATGGTCTCCACAACCTCGGTTGGGAGACCAGATTCTATGAGCCTTGCCCCCTCAGAGGCCAGGCCCACAGTTTCCACATTTCCAGACGGGGATGGAGAATCGTACCGCCCGCTTGAGACAGGAGGTCCTGTCTGAGAGGAAGCTCTAGGGGAGAGCCGCTTAGTAGTGACATTATGTCTGAAAACCATATCCTGGTCGGCCAGTAAGGGGCCACCAATATTAGGTCGACCCTCTCCTGGCGGACCTTCTCCAGAACTCCCGGGAGCAATGAGACTGGGGGAAATGCGTACAGACGCAACCTCGGCCACGTCTGTAGCATAGCGTCCAGCCCTAGAGGTGCTGGGTGCTGTAGGGAATACCACAGAGGGCACTGAGCTGACTCCTCTGTGGCAAACAGATCGACTTGAGCTCGACCGAAAGTTTTCCATATCAACTCCACCACCTCGGTGTGGAGTTTCCATTCCCCTGGTCTCGCGCCCTGCCTCGACAGGGTGTCTGCTCCCACATTCAACCGCCCGGGATGTAAGCTGCTCTCAGCGAGAGGAGCTTTCCCCGGGACCAGAGGAGGATGCGACTGGCCAACTTTGATAACCGGCGAGACCGCAAACCCCCCTGATGGTTGATGTACGAGACCACCGCAGTGTTGTCCGTACGGACCAACACATGGTGATCTCTCAGGTCTGGGAGGAAGTGTTTCAATGCAAGAAACACCGCCATCATCTCCAGCTGATTTATGTGCCAGGAGAGCTGATGGTCCTCCCAAAGACCCTGAGCCGAGCGACCACTCATGATCGCCCCCCAGCCCGTGAGGGAAGCATCTGTCGTAAGCATTACACGACGACCAGAAGTCCCAGCACGGGTCCCTGGGTTAGGAACCAAGGCTTCTTCCACATGACCAGAGCACGAAGGCATCGCCGCGTGACTTTGATTATGCGAAGAGGATTTCCCCTCGGGGAAAACCCCTTGGTCCTGAGCCACCACTGTAAGGGTCTCATGTGCAGGAGGCCAAAAGTAATGACGTTGGACGCAGCTGCCATCAGACCCAACAGTCTCTGAAACTGTTTTACAGTGAGTGACTGGCCTAATTTCACCCCTTTCACGGCCCCGAGAATGGAACTCACACGAGCAGGGGACAACTGCGCCTGCATCGTGGTGGAATCCCAGATTACACCTAAGTAGTTTGCAACCTGACTCGGGACCAGCACACTCTTTTTGGCGTTGAGCCTCAGCCCAAGCCTTTTCATGTGTGACAGGACAACATCTCGATGTTGAACTGCTAGTTGTTCTGTTTGAGCTAATATCAACCAATCGTCGATATAGTTCAGTACGCGGATGCCCTGGAGTCTCAGCGGAGCCAGTGCTGCATCCACGCACTTCGTGAACGTGCGGGGTGAGAGGGATAGGCCGAAGGGAAGAACCCTGTATTGGTAAGCTTCGCCCCCGAAAGCAAACCTGAGGAACTTCCTGTGAGAAGGATGGATGGATACATGGAAATATGCGTCTTTCAGATCTATCGCTACAAACCAGTCCTCGGACCTGATCTGAGGGATGATCTGTCTGAGTGTAAGCATTTTGAACTTCAGCTTCTTTACGGATCGATTTAGCACACGTAAATCTATGATCGGACGCAACCCTCCATCCTTCTTCGGAACAATGAAGTAGCGGCTGTAAAAGCCCGACATTTTGCTGGGAGGGGAAACCCTTTCTATAGCCCCTTTTTGCAAAAGCGTCGAAACCTCCTGTTCCATCACCAGAGACTGCTCTGGGGTTACCACTGTGGGAAGCACCCCTTTGAACTCGGGTGGTCGAGAACCAAACTGAATTCTGTATCCCTGTTCTATCATGAGCAGCACCCACTTCGAAAAGTTCGGGAGACTTTTCCATTCTTCCAAATATTCTACTAAGGGAACCAGTCTCTCGAGACTGGTCTCTGGTGTTTTTTGAGCACTTGGCTCGTCTATCTGACGCGGCGCACCGGCAGACAAACGAATTACGTGCTGACCGACCCTCCTCGGAGGATCGGCGGAGACCGCTGTGCCCTGACGCACACTGGGTGGCAGGGTTGACAGGACGGCCCCCTGAGGGCACCGGGGAGGACCCGATATCCGAATCCCCCCAGAGGGGGCTGCCCTCGAGAGATCCTGCATCATGGATGTCAGGACCTCTTCTTTGAAGCCTTCCGAGAGATAATGACGGTCCTCAGATCCGTCCTACCTCCGGAAGGCTTCGCCTGTGCCGCCCGACCCGGTCCCCAAGATTTTTGTGGGGGAGCACGGGAGGCGACACTGGCCTTCTGTTGCGCCCTGTGCGCTGAGGAGCTGGCTGTCGGCCGAGGCTGCTCCCGCCCAGCAGCCTCGGGGGGATGAGAGCGGCGGGGAATAATTTTTGAGAAAGCCGCTGTTTGTTTCCGTGTCTCCTGAAACCTGTCGACGACGGTTGACATCGCGTCGCCGAACAGGCCAACAGGAGACAGCGGCGCGTCCATGAGCATGTTCTTGTCTCTTTCCTTAATATCAGAAAGGTTGAGCCAAAGATGCCTCTCCGTGGCCACCAGGGCTGCCATAGAGCGGCCGATGGACTTGGCCGTCTCCTTGGTGGCCCGGAGAGCTAAATCTGTCGCCTTTCTTAGCTCATGAATTGCCTCAAAGGACGCTTCCCCACTCTCATCAATTTCCCCCAGCAGATCGGCTTGATATGCCTGTAAGATTGACATGGTATGAAGGCATGCAGCCGCCTGACCTGCTGCCGAATAAGCCTTGCCCACCAAGCTGGAAGTTGTCTTTAGGGGCTTGGTGGGCAACGTCGGGGTCTTGAGGGACGATGCTGACTCGGGCGAGAGATGGCTCGCAAGCGTCTCTTCGATCCGAGGCATCGCCCCATAGCCATGATGTTTTAGGCCAACAATATTACTATACAATGATGTCTGTGGACTGTATAGCCGATACTGAACCGGTCTCTTCCACGACCTCGACACCTCGGTGTGGAGGTCGGGAAAAAACGGCAGACCCCGACGCTGGGGTAGTGACCGTGCAGGGAGAAACCTCTTGTCTAGCTTGCTTTTTGGTTTACTATCAGGTCTCTCTGCGGGCCAGTCGATATTTAACTTTTCTACTGCCCTGGTCACCACCTCCAAAAGCTCCTCATATGCAGGGGATGAGGTGGGCGGTTCCTCATCGACGCTCTCCACATCAACCTCCTCGGAGGAAGATATGTTGAGCATCGGTGTCTCCCTTCGGGGGGAAGAAACCGCTACGCGTGCTTCCGCCACCAAAGGAGAGACACTGGGTCTAGCAGGTAAGGGAAGCGATAGGGCAGTGCCCGTCTCTTCCCCCTCTGCTAGATCCATCTGTGAACCCCACGAGTGCAGCCTTCGCTGTGCCTCAGCAGCAGCGGGACCAGACCCGCGGGGAACACTCGCCCCGGCGCCCTCCTCAAAGAGCGCCCGGCGCGATCGCAGCACTCTGAGGGTGAGCCGCTTGCAGTGTACACAGACGGCTCCCTCGAGAGCCGCCTGTGCATGCTCAACCCCCAGGCATCTAACGCACATCTCGTGTGTGTCTCCTTCCACAATGAAACGCGGGCAAGGAGGAGCACACTTCTTGAACTGCTGCTGCTTTTCCGCCATTTTTATATATATATATATATATATGTGTCTTATTTGTGCTTGGGAACTCTTGTCCTCGGACGAAGAGACCACAGTTTGTATGATAGACAATACAACAATAAATAAGACAGACAGATACAGATAGCGCTTGCTGAAGACAACAGAAGCTAGCGTGCTTTGTTCCGGGTATGCTTTATAGCTTCCTGATCCGTGACGTCACCCGCCTCTGACGTCACGTCTTTCTCATTGGTTGGATACAGAGGTGCTTCACGAACACAAAACACAGAGGGTTCCCATCACGTCATTCGACGTAGCGTCGATAGTTCCCACGAAAGGGAACCAGGTGTGTTCTGGTGCATTGTTGGCGTGTTGCTATTTTAATGCAACTGAAAACGACTGCGCCAATGACCAACAAAAACCTGGTCTAAAGTCAATGGCACAGTATTTTTTTATTTATTTACTTATTGTTATTTAAAGGGCATGTTAGTTTAGTATTTTTAAATATTAAAAATAAAAGGATTTCTCTCTGGAGAAGCGTTCAGTCGTTCTGCTTGCAAATTCTGCCATGTAAATAGTGAATCCACCATGGTGCAAGGGCAACAGGTTTTTAAAGGGAATGGGAGATGCGACTCTGATTGGTTTATTGCACGTTATGCCTAAAACACACCCATGACTCGTTAAGAGACTAGGTACAACCCTTTTGGACCATGCACCTGGCGCACCGACCATATTTTCCATCTTTAAACAAGCAAATGAGGATTCGGACTAAGTGCACCTGCGCCATGCGCTTCAGACCATGCACTTAGATCTGGAGCTATGGTTTCGGGTAATAATGAATGTTGGAAACAACGGAACTTGCAGGGATGGGCAAAAATGTATTTTAAAATAAAATACAAAATACCTTAATTTTAAATGTATCAAAATAAACTACAAAATACAGCAGCCAAACTATGTATCAAAATAAACTACTGTATTTTTGTATTTTGAAAATACTACAAAATACTTTTACAAGGGAGCATGAAATTTCTTCACAAACCTTCCACCAGTTGGCCCATTTAATCTATCCCTTCACCATTACACTGACTTGATTAAGTAAACAATGTTTGATAGCAACAGCTTTTCTTTGCCCGAATCATGCAATAAATCTGACATATGTAACCAGTTAAAGGCACAAATATGTAGGATTTTTTAGAATAAAATATTTAAAAACCACTAAAACAATGTTATAGTTTTTGTTGACTTGTGTACTTACATTATCCCAAATGTTTCCAAGAAATTCTAAATCCAGACAATTTTAACCAGGACACACACTGTGTCCGTGTGTCGCCTATCAATGATATCATTACCCTCGATTTCCCGTTTTATTTTATCGAAAAACCATGGAAACATCAAAGACACTTTAGTATAAAAGTTATGAGTTCTATTAGACAGGGGTGCAACTGTTTGGATACATTAATCGACAGAAATCTCATCATGTTATATCGCTTAACACATTAAGGGCCAGATTTACTAAACGGGGCAAATTACCGTGAGAGCACAACTCCACAAATGTGTTGATGGGAGTATCAAATTTTGCACGTGATCTGCTGACATGCAAATTAAAGAACACAGACACGGTCAGATCATTTACATAATGACTAACACAATCTTCCAAGAGCAGTGCAAATTAGAGTTGGGTCGCAAATAAACAGAGCTGAATCCTGATGCTGATGTTCTCATCAGGTGCGGGTCGACACAGGCGCAACTTAACATGTAATCTGACTAACACATACACATATACTGTATAATAGTTTGCCAGTTTGCCAAGCCATGTTGGCCTATAGGCCAACATAGCTTGGCAAACGATATGTTTGGATAAGGTCTTACTCTGGCATTTCAAAGAAATGAATAATCTTTCTACCACGCGGTCTCTGTTCTCTGCGTTGTCTCCTCCTAACAGCAACAGTTGCAGCCATGTCACAAAATGGGTTCAGACATGCTTTTTTAGGGCGTTAAATAATGGTGTAAATACCAGTAAATTTACGAGCGCAAACATTAGTAAATCACACTGCGTGATTCATTTAAATACTCTCCTCCCGGTTAGTTTTAAAGTAACCAACAGTATAATGTTTGACTCATAATTGTATCCTAGTTTAGTTAGTACCATGTTTTACCATGACTAATATTGATCTAGCTTGGTGTTTGGTAATAATATACCAACTTTCAACACACAAATATATTTAATATGAAGGGCCTACTTTGCATCAGCAACACTGACTCAGTGACAAACAAGTCATTTATAAGAAGACAACTCATGGCACCTGTATTCATAGCAACTAGTTTTTAAGCAATTAATCATTTGATTGTTAATCATAAATATAGGGGGTTGCTGCTCGGTAATGTTTTCAAGAACATTATGTAAATTGCTATACTATTTAGCCTAGGCTACCAAAATGAACACCAAAACTTAACATGAACTGTTAAAAAATAAAGCAATTCATGCTAAAAATTGATGGAAAGCTGGCAGCCTGCACGTTTCTTGACCACCTTCTTCCATATGGATCAATTTTCTGTTCTGATCGCAACAAGTCTCTGCAAACTATAGAGTAAGCACCAATCAGAGGCCGCAATTTTATGATGTCATCATGTAGACTTCTTACAAAGTATTTTACAGTATTTTAAAAATACAAAAATACAAAACACTAAAGTATTTTGATACAAAATACAAAGCCATTTTCATCAACCCTATCAAATACAAATTACAAAATACTATTTTGTATTTGAAATGCATATTTGAAATACATGTATCATAAATACTGCCCATCCCTGGGAACTTATGCCCTAAACATGCTTTCGGGAAATGCACCCCTGGTCAGCACAAACCAGCATCATTACATGCTGGTTACATGCATTGCTGTTTTTTCGGCCAGAAAACCGATATCAGGTTGAACCAGCCAATGCGCATGTAAAGGGTGAACGGAAGTTTTACAACACCACTCACTTTATGGCTGTTTCTATGATGGGACTTCCCCTTAACACAACCACCATATCAGGTGTCCAATTTCTCCTATTCATTGTAACACAAGTGGCCCATCTCTGCTATATACAGTCTCTGCTCAACGGGAAAACAATCACTTCCATTTTTGACAAATTCATATGCAGCCTAAACCCTACAAAACTTGTACTTCATTTGGAGAAATTCAAATACCACAATCAAAGCAGTGTAGAACAATGCAACAAGCTATCATTCTGCATGTTTTAAATAGGTTTTCTATGGAATTAAACAGAGTCATACAGTTAACAAGAAGGAACTAAAAAGATCAATCATACAATTACACTTACAACAAGAAACTTCTCACTTGTCGCCAAGCAGATGGCTAAATTACAGCACTTACACATGAACTCATCTGTATCACACTCACTCAAGAGTTTTCAACAAAAGAACTGATCTTTTATTAAGTTCGGTTATACATAGCAGGGTTAGAGAAGAGTGATGTCAAGATGCTGGCACCTTATTCTTTATTCTTGACTATAAATATGAAAGAAAAAGAAAAGAAGACCTTGTGGCATTGTAGAAGTGTTTAACTTTCCTCTGCAAAGTGAAGCAGTCTTTTTTTCACATTCCATTCTTGTCATAGTTTATAATTTGAGAGGTCATGTTGGTAAAAAAAATTAAATAAATAAATAAATAAAATAAAATGTATCTCAGTGTTCATCTGCTTTATTTCTGCAGATGAACACCCTCATATTGTTCCTATCCAGTATGATTTGCTTTCTTCTGTGAACCATGAAAGGATGAAAACTGATGAACAGAATGTTTATCCCATTCAATTACAATTAATGCTGGCGAGAGCTTTCAAACCTCAAAAAGAACACTAAATCTAGATAAAAGTATGATAGAAGTAGTCCACAGTATTTTACAGTAATTCACTGGCAGTGTCTCATGGAGCTAGATCAAACAGAGCATTGAAAAGGTATCCACCTTATTCCTGACTAGCCTACTGCGTTTCGAATTATGGGTTGCACTTCTGGTTTGGGGAACTTCCATTTAAAAAGACTAAAACGAATCGTTTCAAATCATAAGGTTACCCTACAAATAAAGCTTATCCGTCAGTTTGACTGAATGAGCTGTCAATTTTTCTTTCATGTTTTATTTTCAGACATTGTGAGAATAACGTAACGCTTGGTATTTTAACGTTACATGTTATAACAAGAATATCTATGGCAAGAGCTCTTTTCAGTCGCTGCTTTCTATCTCGAGATTATTATTATTTTTGTCCCTTTGCATTCTGCTGTAATAGTATGAAAAAGGACAACATATACTGCACATTTGTGGTCTGTTCTCCTGATATAATTTACGATATATCCCATTAATAATTCACTGGAATGCACGAAGAATCTCTCGTTTTTCTCCTCAAAGCCTCACGTCTCTTTCCAGGTTTGTTTTCACAGGTACATACAATTTATTCTCTCTAAAAAAGATGGAAATCACTTTGAAAAAGTATCACGCAATGCTGAAGTTCATGAACATTTTTTAAGGCAACGTATATTACACAATACATATATATATATATATATATATATATATATATATATATATATCACTATAGTTATATTTAACCCGTCCGTTATTGCTGTGGAAAGAATCATGCTGTTAAAAGTAACTTGTTAATGCTTTTACACATGCATAACAATTGTTGAAATGAAATGTGTAATTATTTTACATATTTACTAAATTAGAAATAATTAATTGGAAAATATATCAATACGCAAAAAAATTGATAAAAAAACATATTTACTTTAGATAGAAAATTCTTAAATCTGTATTTTCCATCATTTTTGAAGCGTTTAATCTCCAGACCCATAAATGGAAGTGTGTGGAAAATAGAGACTAGCACATTCTTTAAAATATGTTTCTTTACATGCTGCTGAGGAATAACATTGTGGCGACCATGGCGGGTGAGAGCCGTGAGGGAACGGCGCGAGGCCGGTGGCGCGAGAGTTAAGGAGCTACACCTGGAAGGCGCACCGGCCTTGAGTCTCTCACGGAGGAGCTCTGGGAGCATAAAAGGAGGAGCGACGACAGTGAAGGACGAGAGAGGACCAGGCCTGGACTTTATTTTATGTTTTATTATGTTTGTGTGGCCGGCAGACGTCCGAAAGGGTCTGCCGGCATTACTTTTGTTTTGTATTTGTTTATTTTGGAATTAAAACTTTGTTTGAACGTTCACCCGTTCCCGCCTCCTTCCCATATCTACGAACTGTGTTACAAACATCATATGGATTTGGTCGAATACGAGAGTGAGTAAATGATGAATTTCAGAATTATCAGAAAGAGAAAAAGGCAACAAAAGAAACACTTTGCCTCCAAAGCCACACAGTTCTGTGAGCATGTTCCTACATCTTCTTGCTCTGTTGGTTTTTAATATTGTCTCTCTTGAATTTTGCTTTTCTTCAATGTTTCTTTCCTAAAATCTATTCTTTATTTAGAGACGTTCTGAAAGTTTATGTGAACTTAGGCTATATAATCTTTCCCTTGTTTAGACTTTTCTCTCCTTCTTTATCCATTTAGAGTTTTGAATGTATGTTTTGGATGATCAAATACTATCCCTGTTTAATATGCAGCATTAACTGCAAGTAAACTCGCCGTAAGCTGATAGCCCAGAAAAGGTGTAAATACCTTTGTGGGGCTATCAAATCATTGCTCTGTTTGAGCATCCTAATCAGAGGTGTGTTTCCCAATAGTATCGTTAGCCAACTATGGTCGCAAGTTCCGACATTATAGTTCAACTAAATAAATCCTTATCTTTAGCAAAATAAGAAAGGTGACGTTCAGTACAGTCTATATCTTCGAATATATACAAATGTCATTTACGTATTTTAGTTTGTCAAGAGATTTAAAGCACCATTTCTGAAGAATGCACATGTACATGCTCTAGTAGGTAAGAAGGAGTCTATGATTGAATATGGAAATACAGTAAAAATAATGTCAAATTTGTGACAATATGGTTTCGGGAAACAGACGTGACTAGCTAGATGATTTCTCCTATGATGCATCATACTATGGTATTTTTTCAATTGAACACAATCAGATTTATATTAAAAAATATTCTGGATAGTGATTATAGTCTATGAACTTATAAATATGGATATTTTTCTCACAAAAAAAGAAAAAAAAAAGAAAAAATGCATTACTTCGCTTCAGAAGGCCTTTATTAACCCCCTGGAGCCAGATTACTTTTATATGGATGAATGAGCCTTTTTGGGCTTCAAAATCGGTACTATTCACTCCCATTATAAAGCTAGGAAGAGCCAGAATATTTTTTTATGTAACTCCAATTGTGTTTGACTGAAAGAAGAAAGTCATATACACAGATGGCTTGAGAGTAAGTAAAATTCTGGGTTTGACCAATAGAAGATAGGGGGAGTGTCCAGTTAACCTGTTTGAAAACAGATGTAAATCATCAGAACGTCCTTGATGAGAAGAAAAGTCATGGTGTTATTGTTGATTTGAAAAGGTGATATTCTTTGGGAGAATGTTCTGGTCACTCTTTTGAGCTTTCAAATAATTAATTGGTCCAGTTCAGAAAAAACATTCTGAATGATTCTTTCATGTATTGGACTGATTGTTTTTGAGTTTCAATTCACTGACTCAATGATCCAGCTGCAGTGGTTAACTTGTTGGAAGAGATTATAAGTAAATAATGATGTAAATTTCAGTCTATTCTTCATACAAAGCTACTGAATGGTGTCAGAATGCATTAGCTGTATGAACTCCTTATATGAAATGTTTTGTGTCCCTTTGGAAGCTTGAAAGCTTCAGTTCCAATGTAAGGAAAAGCAGTACAGCTCTTCAAAATGTGAGTCCCTTTCTATCCCACAGAATACTGAAAGTTTGTAATGACATAAAGGTGAGCAAATGCTTGTTCAAACCAAGAATGATAACTGTAAAGATAACAATAATGATACATTTATTAGCATCCACAACTACAGACGAAAACCTTTCTCTCATGTCATCTGTTGCTTTAAATGCTCAAACTCTTTAATGCTGTGGATTCTGACTGGCTGTAAATGTTTTTATTGTTAAATAAAAAATAAATCGCTCTGAAAGTGATTCCAACAATATTGTTTCTCTGTGTCATTATTGATATAGTTGTGCTGTGAACGTCTCTATTCTCATAATATTTAATAAAGCCTTATAGTTATCATTATAGTTTTCATCCTTTAAATTACATAATTTTTCATTTGTGGGTGAACTATTCCATTACCAATTAAGGCGCGATGAGTATTCATAATTGCAGATGATACTTTGGAAAATGGCAAACACTTTGTTTTTGACTCCAATAACCACCGAAGCAACAGAACTACTAACAAAATCTTAGAAAACATAAGGGAAAAGAAGACAGAAAAGACTGTCCATCATACTGCTGTCCCACAACAAGAAGACAGAGGAGCTTGCAGACAAATCACAGTGTGTCAGACAACACAAACCTGTCAAATTACAACATAACAAAATAAAACATTCAACCAACAGAGAGAGACAGAAAGAAAGATGGAAAAACAATGGCAAACAAGAGCTGGGATCCCGTGTGTGTTTGACCTTGACAGAAGTAAGCTTGTCTGATGAGATTTCATACTCCTCAGCAGTAGAAGAGAGGATCGTCTTCCATGGCTTAACACTCTATCGTTCCACCACTCTCGCTCATCAGGGTCTTATTGATTTTCTTTCTTTTTAATCAGTCGTTTTTATCAGATGGAATCGTGCTGTACATCAAATATGAAATATTCATGGCAGCGGGTGCCTGTCAGTAAATAAATGCTTGAATAATAACCACTTACAAACCAAACTCTCACATACACACACACTTTTTGGCACAATACGGAACCAGAAACACCACTTATAAACCACAACTGTCGTCTCAGACACGCACACTCACAGTATACTTTCTAAGATCTTTATTTTGCTCATAGCAGTTCGGCTCAAAATTAAAAACTGCACAAATGCTGTGCCCAGTTTTTGGCAGCAGGATTACAAAATTTGCATTCAATTTTGCTTAAAATTATGTAGCTTTTCAGTACACTGTAGACCCTAATGCTCAAAATACTTGATTGGTTTGAGTAGTACAAACTTAAATTAAACAAATTGTTTTAGTTAAATTAACTATGAGTATTTAGCACTTTCTTTTTCTTTTGAGTTCACAGCACTGAGATATTTCAAGTAAACTGAACTGTTTCATTGTTTTGAGTTGTATGAATTCATTTCTTTTAATTTAGACTAACTTAATTATGCAAAATTCACTTTGCATGGTGTTTGGCTATAAATGTGTGTTGGCAGTGTGTGTACACAATCACCCTACAGTGATAAAAATCCAGCCACTCCTTTTTTTTTTTTAATCCCCATAAATCATAAGCAGTGTCTCAGAACAAGCCGTTTCCAGATACCTGGCAATGTGACGTCACAAAAGCCACAGGCCCCGCCCACGAATGTTGACAGACACTGCCGTTTTAACATAGAACCGCCCTGAGCGAGTTCACAGCAAGTTTACACAGTCCGCCATTACTGCACTGATGAGAATGTTTTAGGTGTTCTGTAGCTGGATGGATTAATCCACATAGCTCTCTCCATTTACTCCCGAAATCTGAGCCGAGGTGGATTCATTTTGTTTTCGAAGAAAATGCTCCCTCAACTCTACTGAAATTCGTTTATGTCGAATCATTTCACACCAGACTGATTTGTGAATGAATGTCAATACAAAGGGACAATACAAAACAGAAGTTGTGCTAATTTTTTTTTACTTAAGGATAGATCTGTACAAACTGTTCGTGATCCAGCTTACAGTCTCCAGAGTGATACTGGATACGGCAGTAATGAAGGTGAGAGCACTTTATTACAGTTCATCGGAGTTGACTTACGGATATAAAGTTTACCAGTTTATTAAGCACCACCCGAAAAGGCATAAGGTCTTTATATATTTGTTTACTGTTAGTTGTAATGAGTGTTTCTGTGTAATTCACTGTGTATGTTGATGGTAATGCAAGGGAGAGAGAGAGAGTTTATGGAAAATATTTTAATGCAAACTTGCACTGTGTTTTATTAAGCTCTTACAGTGATTTTCTAGAGTGAAAACAGCAGCTTCATCTATTGTGTGAAGTACAATAAACATCATAAAACTCATCTGTAAAGTTTTGGCCACCATTCGGATGGGGTCCGGTACAACACGCTTGTACTAATATAGTGGAAGAAGACAAAATAAGTTAGAACAGGTATAGTTTAGTTCAATTACGGTTATATCTTCATGCAGCATGTATTCACAGTTTCTGACATTACAGTGTGTCCTGACTGAATCCTGACACCGGAGAATCAGCTCTTGAAGCTCCGCCCTCTTAGGCCGAGTGCAGCAGCTCATTTGCATTTAAAGGGTACACACTGAAATGGCACGTTTTTGCTCAACCCTAAAAGTGGCAATTTTACCATGCTGTAAAAAATTATCTTTAGGGTATTTTGAGCTAAAACTTAACATACACACTCTGGGGACATCAGAGACTTATTTTACATCTTGTAAAATGGGGCATAATAGGTCCCCTTTAACTGAAACTTGACTGGGCTTTTGTTATTTCCCAGCATGCTTTGCTCATGGCACTCGAAAGGGAGAGTAAATGCTAAAATTAAAGTGTTACATAATGTTTTTGTGTGCAAGATTAATGTGAGGAAGATTTAGTAGTGATTAATGTGTTATGCTAATTAAGAAGAGTTTCTGTTAATGTGGGTTTTGTTTGGTTTGAGAGCAGGTAAGTTACATGTTTTAAGTTGCTGTATTCATTCAGTAAGTGTTATACCATGCTATTGTTAACATGTTAGCAAATTAGCAAGTTGGCATTTTCTGAATTAGTTTGTTATAGGTAGCAAAATACAGTATTTACATTGACATAACCTGATCATTTTAAGTTAAATGTATAAATTAGTGAGCTCAAATATTCAAAGTTAAGAACAATAAAATGTATGAGTACAAAATAAAATCTTACTTAAATTTTGAATTTCTTAACTTAAAAAAAAATCTCATTCAACTTTGAGATCTCACAACTTATACAGTGAAGTAAATAACTCATTTGATTTGCAAGAACTCAAAATAAAAAAGTTTATTAACTAAATCTTTTATGTTAATTGTTATCAAAATGCATGAGTTAGCTAACTCAGTACTTCAAGTTAGGAGCAATTAACATGCATGAGTACTACAAACTCAAAATTTGATAGTTCTGCTTACTTAAAATTGGGAACATCATAACTCAAAAAAAAAAAAAAATAAATAAATGATGTAACTAATTACCTCAAATTTTTTGAGTTAGCCCAACTTATTCGTGTTTACAGTGTAGTGAAGCCACTTTATTGATAAAGTAGAGTTTTGATGCTCAGAAACACCACAATGTTTTTTTGTTGTTGTTGTTATTTTTTTTTACCAACATGGCAGCAGTTAAGTGTGTTCCATATTTTTATTGGCTCTTTAGAATCAGAACTAGTGATGTTTAATTCATGATTGAGTCACATCTCATTGAAAAGGTCATACGATTTGGAAAAATAGTCTAAATCTGTTCACAATTCAGTTTGAATCATTCAGACACTTACTTACTCAGCACTGGATGAAGTGGATATCCACAATCCACTGAAACCAAACCTGTGCAATGAAAAATGTCTTGTGTATACTACTCTGCAGATTGGGACATTAGAGATATGAAAATAAGTGTAAAAAGGAATGGAGGCAGTACCATGTTTTTAGTACATGTGTCCAAAGAATTTTGTAGTGAATGGTAAATTAGTAAATTTTTCTTTAGAGTAGTTGTCTTTGCTAGCTGTATTTTATGAGAAGTTTGCCGTGCACTGACTATGCCCCACAAAAGCACTTCAGGATACCAGAATGGCTACTCAGTGTGTTAAGATGAATATCCATCTATAAATATTGACAGCGCTGCATTCACAAGTTCAACCCAAGCATCAACCTGTCTCCCTTGGACAGGTCCGCTTCCCTAGTGATTTCTGTGCAGATTAATTATCATACTAATCAATTATTCATGATCTGCCAGTGGACAGGCGGAGCTAAAAACCTACTATTTGACATGGCAGTGAACACGGCAGTCCTCATTGGAAATTTACAATGCAAAGGATGTGTAATATTTATAAAGGGCAATAGAGACACACAAAAGTAAGAGGCTTTAACATCAACATCTCTCTCTATGTCTTTCTTTCAAATACTTTTGACTTTTTAGTCTTATTTGTGTCTGAAAGCAAAGGCAACTGTCCAGTCAAACAAGGACTTAATAGGCAACATTTGTGTACGAAAACCTCCAAAGGAAAGCCTTCAAAGGCACCATAATGTCACATCTAATAACAGAACAAATTCCAGTGAGCTTTAGGGTATGTTTTCAGGACAACAATGTACTAAAAACTGAAAAGTTTTTCCTTTGTGTTTTTCACATCCACCTGGATACTTGAAAATGACTAAAAACGCTGTATTATTTATGCCAGGCCAGTAGTTGGCGATGTCACTTTGTAAAGAGACACTACGCACCTATAGACTGAACATGTTATACACATGCACGTGATGTCACCATTTTCACAAATTCACATTTTTGTACACAGAGCAAATCAAAATGTCAAATTCACACATTTTCAAAAGTTTGCATTTTCAGGCCCCCAAAACGCAGTTGTTGTTGTGTAAATGAATGGTCAAAACACACTTTTTAGTGTTGTTGAAAACAGTGTTTATTTCTAGAAATACATTCTAAATTGCTCTGTGTTCGGGCCAAATACCGAGCTCGGAGCCCTCTCCCCGGACAACACGCCAAATACATATACCATATATTCTATCTGACTTATTTGTAAGTGTGAACTCGTGAAACAACTATTCGTAACTGTTTTGATTTGTTGCAAAATCATACAACCTCATTCATATGTTTTTGTACAATCTGCTCTTGCATCTCTTAGGAGTTAGATTTGGGAGGGCGCTTCATACTATTTTATATACAAATAGCACATTTTCATACAAATCACATACACAAATTTGTACGAAATTGCACACTCATTAAAAATAGCAACATTTTCTTGTGAGAACGGGCTGTTCATATATAATAAATGCTGTATGTAAGAGACACAACACGCACTTTAAAGAGCCTTGTTAACGTGCATTTGTGTGTGGGTGCTAGGCAGGCTAATTACATTCAGTGATCAGTATGAAGAGGGGTTGTCATGGCAATTACATCGTCGTTGTGTTGATATGACCCGAAACACTTGTATCAGTAAAGTTTGTCTTTCCCATTTGTTATCTTTCACAATTATCTTTCTCTCTCACTCACTTTCTCTATTTTTCAACCTGCCTCTCACATATTGCCTGTACTTTTCGTTCATCTGTTCATTGTGTCTCGTCATAATAATATTAGTTTATCACTTAATCAGCAGTTCCAGTCATGTCAGTGACATTCACAAACACTCCAAACACATAATTTCCACAAAGAGAGTACAAAAAGGTGATGGTGTAATAGTTATACCATAGTACTTTGATATATACCATGGTATGAATGATTAGCATATTCATTTACAGTACACTGGAATTAGGCACTTCTCATGAATAAAAAAATAGGACCTGAAGCCCCTCCCTCCCCCAGCAAATGGTTGGTCAAATGCTTATCCTTTAGAAAATGTTGATCAGTTTCAGAAAGTTTTATTTTCTATTCAATTTTTGCAGTTGTTTCAATGTTACCCAAATGGGGGATATGTTAATAGAACATTGATTGATTGATTGATTTTAATTCCATTAATCAATCAATCAATCAATCAATTAATAAATAATAAAAGTTTGCCTATTGGGACCAAATTTTGATTTGCAGTTAGTGATAAATTACCAAGTTTGGAACCATGTTTGAGTTTGATGAATGTTGTCAACACTACAACTAGATTTTAAAACAGATTTAAGACAGCTAAATTAAAGCTAGTGTTAATATAACAAGCTAATGATAATCTTCTATGACTTTAATTGTTTGCTTAAACTAAGAAAATTTTGACAGTTTGACATGAGGACATTCACACACACAGCCATTTTTCACTGAATTTTGAATAGTATAATTTGGTCATAGCAGCCATTCTTATTGCTGGATGCCCGAATGTTATTAGAGGGTTGCACAACTGGCTTTGGAAAATCTGATCACAAATGACATGCATTGCTTATAAACATAAGATATCATTTTGTTATGACAACAAAAACAGTTTAGGAGGGGATAGTGTTTGTAAATTGCATTTCCAATCTGCAGCTGTGCATAATACAGTACAGTATATCATACTATGAACAACATGAGCAATGCAAACAAGTTTATCACTGCATGAATCAATCTCACTCTAAATGCCGACGATTTCTGATACGGTTTTCTAAAGGATAATTTTTTTTAAAATGCTTCCCTGCAAAAAATTTAGAAGAGTGAAAACACTCAAAGTAACATGAACCTCTTCCGTCTTCCCTACACTGAACTACAGCATCTCACTGGAGACGGATCATGTGCAGCTGCAGAATGATCAGTCACATGCTATTTACAACAAGAATCTAGAACTGAGACCACTGCGCAAGTCACATTTTTTAAAATCTTAACTGTTTTTTGTTTGTTTAACACAGCATCTTAAAGAGGACCTATCCCCCCCCCCCCTTTTTTTTTTTACATTTTCAAAAATCTTTAGTGTGCAATGTTGCTGTTTGTTAAGTTAAGGGCCTTTATCAGCCTGAGCTATCTATAGTTTCATGACAGAAATAAATTCCTGCCAAGGCATTCACAGAAAAAAGGGGCGAAGCCTGGTTCAGTTGTGTTAGTAGTGTGTTAAAAATTCAGGGTTATGGTAAGGGGTGTGACATTTCCAAAAACACCCTCAAAGTGGTTGACCAATCACAAAACCTTGGTCCAGTCAACCAATCAGAGCATACAGAGCTTTTTGGAAGGAGGAGCTTCATAGAGACAGGAACTAAACTGAGGGTTACTGACTGACTGGGAAGAGAGGTCCTGCAAATATGTAAAATATATGAAAAAAATGTTTTGGAACATTCAAGAATGAGAATATATTCTAGTAGACCTAGGGTGACCACCTGGCTTTTGATCTGTTGCAGACCAATAGATTTTTTTCTGCCGGTGGGTGCCCAGTGCCCACACTTTAATGTTGCGCTTCAGGCAACATTACATCCTGGAGAGAAGACAATTCTAGATTCACGAGTGCACATGCAGGAGGACAAATTTTGAGCATGCTCGCGTAATATCTGAGCGAGAGAGAGTGCGCGTCCAGTGAGCGGAGAGATTCTTGCTCGCGCATTTGATGCGCTCTCGCGTTACAATAATGCACTCTCGACATTTGTCAGTATAATAACGCAATAGAAACCGCCTTAAATTAATATTAGCGTGAGAAGAAAGTCATGTCTGAAAGTTACAATACATTTTTTTTTATTGGTTAAAATGAATGGAGAATTTCTCACGTTTTTCTGTAGGTGCTCAACCATTTCCATGCGTCGCACTCGAGCATCCACAGGATCGGCGCATGTTCGTTTGCCATCAGGATGATTACATGCTTTAATTTGGGAATCTTTGAGCAGCTCTTGTGGTTCTTATCCAGTATGTGAGATGAAATCCTTGCTGGTATAGTTGTGTTTACAGACTTTGCTGCACTGTAAAACCGAACAGTGAAATTAATTAAATTAAATGAGTTTGTTTCACTCAAATAATAATGAAAGTTCATTGTACTTAATAGGAAAAAGTTGCATGAACTCAAAATTTCATTGTAGTAAGCTGAACTTAATATGATTGAGTTGAGCTGCAGCAGATTTCTAATTCCCAGCATGCTTTGCGTCAGACCATATAAATAACTGTTGAAATTAAGTGTTATTTTGTGTGTTTTTGCACAAGATTAACATATGGAGATATAAGTTAATGTTTAATGTTGTGTTATGTTGGGATTCAGGGGGGTTCTGTTATGTCAGTTTTGTAGGGTTACCACTGTGGTGAAGAGTAGAGCCTGTGGTTAGGTTGAGGATGAGCTGCAAAACCTTTAAGACCACATATGTTGTTTGATTACATATATGCAAGTATGTAATGACAGTCTCTCTGATAGTTATAATAGCATGTGTTATTTGCTATGTAACATTGGCCTTGATCCGCTTCCATGGCTCTCAGCCCCGCCTCACTTGTCACAAAAATTTACTTACCTGTAAATGTTTTGAGGTAATAAGTTTCCTCAAATGTTTTGAGTATTCTGAACTTATTGGGTTTTACAGTGTGTGGCCCGCACTTAGCTATTCCTTTGCGCTGTCCACTCAGTTGTCATCAGCGGGAAAACCTCTCTCTACTATTGCGTTCAGGTGCGCCGTTGACACGGGGGACAGGGGGGTCAGGACCCCCGCAGTTTTAAAAAGACAGAAATTGACCCCCATACTTTTGATAAGGGCTGCTTAAGTCAGTATCAAACTAAAACAGTATCAAAAAAAGCTACAAACTAGCTTAGGATATTTTCTTTTTCAAATGAGACCATTTTCACATTTCTGTGAGCTTTTGTTTGTAAATAATCAACTGTTTTGTCGTGGATGTGCAGAACAGGAAATGTGCTCTCAAAGAAACACGCAATCTCCAAACCATCGGTCAAAGCGTGCTAACGTTTTCTGAGGACATGTCAATGGTATATAAATCATGCCCGAAATTTAGTGTTCGTGGGGACATGTCATTCAAGCCAACCGTCCATTCACAAACCTGAAATTTGACACAGGCTGATCTCTCACATTCAGTTCCGGTCGACGTGTGAGCTGGCTTGACTGAAGTATTCGCGAGTTTTCGTGAGGATTTATAGTTTATGGACTGTTTTGATTTTGATAATCACATCTAGAAACGGAAAAGCATCGATGGCATCGATAAAAGAGATCTTTGAAAGCGAAACTAATGTGATTATTGCCTCGGCCAGCAACGCAATGGGGAGGACGCACAAGAGGAGAGGACAGCGCATTTGGTATGTATAAACTGTATTACTGTATTTACAATGCTTATACTCATTTTTGATTGAATTATTAATATTTTAAAATGTGAAAGCACAACAACCAATATGATAAACTATTATTTGACCAAAAAAAAAAAGGTCAAAACTATACGTTTGGGATATGGCAAGGCTACTTGCACACTGCACAGCTGTCTATAAGTATGCAAACTTGAATAGAATTGCCATTTCAGGATCTACATTTTGATATTGTGAAATGGGTATTATTACAGTGCAAAAACTGTGTGTATAAACAATAATTTCTTTGTTTCAGTTTCTGTTGAATATTAGTGGGCAGCAGCAGCAGCTGGCATCACATCTCCAGGAGGCAGACGGGTGATGCTGAGGTGATGCTCAACACAGGTGACAAAAATGATGCTCATATAAGCAATTATACAGATCTGGAGGATGTTCGAGATTGTAATAGAGTCTTGTGTCTCCTGAAAGAATAAAACTGATCAAAATCATAAAACGCCTCTTTTTGTTTGTTTGTTTATTATAGCACAGACGAAATATACTATAATATATATCACTTTTAGCAGTGTTTATGTATTTTCAAAGGGTTTTCTGTAAAATAACACTGCGATATTGGATTTACACTGTAAACGGTACGGCAGAAATATATATATATATTTTTTTATCACTTTTTGTTTTATGTAACTTCAAAGGGCTTCCTGCAATGACACCAAGATTTTGTATTTAGAGCACTATATGTGAGTATGGGAAGCTTTTCAATTTGGGTATGCCAAATCCAGGTGGAAATCCCCAAAATGGTCCCAGTGCTTAGGAGGTTGATGATCAGGCAAGTTTAATATATGATGGTGGTCCGATGGTGAGCCTGAAGTGGTTGTACGATGTCTGGAAATCTGATCTTACTATCTGGGCTTTTGCTTACAATTTGGTCCCCCCCACATTGAAAATGTCTCCTGCGCCCCTGATTGCGTAGGTTGGTTATTTTAATAGCTAGAACATGATGGCTGAAATAGATTTCTAAATGCCAGTCACCGTTTTTATATTTCTTACTGTGGTTATTGTAATTTCAGGGATGAAAAAATGTAATAATACAGACATAACAGAAATGCGGGGCACTACTTCTTGCGGGACGCAGGACAAAGCTCCCAATTGCGGGACGGGTGGTCACCCTAAGCAGACCCCAAAATCAAAATCAAGACTTTGTAAAAGGGCACAATATGGCCTCTTTAAAAATGCACTGATTGTGGCATAAAAATCATTGCATTGGTCAAAGATGTCCATTTTATGCAGGTTTATATAGAAAACAATTAAAAGCAAATTGATTGTTACTCATCTGCCAGCATGTTCTGAATATAACTGAAGTGAGCATGACAGCAATTCGATGAGTCTGATCTGCTCCTTATTGATTGCCTGGCTTTAACTCAGCAACAAACAGAGAGAGAAAGACTGACATAAAACATAACGGGTCAAAAAAGTTTCTCATGAGCTTTTGTTTTCAGACCAAATGCTCATTTCCTTGGTGACAAAGTGAGCACTGTGGAAATATTACACATCTCCACCTTCCCTCCCATCTATTCTCACTCTCTGTCTATGTGCTTTAAACATAATCCATATGGTTTTAATGACCACAGTTCTTTCCATTGTTTCTGAATGTCAGCTTGTATTGATCAAGTGGACCGAAGCCAGAATATTACTCATCACAAAAAAATACTCCCTTGTTATCATTTAAACATGGAGAAAAAAAAAAAAAAAAAACAGGGCGAAAAGAAGAAGGGGAAAAACAGAAAGAGAGAGTGAGGAAAAGATAAAAAAAAAACAAAAAAAAAAACAACGACTCTCAAATCACTGACCACAGACCAGATGGCCAAAATTAAACCTTTCAGAGTTACAGACAGTTAATTTCACTCATCATAATCTGAGGGTATAGGTTTACACGACAACAGTGTACTAAAAATGGCAGTTTCTGTGAACAGACGACAACGTTGTCAAAAGGCCAGGCCAGCAGTTGGCGATGTCACTTTGTAAAGAAACACTACACGCCTATAGACTGAACACGTAATACACATGCACATGATGTCACTGTTTTCACAAATTCACATTTTTGTAGTTTACATAGAGACAATAACAATAAAGTTGTCAAAAACTTTAAACTTTTAAACCCGTTTTCAAAAGTTTGCACTTTCAGGCCCCTAAAACACAGTTGTTGCATAAATGAACTACCAAAACACATAAAAAGTTTTTTTGGTTTTAGTTGCAAATGGTGTTGCGTAAACTAAAAATTTAATAAATGTAACTTGCTAAATGAAAACATGTTTGCTTTAAACAAAAATAAAAATAGATATACTCTTCAGTGGAGACAAACAATCAGGGATGGATATAGATGATTTATAGGGTGGCAAGAGATGAGGAAGGCATGAGGAATATCAGCAAAGCAAACATATTTGTGTATTGTGCATTTATGGCCTTCATTCATGTCCAGTGAGACAATGTTATCAAGTAAATAAAAATAAATAATCTATAGTATCTATATCTAGGGTACCAAAACATTGTTTATTAAACCCATCAACTGATTCAGTTTATCTTTTCTACCAAGAGAGAAGTTATTTTATTAATAATCGTATGTACTTGGATGATATATAAATCAAAACAATGTGTGATCTATTAAAATCACCATCTATTAAAATCACCAGCAGTTTTAGTAGTAGGTCAATCATTTTTTCCCGGTGAGAAAAAGTTTATATTAATATCTGAATGTATCATGAAATGTGAATCACAAATTACATTGCATGAAGTTTAAAAACAAGAATAAATGATCTATTAAAATCAGTGGTTGGCAAAGTACACAAATCGGAAAAGTACTTGATTTTTAATGGACTATTAAAGTATTAAAAGTAAAAAGTACTGAATAATGAACTTAGTTCATTAATTGTTCCATCTAGCTCTAGTCAGACTAGATATTAGTCAGATTAGTGCAAACATTAAATATGTATTGATTTTCAAATAAGCAATGGTTGCATGTCGGTGAACACAATCCACCGTGCCATTCACCGTTGCCGGCTAAAACTCTATAGGTCAAAAAAGAAGCCATATCTAAACATGATCCAGAAGCGCAGGCATTTTCTCTGGGCCAAGGCTCATTTAAAATGGACTGTGGCAAAGTGGAAAACTGTTCTGTGGTCAGACAAATCAAAATTTGAAGTTCTTTTTGGAAAACTGGGCTGCCATGTCATGTCCTCCTAAAGAGGACAAGGACAACCCAAGTTGTTATCAGTGCTCAGTTCAGAAGCCTGCATCTCTGATGGTATGGGGTTGCATGAGTGCGTGTGGCATGGGCAGCTTACACATCTGGAAAGGCACCATCAATGCTGAAAGGTATATTCAAGTTCTAGAACAACATATGCTCCCATCCAGACATCGTCTCTTTCAGGGAAGACATTGCATTTTCTAACATGACAATGCCAGACCACATACTGCATCAATTACAACATCATGGCTGCGTAGAAGAAGGATCCGGGTACTGAAATGGCCAGCCTGCAGTCCAGATCTTTCACCCATAGAAAACATTTGGCGCATCATAAAGAGGAAGATGCGACAAAGTAGACCTAAGACAGTTGAGCAACTAGAAGCCTGTATTAGACAATAATGGGACAACATTCCTATTACCTAAACTTGAGCAACTTGTCTCCTCAGTCCCCAGACGTTTGCAGACTGTTATAAAAAGAAGAGGGGGTGCCACACAGTGGTAAACATGGCCTTGTCCCAACTTTTTTGACATGTATTGATGTCATGAAATTTAAAATCAACTTATTTTTCCCTTAAAATTATACATTTTCTCAGTTTAAACATTTGTGACCCGATCTGGCGAAATGAGTCGGAAGTCGAAATTGAATGCATATAGGTAGCACAAAAATTCTTTTTGCATACAAAACCAAAGACTTTAAACTTTCATATCAAGCCTCCAACATGCTTCTGTTGCGTTGTTTTCACCCTCTAATGAGTCTGAGAAATATGCGTTTACAACAAAAATAGCACAGCAGCTAACTGAATACAAGTATGTATTTCACGTGCTCATAACTTCATGAAAAATGCACAGATCATAAAAATTGCACATCAATATTTAAAGCAGATTCTCAAGATTAAAATGAATCCAAAATCAATATAATATATTGCGTTGATCATAAGATATTACTCACGAAATGATTTAACATACTTGGCTAAAAACATGTCTCTCATCTCTCCGGGATGCAGTGTGTATCCAATGTTCCCGGACCCATCCATGTTCGTTTTCCAACGTGGAATAACACAGAATAGATATCATTTTAAAGCTTAGAATCTTGAAAAACTCCTAACGAGTGCTGAGAAGCACCTCTAAACCGGAGTTTACCGCCCGTTGGCGCCACCTGGCTGCGGAAAAAATGAACAACAATTTTTCAAACTATTCTTTATTATATCACCACGAAATTTGAACCAGATGCAGCTCACATATAGGAGAGCATCACCAAAAAAGAATTTTTTAGCGATCTTATTGTGTTCCTGAGTTATTCCATGTCAAATAAAAAAAGAAAAATTATTTTTAAAAAATTATATATATTTTTTGTCTTTTATCAGCTGTTTCTCGGCAAGAAAATGTCCAAATGTAAAGTAATTTATATTTTCTTAACATTTAAAATGTTTTGTATCAAATGATACCTACCTTTTGACTCTCCTTGCTAGAGTTTTGGAGTTATGAGTCTTTACTTTTGTGTGTGTCTCTCAGGAAAAAAAAAAAAAAGAACTCTAAAAAAGCCTTCGGGTCTTAAAGTGTTAATTCAAATAAATACTTTAAAATAATTTGAGCTTCAGCCTGGTTTAATAGCATTTATACATATATAAAAATGTCTTTGGTCAAATTAAGCTGTAAAATAAATAGTTTATCCCTTTAAATGCAATGGATTTTGAAAGATATCAACAAAAAACGGGCAAAAAACTTTAAAAGCGATTTTCTCAGGTTTTCAATTGGGAAAAAAGGGCAGACAACCATAATTCAAATGTTTATATCTTTAAAACCATTCAAGGTATGACTTTGACTAGGATATCATTTTAAAGCTTATTGTCTCATCTTTCCATTGATACCAAAATCTCAATTTTGAAATTTGGGTCACTGTGACTCATTTTGCTGGATCAGGTCACATTTGATATGTCATCTATGTTGTATTTTGAATAAAATATTGAAATCTGAAACATCCACATCATTGCATTCTGTTTTTATTCACAATTTGTAGTGTCCCAACTTTTTTGGAATCGGGTTTGTCAAATATCAATGTTCATAGTTGATGAACATCTGTTCGAACTTGAGGGGAAATTACTTCATAAATCCACTGAAAATCACCTTGACACTAGCTGGTGGTGAAAAAAGGGCTCAGAAAAGTTTTGAGTCAATTAGTTATGAGAAAAGCTCTAGCATCATTTGTTTGCAGATGCCATTTGCTTATATTTTGTTATCTTATGCCATTCAGACATTTTTAACATGTCAAACGTGTCCCATCCCTTTGCATTTGTCTTTCTATATTAAGTCATATTCTTTAGGGCCAATCAAACAATGTATATTATATCCCATATGACAAAATTGCTTTCTCTTTATCCTCCTCCCCCCACTCATTTTTTTAACCTATGCCAGCAAGTTAGTGAATGCAGGATATCAGAAATTAATTTCCCTCATACCCCAAAGGAACTGCGTGCCCTGTGTTCAGTGACGGAATAACCTTTAGATCAGTATGCTAATCAGGCCAGAACCGACATAGCAACAGTTAACAAGGCTAAAGGCAGAAACGCACCTTTAGAAATAATTACCCTGAAATAATTACTCCATGAATCAATCTGATATCCTCCCAACTCATTGCCTATAATGACACATGCTATTAATATATTCATATTTTGTAGCTGACTAGGTTTGTTGACCACATTTTACAAATGAATAATAAAGAAACATTGTATTTATTTATCTATCATAATTGCATTGAATTAATGAAAAACAAGGCAGAAGATTAATCAAAAGATTTGAATATAATTAAATATTAAAAATGAATAACATTTTCTCAGATCTTGTGTAATTCATTATAATTAAATCTATTTAATTTAAATATTGCCAAATATATATTAAGCAATATTACTGATTTGACTGCACTGACACTGTTGAATGAAAACTGGACTGAATTGGACGATGACATCACTGTTTACTCTAGAGCCGCTTTATAGATTAACTCATTTCATAATTGATGAACTTTACACAGTTATCGAAACAAACTGAATCAACACTGAACTGAATAATGACTCTTTTCAGAGCTGCTGAATTGAACACTGTTCGCAACATTGAATCATTATTTTCTTGTTTATCACTGTAAAGATCCATCCATCCATCCATCCATCCATCTAAAAAAAACTTGTCAGTTTTATTAAGTGAAGCGTGTCATACACATCCCTGCTGTTTTTTCTTTCTCAGATTGTAACATCTAGCATCAGAAGGCAGAGTGTTTCGGCCCCTGGGGGCCCTGCTGAGGAATGGAGAGGGACTGGGCTGAGAGGACGTCCTTGAGAGCAGCACAGCTGTGAAAAAGAGGAAAAGAAAAAGATGTCCAAATCCAATTAAGTCTGAGTATCACCACCCACATCTGGGACTGAAAAAAAAAGAAGACGAAAAATAAATTTGTATTACTAAAAAAAAAAAGGGTATATGTGCATTAATTGCTTGTATGTAAGTGATGTGAATGCGTAGACACATGCAGTTCAACATGTACTCCAAGATACCCTTCACATCACCCCATAGTGCACTATGAAGTGGACCATCTGTGAGATTCCAAATAGTATAGGGAGTGTACAAGTTCAGTCAAAAGGGCACTGCAAATGCCATATGGAACAAGCGTACATCGATAAGTCACTTCAGGCTTTCTACACGGTAGTTTGTGAATTTTAAGTGCACAAGATCTGATGGTTAGGTTGCTCTTTATTTTAAGGTGTCTTTGTTACAGTGTATTTACACCAATAAGTATAGTGAGTAATATTAATTAATAACATGTACTTACTAGGGTTATAGGGTTTGGGCTTGGTTTACAATTAGTTGCTTGTAATTAATATAATTTAGTGTTACTACCCTAAATGCATGTAACAGGTGTAACAAGGTGTTACAGATGGTTACAGTGGATCAAGTAATTTATTTTCATATTAAACATTGCAACAGTAAGCCATAATAAAAATGAATCTGCTTAGTGTATATGAAATACATAGATATATTTTTTAATAGAAAAAGTGATATCACATATATATCATACAAATATTAAGCTTACACATTTTCCTAATCCAATGCGGTGTTTGTTAATATTTTGACTTCATATTTTGTTTTCATTTTAATTTTAACGTTTTTTTTTTTTAATTGTCCTGTGTTTTTATCATTTTTATTAGCTTTTGTTTTTTTGATATCTAAATATGTCTGTATATTTCAGTTTATTACGTTTTAAGGTTATTAAATAAGAAGTTTTAGTTTTTAGTTTTAACTTATTTACTTGTAGTTATTATTGTACTTCAACCAAATAAAAGAATAATGTTATAAAAGAAATGTTGCCTTGGCGACTATGAAATTATTTATAGGTTTTTATATATTTTATATTATTTGGGGTCGGTAAGCTTTTTTTTCTCTCTCTCTCTCTCTGAAAGATGTCTCTTTTGCTCAACAAAGCTGAGTTTATTTGGTGAAAAATACAGTAATTGTGTAATACATAATTACAATTTAATATAACTGTTATATTAAACATTAAATATATATTTAATTTATTCATGTGATTGCAATATTTTAAGCAGCCATTACTCCAGTCTTCTGTGTCACATGATCCTTCAGAACAAGGACTGTGTTATTCTACTACACACGTGACACGAGCATGTACGTTTACACAGAAATTAGATGCCATGTTTATTATAAAACAACTAAAACTGCATATACTGTATGAACACAAGTGTATGTCTTTGCCATTTCTTAAGGTCAGGATATAAACTTTGGCAAACTGCAGCAAAGGAAAGGAACAGCTGGGAGGAAAGATGGTTGTCTGTCCTCATCTGGTTTATATTGTGCATGTGTTTGTGAGAGAGGGATATGTCTCATTACACAGATGGCTGTTTAAGAGATAACACACCTGTGTAAGCATTTTAAAGTGGATGGGTTTGGTTGTGAGTATGCAAGTGTGTTTATTATCTATTTGTGTCTGAATCCCTTTGGTCCACTGACTTGAGAAATGCTTATGATAGCTCGATAATTTACAGGAACAGGTGGATGTAAGTATGCATGCGATTGCGTTTTTGCAGTTGTGTGTGTATTCAGTGAGTAAGTGCCAAGGCTTGGTGATATATTGTATATGTACAATATATTAACTCTTTTCTCTGCATTGACGAGATTTTCCATCATTTGTGACACAACACTGCCCCTCCATTGATTGAGTTTTTCTCCATGTTTTACTTGCTAAATGGTAAGGGGTGCTGTTAATGTTCTTCTAAAATTGTACAGCATCCTGACGCCATTTTGAATTGCGTTCAACTTCATCAATGGACAAGGTAAGTTTATTTGGACAGAGGGAGCGAGTCTACTCAATATGGACATTTCAGACAGATCCACAGACCACAATGCACCATGACTGTGATGTCACAGCAAGATCCTACTCAATTCACACACAACTCTAGTGTATGATATTGAAGTTATCTTGACCTTTAAACACATTAATACTTCTGGCTACCTTTAAGCTGACTGTTTCTTACACAGTTATAGTTTATTGTATTATCATTGGCCCCCCAAGACCCCGCCTGCCCAAGCATACATGCAGGCCTATAGAATAGCGTGTAAAGCAAATTCATATAAGGAAAAATCAAGGGTTCCTCCAGTAATGGGCACTCGTGCAACTTAAAGGTGCCATAGAACGTGTTTTCAAAAGCTTCTTACACAGAATAAGGCAGTTGTGTGTTTATTAGTCATGTTTAATCAATCAAAGCATTTCACTCTTATGTTTATTCAGCTACAGCAATTGTATGATGCCCATAGGGATTTCCTGGAATGACATGTGTTACAATACCTACTTCTGTGGCAGAGGCATATTTGGAGTTTCTGCACGAGAGCGCCCTCTGGCTTTCAGATTGAGAAGCATTTACTACTGATCACAGAGCCATACAGCTCTGACAAGCTGCGCATTAAATAATCACAGCCTTTGCCAAATTGTGTGCGATAAAATTTGTGATAAATTGCGATATATCATGCAGCCCTAATTGTAACATCACAATAGCAACTTACAGTGCTCGCACTTAATTTACCCTCAAGCGATCAAGGGCTTAGGACGTCTATTTAAAATCATTGCAAGGGTTCCGCCTGTAGTGGGCACTCTTGCAACTTAAGCAAATGACGTGCATCCAAGTGAACAAGATGTAGGGAAGTTAGTGAGAAAGGGTATAAAAAAGTGGACTTAAACGCAGCCCAGAAGGAATAGAAGTTGTTTACGCACAAGTAAGCCAAAAAGATCACCAAACATTCAACAGCATATAAATCAAAACTGCCTAAAGTTACAGAATGAAATGTTAAACCCACGAAGAGGTATAAGAATGTGCAAGCTTTGGTGGTGTTAACTTAATCTACTCAATCTATGCTCAATCATCATTCTGAATCCGATCCAGACAAAAAAAAACAACAACAAAAAAACAGGTTTTTATTTATTTTTTATTTATTTATTTAAAGGTGCCCTAGAATTAAAAATTGAATTTACCTTGGCATAGTTAAATAACAAGGGTTCAGTACATGGAAATGACATACAGTGAGTCTCAAACACCGTTGTTTCCTCCTTCTTATATAAATCTCATTTGTTTAAAAGACAAATGAAGAACAGCCGAATCTCAACATAACACCCATAACACCGATTGTTACATAACAGTTGGGATCATTAATATGCACGCCCCCAATATTTGCATATGCCAGCTCATGTTCAAGGCATTACACAAGGGCAGGACATCTGGATGTGCACAGCTGAATCATCAGACTAGGTAAGCAAGCAAGGACAATAGCGAAAAATGGCAGATGGAGCAATAATAACTGACATGATCCATGATATCATGATATTTTTAGTGATATTTGTAAATTGTCTTTCTAAATGTTTCGTTAGCATGTTGCTAATGTACTGTTAAATGTGGTTAAAGTTACCATTGTTTCTTACTGTATTCACGGAGACAAGACTGTCGTTATTTTCATTTGTTAAACACTTGCAGTCTGTATAATTCATAAACACAACTTCATTCTTTATAAGAATCCAACAGTGTGTAATGTTAGCTTTAGCCACGGAGCATACTATCAAATCCAAATAAATACTATACTTACGCGAATTGGACATGCTGCATGACGAACACTTTGTAAAGATCCATTTTGAGGGTTATATTAGCTGTGTGATCTTTGTTTATGCATTGTTTAAGGCAAGCGCGAGCTCCGTGGGCAGAGAGCACGAGAATTTAAAGGGGCCGCAGCCTAAATCGGCTCATATTTAATGATGCCCCAAAATAGGGCAGTTAACAAAATTAATTAAAACAAAAAAAATCTATGGGGTATTTTGAGCTGAAACTCCACAGGGGACACCTTAGACTTATATTACATCTTTTAAAAAGACGTTCTATGGCACCTTTAACAGGGACATTGCACAATACATATATTGTACAGACCAGAGATAGCTACAAGCTGTGCTGTTTGATTGAGCCCAAATTGTTATGCAGTAAGTAAAATGGGAAAATTCATTTTTAAAAAATTGAAATTTAACCACATTCAAGTGTTGATAAAAAAGAATGAAAAAAGGTAGGATTTTTCCCCTTCTTTTTTAAAGCAGAGGCTCTGTTCTTTCTTTTTATATATTGACTGTTTACATATTCAGTAACATATTCTGGAGGCCATGAAAGATTTGTGAATATGATCAAAAATGACTGACTGGCAACTAAGAAAACACTGGCAGGGAAAGAGTTAAAGAATATACTGTTTTGTTTGGAAAAATATCTAGATATAACCATTTTAGCTCTTTTACCCATCCCCACTGAGCACTTAAAATTTGTCAAAAATATGTTTCAGTTGCTATTTGCTCTTAATGGATCCTGGAATGCATTTCGCATGTCAGCATGCAATCTGAGACACAATAGCCAGTGCTCTCTGCATGTGTGTTTATCAGAATAATAAAGCTGTGAGGTGACGTTAGTCTGATTTGCCTGAATCGGAACCCAGCAATCAAAACCCCCGGACAAGACTGCTGACAGACTACGCACAAATCATTTACGTGCTGAACATTTAACGCTCAACACAATGGCATCCAACAGCATGAGAAATGGGGAGGCAAAAGAAAAAGAAAAAAGGAAATAGCATTTTTACACAATTTGCCTGAAATTGTTTACCACAATTCATGATTGCTATCCATCCCACTGATTCAAAAATATAACACTGAAAAAACGAGAAAAGTTAAGGTTAGACTTCCACAGCTTGGCAGAAAATCATTTAGCATCATGCACAGTGTGTGACCTCTCTGACACGCTGTCAAACCTTAGAACAAGTCATAATGACAAACCTCAGTGAATTGTAATATGTTTTGTAACAGCAATCATTGCAAAGTGTCATATAAAATCCACATGCTGTTTTTTTGTCCTGTGTATCTGTACGAGGCAAACCATGACATTCAAATTTATAGCCTTGTGTCTGACTATACCAACTAGATATATAGGATCACATACAGAGAATGCTGCACTAAATTTATATTAACAGTTCATTTGAACAAATTATTGATGTCAACAGGAAGAGTGGTGTAGTGATTAAAGTCACAATGGAATCAAAATTGATTATCTTATTTTTTATTAAATGTTGCAGTATTTATTGTAATCTGTACACGTCATTTAGTTTGTTTTTTAATTAATTTGGCCCCATAATCTAAATAACTTCCCTTCCAACTTACAACTACATCACTTCTCTGATGATGTGTTTACTGGTGGGACAACCTGTCACTCATAAGATCGACCAATAGCAAGCCACAACCATCTAATCCATTCCCCACGGACAAAATCAAGCCCCACCCTACATTTTTCCTTGTTCGAAAAGTGTCCATTGGACGCACACTTCAGAATCTCACTGGAAGAAGTAGGTCATCCGGGTACTTTTTGCCTACTGTTTATGAATACTGTAAATTCAGTCATACTACTCTTTTCACATACTGTGTGCAATTTTGGATGCTGTTAATTGTAGATCCCACTGGTGCTAATAGTCAAAGTCTTACAGTGCTTTGGGGAAATGCAGCCCAGATTTGTTCATGACCACCAGATCTTTTTGATGAACAAAATAAATGACTCTTATGGCTAGTTTCAGTTCTTAAAAGTATGACACTTATGAACGGGTTCTTTAAGACCCCCAGGCTTAAAGGGTTAGTTCACCCAAAAATGAAAATTCTGTCATTTATTACTCACCCTCATGCCGTTCCACACCCGTAAGACCTTTGTTAATCTTCTGAATGCAAATTAAGATATTTTTGTTGAAATCCGATGGCTCCGTGAGGCCTGCATAGCCAGCAATGACATTTCCTCTCTCAAGATCCATTAATGTACTAAAAAACATATTTAAATTGGTTCATGTGAGTACCGTGGTTCAATATTAATATTATAAAGCATCAAGAATATTTTTGGTGTGCCAAAAAAACAAAATAATGACTTACATAGTGATGCCCGATTTCAAAACACTGCTTCGGGAAGCTTCGGAGCATAATGAATCAGTGTATCAACTCATCATTCGGATCGCGTGTCAAACCGCCAAACTGCTGAAATCATGTGACTTTGGCGCTCCGAAATGCTGATTCAACACGCTGATTCATTACTCTCCGAAGCTTCCTGAAGCAGTGTTTTGAAATCGGCCATCACTATATAAGTTGTTATTTTGTTTTTTTGGCACACCAAAAATATTCTCGTTACTTTATAATATTAATATTTAACCACTGTACTCACATGAACTGATTTAAACATTTTTTTAGTACCTTTATGGATCTTGAGAGAGGAAATGTCATTGCTGGCTATGCAGGCCTCACTGAGCCATCGGATTTCAACAAAAATATCTTAATTTGTTTTCCGAAGATTAACGAAGGTCTTACGGGTGTGGAACGACATGAGGGTGAGTAATAAATGACATTATTTTCATTTTTGGGTGAACTAACCCTTTAAGCCCTTTCACAGAAATTGATTTCAAAACACTGCTTCATGAAGCATCGAAGCTTTACGAATCTTTTGTTTCGAATCAGTGGTTCGGAGCGTGTATTAAACTGCCAAAGTCACGCCCCCCCAGTGGAGAACCATTGAAATTTCAAAACACTTATGTTTCGTTTACTGAAATCACGTGACTTTGGCAGTTTGATACACGCTCCGAACCACTGATTCAAAACAAAAGATTTGTAAAGCTTCAAAGCTGTTTTGAAATCACCCATCACTAGATATTGTTGAATAAAGTCGTTATTTTTTTATTTATTTATTTTTTGGCGCTTCATAACATTAAGGCTGAACCACTGTAGTCACATGAACTGTTTTAAATATGTTTTTAGTACCATTCTGGGCATCTGAAAGTGTTAATTATCTTGCTGGCAATGGAGGCCTCACTGAGCCATTGGATTTTATCCATAATATCTTAATTTGTGTTCCGGAGATGAACAAAGGTCTTATGGGTGTGGAACAACATGAGGGTGAGTAATTAATGACAGAATTTTTGGGTTTAAACCTAGTCCTGGGGTGCATGCTGAGCTATTTTAATTGAAAGCAACTTAAAGAAAGTTTACAAAGACATGAAGAATTGTTAAGGAATTGAACTACTGTAGAAACGTTGAATTCCTTACAATTCCCATCTCCATTCAGCATGGCTTATTCAATCAGAATTTTGCGCCAGAACTATCCCTTTAATCATTCAAAATGTTTAAAACCCTGAAAACACAAGACCTTCAGTTCTTTCTATCAAATCTGTCGTTTGTTGATGATCTCTCATCATAACTCCCCAGAAATGCTTGCAATGCCACGCATCTGCTCGAGGGGCCTTTTTCTATCTGTATCTATTTTTCTCTCTCCTCCCATCCAACTGATTCTCTCTTTTTTCTCTCATCTGTCCTTGAATAACATCAGATCTGTTGTTTAACCATAAAAACATTAAACACAAGTGCACACTGGGAGCAGACTGCTCTAATTAGTAAATGCATATACAAACATGGACAGTGCATTCTGAGACCAGAAGGCTTTAATTAATATATACACAAATGCCAAGGCCTGAGTGTCTCCAGATCCCCAGCCCTCCTCAAAATATCACTGCCAAAATATTTATCAATGCAGACCTCCATGGCCTGCCATGGCCAGGAATAATCAGATAATAAAAAGCTTAGAGTAGATGCAGTTTGTTCCAGAACCATTACAGCCACATGCCAGAAGGTCTGGAGACTGAGCAACATCCGTGAGACAGAGTAACATCAGATCATTGAGGACGCACCACTGGCAAGGATATTTACTAGACAGTAAATATACAAAATAACATTATTCCAGCTATTTAATTCAATCCGTCCATCTATGGTCTTACTCAAATGATGTTCAATTCAACTAAACTCTTGACTTCAGTTCAGTTCAACTCAGCTCATTTTTGTTCATCTCTTCTTTTGTCTTTGATTCAATTCAACTCAACTCAGTTATGTTCATCTCTTCTTTTGTCTTTGATTCAAACAGACTCAACTCAACCCAACACAGTTTTATTCATCTCATCTCTTGTCTTCAGTTTAGTCCAACTCAACTCAGTTATGTTCATCTCTTCTTTTGTCTTTGATTCAAATCAACTCAACTCAACTCAACTCAGTTTTGTTCATTTCTTCTCTTTGTTCTGTTTTACTCTTCAGGTCTCTATTGTTGCAAAACCTGCAAATCAGACCTGAGCAATTAGCTTATGCAATAGAACTGTAAATAAAAAAATAAAATGTGTTTAAGAGTTTGCACTTCAGAAGTACTGATGCAACCTTTTGTTTGGTGCAGGGGGTCGGCAGCCACACGAAGGGAAAATCATAGAAGCCTGCACCTCCAGTCTCGCATATGGATCTGTGTGCTAGCACAGGTTATAATCCACAGTTTAATAGTATTTATAGCTCCTCCTAACAAAACAAAACGGCTGTGTGACCATGAGGAACGATTACCTCAAAATGTACGTCCATATGCAAATACACCTCTTTAGCTACTGTCACATGCCAGTGATTATCTCATGTCATAGGTTGTCGACCCTTGGTTTAGTGGCTTTCAAAATAACTTTTAACAGCAGTTGCTTCTTTGATCATAAGATAGTCTAAAAATGTAGAAACTAATGGTTACTATAGAGCTGCAAAGAGATGAAGAAAAAAGTGACATGCAATTTTTTGGATAATGGGATACACATAGATTAATGTGTCAAATCAATTTTAATTATTTTTTTTTTTAACAGATTTAAAACCAGAAAATAATGGCATATTCATTATGTCTCCTGATCTTCCTGGGAGAAGAAAGCACAACTCTAATTTCTCAAAGTGAACCACAATTAACATTTTGTAAAATGTTTTATCCAACATTAAGCTAGACAAAGGTAGGGGTTACACTTTATTTTGATTGTCTACTTTAAACATTCTACTAAGTAACTTTGCAACTACAACAAACTCTCAGAGTATTAGTAGACCGTTAGGTTAGGTATTAGGGATCGGGTAGTAAAATAAGTTGGCATGAGGTTGCTAAGTTACTTACAGTCAGTCTAATGTCTGATAGGGAGAATCAAAATTGTGTTAGCAGACCCTTCAGCTTTTTATTTTATTTTATTTTTTTAAAGTTGCCAGCCACCGAACACCAACACTTAAATGTGAGTAGGTTTCATAAACAAAAAGCGGAGAAAACTGCATTTTTGTCCAAGACAACATGTGTGTAAGAAATAGGGGTGGGAGAAAAAAATGTATCCATCGATGCATCGCGATTCTCTATCCAACGGTTTTGGATCGATTCTGAGAATTTCAGAATGGATTCTGAGCGTAGTTTTTATTCAGATGCGCGATGATGCTGAGTGTGCTTCCAATCCTGCTTGCTTCCAATTCCTCACAACGGAAGAGGATTAGGGCCAAGCAATAATAAAAAAATAAAACCATCTTGAGATTAAAGTTGTTAAATTTCGAGAAAAAACTCGTTAAATTTCGAGAAAAAAATTCAAAATAAAATGTTGAGAATAAACTCGTTAAATTATGAGAAAAAACTCGTTAAATTTCGAGAAAAACGTCGAGATAAAATGTTGAGAATAAACTCATTAAATTATGAGAAAAAACTCGTTAAATTTCAAGAAAAAAGTCAAGATAAAATGTTGAGAATAAAGTTATTAAATTATGAGAAAAAAGTTGTTAAATTACGAGAACAAATTCGTTAAATTACGAGAAAAAACTCGTTAAATTTCAAGAAAAAAGTCGAGATAAAATGTTGAGAATAAAGTTATTAAATTATGAAAAAAAGTCGTTAAATTACGAGAACAAATTCGATAAATTATGAGAAAAATGTCGTTAAATTTTGAGAAAAAAGTCAAGATAAAATGTTGAGAATAAACTCATTAAATTATGAGAAAAAAGTCATTAAATTACGAGAACAAATTCGATAAATTATGAGAAAAATGTTGTTAAATTTCGATAAAAAAGTCGAGATCAAATGTTGAGAATAAACTCATTAAATTATGAGAAAAAAGTCGTTAAATTACGAGAACAAATTCGTCAAATTCTTTTTTCTCGTAATTTAATTACTGTCGTTTGTAACAATCAACATGAACGTTCAGACAATCAAATACTGAAAGCACTCTTTGTTTATTGCTTGTAATATGTTTCGTTGCTCCTCTTTATTATTTGCTACTTGCTTGTATGTTTGAAGTTATATTAGTTTAAAATTCTTAACATACAATTGTTTTAATTCAATTTTTTCAATTTGTAACTATTTAAAAAATTAGGCCTACTTATAATCACTTATGTAAGGATATGTAAATGTAAGGATTTTAAGGTTTTTAAGTCGGTAAACTAATTAATTAATAATAAGAAAAAAGTAGATCAAGAATCGTTTTGGAATCGGATCGTGACTCCCAGAATTGGAATCGGAACGGATCGTGAGGTGACTAAAGATTCCCACCCCTAGTAAACAATGCTTCTATCACTTGTTTCTGCTTCATTTCCACCTGTGTTTTCTTCCAGAGTTTTTGTACTCTTTCAGAAAATATGTAACAGTGGCCCATATCATATAACAGTGAAAACATGGATTGCCTGAAAATTCCGTCAATGGCTGTTGGTAATAGGCACTTATACGTTTTGAGCCTCTAACAAGTGCTTTTGACCTTCTTTTTGGTCTGAATGGAATACAGAAAACACTTTAGGTTTGCCACAGACTTTTCCTGCCGCCTAGAATGCAAATGAATGTTTCTTCAAGCGCCTCCATACTTGAAACAATCGTGGAAAATTACTTTACCCCACCTCTCTATTTAAAACTAATCCCATCCAAATAGGGCTTAAAACATTTTTCTTTGCTTCTCTAATACATAAACCATTAGCCTTTATATTTATAGTGTTTCTTGAGTAAAAAAACACTGTACTTATTCAAAGAACCAGTTCTTTCTTTACCTTTGAGAACAAGACGGTCAAAACCGTGTGCAGCACTTCATTCACGACAGAGGTGGGGGTGCGGTTATGAGGTTTTACCGACAGTTTGAGGATCCATTGGAGTTTCAAGGTTTAGTCACAAGCTCGTTTTGATATGTTTCATTGGTTAAATGCTTGTAAAGGGTGACCAATAGTAATGATTTATGGAAAAATTTAAAAAATAACAAAATATGGAGATATTTTTGCCCAATAATTTACATTTTGTTAATTTATATAGTAATTGTGCTACAGTGTTTCATTAGAGTGAAATAAGAATAATACTTTTAAAACTATATTATTTCCCCTGATTTTTATTTTTTGTCTCTCTCTGAGCAACATATTTTTGCGAGACAAAGGCTTTGTTCTAATCATCAATGTCTCAGAAAGTGAGGAACAGAAAGATCACGAGAGGGTTTGAGAGACATAAAAAGCTCCAATTGAATAAAGAGTCCAAATGCTTGAATTGATTGACTCAGATTCACTGAGTCTGTCTCAATCTGCCTCCCCTCGCACGCAAGCTTGATGCCCGCATTACATTATGACAAAACTGGCATCTACACTGTCATATATCAAACAGTCTATTCATGCGGTGACACCTCCACTTTTAAAACAATTACCTCAACAGACGAGCAAGCCGTTCTGTCATTGAGGGCTATTATTAGGTCAGAGTGGGTGTGTTCCAATCAGAGTGATGGGGCTTTAAAGAGAGAATTAGGACATAGCCAGGCAATGATTTATTTTCAAAGCTAGAGAGAAAGAGAGAGAGAGAAACACAAAGAAAAAGAATGAAAAGTGACTGTTGATGTATTCAATTCGCTTACCAACATTACACAACTGGAAGCATTAGAAATACTTGTATACTTGATACTCCATCCTGTCATCTGGGGGCCGGTTGCATAAACCACTTAGACCAGTCTTAAAAGTTAAGACACTAATGTTTTCCTTGAAGAGTGGTCCTAATTTTTTAAAGTCTGTTACATAAAAAGGTAGATCGGTGTAATTTGAATTGGAAAAATAACATTGATTACCCCTTGGTTAACTGCAAGTTGGTCAAACTAGTTCATAAGACACAGTCTTAACATAGTAACAAGTTTATGCAACTGGCCCCTGGTCTCAAAGTGTTTGAAATAAGTGTAAAAAAAAATATTTATATTAGATATTGGATATTTATATCCACAATATCTACAATGCACAATATGTGTGGATAGAAAAGATAAAACAAACTTGTTTTGATTGAAAATCAAGTAAATATAAAGGCCCACAGGGAGCTGTGGTTCACACATCCGCCGTTCCCTCACGGCTCTCGCCTGCCCTGGTCGCCACATACCCCCATTGCCCCTCGCAGACCGGGGGGTACTCCCGCGACTGCGCTTACTCCCCCCCGGGGGCCTGTCTCGGACACACTGCTGCTCGGTCCTCAGCCTGCAGAGAGGCTCTCCCTCGTGGTGCCATGCGATGGCACAGGGCGCTCGGTGGACGGCCTGATCCTCGACCACCTCCTGGCGGACGACGGCACTCCTCCGCTCTCTCCAGGACGGCAGCCACCCCACCTCGTCCCAGGAGCACGGCATCCGGGTCTCCATCCCACCTTTCACCAGGCTCCAGTACCACCGCCTCGGGCAGCCTCTCGCAGTCTTCACTCCCGCGCTGCCCGAACTCCGCAGCACCGCAATCCCCCTCAGCAGCGAGGGCTCTCCGACAGTATGTCCCTCCTTCCTCCCGGGTTTCGGCACCAATGTAATGTAGTTCGTATGTACGGGAAGAAGGAGGCGGGAAGAAGGAGGCAGGTGGAGCTCGTTAACTCTCGCGCCACCGGCCTCGCGCCCTGGTCGCCACAATATATTTTGAGTGATATTTAAGTATATACTTATTCAAATAATCTATTCATTTATCCAATCATTACCTTTCCCATAGCATCTCGTTTTTTTTCGAAACATCCAAAAATAAACCTGTATGAGTTTCTTTGTTCTGCTGAACACAAAACAGTTTCTGGTCCCCACTGACTTCCATAGTATGTTTTATTATTATTATTATTATTATTATTATTATTATTATTATTATCTTTATATATATAGATTCTGAAGATACGTTTTTGTAGCCTGATTCTGAATAAAGCAAAATTTATGATACATTGTTTTTCTATTTTATTGCTATTTTATTGCATTATATAAGTTTAGAAAGAAGTTTTGGGGTATTTTAGTCATTCTGGCAGACAGCAGCTGCACTTGCATGCATAAGGGCTTTACTAAGATGACCTCCAAGTGAACTGGTTTAAAGACTTTAATGGAACTCAACAGAAACGTAAAGGTCCATTCAACCCAAAAAATCATTACTCTAAATATTACAACAAATGATTGCCCTGCTTCTTTTTTCCCTTTGCTTTGAACTTTATTGAGCATAATTAATAATTGAACATAATTAATCAACCATAGCTACAAGCAACAATGCTTCCAGTCCAGCAAATGATCAAATTTTTGAAATTTAATCACGTCTCACTTTTGTTTGATGCCGCAGTGTAAACTAGCTGTGCAATTTAACAAGAATTAAACAAGAGTCATAAATATTGGAAGCAGAGAAAGATTTCATATTCTCTGAAAGGTGAGCAGACATTCACTGAAACAAATGCCTTTTCCATTTTGGAAAATTGCTTTTTAAATTACACTATAGTTTAAAAGGTTGAAATAATTAAAATTTGCCAATGTTTTTAAAAGAAGTCTCTTATGCGCACCAAGGCTGCATTTATTTGATTAAAAATACAGTAAAATAGTAATATTGTGAAATATTATTATAACCCTATTGTAATTGTTTGGATTTTTATTATTATTATTATTCTGCTGTAAACTGATCGTGCAGACCAAACCGTAAGGCCTAAAGACTTGAAACCTGGCCAGATGGTAGGTCTCAGTTTGGGGAGAGCCTGACAAGGTATGACCCCGATTGGCCAATAGGGGGCACTACAGCGATCAACAATGAAAATCTGCTCATAACTCCAAGACCGTTTGTCCTAGACTCAAGTGTTTTATATTCATTGGAATCCTTGGCTCAAAACAAACCGCCATTTTGAATCTACTTTTTCGAACTCTTCATAGGCTTTCTGATTCACTCAAAACTTGATATACATCATCTAGAGACCTTCCTGACATAAAGCAGTTGCCTTTTACTAAAATGTTTATATCTCTTGATTGCAATGAGATATTTTTACCAAACATGGTACACATGGGTACAAGCTCAGTCCAAGGTCACAGTAAAAAAAAAAAAAAAAAAAACAAAAATAGGGTTTGGCACTGTAATAGGAAAAAAAAAAAAAAAAAAACATGAAAACATAAATCTACTGATTTATGTCTTTCAAGTCTGATTGACTTGAAAATTGGGACGCACTGTCCTTGTCCAAGTTTCCATGATGGTAAAGCGATTGTCCACTTGGTGGCACTATAACAGGGGGAAAAAAACATGAAAATGGCTTTAACTACGCAATCATTAGTCCGATTGACTTGAAAATGGGCATGCAGTGTCTTGGTCCAAGGAGCCATGAAGGTCTATAAGGACATTGGCTGCAATCGGTCAATGATATTTGAGCACCTATCAGACAAGGTTAACGGAGGCCAGTCGGAACGAAACTTGGTTTGGGTCATCGGCACAATGCCCCGAAGGAGTCTGAGAAGTTTTGAGACAGGGCCACCTAGTGGTAAAATTAAATATTCAAATGCTTATAACTTTGGGTGTGGTCGACTTATTTTCCCAGGAGTCATGTCCTTAGACTCCTGAATCCTTGCCTATGTGTCTATAACTTCAAAACTAAATTAAATATTTTCACCAAATTACCAAAGAGGTGGCGCTATGACTGTCAAGAAACCTTTAAAAACCACATTTTGCCTTAGTAAATTGCCTGTATTGGCTGTAAATGGTCTTTTCCATCTATGATCTAAGTGCTTACATGCTTGCTAAATAAAACTTAATATCTTTTTACGCATATGTGCTTAGAGGCCTTAAATACTTGAACCCCGATAAATGCTGCCTTGCAGCTTTAACGACAATTTAAAATTCTATTGTAATATATTTTAAAATGTTTTTTTTTTCTTTTGATGACAAAGCTGAATTTTCAGCAGCCATTACTCCAGTCTTCAGTGTCACATGCATTTCTGCATTTTCCTCTTTTTTCACCACTTGACCATACGCCTCTTGTTAAAGGTGCCCTAGAATCAAAAATTGAATTTACCTTGGCATAGTTGAATAACAAGAGTTCAGTACATGGAAAAAACATACAGTGAATTTCAAACTCCATTGCTTCCTCCTTCTTATGTAAATCTCATTTGTTTACAAGACCTCCGGAAAACAGGCGAATCTCAACATAACACCGACTGTTACGTAACAGGTAGCGAGAGATTTAAAGGGGCCGCGCAGCCTGAATCGGCACATAGTTAATGATGCCCCAAAATTGGCAGTTAAAAAAATTAATAAAAAAAAATCTATGGGGTATTTTGAGCTGAAACTTCACAGACACATTCAGGGGACACCTTAGACTCATATTACATCTTTTGAAAAGACGTTCTACGGCACCTTTAAGGTTTTCTAAACCCCTCCTTTCTGTGAGCCTGATCTGATTGGTCAGATGGCCCAGTCTGTTGTGACTTGTAGGAAACAAAACGTCAATTTGCATACCTGATTTTTTTTGTTTTAGCTCCTGAAACATCCTAAGTGCTCAGACAGACAGTGATACAAACCATAATAACAGTTTTACCATATCAATTCCAGTGCAAGTCCTAATCCTGTGGAAGTGCAGCAAAGTGGATTTGCTTTCGCAGCGCAGAAAACAGTGTTTCCTTAACATGTCAACAACACAAATAAAACTGTCCCAGGCCTCAGCTACAACCACAGTGTTTGAAGGGGCAAAGCAGATGTTGTTCATGGGCAGCCAATGATGACCAGGTTGGCATTATGCAAATTTGTTACAAACCTAACCTACAGGAAGTAACCGCTGAAGCTAATTTCAGGCACTTCAGAATTGTTTTGTTTTTTTGTTTTTTTCCCCTCCATTTTGATCTTTGAAACTTTGCAGACCTTTTACATTCACAAACAGCTATATTACACATTACACGAGAGGTAATATCTGAAAAAGCCTAATACAGTAGGGGCACTATAATTTATTGTTTTCACACCATAAATAATACCAAAGGGAAAATAATGGCTGTTTTCAGACTGGAAAAAGTACCACACCTTTATCAAGTTAAATACCACCCACATTAATTTTCTTTAAATTACATGTAGAACAAAAATAGTATTAACAAACAAATAAAAGCGAAAGATAAATAAAGCCCATGCCTAATTACAGTATGAAACTCATTACTGTCACTATCATAATAATAATGTTATGCATACGTATTCACAATAACAGCATCAGTTGTTTACCTGGCTTTGCTCTGCAGAGAGAGACTGTCTCTAGTCTATACCATCTGCTGTGAAGAACTGATCAGGTGAGATGTAAATAACAGACTGCATTCTCAGATTACATACTGGAGGATTTAGCCTTGTGCACTTGAGAAAGTGAGAAAAATGTAACAGCAGATGTGTAAATGCATGTCCATAAGTATTCTAATCAGAGAAACACTCAAAACCATACTTGATTGCACTTTTAACTATTTAAAGTTTCCAAATTATACTTGTGCACAATTTCCCACAATTAAGAAGGAAGCCTCATCTGTAGCCCATTATTATTTTGTCCCCAATTACTAGGTAAAAAAATTAAAGCCAATTAAAACATTAAAACCACTTAAGTTGGACTTAAAAAAACTGTCATAATTTGTTCAAGTTGTTCAAAACCGTTATGAATTTCATTCTTCTGCTGGACACAAGAGAAGATATTTTGAAGAATGTTGGTAACCAAACCCATTGACTTCCATAGATTTTTGAACAACTTTAAGGTGAGTAAATTATGACAGAATTTTCATTTTTTGGTGAATTATCCCTTTAAGTATATCTTTATATGTTACTTCTAATTTTCTTTAAAATATGGTTAAAGTGTACTGCCAAATGAACTGACAGTGTTCTTGTTACAGTGTATTTATACATTTAAGTAGTAATATTAAGTAACAACATGTACTTACTACAGGATTAGGGTTAGGTTTGGTTTAGGGTTAGTTGCATGCAATTATGCATAATTTACAGTTATTACTATAGTAACTACATATAACGTGTAACAAGGACACTGTAAAATAAAGTGTTACCAAATTATATAATCTTGTGCTTTAGTAGGTTAGTCAACATATCAGAATACGTGTACTTTAAAGCATGACAAAGGATTATTAAAACAATAATTTAAAATGTACTTTAAAGTAAAACATTAAAGGTGCCCTAGAACCAGTTTTTACAAGATGTAATGTAAGTCTAAGGTGTCCCCTGAATGTGTCTGTGAAGTTTCAGCTCAAAATACCCCATAGATTTTTTTAAATAAATTTTTTTAACTGCCTATTTTGGGGCATCATTAACTATGCACAGATTCAGCGCGCGGCCCCTTTAAATCACGCGCTCCCTGCCCCCAAGCTCTCGACTATAGTACAGTGTATTTACAAAGTTCACACAGCTAATATAACCCTTAAATGGTTCTTTATATGTTTGTCATGCATACTGCATGCACGCTTCGGGTCATGTCAGTATAGTATTTATTTGGATGTTTACATTTGATTCTGAATGAGTTTGATAGTGCTCCGTGGCTAAAGCTAACATTACACACTGTTGGAGAGATTTATAAAGAATGAAGTTGTGTTTATGCATTATACAGACTGTAAGTGTTTAAAAATGAAAATAGTGACGGCTCTCTTGTCTCCGTGAATACAGTAATAAATGATGGTAAATTTAACCACATTCAACAGTACATCAGCAAGATGCTAACGAAACATTTAGAAAGACAATTCTCAAATATCACTAAAAATATCATGATATCATGGATCATGTCAGTTATTATCGCTCCATCTGCCATTTTTCGCTATTGTTCTTGCTTGCTTACCTTCTGCTGTGCACAGATCCAGACGTTAATACTGGCTACCCTTGTCTAATGCCTTGAACATGGCATATGCAAATATTGGGGGTGTACATATTAGTGATCCCGACTGTTACGTAACAGTGAGTGTTATGTTGAGATTTGCCAGTTTTAAACAAATGAGATTTATATAAGAAGGAGGAAGCAATGGAGTTTGAAACTCAATGTATGTCTTTTCCATGCTGAACTCTTGTTATTCAACTATGCCAAGGCAAATTCAATTTTTGATTCTAGGGCACCTTTAATTTGACATTATTACAAAATGCACTTTTTAAAAGTGTGCTTAAGTGTGTTAAGAATCACAGTCATGAAAGAGTACTCTCTTTAAGAACACTTAAGTGGCCTTTTATTTCATTATAATTATCTGCAAGAGCATTTTTAATACATTCTTTTAAGATTTGAAGTGCACTTTATGTAAGTGCACATTTGTTACAATTAAGTGCACTTCTTTTTCAAAAGAGAAGAGCTTTTGTATAGAATATCGAACAAAATATATCAGATGTAGTGGAAAATTGTTGGCAGACAATGCCATTAGACAATGATACAAAGTAAATTAAATAAACTAGTGAAAATGTAAAAAAAATAAATAATAATATTTTACACTGTCTAAAAGTCCACAGTGCCAAAAGGGTTCATAGCTGTGAGAAAAGCCCATAAAAAAAATATTGTTACATTTTGGAATTTGATTAGAACTGGGATGAATGTTACTGTGTGTGTGTGTGTGTGTGTGTGTGTGTGTGAGTGAGAGAGAGAGAGAGAGAGAGAGAAACAGTTACAGGGAATAAGGACTGTGTGTGTCACACAGTGAGAAAGAAAGAAAAAAAAATGTCTATGTTCAGCAAATTTCTTGTGGCCACTGTTTGGCCCTGGGGCTGGAGGCGGATCTGAAACATTAGTGTTGGTTATTAGGAACATTTAGAAGGAAACAAGGGATTTCACCTTCCGTCAGAGATGCCCTTTGTGCAGTGGTGTATGTGATTCTGGGTAAAGGACACATTCACACCTTAAATATAGTCAACAAAATGCCCTTTCTCATTCAAAAATATGCAATTTATATGCTAATCTAAGTGACATTTTAGCATTGGAGCTGTGCATTAGTAATGTTGTAAAGACCAGACCCAATTCAGACTAGATCTTTGTCCTTATTTTGACTCAACAGCTGCATTTACACTGCAAGTCTTAATGCACTGATCCGATCTTTTGACCATATCCGATTTTTTGGCCAGTGTGTTTACATTCACTTTAGACGCGACTGGTATCGGATATCTGTGTTTACAAACCCGATTCCAAAAAAGTTGGGACACTGTACAAATTGTGAATAAAAAAGGAATGCAATAATTTACAAATCTCATAAACTTATATTTTATTCACAATAGAATATAGATAACATATCAAATGTTGAAAGTGAGACATTTTGAAATGTCATGCCAAATATTGGCTCATTTTGGATTTCATGAGAGCTACACATTCCAAAAAAGTTGGGACAGGTAGCAGTAAGAGGCCGGAAAAGTTAAATGTACATATAAGGAACAGCTGGAGGACCAATTTGCAACTTATTAGGTCAATTGGCAACATGATTGGGTATAAAAAAGCCTCTCAGAGTGGCAGTGTCTCTCAGAAGTCAAGATGGGCAGAGGATCACCAATTCCCCCAATGCTGCGGCGAAAAATAGTGGAGCAATATCAGAAAGGAGTTTCTCAGAGAAAATTTGCAAAGAGTTTGAAGTTATCAGTTATCATCATCTACAGTGTATAATATCATCCAAAGATTCAGAGAATCTGGAACAATCTCTGTGCATAAGGGTCAAGGCCGGAAAACCATACTGGATGCCCGTGATCTTCGGGCCCTTAGACGGCACTGCATCACATACAGGAATGCTACTGTAATGGAAATCACAACATGGGCTCAGGAATACTTCCAGAAAACATTGTCGGTGAACACAATCCACCATACCATTCGCCGTTGCCGGCTAAAACTCTATAGGTCAAAAAAGAAGCCATATCTAAACATGATCCAGAAGTGCAGGCGTTTTTCTCTGGGCCAAGGCTCATTTAAAATGGACTATGGCAAAGTGAAAAACTGTTCTGTGGTCAGACGAATCAAAATTTGAAGTTCTTTTTGCAAAACTGGGACGCCATGTCATCCGGACTAAAGAGGACAAGGACAACCCAAGTTGTTATCAGTGCTCAGTTCAGAAGCCTGCATCTCTGATGGTATGGGGTTGCATGAGTGCGTGTGGCATGGGCAGCTTACACATCTGGAAAGGCACCATCAATGCTGAAAGGTATACCCAAGTTCTAGAACAACATATGCTCCCATCCAGACGTCGTCTCTTTCAGGGAAGACCTTGCATTTTCCAACATGACAATGCCAGACCACATACTGCATCAATTACAACATCATGGCTGCGTAGAAGAAGGATCCGGGTACTGAAATGGCCAGCCTGCAGTCCAGATCTTTCACCTATAGAAAACATTTGGTGCATCATAAAGAGGAAGATGCGACAAAGAAGACCTAAGACAGTTGAGCAACTAGAAGCCTGAATTAGACAAGAATGGGACAACATTCCTATTCCTAAACTTGAGCAACTTGTCTCCTCAGTCCCCAGACATTTGCAGACTGTTATAAAAAGAAGAGGGGATGCCACAAAGTGGTAAACATGGCCTTGTCCCAACGTTTTTGAGATGAAATTTAAAATCAACTTATTTTTCCCTTAAAATGATACATTTTCTCAGTTTAAACATTTGATATGTCATCTATGTTGTATTCTGAATAAAATATTGAAATTTGAAACTTCCACATCATTGCATTCTGTTTTTATTCACAATTTGTGCAGTGTCCCAACTTTTTTGGAATCGGGTTTGTACATTAATTCCCACCCAAAATGATTGTCATTGATAGCTTTGCATGCACATGGTAGACCCTCAGGTTTTGAATGGCCGTGCTATTAAAATTATTTATATTTCATGTCGGGTGGTCATGATTACCTGCCAGAATGGATAAGTTAACAGCTGTCAGTGTCATGGATGTTTTGCAGGGAGAATTCTGACTGAACGAATATTGACTGGAAAATAAAGGTAATTTGCGTTTGTTATTTTATCTACAGTTGTTGAATCTAGAATTCTGAAGGGAAATAAAGTAGCAGGTAAGATTACATTTATTTGAATGAATGATAACGAGAGAGCGAGTGAAGGAGAGAGTGCACACGAGACAGAGAGAGTAGTAAACTTTTGGTTTATTAAAATAAATTAAAAAAAAAACACACAGCTGTCTCTTTTAAATTGGTATCGAATATGTATCTGATTTAAAACCACATTTGGAAGTGGCTCAGATCGGATGCAAAAAAATTGGATCTCTTGCGGATTTTTGTGTTTACACGTGTGCAACAAATTCCGATCTGTGTCAGATGTGAGCAAAAAATCAGATTTTTTGTGCCAGTGTAAACGCGCCAACTTCACCCAAATGTATATTTCCAAAGTAAAACAACAAGGCATAGACAGGTTGCTCATGGATTGATTATGTCTTACACCTGTGATTTATTTAGTTGAGTTGTTTGTTTGTTCTATTTATGCTCTGTGTTTCCTTCAGTTCTTTGTCAGTTCACGCCTCATTTAAGTTGGTTGTTTTGTTCCTGGTATCCTCAGTAATTTGTTTTGGGTTCATCCTTAAATCTAACACTGCTGCAACAAGATCTCATCTCCTCGTCTTGCTTGCAACCAGCCATGACACATATATGTGTATGTCCATGAATCCACAAGAACTGCATAGTTTAGTTTCAACTGTAAGAAACATAACAGATTCAACTTGAAACATTTATTTATACAAAAATGATTGGTTCATAATGTAAACTCCCTGCATAGCTTGGGAAAAGATCAACAGGTACTTTTTTCTTTTTATTATGAATGCACAAGGTGTGTTATTCAGCCATCTGTTTTGTTTCTTGCCGCTTTAATATTCAGAAGGTATTCAGAGCCAAAAAAAGCAGATGGAAAAAGCAAAGCTATCTTGAAAAATGATGCATAGTCACTATTTCATTTCTAATAGTCACACACAATTATCATGCAACCAATAAAAGATTTTCTTCATCTTTTGCACATACTGAAATTCAAGTTTTTTCAGTCCAAGTTGTTTTTTCCTAATGAATTTTTGTGGCCTTTTTGAGAGGTAATTTAACCATTTTAAATAACTATAATTAGATATTTCGTTAAACGTTGGTGCAATAAAGATGACACAACAAACACAAAGCAAACACATTATGATCCGCTCTAAGGTGGAACATAGGCTTAATCAACTGCACCTGTGTAACTTTCTTTCTTCAGCAGTACACTAAAGGTGAATTTTTGCAGAATATTCTTCCCACACTTTTTTAATATAATAAAGATCAATGACAACTGAAACAGTTAAGCTCCTGACAAGAAAAGCATGACAATAAAATCAAAAAAAGTAACGCTCCATTCAACTCGTATGTTTGTATTACAAATAATCTGAAGTTGTATGATATCTTTGTGGCTATGAACAGACTGAAAATAAAGATTAATTGACATTCTTCATATACACAATTGTAATGTTTTGATTATGTTATGTTATTAGTTCTTGTTATGTTTTGTCAAGTATTTTATTTCAAAGTTGATTCCTGTTGATTGCCAAAGTCTTGTTAACTGTCTCTTATTTTCCCATTTTTTGGTAAATCTTATGAAACCTGTGAAGAACATTTTACCCCAAATCCGAAAACAAAAAATTGAAGACCTCTCCAGCCCGTGAGTACGTCCCAGCCCGTGAGTCCGCCCCAGCCTGTGAGTCCGCCCCAGCCAGTGAGTCCGAGGGGGGAAGGGGTTCCATCTCTCAAGGCCCGGAGGCTATTCCAGGGCCCGCTGTTGGCCCAGAGGCCACCCCAGAGGTTTTGGAGTCGAACGCCTCCCCGGTGAGTCCTGACATGGCCAAGAAAACTGTCTTTGTCTTTTATGTCTTGACAGTTTTGCGTGCTTGGAGAACGCACGTAGGGTCTGGTGACCACGGCCCAGAGCAGTCCAGGCCCGCTGCAGTCCCGAAGCAGCCCGAGCAGCCTGCCGTCGTCCCAGAGCAGGCCGAGCAGCCTGCCGTCGTTCCAGAGCAGCCCGAGTCCGCTGCCATCCCGGAGCAGCCCGAGCATGCTGCCATCCCAGAGCAGCCCGCTGTCGTCCCAGAGCAGTCCGCTGCCGTCCCAGAGCTGCCCGCTCTCCCTGATATGGCCACGGAGGCCGTCACCGAGCTGCCCGCTCTCCCTGATACGGCCATAGAGGCCATCACCGAGCTGCCTGCTCTCCCTGATACGGCCACAGAGGCCATCACCGAGCTGCCTGCTCTCCCTGATACGGCCACGGAGCACCCTTGGTCTGCCCTGCCACCGTCGCTGCCCAGGTCGTCTGCCCTGCCACCGCCGCTGTACAGGCCGTCTGTCCTGCTGGAGTCCGCCTGGTCAGTTCCTCCAGCGCCGCCATGGCAATCAGCCAGGACTCCAGACCCTCGGGAACCCGCCTGGTCAGTTCCTCCAGTGCCGCCCTGGCAATCAGCCAGGACTCCAGACCTGCTGGAGGCTGCCTGGTCTGTTCCTCCAGCGCCGCCCTGGCAATCAGCCAGGACTCCAGACCCTCTGGAACCCGCCTGGTCAGTTCTGCCAGCACCGCCCTGGTATCAGTCGGGACCCTGGACTTGGCCCGCCATCCCTCCCCCTGATCCTCCTCCAGTCCACCTCCCTCCTGAGTTTTTTGTAGTTTTTTTTTTTTTTTTTGTCTGGTGGAGCGTCTGGTAGCCGCTCCTTTGAGGGGGGGTAATGTCATGATCATTACTGGGAGTGCCCTTGTCTGCCTCTAGAGGGCACTCCAACCCGGACTGTTCCTCATCCCACTTGTGAACTGCATTTCCCATAACCCACTTCCTGGACTCATTATCCCTTCATTGCACCAGCTGTTTTGTGTTTCTTCATTAGTGTCTGTCTATTTATACTCAGTTGTTTCTGCCTTTGTTTGTGGTTTGTTGTTTTGTGTTACGTGCACCATGTATCCCTGGTTATCTGTTTTTTTGTGGACTGTTTCCCTTGGTGTTTGACCCTTGCCTGTTTTCTGGATTTATGACTTTGGATTACCCTATATAATAAAGCTGTGCTTGCATCCTAACATCTTGTATGTGTACTAACTTGACAACCTCTTGTGGTGAAAATCAAGTTTTTAATGTTGTTTATTTCTCTGTGTGCTGTTTTTAATATGCTTTAAGACAGACCTTGTGCAAGTTCATCAGTCAACAGCATTGCTGAGTATTTCCCCTTAAAACTGCAATGCACCAAAGACAAAAAAAGAAAAAGAAAAAGGTTTGAAACCGCCTGTTTCCCTGTAACCAATCCAGTCAATGTGCCAGCCGGGGCTTTTCTCCACTGACGTTCTATAATATTCAAAGCGTTTCTAAGGATGCTGATTTTTAAAATGCAGTTTTCTGACTCTGAGATAGCGAATGGGAACATGGTTTGTGTAACATTTGCAACACATTAATAGCCGTTTCATAACGTAGTCAAGCCAAAGGCTAATCATGTGTCCGACATTGTAGATAGTGATACATAAAATGCATTACCAATCAGACAACCCTGTAAAATTCACTCTTCCTATTCTTTTCCTGAATCTGTTTCTGAATTCAACCAATATTTCCTTGTGCCTGTAACGGAATGGCTGTGCATAATACACACATGATGAAGAAGAACTTTGGAATAATCTTTAATGAAGAACTCTCTGGAGAAACACAACCAAACACTTGTAGCACATGTAGCATCCAACAACAAGACCAACAGAGACTGGGTATAAACTCAGGACTTAAATACAACTGATAAAGGGAACTAATGAGATGATAAATGAACGACAGGTGATAGGGATTGCTAATCAAACAATACTGAAAAACTGGGTCATGGAAGACAAAGTCCAAAACACAATGAAAACAAGGCCAAAACATGACATACATGTTACAGTATGCCCCCTCCCAAAAAGATGCGTCCTCGCACTGTAAATAGTCCAACTGAGGAGGGACGGAGGGGGCTCTGGAGGAGGGCGAGGAGCAAAGAAAAGGGGACGACCAATGTAAATTCTGCCACTGAAGATGGAAATGACAAGCTGATGAGCCCACACAAGACTGATGGCACTGACTGATGACTGATGGAGCTAGGGTGACGAGCATGTGTGCCGGAATACCAGAGGACAGAGGCTGAGCCGTTGGGACAGAAGACGGAGGCAGAGATGGGGGGACGGCGGAGCCAGACGGAGCCGAAGGTGCAGGCAGGTCAACAGCTGATCAAGGTGAAGCCGGAGGGACGAGGGAGCCTGGAGAAGCCGTATGGCTGATGGTTTCTAGTGGAGCCAAGGGAGGGAGGAGCCAGGGTGGAGCCAATGTGTTGACAGGCTACGGAGGAGCGAAAGGCACAGTGGCTGGAGGTGGAGCCAGTGGATCCTCTGTGCTGGATGGAGCTGGTGGCTGGAAGACACTGGGCAGGTTCTCAATGCCAATAGGAGCTGCAGAGGGGATGAAGGACAGCAGTGGAGGCAGGGCTGAGGAACTGGCTCATTGAGGACGTGGGAGAAGGAGGCTGGGTAGGTAATCTAGAGACACAAGGGGCACTGGAGAAACAGGAAACACTGGGGACTCAGTAAACGCTGAAGATACAGGGGTATTAGGTATCACCTCTCCAAACCAGTCAATAAGGTCCTCCTCAAACAAGTCCTTAAATCACCAAAATGTCCTCCAGAGACCATATCAGACTCACACACTGCTGCGGGAGTGTGGGTGAACCCTCAAGCTCCCTCAATGACATATGGCAGTGCCGGCTCAAGCTCCAGGTCAGACACAGTTAGGGGCTCAGGCTCAGGGGCGATGTCCTTTCCTGTCCTCTCATCTGGTTCAGGCTCTTGCATCGCAGCAGACTGGTCTCCCTGGTGTGCGGTGGGCTCAAGCAGAATCTCCGTTATGTCACTCACTGGTGGTGATGAGATGGCCTCTGGGGGTGCTGGGTAGGGCTGGTGTCGTCCTCCGCAGGGCAGATGGTGAGTTGTTATATACCAGAATCCACTCCACACAAACGGCAAAATTCTCCCTTTGACCGTCCGCTGAAAGGCATGACTTGGACCGCTCGTTCAAGCTAGTAATGTAAAAAAAAAAAAAAAAACAGAGCGCATGGTCAAGGTCATGCGTGAGGCATGCCAGGTGGATAAAATCCTGTGTGTGTTCCTCCTGTGGACCGTCTCCCTGATCCAAGCAAAGAAGTTGGACTGCGGGAAGGGCCATGAGACCAACAAAAGTAGTCAAAAAAGAAACAAAAGGGAAAAAAACACAGCTAATTATATTACTGTTTCTGTAACATAATGGCTGTGTATAATACACACATGACGAAGAAGAACTTTGGAATAATCTTTAATGAAGAACTCTCAGGAGAAACACAACCAAACATTTGCACACATACTGTAGCATCCAACAAACACAGACAGAGACTGGGTGAAAACTCAGGACTTAAATATAACTGACAAACAAAGGGAACTAATGAGATGACTGACAAGATGATAAATGAATGACAGGTGATAGGAATTGCTAATCAAACAATACTGAAAAACTGGGTCAAGGAAGACAAGGTCCAACACACAATGAAAACAAGGCCAAAACCAGACATACATGTTACATTGCCATTGCAGTGTTTACTACAGTTGACCAAGTGGATCAGGTAGTCCGATCTGGAGTAAGTGAGTGGAGGCGGGGACATATTCATGAATATTCATGGCTCCGCGAATAATAAATGAAGCAAGGGTGTAGAGTTACATTCAAGCTATTTTAAGGCATGAAGAAATTATTTTGACAGGAAAACAAGTTTAAATGTCATTTTGATTGTGGTGTTTAATTGTGACATTTTAAGTAAGTGGTGACAGTAACCCCATGTACATGTTTCTATGGGAGATATAAGAGAAATAAACCAATAATTTACCATATTTGCAATATTTAAATCAACTTGCATTTAAAATACATTGAAAAATTGCAAAAGAACTGCACACCAAGACAAGAAAGTCACTTCTTTGGGAACAAATCCATCAATGGGTTAAGCATGCTGAAGACTGAAAACCTTTCATAAAAATCAATTAGCAAAAGCGTTCTGATTAAAGACCTGTTATTTTTTCCCACCCAAAGCCCTGTAACAATTGATGAAGTGTGTTCGTTCTTCAGGAATCTAGCTGCTGTTGGGCAAATCTGTTGTAAATGTGCTGCTTGTTTGTAATTTGTCCCTGGTAAATGATGCTATGAACAGGGAAGGAAATACTGCAGGCTGTATTGTGGTATTCATGAGCTTCCTGTGCTCCAGGCTAGCTCATATCACAACCCCAGCTCACACAGCCAGAGATCTGTTCTCCTCTGTTCAGTAGTTCTGGTACAATCTTTCACTCCAAAGCAGGAGGAAAAAGAAAGAGTATGTAGAGAGAGCACCAGGACTAAAATACCACACAAAATCTGGGGGAACTGATTGCCTGTACCTTGGCCATCACTGCTTAAAAGGATAATTTGCTGATCATTCTGGCATAATTTACTCAACATTATGTAATTCCAAACCATATGACACTCTTTCTTTATGATGCACAAGTCTTAAGGTCTGTATTCATTATGGTTTTTTTTTTTATCATGTTTGTCAATTTGGAGCTCTATTACATGGAAAAGAGTGGCTAGGATTTTGTTTGTTTTAAATGCACCTCTTGTGTTCCAAGCAAAGTTATGCAGAACGTCATACAGAATGACATTATGGTGAGTAAATGAAGGCAGCATTTTCATTTTTGGGTGAATTAATCCTTTAACACGGCAGAAAATGAAAGAGCAATAAGCTGAAAAAAATGGAGATAAATCTGGCATGAGTGGGTGCGAGCGAGTGTGTATTGGGATTGCAAGTTGGACAGAAAAAGGTACATGTGACCTTTAATTTCCCTGGCAGCAGTGCGGTCACTGGTTTAAGCAAGTCATTATGGCAGTGATTAACTGCTGACAAACTTTCCAGAGAATAGCGGCATATGCAAATCACAATAACTATCACCACAGAGACCAATTACACACCAAGACGATTTTGAAGCAAATTGTTGAGGTGCCTGCTGGGAGATTCCCTGCTGGGAGAAAAAAAATAACCTGCACTATAACAAGTGACATCTTGTACAAAGTGACTGAAAAGTTTGTAACCCAGCTGCATTAGTTTGAAACAGTATTTTGTTTAAAACAGTATCTTGTTAAAAAAAAAAAAAAATTATTGCAATCTTTTGATGAGTTTAAAAAATAATAATAATTCTGGATCTTCTTTGTTTGTTCACTTGTTTAAGGTATGCATATTATTAGCATGAGTGTTCTTTGGGAATAAAACATTTTATTTGTGACAATTTGACCTTCAAATTGAGGAAAAAAGAGGCTACACTTTATTTTAAGGTGACCTTGTTACAGTGTAATTATACATTTTAGTGCTGTGTAGCTCCTGGACCAGTCAGACACACAATTATCCATTACTGTTAATGAATAATCCAGCAAACTCCTCTCCCTCCATTAATTCATAGACAATCCTTCTGTGAATGAACATGCATATTTCCAGGACATTGTGTATATGACTATCTTGTACTGTCTTGTATAGTGTCTTTTGTATTGTACACTGTTTTATGCATGCATTATGATAGAACTACTAGTTAATGTAACCTCACCTATACCATGTTCAACATGTCCTCTAACCAATACGCCCATATAGATCGTTTGTCACTTCCCTGAAATACGACCCATAGGAGCATTTACTAACATAAGTTGCGCCCCTATCAACAACAGGACACTTTCATTTTAATGCATTGTGCCATTTTATCTGTCATATTTCGGGTTTTGCGTAGCTCAATTGGTAGAGCATTGCAATATACAACAATATGCAATCATGTGATCATGTGATCGTGGGTTTGATCCCAGGGAACTCATGTGCTCATAAAGTGTATATGCACTATAAATCACTAAGGGTAGGTTTAGGGTTGGGGTAGGTGTAGTCATTAATTAAAAAAATAATAATAATTTTGCTAAATGGAAATAGGACAAATGGCAGTAAGGGACAGTGTAAAAAGTACACACATTGCATTTAAATAAACACACATTTTGATTGGTAACGACTGTCATACGTCATTTCATGACGACAGATATAGGGTCGTTTTTTGGAGGAGGACAGTCTCACCATCTAGGAACTTCTAATTTAAATATCCAAATGATCATTTATGTTATGTTGATACCTATGCAACATATTAATATTACAAGAATCTTTAATAGTTTCTCCATCAACACCTAATCCAGTAATATATGTAAAACACCATGCTCAAAGACAAAGGGATGTAAACTTTCCTTCCAAATGTTTAAGTTACCATTGCCTCACTGTGACCTCCACAGAAGTTAAAGGCAGCTGACTGAGTGACTGCTCCTGGTTGCTGTTCGTGTGAAAGGACTGGAGACATCCAGTTCGACTGCGGGACCTTTCCCTTGGTGGAGGGCCGGAGGGCCCTCAAATTACAACTGATTTAATTTCCTTGACCATAACAAAGTCAGGCTAATATCACAAGTTCATTATCATTTCTTCATTCATCGCAGAAGAAATTGATTAAAACTTCAGTAACATCGAACTACTGAACTATCAAGACCTTCTCCTGAGATTGCATCCAGATGCTTGTTCAATGGCTAAGACATTGCAAGTATCGTACATTTAACGAATTAAACAGAGCTGTAGACCCTTTGTTAACAAGGTGCTTTGAACAGAATAAACTGATGGTTCTGTTCTGATGGTTAAATTACTCTTTTCCATAGCTTCATTCCCCTGTTTCATTTACTTCCACTTCCCATTTAACTAATGTTATTGAGTGTGTGTGTTTGTTTAGATTAGTTATGTGTTCATGTTCGTTTGTTGGCCAGCTATTTAAATAAATGAGATTTGACTTGACTTTGTGATTTAGTTAAATAAAATTTAAAATTGATGCGATTACAGCTACATGCTAAGAAAGAGTTATTTTTCTGTGGCCACAAAAAAAATATCCTTTCTGAGAGTTAATAGACGATTAATACTGAGTATTAATCTGGACAAACAGATTAATTGATTGTAAAATTGATTCAGCTACATCAAGTTAATTCTATTATAAGAAGTTATAATTGATTATTAATATTTCTCTTTTGAGCTAATTTGCTTACAGCTGAGTAATATTAACATACTATAGGGTTAGGATTAGGGTTTGGTTTGGTTTAGGGTTAGTTGTGTTTAACTATGTTGTGTTCGTTTTTTAAATATACTTGTAAGTATACTCTACACATATACATTCAATACAATTAAGCACACTTCTTTTTCACAAGAGAAATTAAAAGATTAGCATACTCCTCCAAATGTTCTGGTACATTCTGCTAACAGAAATGCTGGAAAAGCTAACAACTGTCCATTCTTTGACCTAGAAAATACACAATATCTGGAATACACCTGTTCTCCTGCTTTCGTCCTCACTCCAACACTGGGTCTACACTACAGTCCCATATGACGCTTCAATCGTATTCAACTCCATCTGAAGCTGAGATATCTCATCATTTGGTAAATGGCAAGGGGGTGAGTAAATAATGAGATAATTTTCATTTTTGGGTAAACTCTCCCTTTAAGTACTAAAAACTTCAAAACAAGAACATATTTTCCGTCATTTTTCCTGTGTATCCTTTTGTTTTATCTTTTTGTCTCTACCTGTACAGCTGCATCACACACCTGTTCCTCTCACTGACACTATTGTTAATGTCACAGACCCTCCCATAAGATATATTCCTGACAGCAGAGCCAAATCTGACAGTGGGCCTGGAGCCAGAGTCATGCAGCATCCCAGAATAGAACACACCTGCACTGCAGAGCTATACAAACCAACTGCAGTGAACAGTGGGATACAGCACAGGTCGCTCACCTGTTCCCGACAATTTCTGATGCACAGATGTATGCGCACACACCTTATTCTTCCTCAACTACAATTCCTGCTCTCCACTCAATCTTCTCAAAGGGTTCAAACTTAAGATTCACGGTTTCTGTATTACTGTGACCTAGAACACCTCCACACACATTAAAGGCAATTTCCACTTCGGTGTGTAAGTGATTCTTAACTTATACTTTGCGTCTAAGCCATTTCATCTTCAAATACAAGACTCTTAACATGAAACTTGTTTCAACTGAAATGAAATAAGTGAACGCCATAATCAAAGCCCTATAAAGAACCATAATGCACCTCAGCATATTATGGCATGATCAACAGAGACATGGTCAAAAAAGATCAAGGGTCAATAAGTATCTTAAAATAGTAAATAAATCGACCTTTTTTATGACAAGGCAAGGAACTATTTATAAGTTAATATAAATAGTTAATATAAATAATAATAATATATACACAGCAAAAATAAGAACTGCACCTTTCTCATTGGTCAAGCCAAAACTCAAAGGTGTGAACTCTAGAGAACTGCTTTTGTTCTTGTTGATCCTACTGATTTCTGTTCACGTGAGACCTCACCCGGCCTCCGAGCCAGGCTGGCAGGCCTCACTCACTTCAAGCCATGTGCAACTCCTTTACAACAGGATCAAATTAACAGTGAAAGTTTATCATTTTTTTATTCAATGCAGAAGATATTGATTTTAACTTCAACATCATTGGACTGAAACTTTAAGAATTTCTCCTGAGACTGCATATCCAGACACTCCACAACAGCTAAGGCATTTGCAAGTATTGTACATTTGAACACTAAACAGTGATTTAGCATTAAGTTGTGAACCCCTTTGTTACCAAAGGTGCTTTATAGTGAGAAACTGATGGTTCTTCCAGATCGTTAAATGACTCTTTTCATAGCTCCATTCCTCTGTTATCCTACAGTTTAATTCACTTCCTATGTATGTGTGATTTGTGTGTATGTGTTTGGTTTAGTTAAGTGTTCGTGATTTAGTTAAATAAAACTTTTGTGCACATTCTTGCGAGTTGATTCTGATCTGCTTATAAACCTGTGTCAATTTAACGATTTGATCACAGCTACTGCACATGCTAAGAAAGTGTTATTTTTCTGTGGCCACGGAAAATATCCTTTCTGAAGAATTGATAGACGATCAATACTGAGTGTTCGCTGACTGAACAGATTAATTGATTGTAATATTAATTAGACTACATGAAGTTACTGAAGTAACTGATCCAAATATTTATAATTAATCATAACGAGTTATGATTAATTATTGATATTTCCCTTTTGAGCTAATTTGTTACAGATTGGTAATCTAATACTTTTGACTTTTGACTAAAGGCTTTAAGTAAAATGTTACCTTTTTTCTTGCTATGAATGTACACTATCAAAAAAAAGTGTACAAATTGTACCTTTAGGGGTACAACAGCTTGTCACTGTACATTATTTACCCATAATATGTACATTATAGGTACATATTACTACTCTAAGGGTAAATGACAATAATAATAATTAAAAAGATCCGCAAAAATGACAAAAATGCTGTATTATGGTGCACGGCCAGTAGCTGCCGATGTCACTTTGTAAAGAAATACATAATACACATGACGTCACCATTTTCACAAATTTGCATGGAGACTATAACACCATTGTTTTCAAAATGTGCACTTTGAAACCCGTTTTCAAAAGTTTACATTTTCAGGTCCCCAAAATGCTGTTGTTGTGTAAATGAAAAGCCAAAACACATAAAAACTTTTATGTTTTTATTTGAAAACGGTGTCGTGTAAACAGCCCCTGAGGTACTAAAATCCACATTTTAGGGGTAGATAAGGTACAAAGTTGTCCCTTTAAGAGAACTGCCCAGGTAAAAAGATAGTGCAGCCCTTCCCCCTAAAGGTAAATTCTTTGGAATGATTGACATTGTAAAAAGTTATACACAAATAAAGTTGAATAGACCTGTATTATATGTGATTTCTTTCTTTATTGAAATTATAATGGCTGCTAACCTGAAAACTAAAAGAACATAAGCACACAGATTTTGGCAACGTCTTTGCTAAAGTTTTAACCCTGAGGTTAAGTGCTGGAGTGAATCATTAAGATGTGTGCTAATGTTAGCAGGCTAATTTACTGCTTGGCTTGTTACAGTCATCTTCCATCTGCACCTTCAACTTCGGCCAGGACTGCTTCTGGAGACCTTCCAGACATCACTCACATATGCATCGCACCAAACTCAATCACACGCACACAACGATTCACCAAGGAATGGTTACTTTGCATACTTCTATGGCTGGAAAACTAAGGCAGAAATAGAGGCAATATTTTCATACATTTAACACTGATAAATTCTAAATGGGGGAGATTCTAAATTCTGTAAAGTGCTGTCAGTGTTGAGTTTGTGCTTTAATTATTATTATCTTTGTGTTTTTTACATTCCTAAATTCCAACTAATGGGATTTTCCATAATATGCTTTTTTATCGAATATGGATGTTCAAGAAAAATAACAGTCATTAAAACTGGAATGGAATCATGTAATACGTTTTATTAGTGAAGTGAATCCTTCTGCAGGCTACTGCTGTTCTTCGGCTTTAAATTTTAGTTTTGCTGATCTCGATGATCTTGATTTTAGTGCATATTACAGAGATGAATGACAAATGAAACAGTAAGGAAGAGACAAATAGGAAAATGTCAGAAAATATGGCTGCAGACATACTGTTCTACCTGGTTTCTAGCTGGTCATTAGCTACTGTCAGTTGGTTTAGGTTGGTTTGTTGGCTTTAGGTGTTCCTCCAGCCTGTTCAGACTTAAATTGGCTTAAAGGTGCCATCGAACGTTTTTTAACAAGATGTAATATAAGTCTAAGGTGTCCCCTGAATGTGTCTGTGAAGTTGCAGCTCAAAATACCCCATAGATTTTTTTATTATTATTAATTTTTTTAACTGCCTATTTTGAGGCATAATTAGAAATGCGCCGATTCAGGCTGCGGCCCCTTTAATTGCTCACGCTCTCCACCCCCTCCCGAGCTCTCGACTCTATCACTGCATAAACAAAGTTCACACAGCTAATATAACCCTCAAAATGGATCTTTACAAAGTGTTTGTCATGCAGCATGTCTAATCGCGTAAGTATGGTATTTATTTGGATGTTTACATTTGATTCTGAATGAGTTTGATAGTATGCTCCGTGGCTAAAGCTAACATTACACACTGTTGGAGAGATTTATAAAGAATGAAGTTGTGTTTATGCATTATACAGACTGCAAGTGTTTAAAAATGAAAATAGCAACGGCTCTTGTCTCCGTGAATACAGTAAGAAACGATGGTAACTTTAACCACATTTAACAGTACATTAGCAACATGCTAACAAAACATTTAGAAAGACAATTCACAAATATCACTAAAAATTTCATGTTATCATGGAGCATGTCAGTTATTATCGCTCCATCTGCCATTTTTCGCTGTTTTCCTTGCTTGCTTACCTAGTCTGATGATTCAGCTGTGCACAGATCCAGACGTTAATACTGGCTGCCCTTGTGTAATGCCTCGATCATGGACTGGCATATGCAAATATTGGGGGCGTACACCCCGACTGTTACGTAACAGTCGGTGTTATGTTGAGATTCACCTGGTTTTCGGAGGTCTTTTAAACAAATGATATTTATATAAGGAGGAGGAAACAATGGAGTTTGAGACTCACTGTATGTCATTTCCATGTACTGAACTCTTGTTATTCAACTATGCCGAGGCAAATTCAATTTTCAATTCGATGGCACCTTTATAAATTCAGCTTAGACCAGCAAACCAGCTAATATTGCTTTACACAGACTTTAAAACATTTCTCCTTATTTAGAACCTTTTTGGAATAAAGAGCACTATGGGTTCTATATAGAACCCCATTAAAACTTTTTTCCCCCCTAGAATGTATAAGATATACTCTATTGAGCTACATATTACTAATTATTTAGCTACAATGAAACATGTCTTCCTCTATTTTAAGTTTATCACTTTCATCCAGACCTTTATTTTCTGAGTGATGTTTTCATCAGTTTCATCAAGCCATCAAGCCTTCCATTAAAAACTTTCTATACATCATAAAAAAATGTCTAGTCCTTCAAGGCCATTTTTACTCCAGTTTCATGCTTTCAAAGCTAGCTTGTTATTGCTAGCCTCTCTGAAATTGCCTACCCTACCTTTAATATGGTTACATTCACACACAGACATGTTCACACAGCAACATAATACAGTTGTCAGTCCTGTATTGAGTCCTTAATACAATTACATTCACACACAGTTCGCCATCTTTGATATAACTTTGGTCAGTGATGCTATGGTTACTGGTAATAGAATACGGGCTTGACTCCTATGCACATTCATACAGACAGATATTCGAGACACTACTGTAAGTTGCTGTGTGAACGGGACATTTCAAGACTCACACCTGTAAATAAATGCAGTTGTCAATCCCAAAAACTGACAGTGTGAACATAGCCTCAGAGACCAGAAACAGAAAAAGAAAGAGCTTGGTAAACAAACTGAGAATGATTTGAGTTTTACACATTTTGATGTATTTTTCTCAAGACAATTTAAGCAATATGGTCAAGTATACACAATATTTACCAACAGCTGTGTGCTTGTCACAGTGAGGCATGACCAAATAATTGCAGCCCCAAGCTTTTCCAACTTTCTCTCTCTGTCTCACATTTTTCCATTCAGTAAACTAATAATTACTGAAGCAGATGTAGGCAGCATTGGCTTGGTTATTGCTAAGTCAGTGTTATTTGCTGGCTGGGCTTCACTGATGATTCAATGAAACAAGCTTTTTAGCTAAACAACCTCTCAGGAATGCTTCTCACTCACTGTGTGTATGTGTTGGCTGTGTGTCCCGGCCCAGTCTGGTAGGAGAATGGATCTTCTGGCATTGATATACCCAGTACAGCTGCATCAGAAAGAGAGAGCGCAAGACAGAGTGGAGGAGAGAGAGGCTCTTTTGGCAGCTGGGTGTCTTGATAATCCCATCATCTGGCCGGTTCAAATCCCAAGTGGCAGACCAGGGAGTCTTCTTTAGGCTTATCTTTTCGTCCTTCTCTTTATCTATATTATAAATATAAGTCTATAAAAAAAAAAAAAAAAAAAAAAAAAAATATATATATATATATATATATATATATATATATATATATTTTTTTTTTTTTTTTTTTTTTTTTATAGACTTATATTTATATTGGGGGCATCCAAGTTAATTGACATATTTGATTTTTTTTTTTTTTTGGGAGATGGAGTCCAGGACAGAAGGGAACCGTGACATATATGGGTTCCAGTTAAGCTGTACTGGCCATGTTGAATGCCTTTAAGTACTCATTTAATCCCCAGAAATTGAGAAGAAAAAAAACTTTTAAAGAAGAAAAAGAATCAGTAGCACTACTGGGCAAGAGGTATTGATGATACTGCCAGTATCATTCATTCATAGTACAATTGAAGTATTTATATTATATTATATTATATTATATTATATTATATTATATATATATTATATTATATTTATTATTATTATATTATATTATATTATATTATATTATATTATAATTTACACAGAGAAAAAAAAGGCTTAAACTTAAACTTACCTGAAGCTTAACACTACTCCTTTGCAGTCTTGCAAATATATGTCATAACCACAAGAGTTTAAGCATTACAGGACACTTTTAGATTTGTGACCTGTTTGGCTAGTAATGATGGAAAGATTCAGTTTTTTTTTTTTTTTTTTTTAAGTAACGCAATAGTTACTTTCTCCTGGTAATTAGTTACTGTAAATCAGTTACTAACTCAGTTACTATTTGTGAGAAGTAACTTGTAACTATAACTAAAACTAATTACTTTTTTTAAAGTAACATGCCCAACACTGCTCTTTGGAGTGAATAGTGACTTGAAACTCAGTGATATAGCTGAACACTATTAGGCCTATATCCTGATATTTATTGTCCCTTTGGTGATATTTACTGTGTATATTAATATTTATGCTTTTACTTTGAAATGTGTATATATATATGTATATATATATATATATATACATATATAGTAATTTTAATTCATTTCACTTTTGGTGTGAAAGGGCCTTTACATTGGACAAAAATATAACTATTTTATTTATTTATTTATTTATTTATTTATTTATTTATTTATTTATTTATTTATTTAATAAGAAAGCCCAGCCCAGGTGAGAAAAAAGTACAAGTCAACATAACATGTTACTTTCCATAAAAAGTAACTATGGAAAGCAATTAGTTTTGTGTTTGGTGTAACACAATATTGTAATGCATTACTTTTAAAAGTAACTTTCGCCAACACTGGTCATATCTGAATGTTGGATGACTCAATGGGTGGATGTCACTGCTGGATTTATGGCAGTGCTGATGTGGCTCAATAAGCATTAGCACTTCCAGCAGTGTTCTGTTATTATCACACTCCTCCTCCTGGCATCCTGAGTCAGGTCATGGACCAGCAATAGAGCATTAGCAATAGATCACTAGGTCACAGATCAGATCCCAAATGAAAATGAAATACAGCAAGCAACAGCATCCATAAACAAGACAGCTAATGAAAAGTAGTTTTGTGTGTGGAATTAGCAAACAAGTTTTGTGTGACACTGCATCCACACCACTTTAAATTTAAACGCAGCTTCACATTAAGAAACAGGAAGATGACATACAATATTGTAAAATTAATCAACTATGAAATAAATTCACCTTCAGCTGTAAAACAGCTCTACGATGTCATTCAGCTCACTTTAGTTCAAAGTTGTTTCAAATTTAGTTCTATAACTGTGTCAAAGTTCATTATTTGTGAAACAAGTTAAATTCAGCTTTAAAGCAGTTCTACAGAAGACAATAGTGTCATCATCCAGCTCAATTGACATTTTGTTCTCATTTTGCTCGGTTCAGTTTAAATTTTGTTCTCATCTCATCTGTGTCAGTGCAATAAATCAATAATACTGAATATTAATTGTCTTTTAAACTCCAACTGTGGCATGACAGTTGCAAGATTTGACATTTAATATGTTTTAGTTCAAATATATATATAGGTAAATAAGGCTTTTAAATGTTATGTTAGTGCATATTAATGAAAATAATGAATTATTCTTCCTTTTTGTGTTTATTTAATGTAAAACTAGAACACTTGATTTAAACTATTTTTACTGTATTTTATTTTTGATTTGTTACACATTTTGATGATTCTTGGCTTCAGTTCTATTTGAATGAAATTATACTTCTTCTGGTGTTCCTTCTTCTGGAGCCATTTCAAAGTAAAAGCATAAATATTAATATACACAGTAAATATCACCAAAGGGACAATAAATATCAGGATATAGGCCTAATAGTGTTCAGCTATATCACTGAGTTCAAGTCACCTATTCACTCCAAAGAGCATTGCTGGACACGTTACTTTAAAAAAGTAATTAGTTTTAGTTTTAGTTATAGTTACAAGTTACTTCTCACAAATAGTAACTGAGTTACATCATTATAAAAGTAACTAATTATCCAGGGAAAGTAACTACTGCGTTACTTAAAAAAAAAAAAAAAAAAAAAAAAAAATCAAATATGTCAATTAACTTGGATGCCCCCAATATTAAATATAAGTCTAAAAATACATTATTATTTGTTTAAGTAGGTCTATGTTATGTTTTGAATTCATCTATTTAATTATGAAATACATCATAAGATGCGCAATATATCGGGAGACATGGAGTGGATCAGACATGATTTTGACCATTTCTTTAAGTTTGTTTTGTAGAAAGACTTTCTTTAAAGTGAATTTCGTTTTGTTAAAATTGTATGTAAATTTTAATCAGTGTTTCATCAACCAATTGCCTGGATTTAATAAATAAGAAGCAAATATAGCAGACAACATAATCATGACATGGAGGCGCCGGCATGATTACTTGCACGTGAACTGTCTTATAGGCTAAATGAACCGAAACTCAGCGGCTGCTTGCCTCACAGACATGAGAAATATATCTATAGAAAGCTTGAAATGTCTACTTTTAAACTAAATAATTCAAAACAAAAAGAAATAGGATGTAATCTGAATGAAATGTGCATTTTCTCTCTAAGCATGTCCAGGAAGATGATGAGAGTCGGCAATGTCAACTTCATCTTTGCAGCTGACACGGATTCAGATTAAAATGTCTCCTTGCTGTTTTTGTCACATTCATAATCATTACTTTTGCCGGTTCTTTATGGCAAGCTTTATGCGTGCGCTTGAGTGCTATGTAGCCTATATTACGTAAACGCTCATTATTATGGTTTATTCTCTGCAGTATTTAAGAAATCAAATTAATATAAATGTGATTAGTCAACTAATGGCTTACATTTTTTTTTTTTCAGTTGCTAACAAGCATTTTTCAATACTGAAACCACATTTTCAAAACTCTTCACACAGTCAGCAAAACAAAAGTCAATGTAGACCAAACTGTGAACCATTTTTCATTGCTTTCAGACAAAATGCATTCAGTGACCACACTTTTCAAAATTTCAGGAAACTCTTTTCCCATTCGTACTCCACAACATGCAAAGTACTATGTATTTTCAGCACATTTTTCTAATGCTAACACACTGCATTCAAAATGATTAAAAACAAATTCAAAACAGAATGATGGCAAATTCCAAGCATTTATGCAGTAATTATTTTACAGTTTTTTACAGAAGCTAGGATACATTTCTCAATACTTAGGTCACTTTTGCAAAACTCTTCACACAGTTCTCCTAACCAACTTTCAGCTTGGCAAAGCAGTTCATTTCACATTCAAAATGCACCTACAACTACCAAAACACTTTATTCAGGTCTCAAATCAACTCATTCTTCCAGAACACTATAGCAAAGGTTGACAGCCGACAAACACACTTTGTCACCCACAAAACAATGACCTAAAAAACACTTACAACATGTAGCATTATACAATGTGTTTCTTGTGTAAAACAAGGACACATCTCTGTTTATAATTCACTGCAATATATGTTACTGGAATGAATCAGACATGATGCAGAATTCGTCAATATTTTATGTCGTTTATTTATTTTTATTTTTTTGCACTGAGTAATTCCAAAATACAAAATACAATGAGAATCAGCTGTGGCTGGTCCAATTGTCCAATTGTTTTTATAGCATTTAATTTTAAGATTTAAAATATATTTCATTAAAATATTACTGTAGGAATGTAGCAAATTGCTGTCTTATTCAGTTTTATATTATGTTATTGTTTTGAACATAAGTTTAACAGTTTTGAAAACAGTATGTAAGCATGTGCAAATTGGCTTGTACGTACAAAGAGTTTTGGCAGTTGTAAAGACAATTGGACCAACCACAGCTGATTCTCATTGTATTTTGTATTTTGGAATTATTCAGTGCAAAAAAATAAAAATAAATAAACGACATAAAATATTGTCGAATTCTGCATCATGTCTGATTCATTCCAGTAACATATATTGCAGTGAATTATAAACAGAGATATGTCCTTGTTTTACACAAGAAAACATTGTATAATGCAACATGTTATTAGTGTTTTTTAGGTCATTGTTTTGTGGGTGACAAAGTGTGTTTGTCGGCTGTCAACCTTTGCTAGTGTTCTGGAAGAATGAGTTGATTTGAGACCTGAATAAAGTGTTTTGTTAGTTGTAGTGCATTTTGGATGTGAAATGAACTGCTTTGCCAAACTGAAAGTTGGTTAGGAGAACTGTGTGAAGAGTTTTGCAAAAGTGACCTAAGTATTGAGAAATGTGTCCTAGCGTCTGTAAAAAACTGTAAAATATTCTCAATTTTATAGCCAAAAATTAAAAAAATAATTGCAATTTTAGCTGAAATTCCACCCACTCCCACGCAAGAGAGAGAGCAGACTAGAACCATCACTGTAATTTACTATAATGAACAACTACACATGTTGTTACAGTAATGTATAGAATGTATTTTATTTATTCTTTTTTTTATTATCATTGCAGCCCTGGAGTTTTTGCCCTCTTTTTTCACCTTTTGGTTATAATTTTCAAGTACTATATTCATATAAAAAAAATGAAATTTTGATTAATTTCTGATTCATTCGTGTTACAAATGCTTTCAATAAAGTGAAATTGTGTTACAATATTCTATATGAAGAACTGATTTATGTGGAAAATCATTGAAACTTTAAAAAAGAAAAGTTCATCAATTATGTAATGCTTCCTGTTGTTAGTGTTTTTTAGGTCAGTGTGTTGTGAATGAAATGTGTGTTGTCTGAATGAGAATTGCTGCCAGTGTTATGTTGGTCTGAGTGAGTTTTGTAGGTGAGATTAACTGTTTAGCCAACATTCATGCTGGTAATGCAGACTGTGTGAAGAGTTTTGAAAATGTGGTTTCGGTATTGAACAATGCTTGTTAGCAACTGAAAAAAAAACTGTAAATGAACAACTACTAGTCAACTAGAAAAAACTTATTTCACATATTTTCGATCCAGCATGTCATTCTGCTTTGAGCTCGCACTCCGCTCCCATGCTCTGACACACACACACACATGGAGCATCGAACATGATTATCTGTTTAAAATTATATTTGTGTATGACTAACCTGTACTATTTCTTTACAACAAAACACTTTGCAGGTCTATCATCTCTACTCACACACCAATAGTCATCAGTTAGCATGTGTCCCACCCCAACAGACACACACACACACACACCAGAGAAAAAACTTTGCAGGTCCTATGGCTGAGAGAGAGCCTACTCAGATGAAAACCGCTTCAGTGAGCTCAATTATAGTAACCTGGCATTTTTTGTCAGTAACGGTAACGGCGTTGTAACGGGGGGAAAAGTCATTCATTTGATTACTCATTACTGAAAAAAGTAACGCCGTTTATTTATAACAGCATTATTCCCATCACTGCCAAAGAGCCAATACAAAGAGGCAGACAGATAACCCAAATCACGTTTGCCACATAGTGTAACTGTGTGAGTTAATCCTCAATGCATATTATCTCTCTTGGCCTTCCTCTCAGAGGAAATCAGCCTATGTGTACGTGTCCAGGCTGAATGGCCATGACAGACAGATAGAGGTGCTTTCATTCTCCATCCTGTGATCCTGCTTGTCCCATTAACAAAGCAGATACATTCTGTCAGAGTGCAGTTTATCCCACAGCTTTTCCCTGTTTCACAGAGGGCTGAGCGGCTCTACTAACTGCCTTTGTCACACACATAATGCTGCGAGCTCTTCTGAGGGCCACACGGGGATCGCCACACACAGAGATTCCACAGAGGAGCTTCAGTCACAATGACAATTCAATTGAGGGGCTCTAAGCTGTGTGTGTGTGTGTGTGTGTGGCAAGTGAGTGCATTTACATGCCATTAAATCTATGAAGATGCTCAGGTAGGCTGTTCTGGGTGGACAAAATTATCAAGAAGCATCTGGATGAATCACCTCAGTGTTAAGAATGAAGAAGCCATTTAGATTAGTGTTACATTCAATATTTAAGTAGCACTAAATTGAAAATCCTATCCAGATTTGCTATGCATGCCATCAGGGTTGTGCTACTTTCATTCAAAATTCAGTTCCATTCAGAATTTAATTTAAATTAAAATGACAAACTTGAATTGTACTTCAGGTTTGAATAAAATGAAAATAACTGCTGTAAGTGTAGCTTTTCATAATACACTTCATTTTTAATAGACTCATTCTTCATAATTGAAGAACGTTTTAACACAATTTAATTTAGTTTCATCCATCATTATGTGCAATGTATATAATGAACAAATAAGAAAAGACTGGTATCAGTACTGACATTAGCATATTTATTACCCACAACCTGTGCAAGCGGCACTCTTCAGCACAACGGTAACCACAAAATTCAAACTCAAACACATTACAGAAAATCTATAGAAAATGTCCAACATAACTGCAAATTAAACACTAACCTGTCTTTCGCTTTACTAAAAAACACAAAAAACAACACTCAGTCCTTAAATTTACTCTCTTAGTGCAGTCCCTTGCAAAGCATACTGAGAGTTATGTTATGTCAGGTGAATGATCCAATGATTCATGTAGTTTTAAACTGCCCCATTATGCTTTTTCAGATATTACCTTTCATGTAGTGTTTAATATAGCTGTTTGTAAATGTAAAAGGTAAAAGGTCAAAGTGCAGTTTTCAGTCTTACTCCCATACCATTCATATGTAACAATGAAACAAATTTGCATAATGCCATTGCCCACCTATGGGGCCCTATTTTAACGATCTAAACGCAAAGTGTAAAGCGCACGGCGCAGGTGCACTCAGGGCGTGTCCAAATCCACTTTTGCTATTTTAACGACGGAAAAACGGTAACGATTCTCTTAATGAGTAATGGGCGTAACGTTCAATAAACCAATCAGAGTGTCATCTCCCATTCCCTTGAAGAGCGAGATGCGCTCGCGCCATGGCGGATTGCTATTTACATGGCGGAATTTGTTAAGTGGCCAGTCAATCTTTCAGTCGTCTGCGTTGGATGCAGGCTTTCAAATAGCTCCGCGCGATGAGTCAGTTAATATATATATATATATATATATATATATTAGCCAATTTCGTTCATCATTATAAGTAGTAATAGGCTGAATTTAAAATAGGGAGCCTAATTCTAATACACGCAATGACTATTCATCATTACATTTTTATATTTATGTACACAATAATATTCTTTTACACTGTAATCCTTTTGTTTTTAATATTTGGCATGTTTGTGTGATGCGCATCCCTGTGTGTAATAAGCAAAGTCAACGCGCACTGTGGACGCGCCCAGAGGTGCAGTTTCTACCAACGCGCTCTAACAAAAAAAATATTGCGCCATTGACTTTAGACTTTAGACCAGGTTTGAGTTGGTCTATGGCGCAGTCTATTTTCAGCTCCTTAAAATAGCAATGCGCGGCAATGCGCCTGAACACACCTCTTTTTTAGACCAGCACGCCCATGGGCGCACTAACTGGCACAAATGCATTTACTAATTTAAGGACGTGGCGCTGAACGGGAAAACGCAAACGGCACCGGACGCAAACTAGCAAACACACTTGCGTGTATTATAGGGCCCATGGTCTTCATTGGCTGCCTGTGAACAATGTCTACTTTGACCCATTCTCAAATATTGTAGTTGGTTCATGTTGTACATGTCGAGAAGATGCAGTTTTCTGAACTGCAAAAGCAAATTCCTTTTGTATACACAACCAGTAAGTGTGAATAATTATTGATGCATATATTTTCTACCAGGTGTTCAAAATACATTGTTTTGTGTTTTATATTGTGTATAGGTCTCAGGCTAACTCACGTTTTACCGTTTTACTGAAATAGTTCTGCAAATCAGCTGTGGCCCACTATTACCTAAAATTGTGTCCATTAATGCAGATTGTCGGTTGTTCTTACTACTTTGAGTAATGATAAAGGTTGGGGCAAGATTTGTTTTACAAACTTTAAAGTTATATCAGTCATTCATGTTAGTGCTCAGCTAACGTATGCACCATTATTGATACAGTTAAAAGTGCAGTAGGTGATCTGGGAAATGCTAACATTAGCCTGCTAGCATTAAAAGCATACGATCACACCCTCTGACCTTGCAAATCGCCGTCCAAAGCCACGCCTCCTCCAAAAAACATGAATGCACACACACACAGAGCTGCTCTCGGCAAAGAGTCACGAGACGGCGTTAAATGACCTCAAGTCTCAAATCACATAATATTACAATAATAATGAATATAAACAACTTAGATAGCTTATACCTGACTGCTGCAGATTAATTTTGGTGTTGATACTGTTGACATGGAAACGCATAATTCCGGGTCTGAGGGCGTGAACAGCTCCAGTTAGAACGTCATGGTTGCCATCTCTTAATTACTGTAGTTTTGGGCGTGAATGCTGCATAGGCTTGTTGTTTTGGAGGAACTGTAAAAGGTGGTTGCTGTTTGTTTGCGGTGCTCATGACCGACGTCTGTCTGTACTCTGCATAGCATGAAACTCGCTGATGACGTATGATGTCTGCGCGATCAGGGTTAGCATGTGAGGGTATGTAAAAACATACGTTGACAGGCAGGTAAGACATTGTATTATTTCATTCAGACTGAATATAATGATTGGATATACATTTTATGGTCCTATGCCTTCCACAGAAGATACATATTTATAAAAATACATTTAGACCATTTAACATAGCGATTGCTATCAGGATATGAGGAGACTTTCAACTAGAATAACAAAAAGTGTTTCTGTAGAGAATCACCTATTGCACCTTTAATGATGCAGTTCCCACATGTGCACCACTATAAATTAGAAATATACACATTGGTTTGTTGATTGACGTACACTTATTAATGCTGATGTAGAGGAATTACAGTTGCATCATCTCATAATGTATGACAACCTGAGTAAAACTTATCACTGAGAAATGTCCAGCTCAAGTCGCCCTTGCGTTGGAAGTTTGGGTTGAATAACTAGCTCTTCCTTCGTACCATCGGACTCATGTCTGAGGTAATGCAAGTAATGTAATCAGATTACTTTTTTCAAGTAACTAGTAAAGTAATGCATTACATTTAATTTACAACAAAATATCTAAGTTACTTTTTTTCCATTCACTGACTGACATTCAAAGAGACAATTCAACCATACGAAGAAGTAAAAATGACTTTAGATAAACATTAAATTTGTTTCATTTTTTTTTTATAATTATTGCTTAAGTTTCTTCTCTTGCACCCTATTCTTCTGCAATCAAAAATGGCAGTACAGCTGAAAGGTTTGTTTGAGCTGCGCCCTCTACCGTACAGGCGTGAATTTGCATTTCCTTTTGCATTTGCACTTTTGGTGAGAAAGGGCCTTTATATTTGACAAAAATTGAACTTTTTTTGTTATAAAAAAAAACAAAAAAAAAAAAAACAATACTTTTTTAGGGAGTAACGCAATACTGTAACACATTACTTTTAAAAGTAACTTTCCCCAACACTATATATGTGTCCAATAACAGGTTACTGGAATGAAACATGTCATATTTGGCTGGTCATGTGATTTCAGCATGGTGGCCCCCACTAAGCAAACCCACTCCATGTACAATTAAACACCTTTTATTAAGCTACAGATATGATTGGAATCATCATGTGAATGTGTCATTTAAAACATATTTCTCAAAAGTACTATTTAGGGGTAAAACGTAAATGAAGAAAAAATTACTTTTTTCATTTGCAGTTTGAAAAATGCCATTTTGGGACTTGCATGATATTAATGATATATAGCTAATCATTGAATTAAGTGAAGTGGACAATTTCACCTACTGTATTTCACAGATGTGACTTGAACTTAAGATTAAAACACAGACTCTGTATTAACACTTTCACTTTCTCTGGCCCTTTCAGTTCCTCCCTATCATGAGGAAAACATCTTGAATATGATATAATTTTGTCTATATTCTCCAAACAAGAGGAACTGAGGTCACAACATCTGTTTGTCTGTGCCCTTTCTGGCCACAACAGGAGTCTGATCAATTCTTCCTGGTTGACCAGTATGCATTTTTCTGTGGCCGATGCTATTGCCTATATCTATAGAAATGGGAGCAAGATGTCTATATAATGCCAATACACACTGACATTCATTGAATGTCACTAGATTATATACAAAGCATTAAACCAAGTGCTATTCATTATAAAGAAACATAACACAAGCACATTTTTCAAGCAAAACAATTTTTCAAATAGTAATTTGTTAAGTGCACTTAATTGTATTGAATGTGCACTAGTAGTATATACAAATCTTAAAAGTGTAGTTTATGCTTTTTCATATTTAATGCAGAAAATAATATTAAAATAAAATGCTTAAATGTACTTAAAGAGAGTACATTTTAATGACTATGATTATTAAAGGGTTAGTTCACACAAAAATGAAAATTATGTCATTAATTATTCACCCTCATGTCGTTCTACACCCATAAGACCTTCATTCATCTTCAGAACACAAATCAAGATATTTTTGATCCGATGGCTTAGTGAGGCCTGCGTTGAAAGCAAGTTAATTTACACTTTCAAATGCCCAGAAAGGTATATGACTACAGTGGTTCAACCTTAATGTTATGAAGCGAAGAGAATACTGTTTGTGCACCAAAAAAACAAACAAACAAAATAACGACTTTATTCAACAATATATAGTGATGTCCGATTTCAAAACACTGCTTCATGAAGCTTGGAAGCTTTACAAATCTTTTGTTTCGAATCAGTGGTTTGAAACGCCAAAGTCACATGATTTCAGTAAATGAGGCTTTGTTACGTCATAAGTGTTTTGAAATTTCAATGGTTCACGTGACTTTGGCAGTTTGATATGTGCTCCAAACCACTGATTCGAAACAAAAGATTCATAAAACTTTGAAACTTCATAACATTAAGGTTGAACCACTGTAGTCACATGAACTGTTTTAAATATAACTTTAGTAGCTTTCTAGGCATTTGAAAGTGTAAATTAACTTGTCGATGAAGGCAGATCAAAAACATTGTTGAATATCAAATGTCAAGTGTCCCCAACCAAGCAAGCCAAAGTACAAGTCAGTACACTTTCACTATATTTCAGTAATTATGAAATTACATAATGATGTACTTAAAGCCTACTTAAGTGGGTCAAAAAAAAGTTCAGCTAACTGCAATTAAAAACATTTTTAATTGTACATTTACATTTTTAATTAAGTGTTAAAAAACATTACATTCAGTTCAGCTCATTAATTACACTTTTTAAAAGTATGCTAAAGTATACTTTGTCTTCACAAAGGGGATTTACATTGAAAATGTACTTTTAATCACTATGTGCATTCCTATAGTAAATGTTATTGGCATACTTTTCCATAGCTACAGTAACTCACACACACATATACATTGTCTAGACTCTATTAGCAGTAGAGATGTCTCAAAGGGTTTAGAGGTCTAGAGAGGTTTAAAGGAACACAGATGTAACTCAGAGCTGTGAAGACAGGTGAGAATAAAGGTGTGACCTCCCAAGAAATCCTCAGTTTTAATGTGACATCCAACAATGGAGCTGCAAAGCATCAAGTGAAGCCTGTTTCACACATCTTAAAGTACATCACTGTTACTGAAACATCAGACACGCACTGAGCTTTAACATGGACATTGTTTTTGCAGCAGCTCTATACAGAAAAACAACCCCAATGTCGCCTGAGTGCAGCTTAAATGAACCGTTCAAACGTTTGGAAATGTGCGTACACACACACACACACACACACACACACACACACACACATACAGTGCACAGCATAAATGAGTACACCCCTCTGAAACTTCTGAAAGTCAGCAATTACTCAATTACTTAGAAGACATGTTCCAGCATGTCTGCTTAATCAATTACCAAAGAAGCATGTCAAAATTATTCAGGGAAATAAATTTTCTTGTCAAGGTGATAAAATGTTGTGTAGCAAAAATGAGTACACCCTCCTAAAAGTTACTAAATAAAAAAAAATTATAAAATTTTCTGGTGTAAGTTTAAGGCAATGTTTGGTCAACAGGTAGGCATGTTGAACCAAAAAAATTAAAGAAAGTCATTTCTTGACAATTAAAAGAGTTATATAGCCAGCTGAATCATTCTCAGACTTAATGCTGACAACAATGGAAGCACTTGAGAGAAACTGTCAGGAGACTTATTTCTTAGCACAAAAGAATACAGTGGTACAAGAGGATTACCAAATCATTGTTTTAAGTGTGAAAATATAGCAAAAGTAACACAGAAATTCAAAAACAATGGACTTGTGACAAGGCCGCTGAATTAATCAGGCCTTCATTTTAAGCTTTCATTTAGTGATGAGGGATTTTTTTGCTAGACAAAGAGCAGGAGAAAAGCGAGTGTCTCAGAGCCAGCAAAAGCTATGAAAAGAGTGCAGCCTGCAGAAATGACATGCATGGTTGTTGTTCTCACTGGAACTACCTACTGTAGCCAAAGCACGATAAAGTCAGTTAGCCATTTCCAAAGGCCATATTTACAAAATATAGATTCTGGGAATCAATACTCGGGTCTCATCAGACCAAATCAATCATTTTGGATCTAACAACATCCAAAAGGTTATTGTGTTGCTAGAGGAGGAGTACAGTGAGAAGTGCCTGGTTCCCAGAGTAAAGTTCAGTGGTAGTGAAGCTCTTACATAGGGATATATGAGTGCTGAAGGTGTGAGGGAGTGCTTTATCAATGCTGTCATGAATTCCCACACCACTGTGTAATTTAATACACAAACTTGAAACAGAAGTTGAGCAACACTCCCTATTAAAGATCAGGGCATTTAAGGAGCTCATCATCCAGGAGTTAAACAGGACAGATGTGACAATTTATCATGAACTTGTACACTTCGTGCCAAGAAGGGTCAGAGCAGTATATTCAAAATTATGGAGGGCATACTAAGTACTAGAATACTATACATTTGTTGAATTAAATCTAGAGTGTACTCATTTCTGCAATCCAAAAAATTGGCCAATTTACTTATTTTATGGCTATTAATGACATATTTCTCAGTTTTTATTATGTATATGTTTAATACATTTTAGTTTTGCCATCTTTCCATGAATTGTATTAGTGATCATAAAGAAAATACATATTTTGTATTTGTTCAGAGGGGGTGTACTCATTAATGCTGTGCACTGTATATATATATATATATATATATATATATATATATATATATATATATATATATATATATTCATCTACATCACAGAATATCTCCATTATGACTATCAACATGCAGTGACAAAGATCAACTGAAGCACATCTTGAGTTAACACTAAAATAACTGAGAATACAACTTGAAACATCGCAAGTATTTTTAAACTGTATGCCCTCTTTTCTGCACTACAATAAAAAAAGATGTGTGCATTTTGTGCATCTGAACACAACAAACATATATATATATATATATATATATATATATATAGAGAGAGAGAGAGACATTGTCTCTGATTAAATTTTTAATGAGCTGTCAATATCAGCACAGCAAAATTCAATTGTGATGACAATCACCAAACGTAATTTTAGATAAACAAACTCTGAACATAACAACACAACTAAAATTGCCGATAATAGCAACAAACCAAAAAATACAAACTGCAATTCATCCTCCCTGCACTGCATGCTGGGAAGTTAAGTGGCATAGTGACAACAAAATCCAACCTGTGGAGGAACAGGAAGAGAGTTGTTTCCGCAGCAACACCGAGCATCTGTGGAACTCCATCCATGTCAGTGGACGGGTGAGTAATTTTCACCACGGGTCACTGATGTGGTTATAGAGCACATAGAGAGAAACACATCATATACTGCACATCATCCACAGATCCACAGCGGAGGTGAAAAGGACAGAAAGGATACTTATATACAGACACTTATTTATACACACATATATACAGGGTCTAAAATTAACACTTGCCAAGCACCAAATGCGAATAAACATCAGCGTTGGCAAGTATATAAAACAGCGTCACTCACCAGTAGGCCAGTAAAATTTTTATGAACGTGAACAATGCTCGGGACCGTGGGCCAGTGCTGCATCGTCACAAAAGTTTAAGCCTTGCCAATTTAGAAGACATGAAAGGGAACTCAGTTCATTACTTGCTGTGTGGGAAGTTTCCTGTGTGTAAACATCCGAAACACACGCCCAGAAATCTACATCTCAGACAGTGCGCAAATAATGAAATGAACTCTCTTTCACCTCTTCTTGTGCTTGAAAAGCCGTATTGGTTAGTGTCCTCGTAAACACAGTCATTTATGTCTTAAGTGAAACAGTTGAGAAATAAAAAAACATCTGTATCAGTATATTGGATCCATGCATTTGGCCTTAAAGTGACAGCAGGCTAAAACAGGCTACCTGCTGCCGCCTGTGTCCTTAAAGGATTAGTTCACTTTCAAATGAAAATTTACTCACCCTCAAGCCATCCTAGGTGTATATGACTTTCTTCTTTTTGATGAACACAATCGGAGAAATATTAATAAATATCCTGATGTATCTGAGCTTTATAATGGCAGAAGAAAGTGTCTCCATCCACATCCATCAATCATAAACATATTCCATACGACTCCAGGGGTTAATAAAGGCCTTCTGAAGCGAAGTGATGCGTTTGTGTAAAAAAAAAAAAAAGAAATCCATATTTAACTCCCTCGGGTCGGCGGTCACGCCGGCGTGACCACCGCGTTTTTTTTCTTACCAGTGTGAAAGAGACTCAAAATACTCCGTCAATGTTGCACATACAATTAAGAGCTATACACCATTTTAATCTGTGGAATATCTTCTTTTATTTGTGTACACTCAGAGTAAAAACAAAATGTTGTGCTTTTTGTAAAATAAAGAAAACTAACATGATGCATGATCTCTCCTCTCCCTCTGAACGAAAGTCCAATCTGATAGTTCTCAGAAAATGAACTGTAACTTAGTGAATACTAATCACAAAAAAATTAGACTTATGTCTAAAAACGTTGAAATGTCAGGTTTTAAATCGTGTAAGTCAAATCGAAAACAAAACTTCTGTGTTTATGTAATCTGTATGAAAAGAGAGCCATGTCCGAAGTCTGTGATTCAGTTCATTATCCGCTAATGCGGCCACGCCCACGGAGCCAGCGCTATTCAGACGCAAATACTGAGGCAATACATGCATTCATCGTCTCAATCGTGTATTTATTGTCTTGAAAAGTGTTTATCTGGATGATATAGCGATCTCTGGCCTCTGTTAGTTCCTGGAGAGTCACATGGTTGTTCTTCTTTAGATTAATTTGTGGACTAAAGGTGTACAGACCGCCCTCCGGCTGCAAGTATGGAATTGAAAACACAGTATCCAGCGTTCATAGTGATGACAATAAATATTGAATAAATATTAATCCTCTGTATAGAAAATTGACATAAACATATGAGAATCCATCAATATTTCTCAAAATGTGCATGCTTTTTAAGCTAAAAGGCTATATGAAATGCCATAGAGGTAACATAATTGTTCAGACACTTTGCATCACAGAAATACATTATATTTTAAAGTATATAATAGAATACCATTATTTTAAATTGTAATAATATTTCACAGTGTTGCTGTTTTTTCTGTATGTTTGATATACACCATGAGCTTGATACATGATCAATGTCTCACAGGTTTTTTCACAGCCTACCTGACTGAAAGAGCTCATTATTATGCAAGTCTTTTCAGGTCATTATTATGCGATTCTTTTGTCTTCTCAGGTGAGAATCACCCATTATTCATGATGATTCACGCCTCCACGCATACTGTGTTTCTTGACAAAAAGTGTCTTACAAAATGTAAATCTCTCTATTGTTTTATATGAAGGAGTAGGCAGAATAATTGTTACATCATTCTGAAGCAAAAACTCTAGTCTACAACCTCCAATATTCAGAAGTCTTGTGAACACAGATTTAATATATATTTTTTGGCTTTATTTCAGTGACTTAAGTTTTTTGTTTTTTCAATAACCACGCATAAACGGTAGCCTAGCTTGTGCTGATTATGGTAGCCTAGCTTGTGCTGAATACAGTATAATGACACTTTTGTCATTTATATGTTTATGAACAACTGAAAAAAGCACAAATGTCAGGGCATGTCAAAACTTCTCCAGGGCCCCAAAAATCCTCAGACCCCAGAGGGTTAACAAGTTATGAAGTAAAATATCTAGCTTCCGCCAGACCTACTTACGAAGAAAGTGTAAAACTCTAGCAGTTCAAAAAGCAAACTGTTATGTCCTACACCTTCCCTATTCAACTTACAGAACTGACGTGACACCAGTTCTGTATTTTTTGCAATTTGTATATGGAAGGCAGTATGGTGGAAGTGAGATATTTTACTTCATAACTTGTTAAATATGGACAAAACAAAATATTGCCATCTACAGGGCATTGATGGTACTATATCTTGTATATTTTGACCTTACTCACCCAAACTTATCAACATGGCTACTTTACGTGAATGTGAGCACATAAGCAGGTAGTTACTGAATCACAGGTGTTTCATATAAGATGTGGACATGCCTGCAGTCGAAACCAGTCCAGTGCAAGTAAGCTTTGACTTGATTTAAAGGTGCCATCGAACGTTTTTTTTTACAAGATGTAATATAAGTCTAAGGTGTCCCCTGAATGTGTCTGTGAAGTTTCAGCTCAAAATACCCCATAGATTTTTTTTTAAAGTAATTTTTTTTAACTGCCTATTTTGGGGCATAATTAGAAATGCGCCGATTCAGGCTGCGGCCCCTTTAAATCTTGCACTCCCCACCCCCTCCCAAGCTCTCGATTATATTACAGCACATTTACAAAGTTCACACAGCTAATATAACCCTCAAATGGATCTTTACAATATGTTCGTCATGCATGCTGTATGCATGCTTCGAATTATGTGAGTAAAGTATTTATTTTGATGTTTATATTTGATTCTCTATGAGTCTGAGGCTATATGCTCCATGGCTAACGGCTAATGCTATACTGTTGGAGAGATTTATAAAGAATGAAGCTGTGTTTATGAATTATACAGACTGCAAGTGTTTAAAAATGAAAATAGCGACGGCTCTTTTCTCCGTGAATTCAGTAAGAAACGATGGTAACTTTAACCTCATTTAACAGTACATTAGCAACATGCTAACGAAACATTTAGATAGACAATTTACAAATATCACTAAAAATATCATGCTATCATGGATCATGTCAGTTATTATTGCTCCATCTGCCATTTTTCACTGTTGTTCTTGCTTACCTAGTCTGTTGATTCACCTGTGCAGATCCAGACGTTACTGGCTGCCCTTGTCTAATGCCTTTCATAATGTTGGGAACATGGGCTGGCATATGCAAATATTGGGGCGTACACCCCGACTGTTATGTAACAGTCGGGGTTATGTTGAGATCCGCGTGTTTTCCGGAAGTCTTTTAAACAAATGAGATTTACATAAGAAAGAGAAAGCAATGGAGTTTGAAACTCAATATATGTCTTTTCCATGTACTGAACTCTTGTTATTCAACTATGCCAAGGTAAATTCAAATTTTGAATCTAGGGCACCTTTAACTTTATTTTATATCTGTTATAGTGAAGAGACCTTTTTGAAGGATGCTTATGCCCTTTTTGAGCTCTTGAGCTTAATTGAGACTTGAATGTTTGTAGATGTTAAGGAGGCTGTTGTGTCAACCTTGATTTATTGCAGTTTTGAGGTGTTCAGTTTTGTTTTGATTGTTAGAAAATAAACATGACTGCTCTCTTGACAAATCAACTGTTTCTTGTTTTTCATTAACATGTCTCCTAGATTTTGAGGAATAGTGCATCTTTGAGCCAACATTTGGTATGAGTAAAATCAGATACTCTAAAGGCCAGATTTACTAACAGTTTGTGCCAGTACAAACCCTTTCTTGGCAATTAAAAAAAAAAAACTACTGTCAGGATTTACTAAAGACAGTGAAAAAATAGCGCTGAAAAATTTCAGCAGATTCTAATTTGCACTGTTCTTGTTAGATTGCGTTGGTCATTATGAAAATGATACAGCTGCGTCTGTGTTCTTTCATTTGCACGTCATCATTAGATCACAAACAGAACTTTCTACTCCTAATAGCGCTTTTTGGTAATCTCACGCTAATTTTCCCTGTTTAATAAATCTGGCCCTAAGACTTTTACTCAAGTCATACTGGAATTGGTGACTTGTAATGTAGTGACTTGGTGACTTTTCACTGTAAAGTATCTGTACTTTTACATAAGGTTTTCAGGTACTCTTTACACCTCTGAATTGATTATTTATTTAACTTTATTAAATTTCTATTCCTTAAAATTGGGAATTTGCTCTAAACATTTTAGTGTTTAAAGTAATAAATAAAACAAGAGTCTGACTGAGGAACACTGTGATGTCAGAAACGGCATGTTGAAAAGTAAAGTGAAAAGTAATGTCTTTGAAACAAGTTTAATCTTCATGATATTGCCTCTATATTAAGCTTTTAGTGTGCTAAAACATGTCTATATCAATATTTATGTGCATACATAAATCGTATTATTATTATTATTATTATTATTAATATTGTTATTATTATATTAACAATGTTTTTACTATTTTTCTGGACCTTGAATGATGGTAATTACGTTATTTTCTATGGGAGATTAAAAAAAAAAACCTCTCAGATTTCATCAAAAAGATCATGTAAATCAAGTCACAGTCAACAAAATCCAAATATTCATATCGTGTCTTTAATTATGCACTGATCAGGGATAACATGACCACTGACAGGTGAAGTGAATAACACTGATTATCTCTTCATCACGACACGTGTTAGTGGTTGGGATATATTAGACAGCAAGTGAACATTTTGTCCTCAAAGTTTGATGTGTTAGAAGCAGGAAAAATGGGCAAGCGTAAGGATTTAAGTGAGTTTGACAAGGGCCAAATTGTGATGGCTAGATGACTTGGTCAGAGCATCTCCAAAACTGCAGCTCTTGTGGGGTGTTCCCGGTCTGCAGTGGTCAATATCTATCAAAAGTGGTCAAAGGAAGGAACAGTGGTGATCCGGCGACAGGGTCATGGGTGGCCAGGGCTCATTGATGCATGTGGGGAGTGAAGGCTGGCCCGTGTGGGCCGATCCAACAGACGAGCTACTGTAGCTCAAATTGCTCAAGAAGATAATGCTGGTTCTGATAGAAAGGTGTCAGAATACACAGTGCATCACAGTTTGTTGTGTATGGGGCTGCATAGCCGCAGACCAGTCAGGGTGCCCATGCTGACCCCTGTCCACCACTGAAAGTGCCAACAGTGGCCATGTGAGCATCAGAACTGGACTACGGAGCAATGGAACAAGGTGGTCTGGTCTGATGAATCATATTTTCTTTTACATCACATGGATGGCCAGGTGTGTGTGCATCGCTTACCTGGGGAACACATGGCACTATGGGAAGAAACGAGCAGGCGGAGGCAGTGTGATGCTTTGAGCAGTGTTCTGAAACCCTGGGTCCTGCCATCCACGTACCACCTACCTAAGCATTGTTGCAGACCATGTACACCCTTTCATGGAAACGGTATTCCCCGTTGGCTGTGGCCTCTTTCAGCAGGATAATGCACCCTGCCACAAAGCAAAAATGGTTCAGGAATGGTTTGAGGAGCACAACAAGTTTGAGGTGTTGACTTGGCCTCACAATTCCCCAGATCTCAATCCAATCGAGCTTCTGCGGGATGTGCTGAACAAAAAAGTTCGATCCATGGAGGCCCACCTCGCAACTTACAAGACTTAAAGGATCTGCTATGAACATCTTGGTGCCAGATACCACAGCACTCCTTCAGAGGTCTAGTGGAGTCCATGCCTCGATGGGTCAGGGCTGTTTTGGCAGCAAAAGGGGGACCAACACAATATTAGAAAGGTGGTCATAATGTTATGCCTGATCAGTGTACTTCTCTGTTTGAAAAAAATTCTAAATGCATTGCGATGAAATGTGTACAACCCTGATAACAGTAGAATATTACTGCAGTGATCCAAGATCCATTAGTATTAATCAATTTATCAAAGCACAAAATGGCTGTACATTTGTGTTCTTTTCAATCTGATTTTGGGAATGTGAGAATAGGGTGAAACACAGAAAATCACAGAAAAACAATAATACTAAAAAAGAACACGTTCCATTTTGCCAGCTCAACCTGATACAACCTTAAAACCCTGCTGAGAGAGAAAGACTTAAAAGCAGGAGAGAAAAAAAAGAATATCACAAGAGCAAGTGTGCAGAAAGAGAAGGGAGAGAAAGAGACAGCGACAAAGTGAAAGATCACAAACAAAAAGCTGTGAGGTAGAGACAACGACTGTCTGCAAAAAGCAACACCATATCACACCACCACATTCACAAGAGAGCGAAAGTGCAGACATATGTGCAGAAATATCCATTATAGAAGATCCACATCTCAATTTTAAAACTCTGAAAAGTCATAAACCATTACACAAAAGGGGTTGCTTGTCTAATCAATGAAAGACGGTGGGCGTATTCAATGCAATTCTCGCAATTGAGACTTTCTTTCTCATTGTACTATTTGATATAATTTGAAGTCTGTAAAAAAAAAAAAAAAAAAAATTTACAATCAAATATTGCTTATTAACAATTAGTTGACTAGGTTTTTGTGGATTAAGAATGTTTAGATATCTGTACTGGTAAACAAGACAAAAGTACTGATTTGACTTGACCAGCGGATGTGATGTAATCCACTAACATCACTGTGCTATGGTCTTCAGTGATGACTTATTGGTTCCGCTGGTGCAGAAATTGCATGCTTCAGATTTAAAGGCAGGGTAGGTAAGAAATTTTGTTCCAAATTTGTTTAAACTTTCTATATATATACATGCATAATTAAAATGTAAGAACTCTGATAAAAAGAGTATAAAAATCGAGTGACTCTAGACCGTTTAATCTGTATTAAACACAGCTCATTATTTCCATCCGGGACGAAACATAGGATTGGCTTAGGCGGCTGTCACTCTCTCGCAACCATGGCAACCACCCTTTTGCCACACATGACCTGCCCACTTGCGCGCGCACGTTTGATTTGGGGAATCCAAGAGGCACGGATCCTAGGAATACCAAAACAATGGCAGAGAAACAGCAAGCTAAATTCACAGTATCGGCCTATGCAGTTAGTGAAGGCAAACCAGGCCAAAAAAGGAAGACAGTAACAGTACAAGAAAAGGCAATGAACAAAAAGTCTTTGGATAAACAAAGAAATAAAACGCGAGTTAATATCGGCGTGGCTTTCCAGCGATGGCGAGAACTGAGGGAACTCAAGGGGCTGAAAAGTGACTCCTTGATGGCTTTATTTCTGCTGGACAGGTAAATCTTTCTTTTTGTATTTTGATCATACATATTTTTTTGTTTATTTTTTCATGAAGCATGTGTCATTAGCACACGTAGCTGCGTAATATAGCTAACATAACATTACTTAGCGAGCCGTAGTAGAGACGATAAATAATGATAGCTATAGTGTTGAATTGTGCATAATTTTACCCTCTGTCTAAGTCTTTTACCATGTTCACCTGCAAGTTTACCTGCACGTTTTTTTCGCCTTTGTTTTGTTTTTATATTCTCTACCTATGTTTACTGATGTCTTTATCTTGTATCTGTGTGTGTCGTACACACTTTGTTGTATGTGTGTGTTATTATTTTGTGTCTGCAATGCAGTTGTGAGTTGATATTTGAGTGTATGTTACTCTGTTGATCTGTAGAACAACGTATATGTTATGAATCTTACACGAAATTCATCTTCATCACAGTGTAAATGATGGTAATGGAAAAACGTGTATCATGCAACCTGTTTTTAGCTTTGCCTTATAGATAACTAGCTCGTTAGCGAATCAAAAAATATATATTTTAAACTTTACCAATATCAATATGCTAGCTTGATAGTGAGTACTAAAATACATCTTGTTTGTTTATCTTCATAATTTTAAAGTTATTTTTATTACATGTGATTCTGACATGATGTCACTACATGCACTGTGCTCCTTCCTCTCCGCTCGTCTCAGGTAAATAATGCGTCTTCCAGCTCAGTGGTCGGAGTCACACGTTCATGCGTTTTGGGGGCGTGGCTTTGGAAGGAGCCCAGAAGGGAGGGGGTGGAGTGAATGGAAATAATGAGCTGTCTTTAAAACAGTCGTGAGAGGTCTACAGACACTCGATTTTTATACTTTCTTTTTCAGAGTACTTACATTTTAATTATGTATTGATATATAAATAAAGTTTAAACAAATTTTGAAAAAAAGTTTTTTATACATTTTTTTGCCTACCCTGCCTTTAACAAGAGGTCTTAAAATGTACTTTTTTAGTTAGAATTACTTTCTCACTTTTTGACAAGTGGGGCCAGACAGCAAAACCTCATGAGAGAAGAACATGGCAGTCACAGCATTCTTTTTTAATGTAGCTTTTGTGTCGTGAGAATTTCCTGGACGGCAGGTTGAATAGATCTCTCTCTGAGGGGTTGGACTCGCCTCTTTTACTCAGTGCAGCTTTAATCAATAAAACTGACAGAGACTCAGAACTTGGTTTTACCGGCGACCACCCATTCACAGACCTCCTCCTGCGATCGCTCTTACTGTTTGTAAATGCAATTGGGAGAGCGAGCGCAAATGAGAGAGAAAAAGGAGTGTGTGGGGGGCACTTTAATGCACCGGTAAATATTTCCACAGCAGGGGTTCCGGTCTCAACGCAGACACTTATTACGAAGAAAACCACAGCTCTCATGGGCAGCATAACAAAACACATCAGTCCTACACACTAAGACGAAGCATACAGAAAACATCATGCTGCTCCAAAGTAGAAACCTAAACTTCATCGTGGTTCATTTCATTTTTGAATTATGTGTCTGTTATCTTTTTAGCCTGTCCTCTTAAGAAACTAACATGTAATGTGCAAAGTTTTGACTCTTGAACCTTTTTGAACGTGTATGTTTTTCTTGGTTTTCAGGACACAAGTATTATTAAAATAAATCACCCATTTAGCAAAGAAGTATCTCTCTATCCCAACCTGGTCTCATGACGAAAACGTACCTGTGGGCACGTTTTCGCGAGTCGCGAAATACGTACCAATGAGTACATATCGCTGCAGTTTCGCTCTGAAATGTCCACTGAGCGGCGCTAAAAGCGTGTTCTTTTTTTTTTTTTTTTTTTGCCGGAGCAGATAATAGGGTGAATGCGGTACGTTTTTATGACATTGCTTTTTAGACGAATTGTCGCGGTTCTCGATTTGACATTTGCGCTCCATTGCGTTTTAAAATAACTTCCCACCGACACTACGCCTAAACCTACCCGAATAGTGTTAACAAAAGCAAACGTGACGTAAGAAGCGTCCGTTTTTCAGCTCGTTTAGATCTCTCTTTGAGCTCTTTTTTTGCCGTCAGTCGCCTTTCACGGGATTCGTACCCAGGCAGGGGGAGTCGACGAGCAAGCTTGGTTACGGCCAAAAAAAGCGAAACGCATAGAGCCGGAAAGTCCAAAGTACGTTCGTTTACAAATCGGGCACTCTGGTTAAGCCGAGTTCAGACTGCACAATTTTCAAAGCAGTCGGGTCACTGTTCTTTTCACACTAGACAGTAAAAGACTAATGGCCAGCATTCAGTCGACTGCCATGTGTTCACACTACACGATTGGATCGGCGAAGTAGAAGGTTTCACACTGCATGACTTTACAATAGGAAGAATCGCCGACAACTCTGTCTGGCATGCAAACTATCCGTTTCACAACCAAACACACGCGAGACGTTACAAGGAAACTAACGCGATATCACGCATGCAAGACCGGAGATGTATTATTATCTATCTAGTTAAAAACTGGTAGCCCGCAAGAAGCTTGCAATACGTTAATTGCCTGTGCAGATATGCAGCGAGCTATGAAGCAAAAAGAAAAGAAAAATATGGAGTGAGTGAAACAGGTTGGGGAGTACTTCTGGATTAATGTGTTCTTGCATACGAGAGTTGGAGGTAAATAAATAACTTTTCCAATGTGCTGCCATGTTGCGGAAGGGTCAATGCATACTATTGCCTGCGAGCTTCTGTTCCTGTCTTGATACGAATTGTAATGTTCTATACTGAAACGACAGCCATGCTTGCTGATATTGTGGTCTATGAACTCCTCCCCGAACTCCCCGCTTAGCTCTGTATCTTGCTCTACATTGGCTGTCGGTCTACGGGGCCGATGTAGTGTTTCAGTCAGAACACTTTTCACACTGCAGGATTTTGAATCGCCGACATTGTCCAGATATTTAGAAATGCCAAATATCTCACGGGCGTCGGCGACTCGTCGGCGATTCTCTCAGATCGTAAAGTCTATTCGCTCATTCACACTGACGTGAAAATTGTCACTCGCGTGAACGAGCAATGGGATTTGCCTGTGAATTTCGGGCATTTGTCGCCGAGTTCTGCTACAAGATCGGCGAGCCAAAATCGCGGGCTAAAATCGTGCAGTCTGAACTCGGCTTTAGATGCGTTTTGAAGTCGTAACATGGATATTGCGCGAGGAGACGCCAAAACGAGTCTTTACGAATCGATAATCTGACCCCGGCTGTCATCGAAACCGTGTGTGAAAACAAGCAAAAGCGCTTATCGACGTTTTACCGGCCTCTAGCATTCGTTTCTGTCGGAAACTGCAGCGAGACGTACTCGTCGGTACGTAATTTTGTGTCTCGTGAAAACGTGCCCACGGGTACGTCTCTCCTATGAGACCAGGTTTCTCTATCCACACTTCTCTTCAAATATTAATTCAAATGTGTTTTATGAAGATCTGATGAGAACAGAATGTTATAACTTAACTTTGTCCCAACATTTTCTTACAAAAATGCGAGAAAAAAAACTGTATTTTTTATACACTATACTAAAAGAAAATGTTTATTATTTATTCTCTTGCTGGTTTCACAAAGTCACCACAAAGCAACAGATCATCTGAATGACACATAAAAAAAAATGCAGTTTGTTTTATGTTTACATTTAGATGTATAGGATTGAGTAAATCTGAAACAACTTTTAAAAGACAAGTTATAATAAAAGATAAACTATGATAAAGAGTAGAATAACAATTTTGTTTATGGATATCTTGTTTACTTGCTAGAGTGCTGCAATGATGACACTTTTTTGTAGGCCAACCTGGAAGTTCGCATCACCCTGGTTTCCCTGATAAAAAGCCAATAGGATTTTTCCATTGGCTTTTGAATTATTGCAGGAAATATGATCTGTGACCAATAAAAGTTCATGATTCTAGCATGTTTTGTTCATCATGATAATCTTCACATATTAACACAACTTTCATGAATTTTGAAGACTAAATACAATCAGCAGAAGTGAAAAGCTAAACATAGGCTATATAGGAACTACACGGTTGCATGACTTCAACGTCACCATCACTAAGCTTCCGACAAATCTTTTTTTCTCTAAAAACACAACAATGCTGTGAAAGAAGACTAGTGAGTTGAGTTTACCTGTTCGCCATGACCTCTGTAATCCCATTTAGCATTTAGTCACTTGTTAGCAACCACCTTTTTCCAAGACAAGTAAAAGCTTTAAAAATCACAAGTGAGGTATTACTGATGTATTTTATGTTATAGAATAAGTTTGAGATTAGTTTGAGCAAACTCTGTTTTTTTGGACTCAAGAAGGTGGATTGGTTTTTAACGGGTTTCATCGCAATGGTAACTTAGGGCTGTCAAACAATTAATCGCGATTAATTGCGATTAATCAATTTAAAAGTTTGAGTTTATATAATATATGTGTGAGTAATGTGTGTAATTAATATGTATATATAAATACACACAAATTAATGTATATATTTAAGAGAAACGTTATTTATGTACAAAAAAATTTATTTATATGTAATATAAATTATATAAAAATATAAATAAATACATATACTTGTAAATATTTCTCAAATATATACATGGATGTGTTTGTATTTATATATACATAATAATTACACACAGTACACCCACATATATTAGGCAAACTCAAACTTTTATTTTGTATGCGATTAATCGTGATTAATCATTTGACAGGCCTATAACTTACACTACATGGCTACAGGTTTTAGGGTTATGCGCAAACCCAAACTGGACCAATCAGCTATGAGTAAAGTGACATGTATCTGATGCAATAAAGCCACTCCCCCTGTATCTCCTCTATCAGTTTAGAGCAGTGCTGCCAATTTAGCGATTTTGTCGCTAGATTTAGCAAATCCTCCACCCCTTTTGAGACCTTTTTCAAAAGCTTAACGACAAATCTAGCAACTTCTTGGACAAACCTTATCTAGATTCTGTGACTCGTCCACTGATCTATATTTATATACATCAATGAACTCGCCAGTATGACAACATCTAGCGACATTTAGCAACCAGTTTTAGCTACTTTCATCTGAAAGCAATTGGCAACACTGGTTTAGAGTGAAAGAAATTTAGAGACAAAAATGCTCATCTTTTGCTGCTAATTATTTATATTTATGTGAATTATACATAATTATAATTCACATATTATATTCATATAATTATTTTAATTGACAAATAATATTAAACTTTGCTTTTTAATTAAAATATATGCAGTATAATACATGCATTAAAGGGTTAGTTCACCCAAAAATGAAAATAATGTCATTTATTACTCACTCTCATGTCGTTCTACACCCGTAAGACCTTTGTTAATCTTCGGAACACATCTAATAATCTTCCTCTCTCAAGATCCATTAATGTACTAAAAACATATTTAAATCAGTTCATGTGAGTACAGTGGTTCAATATTAATATTATAAAGCGACAAGAATATTTTTGGTGCGGCAAAAAAACAAAATAACGACTTATATAGTGATGGCCGATTTTAAAACACTGCTTCAGGAAGCTTCGGAGCATAATGAATCAGCGTGTCATTCGGATCATGTGTCAAACCGCCAAACTGCTGAAATCACGTGACTTTGGCGCTCCGAACAGCTGATTCGACACGCTGATTCATTATGCTCTGAAGCTTCATGAAGCAGTGTTTTGAAATCGGCCATCACTATATAAGTCGTTATTTTGTTTTGTTTTTTGGCGCACCAAAAATATTCTCGTCGCTTTATAATATTAATATTGAACCACTGTACTGGATCTTGAGAGAGGAAATGTCATTGCTCCCTATGCAGGCCTCACGGAGCCATCGGATTTCAACAAAAATATCTTAATTTGTGTTCCGAAGATTAACGAAAGGTCTTACAGGTGTGGAACGGCATGAGCGTGAGTAATAAATGACAGAATTTTCATTTTTTGGGTGAACTAACCCTTTAATAGACAAAGCTTTTAAACAGATTAAGCTTACATGTATTCATTTGAGCTCTTTGTGAACCTATATAAATTATTAGGCCTATTTTTTTTTTTTTAATTTGCATGCTTTGATATAGTCAGATATTTTCTTTCAGCTGTCTTCTCAAACTTTCGCTGCAGTTGCAGTGTTTATTCCTGCCTTGTAAATGCATTTAATTTCATATTTTTCATAACGATTTCTTAATCTTCAAAAGAGACATGAATTGTGCCAGCTCTCTTGCGAGAAGTGAATAACGCAGACACTCTCCATGTTCCGTGCGATTGGCTGTTTGGCGCACGTGACACACTTTCAGGTGTGTGCGCTTTGTCAACTCGTAAAATATGTACAATTTAGCAAATTGTACGAATTAATTCGTACGAGTGAGGTCTCTTAAAACAACTCTGAAACTACTCTGAAACTCAGAGTTTGTTCAGCTTCACACAACAGGCCTCTGGAGATCTACCTTCCTGCAAAGTTCAGCTCAAACCCTGATCAAACGCAACTGAACTTGCTAATTAAGATCTTCAGGAGCACTTGATAATTACAGATAGGTGTGTTGGATCAGGGTTTGATCTGAACTTTGCAGATCGGTATATCTCCAGGAATAGGATTTGGCACCCCTGTAAAACATGAAAATATCCTGAGAATGTGTTAACAAACCTTATTTCAGAAAATTTTCCCATTGACTTCGGGACAATAGAACCAGAAATGCAAAAAGGTTTTAAGACTCATTCCAGCAGAGCTGTATAAAGTTTCTCAAACAAAACTCAGAGTGTTTCTGTAGCCTAGCTGGTAGATCATGGTGCATGCTAGATCGAGGTTGTGAGTTTGATTCAAAGGGAATGCATACTGTTTGAAAGTGTTATTTTTAATACACCATTAGTCACTTTGGATAAACATGTCTAGCAAATGCATACATTATGTTTCAAAGATGTTTCAAATCCAATGACTAGATGTTCCTCTTATGCACTCGGTATAGAGATATTTTTTTCTGACACATACAGTAGAAGTTTCATATGTAGATAAAGACTAATTTAATGAGGAACAGTGTGTATTTGTGAAGTGAGGTGGAAAATGCTTCCGACTATTAGGGCTAAACATCAATCAATATCCACTATGATAAAGTCAAGCTGTTTAGCCCGATACACTGAAAAGCTTCTCACTGATCTGTAAATATCTACGGCTGAAATAAAATGCTGAAATTGAGCAGAATTTAAAGGAATAGTTCACCCAAAAATGAAATTAACCAAACTCTGTTGTTGTTTCTGCTGTGCCAAATCTCAGGTTTCTGCTTTTTCAGTGATTTTTAAGATGATGAATCAGTTTAAAAGAAGTTTAACAGCTGACACACAGCTCACAAATATCAGCTTCAAAAATCCACCAATCATAAACACAGTATGGAGACATGCACATGACAAGTAGAGAAAAAAATATATGTGGCCATTCATTTCTATATTAAGTAGTTCCCTCGTTTTAGGAAAATTGTGGCCACTAAAACTAAGGGGAAAAATACAAATTAATAACTAGAGGAAACAAATTCTTAATTTGAGGTCACAACATCTATTTTTTTGTGTGTGTGGGGCTCCAAACAAGTAGCTTTTCAATTCTATTTGTTGTGCGCTGTGCTTTTTTATTATTCCTCAAAAAGTGTTTTGTGTGAACGGCCCCAAGCGGGTTTGAAATGACAAGAGGGTGAGTAAATAATGACAGAAAATTAATTTATGAGTGAGCTATTCCTTTAAAATGTCATAAAAAGGATCAGCAGAAGAAAAAGAACATAGACAATGTCATAGACAATGTCTCCTTTAATGTGAACATGGCAGCCTAACCCAACCTAACCTAATCTAATCTATTTCCTGCCCTCAACACGCTCCCCCATTAAACCCACTCCACCTCACTCCCACCGTGAATACAGCCTTTAAATGTCACACATACATTTGCAGAGAAACATTAAAATTCTCAGAGAGGCTTTTATTAGACTGGCTCGGAAAAAGAGAGAAAACCACAGAAAGGAACGGAGGGATGCTTGAGAGGTAGAAGAAGAGGACAAGAAAAATAGAACGGCAAACTACAATGTCACATCCCGACAGCTGAACTTTTGCCGGGTCTCACTCTCTTGTAATGAGGATTCAGAGAGCAGGTCTGGCCTAGTAATAAGGAAGCTACAGACAAAGGTTAATGAGGAGGGACCTGAGTTTGCTTGTTCTCTTTCACACACTAATTGGGATCTGCCTCTCTCTAAACCTCATGATGTAAGACAGCAACCGCAGGGTTGCGGGCACAAGGAGCAGAGGCTGCTGTCTGGTTATTAGGTCGCATACCTCACCACTATGAAGGAACAGGCCTGGGTTAAATGCATTTAATGGGGCAATGTGGTTCAACTCCTGGAGACAGACAGACAGACAGACAGACAGACAGAGTATGTACTGTATAATGTTTGGTTCTAATTGGTTTAGTTAAGTTTAGAGCTTTAATATTCCCTTTGGGGAAATTAGTTATGATTACATTGGTGCTTCACACAGACAAAACACACACACTCACAAAAAGATAAAAAAAAAAAAAATCAATTATATTTGTTACGATGAAGAATAGTTTCATACACAAAAGTAAATTTAGGATTTGTCAACCTAATTGTTAGAAATGATAACTGCATGCAGTATGTCTACAGTATACAATTTGTTTTTTGTTTTTTAATATAAAAATGGCTTTATATGGAGTAATCTGCATGACAAGTAACAACGCACTGCACTGGACTTGACCTGTGAATGCTATTCATAGAGTTGATCTATATGAAAGTGATTCATCACAATTTGTTTAGAAGCCTGAGGTAATTTATATAATTTAGAAGATATACTGTATATATAGGGTGAATTCAGGTTGATTTGGACAATTTTTACATCTCAAGTCATCTCAATATATATATATATATATATATATATATATATATATATATATATATATATATATATATATATATATATATATATGACATTTGACTCTCGAGGTAGGTAGGGCAAGCATTTTTTTTGTTTTTTTGTTTTTTTGTACCTGCATCAGCAAATTATTCACAGAAATTTTAAGCAAACAAGTTTAGGTTTGCTTGTTGTTTATTTAATCATTTCTTTAATAATTTACTTAATTTTATTATTTTTACGGGAAATGAAGTGGACGATATATCAGTGTCCATAATTTTGCAAGCAACTGGTGATAAAAAAAAATGCCACGTCGAAAAATGGAAATATTGAATGGCATGAATATTTGAAAGGCTCGCATGCTCAGTGGGCAAAGGAGTATCTTAGAAAGACCTGCACACTCAACTGTGCACGAGCTGGAAGGGAACATGGGAAATGAAGTATACCCGGGCCTTAAAGGCTCCAACACTCTAAAAACTGCCGGGTTAAATGTGGACAAACCCAGGGATTTGGGTTGTTTTCACCCAGCCATTTTTTTCAACCAATTTTGGATTTATTTTTTTAGCCAGCAAAATAGTAATATAGAAAAAGGTGTGTTTTTGCTCACCCCCAAATAGGGGCCAATTTGTGGGGTATTATGAGCTGAAACTTGACCAGACCAGAGACTTATATTACATCTTGTGAAAGAGGGCATAATAGGTGCCCTTTAACCCAACCCTTCTGGATTTGTCCATATTTAACCCAGCTTAGGTTGTTTTTAACCCAGCATTTTTTAGAGTGAAATTATTGGACTGGAGCTGTGGAGATCACATTGGGAAAAATGTGGGGGGGCATTTGCCCCTCCTTCACCCTTCCTTTAGTATACACTAAATTATATAAATTACCTCAGGCTTCTAAACAATTATTATTGTTTTTTTCAATCATGACAACTCTCAAAATAATTTTAGCATGTTAATAATATGGGGCAGTTGTGACCTTAATGGTTAGAGAGTCGGACTTGTAACCTGAAGGTCGTGGGTTCAAGTCTCAGTAACGACAGGAAATATAGGTGTGGGGAGTGAATGAACAGCATTCTCTTCCACTCCCATTACCTACAACTGAGGTGCCCTTGAGCAAGGCACCTAACATCCAATCACTCCCCGGGCGCCACAGCAAAAAATGGCTGTTCACGGTGTGTGTGTTCAATACTCACTGCTGTGTATGTGTGCACATGGATGGGTGAAAAGCAGAGCACAAATTCCCAGTATGGGACACCATACTTGGCTATATGCCACTTTCACTTATTTGGTATTGGCGAACTAGATTTGCTGTTGAGCATGAGTCCATGAGTCTATTTGCAGTAGCAAGTATGGACTTGCTACTGCTAATAGATACACAGACACAAATCTAGGCAGGTGGAACTGGGGGAGGTGGAGGGTTTCAGAAGAACTTTGATAGCGCGCTGCAGGACTAGCCTACAACAAACAACTAACTAGGCTATTTAAATGTTGAACAAGCTGCAGGATCAACAGAGGCCAATCAGCTTGTGCCATGTGGTAATGATGTGAATGCTTGCAGACTGCATGTAAAGGACTTGTCAGCATGCGTCATCTACAGTTTCATGACTGAAATAGATATTTAATCAGATATCATACAGACGTTTGGGGTTTGTAAGATTTTTAAAAAAAAAAATTTGAAAGAAGTCTTTTATGATCACCAAGTCTGCATTTATTTAATAAAAAAAAAAACAGTAAAATCAGTAATATTGTGAAATATTATTACAATTTAAAGCAACTGTTTTTATGTTTTTAAAATGTAATTTATTCCTGTGAATTTTCAGCATCATTACTCCAGTCTTAACTCCAGGCTAGTTATTTTAGATCATAAAGTTTTAAATATGGATACTTGTCATACAAAAACCCATCGCATTGCTTCAGAAGGGTGTCATTAACCCCTTTAACTGTCACTTTTGCTCAAATTGCATCCAATCTGAATAGAAGGTGGAAAAAAAGGGAGGGGGGATACAAGGCACATCGAGAAATGACAGGCACAAGTAAGACAAAAAGAGGCAATATTTATTTGATGTAACTTATGGAATTCATCTGGCATTTGGCTGACGAAAGTCACCATATTTTTTATTTATTTATTTTTTTAAAGGTATGGAAAATGAACTTTAAGCTTATTTCCAACATGACTCCATGCAAAGCACTGAAACTATGTGAAAACAATTTATCATACTACACACTGAAAAATATATTGCTGCAGTATACAGTAAGCACTGTGCATTAGTACTCCATTCCAGACATATTCACCAAATCATTTGGGAAAACTTTATGCATGAATGTGTGTACAATCTGCTTTACGGACAGAGGAGAAATAACATTTGAACTCGAGGGCATTTTCAAAGCTATTATGTGATCATATCATTTCCATTTTAGAATTAACTGACTGTGACGTTGCTGCTGACATCTCACTGCGGGTTCAAAGATTTAAACTGTGCTTCATGCAATGAAAATGGAAAATATATTGATTTTTTTATTTTTTTATGTAATGCGTTGTAAATAATTGTGCACTTAAAAATAGCAAGGGGTAATATTATCAGTGATTTTCTGCTCGGCTCAGTAGTTTCAGTCTAAATTACAAGTAAAAGATATGAGATGCTGGGCAGTAAAATCTCAGAGTTTTAAATGCTTTTAAAATCAAACTCCTTCCCCTGAGGAACTGATCACCATTAATAAGATGGCAGGGATGAAGCCCTTGCAACTGCATAAATATAAAATAACATGCATGAATAAAATTTTAGCTCTCCATATGAAGGAATGGTAGCTACTTTTTCATCTTGTTTTACTTGCGGCCATCAACATCACTTGCCTTGTTAAAATCACATCTATGGGCATGACAGTTCAATTACCCTCTATTACATCTCTATTAGTAGTTTATGCACAGGAAGGACATTTAGAGTGGACTAGATACAGACCAAGACCCTGTTTTTCCAACTGTAAAACATATGATATATGGAAAAAAAAAAAAATTAAGTAACTTCAAAAAGTAACTTCAAAAATACAACTTGAACCAAAACTAAATTCAGATAAATGCTTTATGGTCCCTTCCACATTTTTGCTGAAAATAAAAATATGCCTCAGTGACCCTAGGATACATGGTAAATGTTGATGATATGTTGATGATGGATGAATAAAAATATGCCAAAAATAAAAATATATATTTAAAACAAAATATTATGTAACTTCGAAAAGTAATTTAAAATAATAAGTTTAAATTCAAACAAAACTAAGTAAGCTAAAGTTCAGCTAACTGCTCATTCATTGTCCCTCCAACTTTTTTGTTGAAAATGAAATAACATAAAATATAGCTGCAAGCAGCGATGACGGGCCCAAGTCCCGGCACCACCGCCATCCCAGAGGCTTTATTGCAATTAAACTGAGTGAATGTAAAAGGATTATGTCAAGATATGACACTCTTCCCGTTTCCCTTTTTGTCATTACTTTAACCCCTCGCCATGGTGACACTGTTTGAAATATCCAGTATCCGTTTACAATTTAGCAAGTTCGATGTCTACGCATCATGTTGAAAACGTTTGGTGTTAATCATATAAACTAGCTAGGAGTTGAATCCACATTCAAACCAAAATTGCTGACTTCCCGTTGGTCTGAGCTAATGACTGTAAATTAGAAAGTTGTCCGGCTTGATGAGAACAATACATGTACAACTTTGATGTGGTTGTTAAGTTTCATGCAATTTGAGGGATGCTAAGAGCCTCAAAAACGCTCAAGAATATTATTGAAGTTTGACATGTTGCCATGGCAACAGTATTTAAGATATCAAGAATCATTTCACCGGTGTACATCTGCCCACATAAGAGGGTCATTTCACTGTATTTTTGAAAGTGACACACTTCCTGCTGCCAGTTGGTGGCACTATGTCTTTGACTCACAATAGTCACATCCATGTGATGAGCCTTGTACAACAAACACACAGCTGAAGTTTCATTCAAATCAGTCTATGCATGCAGAAGTTGCAGAACATGCAGAACACACCTCCTGTTTCCCTTTTTTCGCCATAAATTTCAATGTTTTAATGCCACAGCCAAACCGTTCAAGGTATCAAAAATCCTCTCACAATTTAGCATCCTCAATGTCTTGTCTTCATGCTGACCGAGTTTGGTGATGATTGGATGAATTCCCTAGGAGGAGTACATCAAATTCCAGAGCATGCATTTTTCAAACAACCTTAAATAGCCAACTTCCTGTTGGGTGGAGCTAATGAGATAGAGTGCGGAAGTTGTCGGGCCAGATGAGATCTATATGTGTACCGAGGTTCATACATATACGTGCTAGTATGTAACCATAATTTCAGAATGCGTTCAAGGGGGTGCCGTAGAGCCCCCCTGCTACACCCGTGTGGCTGCGGATTCTGACCTGTGTGCAAATTTTCAAGAGTTTTTAAGCATGTTAATGGGCCCAAAAGTCTCCAAAATCCTGACGAAAAAGAAAAAGAGAAAGAAGAAGAATCCTAAGGAAAAAACATTCGGGCCTTCGCTCTTTCAGGGCTTGGGCCCTAAATATAAAGGATAAAATATTAAACAATGTATAAAATAAAATCAAGTAACTTCAAATAATAAGTTCAACTTATTTCTAGCTATAAAGTTCAGCTAAATCTCCATGGCCTCTCCCACATCAAAATGACAAGTTTATAGCTCAAAAATTATATTTTACTGGCTTTGCAGTTTGCACACAAAGCATCATAACATAGCATGTAAACACATTAAAATGTAACTATACACATGTAATTATAAGCCAAGCTTGAAATGCAACACTCATTTTTATACAAAATGTAACAGGGTGTGCTTGCTCCATCTGTCTGGCCACATTTCTGTTTAATTAAAGCACCAGTCACAGAAAAAAAACAAGGGGGGGGGGGGGGGGGGGTATGGCACGGGGTATGGCACGCCACAGATTCATAAATAGAAAAAGTATTTACTGCATTTTCTCACTAATTAAAGCACCAGTAAATGTATCATGGAGCACCTGCTATATGAAAAAAAAACATACTTATATATGTGATATTCTGTCACGATAAGCACTGTGTATGATGAAGAGACAGAGATACTCTATAGCACTCAAACTGAAGAAGAGCGTAAGAACGAGAAGTGTTCTGAAGTGCTTCCTCTTTCTGCATTGTATACATGTGGTGATACTCTCTCAGTGTTCCGCTCTGGCAGCTCAATGAATAGAGCCAGTCAGCAGTACGTTTGTCGAGAGGTCTGCACACGTTGACTCAGGAAGACTGCTGTACATTGACTTATCCAAGACTCAAGTGTTTAATAACCTGATACAAACAGAGCCTGACCTGCCTGGAACTTAGTTCTCAACACTACAGTCAAACTAAAGATACACAGCAAAATAAGTGTTTAACAGCAACTTAATTTCCAGATGTTACATTGTAAAACATGCCCATCAAAATTTCATTTGACTTTATATTTTATTTTATTTTATTTTCAGCCAAAATGTAGGAAAGAAAATGATTTGTTTTAGAGGCAGCTTTAACAGGATTCTTCACATTTTATGCTGAAAACAAAAAATGTGAAAAAAATATCCTTCAAACAAAATATAACTAAAAAAAATGTATTTCAGATATTACAATTCAACTTGCACCAAAACTAAATTTAGAAAAATGTTATAGTCCTATAGTGCTTCATAGTCCTTTCTACATTTTTGCTGAAAATAAAAACATTCCCCATGACACTACAGAGGATAAGCAGTTTGGAGAATGGATGGATGCATAAAAATATGCAAAAAAAAAAAAAAAAGTATATATATATATATATATATATATATATATATATATATATATATATATATATATATATATGTTTAATGCTTCATTGTCTACGGAAGAGGATTAGGGCCAAGCAATAATAAAAAAATAAAACCATCTTGAGATTAAAGTTGTTAAATTTCGAGAAAAAAGTCGAAATAAAATGTTAAGAATAAACTCGTTAAATTAGGAGAAAAAACGTGTTAAATTTCGAGAACAAAGTCGAGATAAAATGTTGAGAATAAAGTCATTAAATTACGAGAAAAAAATCGTTATATTACGAGAACAAATTCATTAAATTATGAGAAAAATGTCGTTACATTTCGAGAAAAAAGTCGAGATAAAATGTTGAGAATAAAGTCATTAAATTACGAATAAAAAAAGTTGTTAAATTACAAGAACAAACTCATTAAATTACGAGAAAAAAGTCATTAAATTACGAGAACAAATTCGTTAAATTACGAGAATAAATTCGTTAATTTAATGACTTTATTCTCAACATTTTATCTCGACTTTTTTCTCGAAATTTAACAAGTTTTTTCTTGTAATTTACTGAGTTTATTCTCAACATTTTATCTCGACCTTTTTCTCGAAATTTAACAAGTTTTTTCTCCTAATTTAATGACTTTATTCTCAACATTTTATCTCGACTTTTTTCTCGAAATTTAACGAGTTTTTTTCTCATAATTTAACGAGTTTATTCTCAACATTTTATTTCGACTTTTTTCTCGAAATTTAACAACTTTAATCTCGAGATGGTTTTATTTTTGTATTATTGCTTGGCCCTAATCCTCTTCCGTAATTGTCCAACCTACATATTTATGAAAAATACAATATAAATTATTAAAAATAAAATATAAATTTCTCAACTATTTTTGATAAAAAACTAAATAAGCTAAAGTGGATAATAATAAACACGTATATAACTGTCACATTGAGTTTTAGTTATTTAGTTACAAATAAAATAACAATAATGATAATGATCATGATAATAGTAAAAGTAATAATAACAGTAAAAGTAAAAAAAAAAAAAAAAAAATGACAAGGGGAAAGAAATAAAACAGGAGAAAGAATGTATCATACCAGCATCAGGGATTTACTCAAAGTCATTATATTTAACATTCCACTTTATCTATTTTTAATAAATTGTATAAAGGGTAGGTGGTGGGGGGGTGGGTGTCCATATTTTATTTAACACATCTAATTTGTCTCTAATTATATATGTTCGTTTTTCCAAAGCAAGGTTGGTAGACATCTCTTTGATCCATTCTAAGAAGGAGGGTCTTCGAAATGGAACCTTTTAAGAGTAGCGGCTCAGCATCAGGGAATTATCCGGATTAGATGTGATATTGACAGGAAATGCATGGTGTGTTTGACTGGGAGTGTGTGTGGGGCTCAGGATATCAGCCATGGGTTTGATTTACACAAATGCTTTTACAGTAGAGCTCTATTGAGTCCTGCATTAATCTACGCCACACAGCTCTCCAATGATTGATTACAGTGAGTTTGAGCAGCGCGGCAAAGCTCGGCCGGTTCAACTGTAACCGAAACCTGGATTAATGGAGCGTTTTCGGGGAGCATCTCCTATTAAACGTGCATATTTAAGTAAGGTGATGCATTATCTGTATCTGTTCTCCACTGTCTGTTATCTATGAAATATCTCTGCTCAGCTACATTATTACAGCATGTGGAACAGTTATGCTGAAAAGTAGGGCTGTTTCTTCTTTTAAGAGGAATAGGCGTTGTTTGCGCCCAGAGCCATAATAAAAAGTGTCAGGCGAGAAATTGGCAGAAAACTCTATTACAAAGAGATGATGAAAATATGTTACAATGATAATTGCTGATTTTGCTTCTAAAATGTCTAGACGAACAAAAATCAGCTTTTGCTGAAAGTTGGGTACTGTTTTCATGTGTGTGTATATTGACAGTGCAGCTACCAAGAACTGCTTTAGGTAATTAATGTACACCGCTTGAAAATGAGTCAGCTGAGCTCTTAGCATTTACAGATACACAGAAATGTTACTATGTAATGTAATATTGTTTGTGAGTCATTGTTTGTCTTATGGAAACTAAGCAAACCCAAAAATACAAACATCACAACTCAGAGTACCATGTGACCTCTTCCTAAATTAAACCATTTACATACCAATACCAAAACATTTAACACACATGTGGAGTTAATGAATATTTTCACAGCACGGCCTCACTGAAAATCCTGATGATACTAATTTGTGAGGAAACAATGGCACTGTACATAACACATGTTGCAAAGCCTATAATTTAGAGTTGAGAATCACATGCAATTAAAGCTGCTGTGCATAAATTGTTTCTTCAATGATAAATTACATTCTCTTATCTCAGAGGAAACTTTAAATAAGCTATTCATATGCATATACAAATGTGTATATGAAAAAAAGTGCTTGCTTTGCTTGTAGCACATTTCACAGCACTTTCAAAGTGAAATGTCCAGTGACTTGCTATAAATAGTGTGTTACATTTTCTCCAAAACAGTTAAACGTGGCTGTGGCAACATTTTATTATGTTGGTTGATGTACATATCACAGATTGGAAATGAAATGTGGCGCTAAAAGGTTAATGCTCTATTGCATTTGAGAATAACGTACCACCTACACTAAAGTCTACCATAAACCTAACCAACAGTGTTAATGAAGCAAATGTGAGATAAAAACACATTTGCTGAACCAACTATGCTGTTTTAGCTTGCTTCTTTGAGCTCTTTTGTGGAGTGTCGTGACTCGTGTTACATGTGACTAGTACTCGAAAGTTCTGCATGTCAAGTGCAGTGCTGTATCAGGGGAGCTACCGAGCAAATTTACTATAGACAAGTTTACATCCAGTTTTTGCAATGTTTTCTTATCAACAAAGCAAGCAAGCTGTCTCAAGGCTTTTTTCATCCAGTTGGCCTTTTACCGATAAAATTGTGTGCATGATGACATCATCGCTACAAAATGCATTGTCTAAAAAATCTGCCCTTGAGCATTTTTCATACATAATTTTGCATAGATCTCAAATCCGTATCTTTTGCATCCCAAATATTTGTAAAATGTACAGAGTAATGAGACACCTGAAATTCACCAGTACTGCTTATTTTCACATATAATGTTATTAAATAGGAAATATAAGACAACGGCAAAGTGGATCAGATCATCTGACAGGACTTCGCCATTATTTTACGAAGTGCGGGTTTGGACACAGAGAAGCTCATTTGTCCTGTATGCAAAATTTGAGACTGGTACAGAGAAATACAGTCGCCTTGAACATGCAGATAAAGGCATAATATGTAAGATTTTTGCAGTAAAATATCCAAAAACCACTAGGCCAGTGTTATATTTTGTTCACTTGAGTACTTACAATATCCCAAATGTTTCCAATTATTTGTGAATCATGAGAAAATCGCGATTTTAACCAAGAACACGGGACATGTCCGGGAGTCATCTGTCAATGGCGACATCACCGCGCTACCCTCGTTTTCCGGTTTTATTTTGTAGAAACCATGGAAACAACAAAGACGTTTTAATATATTACATGTTTTATTTGACAAAGGGAACAACTGTTTAGTTACATTTATAGACAGAAAACAAATTATTGTTATATAGCTCAACACATTTAATCTTATTGTTTAAATCTAGTTCTCTTGATTTTCCAAGAGAACCATGCTTTTACCATGCCTCAGAGAAAAACACTATTTTGTCAAGTAGCTAAGTAATATAGCATTTTCTCCATCAAAATTAATTGCATGCCATTTATCAGCACAAGCCATCCAGCAATTATTAATATGACATTCTAATATCTATCTAGCTAACCGAGCGAAAGCACAGTAACATTATAACTTCATTTTTAACACAGTCAAATGTATCTAATATGATAAACAGTGCTGCGTTACCTCATACGTTTGACCGGAAGAAGCGTATAAAAAAAGCATAAAAAAGTTCCACTGCTCGAGAGGCACGTGTCGCATTCATCTCTCATTAGCAATCGCTCCAGCCGGCCTCCTCCGCTCCCACAACACTCGGCCCTGCTCTGCTTCATACTACAGTAACGTTAATAATCTTATCCATGAACATGATTTCTGCCCGAGTCCCATCGCTATTCTTTTCACTGGCTGTGAGGTGAAGACTACATCTCCCAAGATTCCACGCTCAAACTCAGCATCATCAAGATACTCTGAAGCTGCTCTAAAATGGTTTGATAACTATCTATCCGAACGTACTCAATGTGTGAATTTAGAAAATTATAATTCTCCTTTTCTTCAAGTAAAAAAAGGAGTTCCGCAAGGATGTATTTTATCTCCTATTCTGTTTTCTATTTTTATCAGTGATTTAGGTTTTGGAGGAGACTCCGCTAATTTACATCTATATGCTGATGACAATTATTTATACAGCAGCATCATCTACAAACCACGCACTGTTAATATTTACAAAATGCGTTTAATGTTATACAACATTCGTTGTCACAATTGAAATTAGTTTTAAATTCAAAGAAGACAAAATATATGATTTTTAGTCGCACTCATCTTAAGGATACAGATGTGACAATTTCAACTTTACATGGTACACAAATTGAAAGAATCAATTCTTATAAAAATTTAGGTATATGATTTGATGAAAAATTAGCGTTTAATGTTCCATATTGATAATTTGCTGAAGAAGATTAAACCAAAATTGGGGTTCCTCTATCGTCTAAAAAAATGCTTTCCCTTTGAGGCCCGAAAGAAGCTGGTTGAGAGTACTTTTTTATCAATAATTGATTATGGTGATCTTGTTTACATGCATGCAGCTTCATCTTTATTAAGGAAATTGGACTCTGTCTATCATGCAGCGTTGCATTTTGTATGGGGTGCGGAATTACGTACACATCACTGTATCCTTTATGAATCTTTAGCATGGTCCTCTTTGCAACATAGGAGGAATTTGCATATGTATAGGTAAATTACCATCTTATATTACAAAATGTTTAGCTTTTTATACTAATGGTTATGGTACTAGATCGCAGCTGCATCTTCGACTAAAAGTCCCAAAGGTATCCTCAGAATTTGGAAAGCATGCTTTTTCTTTTTATGCCCCTAGGGCTTGAAACGACTTGCAAAATGTACTGAAACTAGAGTTTTTGCCTCCTTTGAGTACTTTTAAACGTATTTTGTACACTCAAAAAAATGACACTTTAAACTAACTCAAGTCAATTATGGACAGTGGTTCCACACAACCAACTTAGTTTCTATTAACATTAAAGGTTTATTTTTACTCTATGCAAAATCCTTGAGTTGTGACAAAACAACTGACTAAGGAAGAATCTATGTAAAATAGGTATGTCCAACTTACTCAATTCAATCATAAATAATAAATTGTTTTCATATACATTGATTTTTACAATTAATTCTTCTTGTTTAATTTTGTGATGTTCTGTGTTAGAAATCTAGATGTGATACTGGATTCATCCTAAATTGCCTTAACCAAAAACATTGTAAAGCCTAAATTGATCATAAGTCCATTGGTGGCAATGGTTTTACAATCAACATAGGCTTACAATGCTTTTGGGAAATGCAACCCAGAGCACTACCACAGTGATTATTTTCTTATTAAAGTAATTTGAAATTTTGTTAGCAGGTCCTCAACCCAAGCACAAGTGCAACAATTCACCACAATGGTAACCCTAAAACTATTAATTAACAGAAACTTTTAAATACCAACATAATAGAACAGTAAACAATAAAAAGTCTTTCCATTTTCTCATCTTCCTAAAAACTGCTTAAAATAACACTTTATTTCAGCATTTACACTCAGCCCCTTTGCAAAGCATGATGGGAAGTTAAAATCCTGTTTGACTTGAGTCCTGGTTGGGTTTACTTGATTGAAACATGTTATTCTAATATGAAAACATCAAGTTAAGTCAAAAAGTAATTGTTTCAACTTAATTTAACATGAAGCAATTGAATTTGAACCAGAAACCTAATACAATGGTGTTGACTCAAAATAAGTTGTTTAAATAAAGTGAACAGCATCAAAAAATACTTTTTTTCTGCTTTGAAAGAGTCTTGTAAGTGCTTCTCTTGGCCTATTTGATTTGTTGGTTTATTGTTTTGTTTTTGTTATTTGTATGGAACTATGTGTGCTGCCATTTTGACCAGGTCTCCCTTGGAAGAAGAGATAATGATATCTCATTGGGATCTTCCTGGTTAAATAAAGGATAAATAAATAAATACGCCTTTGTTTTGAATACGGCGATCTCTAGCGGCGAAAAATCGAACATATTGTAGCTGTAAGCCAGTTGCGATTTGACGTGGCCAAAGCAAAAGATCATTCAAAGAGTTCAGAGTTTCAGAGTTTGATAACATCAAACCGATCAAAAACATCAAATCGCTGTTGCTTTTTTCAGAGACAGATGCAGTTGTGACCTAAAACATTTTATTTGTACATATAACCTTTTTTATATGGTCTGCATTAGCTAAACTGGGGCTTTTTACATAACATTTCTAAAATTCTATTAGAGATTCTGGAGTCAACCACTTTATTTTCCTAATTTATTTGAGATAAAATTCTATATTAATAAATTGCACTTATAAAAATATTTCATTTACAAGTATCATGTTTGCGATTTTCATTTGTCATGTAGCCTAGAACCACTTATGATCATGACAGTCTTTTATTTATTCAGATACAGAAGTAACATTTATGTATTTTACTTTACCTTTCCTTTTGTCAGGGTTGAAAACTCTAACATTATTCCTTAATTTGACAGACACCCCACTTATTTCTGTCGAGCTGCAGAGATTTTCAAGATGCTATTTTCCTCATCCTTGTTGTGATGCACCGTTGAACTACAGAGAAACTGAGTTTTAACGGGAGCAACACCACGAACGCGGACGCTGCATGACATGGATAGGCTAATTCTGTCACATAAATTTATAAGCGCTAAAGATAAACAGAAAAAGACTGTCGACATTTGAGAAATTTTATGGTATTTTCTGTGGTAAAAGCATATTGAGGGCAAAACATAGCATTGTGCAAGGAACTGCAAGAAAATAAGTATTTATCAATAATTTGCTAATTTAAATGAACTGGAATAAAAGTTGTTTGCATTTTACTGCCTCCAGTATTCATTTCAGCTGGAAACTTCCGTGGAATGTATGCATAGGTATGTTTATAGGTATGTTTTTGCAGTTTTGCAGAAATGCAGTCATGTATTCCCAGTGAGCCTGGGTTTTTAAAATTTAAAGCGAAATGACACTTACAAATACTACACAAAACAAGCACATACACAAGCCTACTCTCTTTCCCTATAGATCAGAAGGCCCAGTGCACTAATGGAAGGTAACTGTCTGCATATCTCTGCAATGGCCTGTCAAACAGTGACAACATCTCAGAAAGCCACATTTCAAAGCCTCAACTGCTTCAGTTTGTTTGTAACGGCAGTTCCAGAAGCAGCTTGCAGTGGCTAATGCAACAGATTGTTGTGACCCGTAAACTGGAAAGTTATTAAGATCCACCTTATCCATATCCCTAGCTCCAACTTATTGAAAACAAGCAATATTTTCATCACTCCATTTTATGCTGTGCATAAGAACACCCATTATACATGGTAAAATGCCATAACACCTAGTCTCTCAGGTTCATTGTTAATAAGCGAAAATTCTGCTGAGACAAAAATATTCTCTTTTCATTACCTCGCTGTGAAAAGGAACATGTGACTCACTGGATTCCACCTCTCTGGGCTAATCTTAGCATGTGAGATAATGATAATCTAATGTGAACCCTATGGTTTTCCTATGGGTCCGCTTATAGTCATGATGGGCAAAACAACCTGCACATGATTTACTAAACAGTACACTAATTAATAGGCTTATGGGAGAAAGCCATCAAATCAAACCGGTAGGGAAATTAGCAATTGGCTGAAAGTATACACGAGTCAAAATTAGTTAAAGCATACCATAATAATTTATTATAATGGTAATTATAATTTATTATAATTTATTATTTATTTATTTCATACCCCTTTTTTTTCCATTTTAAGTGAGTCACTTAATTTTGTTTCTTCTTTGCTACTCTAAAATCGCTTTTTCTTTCAGTTTTCAAGGTATTCAATTGAAACCCAACATTATAATGTGTACTGTATGTTCCCTTGTGACAAATTACCCTATATAGAGTGACAGCATACACCACTTACATACATACAGGATACATTAATGCTTGTTTCTGAAGACAGCAGGACATTTAGCAGCACTTTACAATAATCTGCAGAGACATTCTGTGTGACATTGACCCTCTGTGTTCTTGGTCTTTATTTATTTCAGTCATGAGCACAGATCTGTGGACAGCTCATGTTCTGACTCAGGTATAGAAAAGGTTCTCTCTGGTCGGAAGAAATTTCAAAATGAGTTTCCAGGGAACAGTTCAATCGATACGATCATTTGAGAAGGTTAGACTTACAATCTCCTGACATGTCTGGAAGAAGGAAGAAAAAACATATTGAATATTTAATGTAATGAAAAGATGGAGTAGAGGATGAGATTAACAAGATTTAGTCTGCAGCACATATGTAAAATCCTCAAACGAAGAGCATTTATTTGAATTACAATTTTTTCCCCAATTTTTACTGTCAGTGTTGATCAATTTAATGCATTTTTGCTGAATAAAAGTATTAATTTCTTTCAAAAGACAAACAGTATTGCATGCTAAAAGTACATTATAGAAGATATACTGTATATATAGGGTGAATTCAGGTTGATTTGGACAATTTTTACATCTCAAGTCATCTCTCTCTCTCTCTATATATATATATATGTATGTATATATAGCCACTGCAAACAAACTAAAAATGAATTTTAATTATTAAGTATTTGATTGGTTTTATAAGGTTGATTGTATGTGGGTGATTGATATTATATTGAAATGTTGTTGTCGTAATTAAGCAATTTGTTAATTTTAGCATTTTCAAGTTTAAACTTGAGTAAAGTGATGGAAACAAATAAAAAATAGAAACCACAAAGAAGAGAACAGAATCTGTTGCCATTCATATTCATATTTAGGGCACTGTTTGCTCATTCATGTGGCCACTTACACTTTAGCATACTTTTAAAAAGAGTATTTATTATGGCAATTATATATTTTTAAAGAACTTATACTTAAGTACAAATTGAATGTAATGTTTTCAGACACTTAACTGCATGTTAATTGCAATTAAATGAAAATATGTGCTGACCTACTTGAGTAGTACATCCTTATATGTAATTTCATAATTACTTCTATTGTCATTGTATACTGTTAAATTGTTTTGCCAAATGTCCTGAAAAGCATATATGGTAAACTAAAAAATACTTTTTTAATGTAATTTCTATTGATACTTATATGTCTTTAAATATATTTGCAATTACACATTTGTAATGACGAAGTTGCAATGTAGTACATTTAAAATTTTATTAAATATAGTTAAAATACTAATTTAAATGTAATATTGATTAACACACTACAGACAAAAAGATAATCATGTGCTTTAGCATGTTAGCCAGCACATCAAAATAAGTGTTTTCATTTCAAGTACAACAATAGATTATTAAAACTTAATGACTGTGTAAAGCAAAACTTTTAATTTGACATTATTCAAAAGCACTTTTTTTTAAAAAACCTAAGTGTGTTAATAAACAGTGTACTCTCTTTTTTATTTCATTAATATTATATTATCTGTGCCAGCCAATTAGCTACCATTAGGATGAATGGGAATGCTGCCGGATAGCTTTCTTCACGTGTTATAGACCTCCTTGGTGGCAACAATCAGCACAGACCTGATAAGCCTCTCACAGTGACACACAGTTCTCTGCTCTCAGCTCTCCTCTAGATGCAGTTGCTCAAGGCAAGCTACCGTGCTTGAGGTGTATAATTGTCTGAGGCTCCATCAGGGGGGCAGCCATTAGTCAGGAATAGAACCACAGGTGGAATACCAACAACCGTTGTGATGACAACCTCACGAAGGACGGATCACCACGGTAACCGAAGAAAATATGTGGAGCATCTCAGATGAGATGAGATAATGGAGGCAATATTGAAATGTGGTGTGAAGTCTGATTGTTTATATTAGGCACAGAGAGGAAAACAAAAACAATTTATGCAATAAATAGACACAAATGAATGAGGCGGTACGTAGTTTGAGCACAGCGCTGTGTGAAACAAGTGGCGACTGTGGGGAGCACTAATATGAACGTTTAAAAGTACAAATTAGGAATAAATTTTAACTGTTGTAACATCCTGACCTGAGGTTCCCCCTCCTAACAGCCAGAGGGCGCCAGCTCCTGTATACTGAACTCTAACCTCTGTTCCTGTCACATGGGCTGCGTCCGAAAATTTGAAAGCTGACTTGCCCTGCGTTCCATTTGGAAGGGCTCATCCTTATGCCCTAATCCCTTCAAAGGGTTTACCCTCCGGAGTGAGAGCTTCGAAGGGATGAAGGATGTAAGGGTCAAAAAAACTCTTTTTTTTTTGGAACGCACTTCTGCATCATCTTAATGAGACAATCAAGGAGGCACCTTCGTCACACATTTTGTAAGTTGGTTGACCCCCCAAAAAACACACTTGTCTAAACAAAGAGTAGATTGTGCAAACTGTGCCTTTTGTTTAACGTTAGTTTATTTTTGGTTTATCACACCATATTGTATATTGTGTCTATGTATTTGAAACATTTGAATGGACTGATAAAAGTAGCTGTAAAGGTTTTTTTTTTTTTTTTTTTTTTTGAAGTACAATGTCGTTTTTGACCATAATAATGTACCAAATCTAACTCGTATAATTATTACAGCAGTATAGAAAAATACTATACATACATTTATAGGTAAAATCGAACTCCAAGCCTCCTGTACCCATTCTGTGGCGTCAAACAACTTCCCTCTGCAAAGAATCATGGGGGCCCAAAGTTTCCATCAGTTGTGCCCTTAGAAATCCTTAATTCCGAAGGGCCCTTTGAAGTGGCCAGTTTTGAGCACTTTGGTTTGGAACGACCCTTCAATATGGCAGCCATGATTGTTTTCACTCCGAAGTGCCCTCCGGAGGGTGATATATCCCATTTGGAACGCACCATTGTTGTCACGTTGCCCTACCAGGCAATGACTTTGTAGGCAGCGTTTGAGCACAAATCTACAACAAAATAGAGTGAGCTTTGGTGTTAATTTAATTACTACAATAGTAATTTCTCACTAAGAAATTACATCAGAGGAGGCCACCTTTTTTTTATTATTTTTTTTTCACCAGGGCGATACAATGATACAATAGTTTTTATCTAAACCTGTCCACTGAAAGTTCTTAAGACATCTCTTCCTGTCACACTCTTGCAGGTCTTGCTGTGTCACATGGCTGAAAGAAAATAGGTGTGTTCGACATCGGCTGCGGCTGGATGTAACCGATCGGCGAGATTAGCCGCGTGCAGGCGGGGAGGAGCTGAAAACGGAGACGTGAAGTCGGACACTTTCTGCTTCCCGGAGTGACGCTCGCGCTGCGTTTGCATCGGTTTGCATACTTTATCACAGCTGAAGTGAAATAAATGCAATATTTGACTAATACACTGATGTTTCAGAGACCTTTTCATTCAAAACTGTATGTACTGCTTACAGCGTCTGTTTTTACAAGAATAAAGTTCAACATAAGTGTATGTTATTTAAATAACAATGTAGTGGGGTCTTTGTTTTTTATCCGTTTTATTTTGATAAACATGACACAATACAACATCGCGACTACATGAAAAGAGCTTTAACTGTTTTAAAAACACAGATTTTTGAGCATTAGTGGAGCTGAAGGCGTGACAATAAACACGAAACACACGTGATCGTTGTCATGCGGTGAATCCGGCCAATCGTGAAACAGCTGTGTCGTCATCACAGCTCGTGCAGCTCCTCTTGAGAAACTGCGCTGGCTGCCTCAGGCGGCTGATCTCGAATCGCTCTCGTGGTACTTTGAAGCCATACGTCACAGTCACATGGTGTCGGCGCTGTCTCAAGTCGGACAAAATTTCTTACCGGCATGCACTGCTTCAAGTCAGCCGCCGATCGGCCTTTGCGGCGCTGCATGAGCTCGAACACACCTAATGAGATAGGCTAGACTTACCTGTGTCCGTCATGTTTAATAAGGTTATAAAAATGACAGACACCAATTGGTGCTTTCCTGAGACCAAAAACATCATGCCATGGGTCACTGATGAATAAGGTTTAAAAGTGTAAAAAACATAATGGAGATACAATTAATTTTAATTCATTATGAGATAAATTATAATTCATTTTTCAAACAATGCTAACAGGCTGATATCTAGCTAGCTAGCCAGTTAGCTTGCTAGCTAGCTAACAAAAGGACAATCAAACATTTTATATTTTAGTACAAGTTTTTAAAATATTAAATAATTTTCCATGTTTTATAGCGGTTGCACTGAATGACCTGATGTTTCGGGACATGCATATGAACAAGTGAAAACATGAATTTTTCAAATAGTTAAGAGAGAGTTAGTTACTTTGCTTCATGACCATGTCGTCCTTTGCAGGTGTCTGAATGATGTCGCATCCTGTTGCATGATACTGACCGCATGACTTGATCCAAAATGGTCCCTTTATATTGGTTACTCCAAATGACATCAATGAAATTTATTTTTTCCGGACATTCTTTCTCATAACAAAGCTACGACTTCTACAGTATACATAATTTTAATATCAATACCATTCTGCACTATGTTGATATTGTCACGGAACGTGTGTGTAGAATGAAGCGCACAACAGGAATAGTCCAAGAAATAGAATTTAATAAACAAAATCCAGAACAGGGAGAACACAACCACGTATAACCACGTAATATAAGGTCCAACTGAGGAGGGAGGGCGGGGGCTCTGGAGGAGGATGAGGAAGAGGAGAAGGACAAAAACAGTCAATAAAAAACAGAACAGTCCATGGGGGAGTGGAGGGTGGGAGGAGCCTGGAGCAAGAGGAGCCAGATGTTGGTCCAGAGACCAACCATGACGAGGCCCCAGGGTGGAGTCGAAGGCAGGAGGAGCCATGGTGGAGACTTGAGAGGCGCCACCCTGGGGATGGCCAATGGAGACGCCACTGGAGATGGAGACCCAGGTGGAGCTGGCACACCGGAGAGCCCACACGACACTGCTAGATCTGGAGACCGAGGTCTGAGGTGGAACATGGGAACATGGAACCTGAAGAGGCGGAGGTGATGGGACTGAGGACAAAGGTGGAGCCGGGGGGAAGGCAGAGCCAGGCGAAACCGAAGGTGCAGGTAGGATGATGTCTGACCAAGGCAGAGCCTGTGGGATGAGGGAGCCCGGTGGAGTTGTAAGGCTGAAGGTAAGCCGAGGGAGGGAGGAGCCAAGGCATGGACGATGTATCGACAGGCCACGGTGGAGTGCTGGGTTCAGAGGCTGGAGGCGGAGCCAGGGGATCCTCTGGTTTAGGCGAAGCTGGTGGCCTGAAGCACCGAAGCTGATCCACACACTTAGGTGTAGGAGATGAAGAGGGGCTGAAGGGTACCAGTGGAGGCGGAACCAGTGGGGACAGGAGAAATAGGGGAATTACCTCCTCAAACACATCCAACAGTCCCAAATGTTTTCCAGTGGCCATAGCAATCCCATCCACCATGGTGAGTTTGTGGGCGGGGCTTCCCTCCCAGCCCTCGAACTCCACTAACACTCCCTCGGCAGCACACGATGTAACGGGCTTATGCACCGTTAGACACACCTTGTGGATCAAGCTCCGGAGCGAAGACTCCATCTGTCCTCACTTCAAGTTCGGTCTCGTCCGTCGCAGCAAGTTGAAGTCCACGGTCTGCGGTGGGCTCTCGTCTCTTCATCATGCACGTCGTCGGTGGTGGATGGCTGGTCTCTGGATGTTGAGTGGGGCTGGTGTTGTCCTCAGCTGGGCCGATGGTGAACGGGGAGTTGTTGTTCACCAGCACCCACTCCACGAATGTGGCGAAGTCCTCCGTCGGACCGCCCACTAGAATGCGTGCCTTGGACCACTTGCTCAGGCTGGTGTGATAAAATACACAGAGCGAGCAGTCTGGGAAGTGAGTCTGGCACGCAAGCTGGATAAAGTCACTGGTGTGTTGTTCCAGCAAGTGGTCTCCCTGCTCCAGGCAGAGAAGATGAATGGCGGGTAGGTCCATGGGAAAAAGAAACAAAAAACGGAAGAAAAACGCAGAAAACAAAAAAATCACAGTTAGGGTCCATTCTTCTGTCACGGAATGTGTGTGTAGAATGAAGCACACGACACGAATAGTCCAAGAAATAGTTTTTTCATAAACAAAATCCAGAACAGGGAGAACACAACCACATATAACATAGATGAGAATGGACGAGGAATGAGGGAGAACACAGGGTATAAATGCATGGAGCAAACAAAGGGAACTGATCAGGTAATTAACAGAACAGGTGAATGGAATCAAACAATCAGACACACTGGGAAACTAGGTCACAGGGGAAACACCATGAAACATGAAGACTCTGACAGATATATGATGTTATAAAATCATGCCAGAATAAAAAATATATACATTTATTACATTTTAAGATATTTTAATCGCAAATGAAATGGCTGTATTTGCCTTTGGACGGTTAAACCGAATGAACATCTGATACTTCAAAATCTTTAAAATAACTTTATATGTAGAAAATTTTAATTAAAAGCTTTTGGATTCAATAATATATAATATAAGATATCTAGTTGTACTACCTTACATACTTTGGAAGTCATATCTTGGTTTTTTATTATTATTAAGGCCTTTGGACAAAAAAATGACCCGTCATGTCATTGACCCCCATACATTACAAACCCAGTACCCGAGGGATGAAGTCTAAGGTCAGATTCATGCCTTACACAACTGTACCTAATAATGGACAGGGTGGGGGCTCTGGAGGAGGACGAGGAAGATGAGAGGGACAAAACAGTCAATAAAAAAACAGAATAGTCCATGGGGGAGTGGAGGGTGGGAGGTGCCAAGGGGGAGCCTGGAGCAGGAGGAGCCAGATGTTGGTCCAGAGACCAACCATGACGAGGCCCCAGTGTGGAGTCGAAGGTAGGAGGAGCCATGGTGGAGACTTGAGAGGCGCCACTCTGGGGATGGCCAATGGAGATGCCACTGGAGATGGAGACCCAGGTGGAGCTGGCACACCAGAGAGCTCACACGACACTGCTAGAACTGGAGACAGAGGTGGAGCCGCGACGACGAGCATCCGAGGTGGAACATGGGAACCTGAAGTAGGGCTGCACGATTAATCGCATGAGATTGTCATGCGTGTCTCGTCAGTAAAGCCGGTTCTGTGATTAGCGGTAAATGTCCATCACCTGCTTTCAAATGGAGCGGCACTTAATATACAGAGCCGTAGTTCGCGGACAAGCTACGCAATATCGCGTTCATAATCGCAGATGAATCGCCTTCGATTAGTGTGCAGTACACCTTAACCATATTTCAAAGACAATAGAAGTAATTATGAAATGACATATAAAGATTATAAGTGGTAGAAACCACTTAAGTGGTCAAAAAATATGGCACTCTTAAGTTCAACTAATTGCATTTAATATAAATTTAAACTATAATGAATTTTCATTTAGGCCTAATTGTTATGCAATTAAGTGTCCAAAAACATTACATTCAGTTCTCGATTAAGTATATGATCTCAAAGTATATCATTTCCATAATCAGTACTCTTTTTAAAAGTATGATAAAGTGTACTGTATTTTTTTTCACAAGGGACAGTCAAACCGAGTGATACAAACATGAAATGTGCTGTTATACTAAAGCAACACAATGAGAACAAGACAAAAACCCTAGACACGTAACAGTTAATAATGGCAAACAATTACTGATTCTTTCCAAAATTACTTTTAATAACCATGGAAAACATGGCAATTTCTGCAGCTGGATAAAAGCTAAAGGAGGCGGCCGTCCAGCTGAAAACACTGTAATTATATGTTGTAATGTGACGCAAGTCTTTTATATGACTGAGCGCTGGGGCATACACAGATAATCACATACAACCTTGTTACTCCATGTATAAGAACCGAAAGCATCACTTTCAGACAAGTAACAGCTTCTGGGTAGTCTATGAGAAAGGTGGATCGAAAACTCATGTGAAGTGTGAAAACATATATATACAATTCAGGGGCGTTTCCTCCGAGGAGGCAAGGGAGGCAGTGCCTCCTCAAAAAAAATAGGATGAGAAAATAATCCATATTACATATAAAACAACACAAATCTTACAAATTATGACATTAAAAAGAGCGCAAGTCACTCGTATTTCTTAAGGAACACTGCCCAACAGCAACACCCGCAGGTAAAGTTAAAGCAGGAGACATGCCTCCCTTTCCACTCATAGAAAACCATAGAAAAAAAAAATGTCATGGATTTATTGCATTTTGGGGGAAAAAATAATCAGTTTTTATAATAAATCTTTGAAAATCAAAATCTGGATTTGAATTTTTAATGTTATTATAACCTAAAGATGCTATGTGAAAGTTTGAAACAGAAAATAGTGGTTTTCATCTTGCCACTTTCTTGGTAAAGAAAACACATTTTTACTCAAATTAATCAAAATGGATTTAAAGCCCTTTGGAACCAAACTTTTCATATATTCCTTCTACATATTCCTTTTATTTTCAGATATCATGAGAATAACATAATGCTTGGTATTTTAACATGACATTTTATAACATGAACATCTACGGCAAGAGCTCTTTTCACTGCATTTTTATCCTCATGATTTATTTTTTTTCCCTTGTAATAGTATGAAAAGTGACAACATATACTGCACATTTATTGTCTTTCTCCTCGATTTAATTTAAAATATATCCCATTGGTTTTTCTCCTCAAATGCTCACGTCTCTTTCCAGGATTGTTTTCACAGGTAAATACAATTTTTATTATCTGTCAAAATGATGGAAATCACTTTGAAATAGCATCATGCAATGTTGAAGTTAATGAACATTTTTAATTAAGGCAACGTATGTTACATAATACAGATATATATTACTACAGTGATATCTAAGCCGTACTGCTCTGGAAAAAAAAAAAAAAAAAAGAGCTTTTGGGGTTATTCATGGTCTGTTGAAAGTACCTTGTTGATGCTTTTACACTTTTAAATGTCCTTTTATGTTTGAAGTTGGACCCAGTTTAAAAAAAAAAAAAAAAAAAAGGTATTATTGCATTCATAGAGTGAGCCTTTGACTGATTGTTTATAGCTTAATAGAAGTTACACCCATAATTTGCACAATGCATCATGGGGTGTAGGAATAGGGTGGATATTAAGTTAGAATGTTGCTCAGTAACTGTTAACAATCTACACCATTTTTAAAGTGCAGCATTATTCATAATGTCAAATTAAATCGAACTTGATAAAGACATTTAACCATAGTTTGAGTAGTCTAAGAAAGGTGTACTTTGGATGAAAGAGTGTACTACCAACACGCTCTCATGGCAATTTCATAACTATTTTACATTTTGGCAAATTGGCAGATTCATATACATTTTTATGATCTCATCTTTATACTTTTGTACAGTCTGCTTATGCCCCACTCAGGTTAGGTTTGGGTTTAGGTTTTTTTTAGGTTTAGGTTTAACATAAAAGGTTTTGTTCAACTCAAATCCAACAAATTCACAGAATGTATGTCAACATTTCACCAAAATGTAAAATAGTTACATTTTCTCATGATATTAGGTTGGTACTACTCAGTGACTTTAATTCATTTGAATTAATTTGTTAAAAAAAAATAGATTTGAATGAATGATTCAATGACTCACTCATAAAGACTTCACTTATTTTATAACTGGATGAATCAGTGTTTTATAAAAAAAAAAAAAAAAAAAAAAAAAAAATCTCTTAAATGAATGATTCAATGACAAATACATTTTTTTAACAGTCACTTGTCACCACCTACTGGTGTTACGTTGTAATTGAAACAATCATTATTTTTGGTGATTTACTCTGTTTTGATCATTGTCGTAGACATCAGTGTTTATATCCAAACTATAAACTTTTATCCCAGTACTTCTGTGATGATTTGAATTATTGTAAGACAGATATAATGATATTCTGTGGTTGAAAAGTCTGTTTGTGAAGCTGTTTCATACCTAACTAATCTCTCTGAGTCAGCGGCAGTGCCAACACAGATTTGAATGTTCCAGTTTGATTTTGTTTAATAGGTTTAATAGACATTCAGGTTATTAGTGTGTAACAACACCTTCACCATTGGCCTGAATCCAGTTGTGAAATCTTTGTGAAATCTCACTGACAGTCTCAGTGCAATTAACCTGGATTTCTTCAAGCTCTGTTTAGAGGTGTTTAACTGAGGCAGCATCTCAATGACGAGCAAGATTCACTGAAACTGAACCACTCTCAGGCTGCCAGAAAGACGCTCATCCTTCATGTAATATTTAACATGATTCATGGCGGTTTGAGCTGAAAAATGCACGGCCTTTCTCAGCTTCTTGGAGACTCTCGGCTATTGTCCTTCTGAAAAGCTCTCAGATTTAAGCCATATGGGAGTGGGGATTTAATCGAAACTATTCACAAATAGGTTTGGCAAAGAGAAAGTGATTTCATTCATAACGTGTTGAATTGAAGAAGGGCACTTGGGATTTTTGCAGGGAGGCAGTATTAAAGCATAGGACAGAATTGCACGAACAGGCCTTTAAAGACAGTATTGTGAAAGTACAGTGTACACTTGGCACTGCTCGTATACCTTTTTCAATAAAAGCAGCACAGATAAATTGTATGAAAAAAAAAAAAAAACTGAATGGCCAGCATTGGCAAGTAAAATCACTGGTCGAAAATAACAATGTTTTGTACTTGTGCTTTTTGATGAAGCAGCTGATATAACTAAAATTGTAAGTCTGTTGAGTCAGTACTGAGTGAACTACTTTTTAAAAACACATGAATACGCCAATTCCATTAAATTTTTTTCTTGTTTCTCTGTTATGCTTGGGATATGATATGCAGTGTGTCTGAATTACCCCTAACACACCAAAGTTTTTAGTATAGTAACTACTGATTTTTACTAATTGACTAGTAGACTTCAGAAAATTATATCATGCAACACACTGTGCAGCTTTAGCTGTTTTTCTGGAATGTCTGATGGTCAAGTGGATGTTTACGCAGATGAGATGATGACCATGTGTATATCTCTATTCCCAGATTCATGCTGCTTGTATTGTCATAAACAGAGCAAAATACTCATGTTCCACTTACTTATAGGTTCTGCCATTCAGCAGGCAATTACATTGTGGCTTCACCAAGCATGACCGTTACAATAGCTTGAGACTTTCTACACTGAGAACGAGGAGAACGAGGCAATAGAGAAACAGTAAAATGTATAAAATTAATACTGTGTAAGCTGTATAAATGTTGATTTGCCATTCTTTTCTGCACTTTTTCCACACGCATTGTTTTTACTTTTGTCTATATTTTGACCATTTCTAGATGTTCTTGCTTATCAAACATCAAAAAATTTCAAGGTAACACTTTAGTCGACTTTAGACATTCTGCTAACTAAACTGTTAGTAACATTGTAGCAAACCTACTGTCATTCATTTGCAAATACATTGTGCATTAAGCTACACTGTCTGCTTAAAGGGTTAGTTCACCCAAAAATGAAAATTCTGTCATTAATTACTCTCCTCATGTCGTTCCACACCCGTAAGACTGTCGTTCATCTTTGGAACACAAATTAAGATATTTTTAACCCTTAAATGCATACCTCGGGTCTTTAGTGACCCGGGATGTCATTCACTACCCTCCTCCTCATTCATTTTTCAAAGTTAGACATCAACCTTCTTGATATTCCTCAAACAAATCATTATAAAGCCGGGGACACACCTAACGATTAGCTGAAACATTCTAAGACTGAACTGAACACACATACCGATTGTTTCCTTCGACTGGAGCCGATTTATATACTTACACATGGAATTTGAACACCGACTGTAATCGCAGACTGAACGCAACTGGCTCTGACTGGACGCGCGATCAGTCATAAGTATCAATTTACATTCATAATCGGCCTTACAATCGTTAAGTGTGTGCGCGGCTTAAAGAATATAACAAGAAAAAAAGAATGCCTATTTTTGTATTAATTTTTTGTAAAAATTGTATAGGGTCGCAAAGGTGTGGTGTGTATGAGTGTATGTATATTTTTTTCTTCGCAACAATAATTTAATCTTAGATGACGGAATAAGTGCAATTCACCTTTATTCCACAAGGTGGCAATGTCTGAAACACAATGCTGAAGTGACGACTCATTCAGACAGAAAACGAAATAATAAGAAAAACATGAAATGGCTCAGTGATTTACCGCAGAGCAAGTACTGAACGCAATCAAATATGACTGTAACTGTCACTGGATGGATCTGGTGAAGCTGTTAGCGATCAAAATATTGATTTTGAAGATGTTGAAAATTATATAGTTTTGAGAATATGTTTGATATCGCGAATGGGCTCATATTCGTGACCTCAAACATAAAACTAGCCTATTATTTGCTGAATTTACTGGGAAATGTGCTCTGCTGAGGACAGTGATGATGGCATAAAACATCTGCTCAAACGGAGCCCTTTCAAGCTCCAAAAGGTAACAAAATATGCTTTATTTTATCCTTCTGTAAGTGTTACTCTATTATCAATGGAGTTTTATATTATCGCGACAGGTAGCGATCCTTCTGTGTTAGATATAGATCCGCGTCGATAAAGACCCGAATATGTAAGAATGATTGGCGAAACAGTCATGCATTTAAGGGTTAATAAAATCCGAAGGCTCTGTGAGGCCAGCACTGACAGCAAGTTAATTTAGACTTTCAAACGCTCAGAAAGGTACTAAAGATATTTTTAAAACAGTTGTGACTACAGTGGTTCAACCTTAATGTTATGAAGTGACGAGAATACCTTTTGTGCGCAAAAAAACAAAATAACGACTTTATTCAACAATATCTAGTGATGGGCGATTTCAAAACATTGCTTCATGAAGCTTCGAAGCTTTACGAATCTTTTGTTTCTAATCAGTGGTTCAGAGCGTGAAAGTGACATGATTTCAGTAAACAAGGCTTTGTTATGCCATAAGTGTATCGAAATTTCAATGGTTTGCGTGACTTTGGCGGTTGGATTCATGCTCCGAACCACTGATTCGAAACAAAAGATTTGTAAAGCATCGAAGCTTCATGAAGCAGTGTTTTGAAATCAAAAGCAGTCAACATTACATTCTTTCTGTAAAAACTGTGTTGAATAAAATGATATAATTTACTAATTTCCCAAATATTATGTTAAAAAGGTCTAAATTATTGTAATCTCCTGGTGTCACAATTTTTAGGGAGGAAATTATGTAAATGAGTTGCATCTAAAATGTGAGATTAAACTATAGCCCGTTACATATTTTTCTGTAATTAAAATGAGTAAAAGTTGCAACAATGAATAGAATGTGTATTGAGAGAGAACATTCACAGATATTCACACTTTTCTTACTGTGAGATTGGCATCTTTACAGTCAGTGCTTTACAAGATGTGACCCTTCTTTATCTCCCTGTCAGGGTGAGAGGAGCTAATGAAGAGTCTGGAGGGCCTGTTAAATGTAGCTCTATAACTGTACAGTAGAGGGCTGGCGATGTTTGAGAAACTGTTTTACACAGCTGCTAATTAGCTGGTATTAAAGCTCCAGTCCTTCCTCAATCACACTCCTGCCCTAACAGACTCTACCAACAGCAATCTGCTGATGAGCCCCAATTACTCCAGTGCAGCCAAAGACAGACTCACGCTCAGAGCTTTCACCATAACTACAGACATGAGTGCAAGACCTCAAACTGACACCTTAATATTACAGTTCAAGCTTCAATCATCTATTCACTCTCATCTCCTCACAGAGACGGAAGGCAGCTGATATTATCTAGCAGTAGTGTGTCGGCTTCTGAAATGGAAAGGCCCTCTTCAAATTCAGGTTTTTTTTTTTACTCACAGATCATCATTTCTGATTCATTTTGATTCAGATGTAACTGAAAGCAGTGCTGTCCAAGTGAGTGACATTAAAGTATATTTTAGTTTACCATAAATGCTTGTCAGTATCTGGCGGTACACTTTAACCATATTTCAAGACAATAGAAGTAACTATGACATTCAATTTAAAAATGTACTTAAGTCCTACTTAATTGGGTCATAAACTCTCCATAAACTCCACTCAAGCTCAGCTTATGGAATTATTATAAATGTAAACTATAATACATTTTCATTTAATTGCAATTAACATGCAATTAAGTGTCCAAGAAAAAAGTACACAATTAATTATATTCTTTTAAAGTTTATTATTTCCATAATAATTACTCTTTTTAAAAGTATGCTATATATATATATATATATATATATATATATATATATATATTTCAATCCATTTAAACTTAATCATATCATTTCACACAGCAGGACACTGCTTGATTTTTTTCCAGCTATCTAGGTTTAAAGGTTACAGAGAAATTGCATATTGTGCACATACTGTGAAAATAGTTGTATGGCAGTGTGTGATTTTGAACATACTAAGAGTATAAAGAGCCACGTCCCTCTTTAGCAGGTGGCTCTAACATAGTTGACCTCTCTTTAGTATCTGTTTAGCCCCTGTTGGCTCATTTAGCCATGAAGCGCCAATTAAAGTTAATGGAGTCAGGGCTCTTAAATGCTCCAGATAAAGTACTGACCGTGACAGAAAACAGAGAAAAAACAGGATAAATAGCTCTTATTAGTAGCCCACGGAAATTCAGCTCTCACACTTTATGGCAGAAAAGTTGTAATTAACTACTATTGCTACTAATTCATCCAAAAATGAAAATTCTGTCAAACCTGTATGAATTTCTTTCTTCTGCTGAACTGCTGAACAGAAAAGAAGCTATTTTGAAGAATGTCAGAAACCAAACCATTGATGGACCCCATTGACTTCCATAGTATTTTCCTTCCATACTATGGAAGTCAATGGATCCATCAACTGTTTGGTTATCCATATTCTTTGAAATATCTTCTTTTGTGTTCAGTAGAAGAAAGAAATTCATACAGGTTTGGAACAACCTGAGGGTGAGTAAACGACAAAATTTTCATTTTTGGGTGAACTATCCCTTTATTAAAGACACTAGCCAGTGTCGGGCCAGTGCGAGCCAGGGCTTTCCGTGGGCTAGGCTAGGCTAATAGCCTCAGACCTGTAGCACCGAGCCAAAAATCACGCTGCATTTCCACCGTCGGGCCAGAAGCTCTGCAGTGCTTCAACTAGCCCGTAACATACCTCTCTGGAACAACGTCACACAAACCCATCATTTCTCCAACAAATGAAAGTTTTATTAGAAAAATAATCAGAAAAATATCACTGGAAACTAGCGAGATCGTAAAGCAAACATGATAAAAGCGGCTGTTTGTTGCCATTTTTGTTTACTTAAAGTTTTAAAAACCCAAGCATCAGTGTTTTACCACATTTTTACAATAATAAGCGATAAATTGATCAAAATGAATTCATTTGTGTCAAGATTAAACAGAAATAAAGTGGTATTTACCACAAAAGAAAGAAGACACACGTCGTGTGTAACGAAGCGAGACTCAGGCACGGATCCATTTGCAAGCTTTATTAAAAGTGAGCGTGGTCGTACAGGCAGGGTCAAACAGGAACAAACAGGAACAGCAAGGGACAGGCAGAATTGTGGTCAGGATACAGGCAGTAGATCGGGGCAGGCAAATAGCTATCACAGGTCAGGAAACAATACACAGTCCAAAGGTAGGCCATGGGCAGCCATGGCGGGTCAGAGTCCGTAGATGACCACGGCGGGTTAGAATCCATAGATGACCACGGCAGGTCAGAGTCCATAGATGACCACGGCACCTGACACCCCGTGGCTGCCCGAGCCACCTGACCTGCTGTGGCTGCCCGAGTCACCTGACCTGCCGTGGTGCAATTATGGATCTAGCAGGATCAAGCCAGGCCCTTGTGAGTGCACTTTGTACCGTGTTCCAGAACGGGCGGCCGATAGAGTGTTATGTGGAGTTTGTGGCTATTTGCCATCTCGCTCCAGTAGATGAATCCACCCTTATAGACTGCTTTTGGAGCGGACTGGATATGAAGATCGCTGAGTTGATGCCGTGGGAAAATGGCGGCTGGACCCTGGCTCAGTATATTGTTCTGGCCCTGCAGTTGTGCGGATCTTACTTCACCGTGGGTGAAGTGGAGGAGGATCCACCCTTAAAACATTTTTTGGAGGGGGGCCATACGGCCGAAGCTCATGTAGACCGCACCAGCAGTCAGCACCATCATGGTCTCTGGACCCCTCCGAGAGCGGAGAAGATTGTTGGCCAATGTGGACGATCCACCGCTGACTTCAGCTGTATGTGGCAATTGATGATTGGTGTGGAATGTGTGCATGTGACTGGCAGGGAGGATTATGGGAATTGAAGTCCAGGAACTGACAGGAATCATGACATCGTGTCTGTTTCTGCTTATTTGTAGTCACAGCAGAGCTGATGCTCTCATCAGATGCAGGTCGACACAGGCGCAACTTGTTACATGTAATATATGTAAAATATAATATATTCCAAAGAAATTAATATGAGTGGAAAATATTTTCTCCCTTCTGCCATGCGCTCTCTGTTCTTTGTGGTGTCTCCTCCTAGCAGTAACAATTGCAGCCATGTTGCAAAATGGGTTTAGACATGCTTTTTTGGGGCGTTATATAATGGCGCAAATACCAGCAATTTGACTAGCGCAAACATTAGTAAACTGCGTTGCGTGATTCATTTAAATACTCTCCTCCCATAAATTCTGCGACAGAAAGGGAAACTCCTACAAATGCATATGCAATAAAGTCAGCCGCAAAAACAACTCAGTCCATGTCTTTTTTAGCGCTAATTTTCCACTGTGTGTCTTTAGTAAATGCTGACAATAGTTTTTTAACGGCAAAAGAGGGTTTGCGCTGGCGCAAGCTGTTAGTAAATCGGGCCCTTATATTGAAATAATCATATTAGAATGATTTTTGAAGGATCATGTGACAGTGAAGACTGGAGTAATGATGCTGAAAATTCAGCTTTGTCTTTCCATTAATAAAATATGTTTTATAATAAATAAAAATGGAAAACACATTTAAATTTTAATATTTCAAAATTTTACAGTGCAGCCTTGGTCAACTCAGAATCTTCTTGAGAAAACTTCTGAACAGTCGTGTAGCCTTGAAATCATGGCTAGGTGAAGACAAAGTTTCCAATGTTAATTTAAAAATTTATCAGAAAAATGTATAAGGAAATCTCACTCACTCAAGGTCTAATCTGAATCATGGCAAGTTGCAAATTTGTATATTTAAATGGGTGGCACTAAAAACATCTCTCAGAGAAACATTCCTCAAACTGCCTTTTAAAACTGTACTAGGTCTGAAAAAAAAAAAAAAAAAAAAAAAAAAAAGAGAGGAGATAAAATATACTTCCACACATAAAAGGAGCAACATATGCAAAACATCACAGAGCAGACCACAAATCACAGAGTCTATAAACCCACCTTATTCTGGAGATAAAATGCTTTTTTAATTTAGTTTTTCTTAAAAAGAAATATTTCAAGCTATTATATTGTTTGCATGTCACATACTAAAAGTTAATTATAAAGTGGATAATAGAATAGTTTCCATGTCTTTGTTCAAGTTCACTGATTAATTTTACTTTTTAAAAAAACAAAAAAAACATAGAGTATATAGATGATGTAAATGTAAGAAGGTTTCTTCAGTTTTATCACAAAACATTTTTTGAAAAGGAAAAAAGCAAATAGTCTATTCTAATGTACATCTAATCATTCAAGCAGCTTTATATATTTAAATATTCAGAAATCATTCTTCTGACAGGTTCAGTCAGGGTCAAAAGACAAACTCTTCATCATTTTGGGACTTCACTGCCAAGCCGCTGCTCTTCTTTCAGGACCCGAGGACATGAGTTCTTTCCCAGTGGGCCAGGGGGCTGTCAGAACCAATCATGTTGTTGGCCCCGAGGGCTCTGTCCAGAGGGATAACCTCATCGTGTTCCTGAGTGGTTAATATCCCAGCATGCTCTCTTGCTCAGAGTTCAAGAGTAGAGATCAGACAGAATCAGGGCATAACCGTGACAACTACTACACGCAATTCTTCATTATTCATACTTTTGCCTCATTAATATCACACAAGTGGTAAGAAGCAACTTCATCTCAGTCTGTTAAACAACTTCATGAGCAGAAGCTTGTTTTCTGGTCTGGTCTGCAGAAGCAGTCAATAAAAATGAAGTCATTCCACTTTATAGTGTATTTAATCTTGATCATGAAAATGTAACATTATATTAACAGAGGTAAAATGGTTAGCCTTCATTTAGCAGGTTAAGGCCAGGCTCATACCAAGAACAAACTACAATGATAACAATAAACATGAAAAAAAGAAAGCTGATAATAATAATGACACAGAAGAAGGATTTTGTTGGACACTAATATAGTTATTGTTACACCTTTAGCATACTACTGCGAGCTGGTTAAGAAAAGCTCTTTTGATTACCTACAAGGTATCGCACTAGGTTAGTTTTTTACAGGCAGTGAGGAGAGGGGTGCGATTCTGCTAGGATATAGGATCATGAATGAAACCGCACCATTACTATTTTTTATTTATTTATTTTTTTTGGTGTCTATTATTTTCATATCATATATTTTGGATAAACCAACCTAAATGTCACTAAAAAGCAAAAATTGTGCTTGATCACTTTGTTTGTCCGGCAGATGGTCTCTTCCTGATTCTACATATTTTGTTCATCATAATAATCTTCAAAAAAGAACATCACTTTTATGAATTTTGAAGGCCAAATACAATCGCCTAAATAAAAAGCTAAACATATATGCTAAAAATGAACTACACCACGGTTGCATGACTTCAATTTCACCACTATTAAAGGGTTAGTTCACCCAAAAATGAAATTTCTGTCATTAATTACTCACCCTCATATCATTCCAAACCTGTAAGACCTTCATTCAACTTCGGAACACAAATTAAGATATATTTTTGATTAAATCCAAGAGGTTTTTTATCCCAAATAAAAAAAAAAAAAACAATGTAAGTACACAGCAAAATCCCCAGAGTTAAATCAACTCTGCTCATGTCATGATCACCGTCAGTTCCTCTCAGTTCACTACATTTCCCATCATCCTCTCTGCCAGTCACCTGCACACACTTCACACTAATCTCTAATCACCACACCCAGCTGCAGTTCATTACCAGGACTATAAAAGTCTCTTACACACATCACCTCACGGCGAGGTCTTGTTTTCCCCAGTGTAACATTTCCAAGCGTTTATCCTGTTTCCCTGTCTGTTCCGGTTCCGGTTCCTGTTACTGATCCCTGTCTGGTTCTACTGTTCTGTGATTGATAGCTGCCTGCCTTTTGACGACTGCCTGTTTTCTGACTATGATCCTGCCTGTCTCTGATGTTCCTGTTCGCCCCGTTTGACCATGCCTGTTCGACCACGCTCAACATTTAATAAAGCTTTGCATGTGGATCTTACTCTGAGTCCCGCCTTCGTTACAGAAGACCTCGCCACACCAAGATCCATCAGCTTTGTTGGGCGTCCTAGTCCCAGCATGGATCCCGCAACGCACCTTGTAAGCCTTCGTCAAGGTAACTGCACCCTGAAGGCACATATTCAGAGATTCCTGGACATTGCTCATTTTTCTGATTTACCAGACTGTGCCCTCATTGACTTTTTTGCCTATGGATTAAACAAACCTCTTAAGGGGTATTTAATCGTTAATGGTCCCCGAGGGACCTTTATGGAATTCTTGGACTTTGCCCTGCTTACCGTTGGTTCATGTTTTACTGTGGGTGTCGCGGGGAAATGCGACACCGCAGTGAATCATGTAATGGCCGCCGCATCAGAGAACACTCACAAAATGGCGGCCACTACAACATCAAGTCACGCCTCCGCTGATCGCCCAGATCCACGTCCTGTCTCCGCTGATCGCCCAGAGCCACGTCCTGTCTCCGCTGATCGCCCAGAGCCACGTCCTGTCTCCGCTGATCGCCCAGATCCACGTCATGTCTCCGCTGATCGCCCAGATCCACGTCATGTCTCCGCTGATCGCCCAGAGCCACGTTCTGTCTCCGCTGATCGCCCAGATCCATGTCATGACTCCGCTGATCACCCAGAGCCTCGTCACATCTTTGTTGATCGTCCAGAGCCAAGTCAAGTCCCCGCTGAACGTCCAGAATCACGTCACATCTCTGGATTCGTCCGAGAGTGGAGGAGGTTACGTTCCAGCATGAATGATCCTCCACTGACTACGGCACGAGCGGCTGGCATTCCTAAACCTCCGCCGGCCGCTTCGTTCTCAAGCCTGCCGGTCGCTACGCACTCAAGTTCGTCTGGTGCAATGCTCTCAAGTTCGTCTGGTGCAACGCTCTCAAGTTCGACTGTTGCAACGCTCTCAAGTACGCCGGTTGCAACGCACTCAAGTTCATCTGTTGCGACGCACTCAAATTCGGCGGTTGCGACGCACTCAAGTTCGCCGGTTGCAACGCATTCAAGTTCGCCGGTTGCAACGCACTCAAGTGCCCTGGACGCGATGGACAAGATGGCTGCTTTGCCAGTGCCCACGGGCAAGATGGCCGCCCCTTCGGTGCTTATGGATGTAGGGGGCATTCCAGCCATTGAGTCCGCTCCAGAACCCACTTCAGCCAGTGAGTCTGCTCCAGAACTCGCTCCGACTGGTGAACCATCGCCTCATCCTCGGAAGAGGAGGAGGAAGAGGAAGAAGGCTGTTTCCGTTCTTCAAGGCTCAGAAGCCTTTCAAGAGCACGCTGTGGGTCCGGAGACCACTCCAGAGGTCTCTCCTGCTCCGCCCAAGTGTCGTGCTCTGCCAGCAGCGCCCAAGCTTCTTGCTCTGCCAGCGCCGCCCAAGCTCCTAGCCCTGCCAGCACCGCCCAAGCTCCTAGCCCTGCCAGCGCCGCCTAAGCTTCTTGCTCTGCCAGCGCCGCCCAAGCTCCTAGCCCTGCCAGCGTCACCTAAGCTACTTGCTCTGCCAGCACCGCCCAAGCTTCTAGCCCTGCCACCGCCACCCAAACTCCTTGCTCTGCCAGCGCCACTCAGGCGTCTTGCCCTGCAGGGCGACGCCCAAACGCCTTGCCCTGCCGGCGCCACCCGAACTCCTTGCCCACAAACTCGCTATGGACTCCGTTGAATTCCCCAAGAACTTTTTTTGGGGGAGCAGTATACCTAAGGGTGGGGAGCTTGTGGGTGGGGACCCTGCACGGCTGCGACCATCAGTGGCTTCGGAATGGCTAGAACCACCCATGGATTACGAACTCTTATGGCCGTTAGTGGACTCTGACCTGCCATGGCTGCTCAAGCCACCTGACCCGCCGTGGTTGCCCGTGACATCTGACCCGCCATGGCTGCCCGAGTTCCTGGAACCTGCATTGGAGATCCTGTTCCTGTCTGCATTAAGATCTCCAATGTACCCCCCCCCCCCCCCAGCTGTTCCTTTTACGCCGCGAGGACGCGCCTTCGGGGAGGGGGGCGTTATGTCATGATCACCGTCAGTTCCTGTCAGTTCCCGGACTACATTTCCCATCATCCTCTCTGCCAGTCACCTGCACACACTTCACACTAATCACCAAACCCAGCTGCAGTTCATTACCAGGAACATAAAAGACTCTTACACACATCACCTCACGGTGAGGTCTTGTTTTCCCCAGTGTAACATTTCCAAGTGTTTATCCTGTTTCCCTGTCTGTTCCGGTTCCTGTTACTGATCCCTGTCTGGTTCTTCTGTTCTGTGATTGATAGCTGCCTGCCTTTTGACGACTGCCTGTTCTCTGACTACGATCCTGCCTGTCTCTGATGTTCCTGTTCACCCCGTTTGACCATGCCTGTACAACCACGCTCAACATTTAATAAAGCTTTGCATGTGGATCTTACTCTGAGTCCCGCCTTCGTTACAGCTCAGAGTACATATGGTCCCTCTCTAAATAGTATTAAAGTAACACTGAAGCAGAGTTAAAGTTAATGAGATAATTAAGGAATTAATTAAGTGATGATTGTGCATTAGTGATGAACACCTGCTGTTAACAAGCAGAATCACTGAAGAAAAGAGAAACACAAGAATTACAACTGACTTCAGTCACAGCCTTATTAATTGCTTAATTATCTCATTAACTTTAACTCTATTTCAGTGTTACTTTAACACTATTTAGAGAGGGACCATATGTACTCTGAGCAGAGTTGATTTTAACTCTGGGGATTTTACTGTGTACCATCATTCCAGGTCCAGAAAAGTAGTAAAAACATCCTTAAAATATATGACTAAAGTGGTTCAAGCTTAATGTTATAAATTTGACAAGAATACTTTTTTTTTTTGCGTAAAAAATAACGACTTTATTCAACAAATTCATCTCCTCCATGTCATTCTCCTATGCAATTTATGTTCAGCGCTTCCAGGTTCTAGATCAGAACGTGATTCAGTATTGACCGATGCTGTTCAGGTGAGCAGCACGATGCATGAATGTGATGCTGACGCATGAGCTGGATATATTTTGAGGAATGTCAGTAACCAAACAATTGATGGGATCCCATTGACTTCCATATAGTATTTATTCCATACTATGGAAGTCAACGGGGTCCAACAACTGTTTGGTTACCCACATTCTTCAAAATATCATCTTTTGTGTTCCTCAGAAGAAAGAAATTCATACAGGTTTGGAACAACTTGAGGGTGAGTAAATGATGACAGAATTTTCCCTTTAACCTCAAAGTAAAAATAGGTGCTAAAGTCTCATTTTGTGGTACTAAAATTAAATTATTATAATCTTAATTCAAGTGATGAAGGATTTTGAAAGTCTGACAGTAATAAGTGTTGAATATTACAGTAAGGTTAACCCTGCCTGGCTTAAATGTTTGAAAAACATCTGTAAAATGCTATGATATCTAATAAATAAATAATTAAATAAAACCTTACTGTTAGATTTAACAGCAATAGCTGAGGGGAGAGGAAATATCTCCCATAGTGTTTATTTGTTGTTAACTGTTACAGACAATTAACTCCCAATTAATGTTAATAATTTGTTTAATTTTATTTTGCCTTCATACTGTATAAAATAAAACAATAGGGCATTAGCAGCATTTTCAAATAAAATGTCAAAATTACAACTGTTGCATGTTGTTAAACTCCAGTATTTTAGATGTTTTAGTTTTAGGTGAAGTATTTTCCCTGATATTCTATAACATTCGCATCAGCCCTTACCTCTCCATTTTTGTAATCCAGGGAGAACAATCACACACACAATTGTGGTTCCTCACAGAGACACACATTTCCTCAGGCTCATAGATTTTCAGCATCTTCACTGTCTATAGATCAGCATAATGACTTGTGCATTGATGTCTGCTAACTACCTGTCTCCTGTTCGAATTCCAGTTAGTGCTGAAAGGTGTAGCTAATTTACACCAAACAATTAATTCTGATGGGAAAACGTGTAGTTAAGGCTAACAAGTACAAGTCATGAAAACATTTAAGACAACCAGGACTTTATTATAATTTCGTACAGTGTTAGTTTTTTCCATTTTCTGTCATAACCCAAATTTATACAGCAGATTTTTGAAAGTTGGAGTGTGTTTGTTTTCAGATAAAGACTCGTTTTCACGTCTCCTGCACAATATTATGTTATGACTTCAAAACGCTTTTTTTTACATGCACGATTTGTAAACGAATATATTTTGGACTTTGCATCGCTTAACCAGCTCCATATGTTTCGCTTTTCTACCATAACAAGCTTGCTTGGTAGCTCAGCTGATACGGAGTTGTACTTAAAGGGATAGTTCACCCAAAAATAAAAATGTGATGTTTATCTGCTTACCCCCAGGGCATCCAAGATGTAGGTGACTTTGTTTCTTCAGTAGAACACAAATGATGATTTTTAACTACAACCATTGTGGTCTGTCAGTCGTATAATGCATGTCAAAGGGAACTTCATTTATAAAAGTAAAAAAACACACAGACAAATCCAAATTAAACCCTGTGGCTCGTGACAACACACTGATGACCTAAGACACGAAACGATCGGTTTGTGCGAGAAACCGAACAGTATTTATATAATTTTTTACCTCTAAAACACCACTATGTCCAACTGCCCTGCGCATCCGGTTGGTGAGGTCAGAAAACGCGTTCTGATGACGGAAGTGATGTCTCGTGCTTTGCTTCAATGAGTGCGAGAGATCACTTCCATTGTCAGAGCGCGCTCAGACCTCACTAACTGGATGCGCAGGCAGTTGGAAATAGTAGTGTTTTAAAGGTAAAAAAATGAATAAATACTGTTCGGTTTCTCGCACAAACCGATCATTTTGTGTCTTTGGACATCAATGTGTCGCTACGAGCCGGATTTGGATTTGTCTGTGGATGTTTTTTTTGACCCTTATAGATGGAATTCCCATTGACATGCATTATAGGACTGACAGACTGCAACGGTTGGAGTTCTATTATGTTCTACTGTTTATGTTCTACTGAAGAAAAAAAGTAACCTATATCTTGGATTCCCTGGGGGTAAGCAGATAAACATCAAATTTTCATTTTTGGGTGAACTATCGCTTTAAGACGAGAAAGCCATGGTTACGAATCCTGTGAAAGGCGAGTCACGGTAAAAGAGCTCAAAGAGAGATCTAAACAAGCTAAAACGGCACGATTACGGACACTTTTTATGTCACATTTGCTTTTGTTAACATTATCGGGTGTAGGTGTAGTGTTGGTGGTAGTACGTTATTTTAAAACACAATGGAGTGCAAATTTCAAATCAGAACCGCGGTGATTTGTATAAAAACCAACGTCATAAAAACGTACCATATTCACGTTTATCTGTTCCGCAAAAAAAATAAAAAATGAACACGCTTTTAGCGCCACTCAGTGGACATTTCACATCAAAACTGCAGTGATATGTACGTATTGGTATATATTTTGCGACTCGCGAAAACGTTCCCACAGATACGTTCTATCCCCCTACACTACCCCTACCCCTAAACCTACCTATCACAGAAAACATTCTGCATTTTTACATTTTTAATAAAACATTGTTTAGTATGTTTTTAAATCTATTTTAAATATGAGGACTCATGAAATATTTCATGTTTACGTCGTAATACCAGTGTAATACCCATGTCATTATACAAATGTGTGTCCTCCTAAATCACATGACTATTTCTTAACACACTTAAATACACTTTTACTCTACCCATATTTCAAAGACAATAGAAATAATTAAGAAATTACATATAAAGATGTCTTAAGTGGGTAAAAAAAGTCCACAAAAGTTAATTTACATACTGTATAAACTAGTAATATATTTTCATTTAATTGCAATTAACATGCAACAAAGGCCTGGTTTTTCCAGACAGGGCTTTGATTAAGCCAGGATTAGCCCATAGTTCAATTAGCACATTTAAGTAGCTTTTATAAGGAACGACGACGCGTGCTTGTGATGCTGACGCAGGAGCTGGCCAATACAGAGCCGGCTTTCTGACGTAGAACACGGAAGATCTGCATTGCGATCACTGCGTCAGCTGCGTAGAAGACTGACAGGGAAGAGGAAAAATGTTGAATAAAGTTGTTATTTTTGTTTTGTTTTTACATAAAAAGTATTCTCATCGTTCATTGTCTGATATTGTCACTTCAAGGATGTTTCGTTGATGTACTCGGTTTTGTTTCTTGTGGTATTTGTTTCCCCCTTTTTCTTTCTTTTTCTTGTTTTCTTGCATAGATTTTTTTTCTGCTAGATATGTTGTGCTTGAATTTACTGCAGTGCCCATCAAAAGATGACTGTCTTTTTTACAATTATGATATCAGATGTTATTTTTGGAATCTTTTGTGTTATTTGTCCTGCTGCGTGCAATGTCCTGATGATACAAGCTGATTTGATTGGACACGCCGTATTGCCACAGCAACACTCATCATGTCGGTACAATGTGACATCCAGTTAGCCAGCCAACTTCATATAAATGATGATCAATCTAATGAGAATGAAGCAGAAAAACAGGAGGACAGGAGGGAAAAAAGTGGGTGATGGGGTAGAGGCGAGATGCTAGTCATTGTTTAATCATAAAATCAACAAAGACTCAAGGAGAATAGAGAGAAAATCATGTAGTTATGTTCTCTCTTCAAGATTATCTCTGACAGTTGCTTTCCATCACTCCATTTGTCTCTGGTCTTCCTGAATGATACATTAGATCAGCAAAAATCATCATTTATTTATCTATCATACACAAGACATTGTTTGAGTTACATTAACATATCAGCCGCTAAAAGAGGTGGTGGAGGCGGAGCTTGTGCTCAGTCTTAGATATAAACAAGTTTACTAAAGAGAATCAACGAATGGATGTTTAAATTATAAAAGACAGCCACTTTGAGTAAGGCTTCACTGCCATGAACAGATTTCAATAGTAATGAATGTTTGTCTGTCTTTTTTGTGGATTTTAGGCCATGGTTAGAGTTGAGGTCATCCTGCACTACAGATTTTTGGCTATTTAAATGCTTTCTACAATGATAATGTCCCTCCCTTTATTACTACTTGCAACTGGCCAGCATGGGAAACATCATGTGTGTTCGACTTCATGAGGTGCTGCGCAGACAGATCGGCGTCTGACTTGAAGCAGCGTATGCCGGTTAGAAATTTTGCAACCCAGTCTCATTAGAAAAATGTACCCGTGGAAACGTTTTCACAAGTCGCAAAATCCGTACCAATATGTTGTCTGGCTATCACCAGACCAAGCTCAATTTAAAATTGAACATTGGTCTGGGGAGTCTGTATGTATTTTCTACTGCACAAGAGGCGTGATCAACGAGCATTATTCATGCAATTGGATAGTCCTTCAACCAATCAGATCAACGATCCGGGTGACGTACTTTGCAGAGCGACGCGAAAACTCCAGACAGGTTTAGTTTGTATTGGTTTGTAGCATTGATCAGCGGTTTGCAGAAGCAGCAATGGCATCGAGCGATTTTTGCAGGTTGTGCAAAAAACCCCATGAAAGTGGTATTTACACCCACTCGAGCGATTTGTTTGCTAAACTAAAGAAGTCATTCAGCATCGTCGAGAGGTTAAAAGGAATTGGATTGACGGTCGTGCTTGCCGTCGCTTCTCTATCGTCATCGTGTTATACCCGCCAATAGCAAGCAAGGTGGATAAGCCAGTCTGTGATTGGTTCCCGCAAAAGTGTAACAGAAGCAGTAGAAATGAATGTACGGGTTTCCAGACTGAGTTGCCGGGTGAAGTCAAATCGCCGGCAGATCAGGCTGGGTTTACCCAGTCTAACCAATATGTATATATCACTGCAGTTTCGATGTGAAATGTCCACTAAGTGGCGCTAAAAGCGTGTTAATTTTTTGCCGGAACAGATAAACATGAATATGATACATTTTTATGACGTTGTTTTTTATACGAATCACCGCAGTTCTGATTTGACATTTGCACTCCATTGCCTTTTAAAATAACATACCACCAACACTACACCTAAACCTACCCGATAGTGTTAACAAAAGCAAATGTGACACAAAAAGCATTCGGAATCATGCCGTTTTAGCTTGTTTAGAGCTCTCTTTGAGCTCTTTTACCATGTGATGCCTTTTACAGGATTTGTACCCAAGGCTTTCTCGTCTTTAAGGATAAGTCCACTTTCAAATACATTTTTCCTGATAATTTACTCACCCCCATGTCATCCAAGATGTTCATGTCTTTCTTTCTTCAGTCGAAAAGAAATTAAGGTTTTTGATGAAAACATTCCAGGATTATTCTCCTTATAGTGGACTTCAATGGCCTCCAGACGGTTATAGGTCAAAATTACAGTTTCAGTGCAGCTTCAAAGGGCTTACGCTGTATGTCCTACACCTTCCCTATTCTACTTACAGAAAAAATGGAACTGGTGCCGCATTCTTTCCGTAAGTTGAATAGGAAAGGCGTAGGACATACAGCGTAAGCTTTTTGAAAAATACAGAAAGCGGAAGCATGTGCAAGGCGATCATTTGTGGGGGTTTTTTCGAAAATGATCGATCGTTTCACTAGATAAGACCCTTATTCCTCGTCTGGTATCGTTTAAAGCCCTTTGAAGCTGCACTGAAACTGTAATTTTGACCTTCAACCATTTGGAGACCATTGAAGTCCACTATAAGGAGAATAATCCTGGAGTGTTGATAGGGTAGATGTAGTCATTAATAAAAAAGTGAGTTTTGCTAAATGGAAATAGGACAAATGGTGTAAAAAGTTCACACTTTGCATTTAAATGAACACGCATTTTGATTGGTAACGGCAGTCAAACGTAATTTCATGATGACAGATGTAACACAACACTGTCATTAATTTTACGCCAGCTAGAGGGCGCATGACTTTAAAACGTAAATATAGGTCGTAAGGTGCTTGAAAAACGACCTATAGGGTCGTTTTTGTTTGTTTGTTTGTTTGTTTTTTAGAGGACAGTCTGGAAAAGTGTTTCTGCTACTTCATGAAAACATCTGAAATGTCTGTGTATTTGACAAATATTGCATCTAATCCACTTTGTCTGTGATAAAGTACGCATCGTGTGACCATCACTACAGGAAGCAGAAAGTGTCCGACGGCTCCATGTTTCAATTCTGTTTCAGTTTTTCCCCGACTGCAAGCGGCAACTCTCGCCGATCGGTCTGTGCAGCACCGCATGAAGTTGAACAAACCTATTACTCGATTTATTTGAGCATCTCTATCACTCCAACATGGCAACATTATCTCAACAAATAGCAAGATTTTGGGGTGGGACTATCTGTTTGTCAACCAATGAGAGATGTGGAGAGTGATCTGGAAACCTGTTTGAAAACAGTCACTGTTTTATAGGTTTGATTGGTGATGCTAGTGGTGCAGAAGTTATACCTTTAATCATCCCAAACAAAACACTCTTTGTACATGTAATACTTTGTAAGCCTGTTGTTAACCAATCACTGCTTAGTATTTAATTTCCCAAGAAGAATGCTGGAGTGAAATTCTCTTCTCATTCTGAAGTTGTATTTGAGAAACAGAGCTCTCTAATAAAAGAAATATTTCAATTTCAGTGGTTCGAGAGACACATTCATCTTCCAGCATGATTTGTGCTGCATTGTCTCCTACAAAATAGACACATTTGGCTCAAGTAATTGCCTTCATTCAATGCATATTTCTCAATCCTGTATGACACATTGCTGCAGTGCTTTGATAAGAAAACAAATTCTGTCATTTTTTGCTAACATTTTTCCCCCTACATGGTCTTTTCATCCCTCTTTCTTAACATTTTTCTTTCTTTGTTTGCAGACATCAAGTATCAGCTGATGTTGATGGCATCCTTTAAGCTATGTGTCAAGGTTTGAGAAGCACAGAGAACACAGAATTATCCCTCTATGACAGAGATTTCCAACACAGGTGTGTGTCTTGCTCAGGGGGAATGTGATCAGGTTCCAGAAGGTACTTGGATAAGATATGACACTAGCAGAACATATGTTAAATACCCCCTGTGGTGAAAATTAATTAATTAATTAATTTTTAATGTTGTTTATAGCCTACATCTATGTGATGTTACAATGCACAAACCATGTGCAAATTCATAAGTCAACACCATTGCTGAGTATTTTCTCCTTAAAACTGCAGTGAACTAAAGACATCTCAAAAATGCAGTTTGAAATCACCCCTGTTCTCTATGTCATAAACATGTTGTAACCAATTGTCATGATCATGAGTTGGAGTGCCCCATTTAGCCACCAGATGGCACTCCAACATGGACTCTTGTTTCACTGTTTTGGACTGCATTACCCATAACTCACCTCCTGGACTCATTATCCCATGTCATTGCACTCAGCTGTTTTGTGTTTGTTCATTAGTGTCTGTCTATTTAGTCTCAGTAGTTTCTGTCCTTGGTTGTGGTTTGTTATTTTGGTTACGTGCACTTTTGTTTCTCTGGCTTTCTGTTATTGGACTGTTTTGTGGAGTTTAACCTTTGCCTGTGTTCTGGATTACGTGCTTGGAGTTTCCTTTAATAAACATCGCTGCACTTGGATCTTACCATCTTGTTCTTGTGTGCACCGTGACACCAATCCGGTCAATGTGTGGGCAGGCTTTAGCATATCATTAACTATGCTGTGAAGCAACACAGTATTAGCTGTTTGATAACGTAGCCAAGCAAAAGACTAATCATATTAATTACCATTATGTGTCCGACATTGAGAGCGATACATTAAACCAGGGCTTTTTACCCAAAATAGGGCGTTGTGACTGTGAGCATTAGTGAGTACACATGTAGACTCAGAAGTAATAAAACTTATGACGTTCCAGGAAATCCCTTATATGGACAGATGCGTCCAGCTATCGCTGAAGCTGAATGAAACACAGATAAAGATGTTTTGATGAAACATGAAGACAATAAACACATGACGGTGACGATATATGGTTTATCTGTTATTTTTATTTATTTATAATTTTTTTTTTATTAAGACAATTTGCAATTGTATTCTTTTCTCCCTTCTTTCTTCAACATTCTCTTTTTTGTTATCACAGTTATTTTATGTTAAAAGTCTTATGGGAAAACTATGATATCATTACTGCATAATGTGGATCATATAAAGGACAAATGAAAGGAACGACTTCCTCTGAGTTAAAATAATGCGATGCACACAAAGTGTCTTGGGATTTCTGGGACAGGCAAAGGCTGAATGTGACGTGCTTTCAGAGCATAAGCTATAGGTAACTTTGGCAATGGATTTATGTCAGTGCCATTAGTAGCTGGGAGTCATGTATCAGCTTCGCACTATTTACTGTGTGACTCATTCCATTCCAGTCATTTTCATTATGGACCAGACCCTTTATCCATACACCCTTGGGCCAAGCAATCAATAAACTCTCTCTCTCTCTCTCTCTCTCTCTCTCTCTCTCTCTCACATACACACACACACACACACACACACACACACACACACATACAGTCTATACCATAGGTTATACTCAATGTATACACTGGCACACACTCAAAATCGATAACTAGCATACTGTCTGACAGCTATTTATTGTTTCCGAAATGGTAAACTGTTCCACTTCATCCAATGGTCATTCTGGTCTAATACATGTTCCATTGCTGTATTTATATCAACAAATACAAAGTTGCACTAACTATGCAAAGCTTTTGTGGAAGAGCCTTTTATTTAAGCTCTTATCCACCTTATTCCTGACGAGTCTACTGTGTTTTGAATTATGGATGATCCTTCTGGTTTGGGGAACTTCCTTTAAAAAAAAAATATAAGCTTGCACAACAAATAATCCTTATCCATCAGTTTGACTGAATGAGCTGTAAATATTCCTTAATGTTCTATTTTCAGACATCAGGAGAATAACGTAATACTTGGTATTTTAATGTGACGGGGTATCACAAGAATATCTATGGCAAGAGCTCTTTTCAGTCGCTGCTTTCTTTTCCTCTGGATAGTTTTTTTTTTTTTTTTTTCTGCTTTGTATTCCGCTGTAATAGTATTTAAAAAAGACAACATAAAGTCTGCATTTGTGGTCTGTTCTCCCGATTTAATTTACGATATATCCCATGAATAATTCACTGGGATGCACTAAGAATATCTCGTCGTCATTCTCCCCAAATCCTCAAGTCTCTTTCTAGGTTTGTTTTCACACGGATGCTTTAAAGTGTAATTGTCTCCTATTTTCACTTCTAATCCCTATTAACAGCATTTACTGGAATGATTCTGAAGCAGGTTGCTGTGATGGAAATCACTTTGAAATATTATCATTAATGATAATTTTTTATTACATTAATACAGATATATATTAACACAGTGATATTTAACACGTCCGTATATTGCTGTGGAAAGAATCATGCTTTTGGGGTTATTCATGCTCTTAGACTTTTAAATTTCCTTTTAATGTTCGATGGTTGAACGGTGAGTATAGAATAATGTCATCTCATTTTGTAGAGGTTTTTGTTAAAAAACCCTATTAATACAGTCATAAAGCGAACATTTCACTGATTGTTTACAGTTTAACGGAAGCTACACACATTCGCGCAAAGTGTCATGGGTGTCCAAGTCCCTGACGTTTTAGTTTTGTTTATCATCACAAAAGGCACATTGTACTCAAGTCGATTAAAATTTATTGGTAACACTAGTTGGTGCCTTAACTAACATTAACTAACAATGAGCAATAAAAATGTTACAGTGTTTAATAATTTTTGTTATGATTAGTTAATAAAAACTGTTGTTCATGTTAGCTGAGGTTCATTAAATAATATTACAGGGTTACTCCACCCAAAAATGAAAATTATACCATGATTTACTCACCCTTAAGCCATCCTTGGCCACATTTTGAAGTCAAAAATAATGCATCCATCCATAAAAAAAGTAATCCATATGACTCCAGGGGGTTAATAAAGGCCTTCTGAAGCGAAGCGATGGGTTTTTGTAAGAAAAATATCCATATTTAAAAACTTTATAAATTCAAATAACTAGCTTTCAGCGGACAACCGTACACAGAATGCACAAGTCGACTTGCATCAAATGAGTAATCCTCTGACGCGATGTATGACGCAGGATGTAGGGCTGTGCAACAAATTTAAGCTCTGATGACATTTCTCTTTAAAGGTGCCCTAGAATTAAATATTGAATTTATATTGGCATAGTTGAATATCAAGAGTTCAGTACATGGAAAAGACATACACTGAGTTTCAAACTCCATTGTTTCCTCCTTCTTATATAAATCTCATTTGTTTAAAAGACCTCCGAAGAACAGGCGAATCTCAACATAACACCGACTGTTACGTAACAGCCGGGGTGTACACCCCCAATATTTGCATATGCCAGCCCAGGATCGAGGCATTACACAAGGGCAGAACGTCTGGATGTGCACAGCTGAATCATCAGACTAGGTAAGCAAGCAAGAACAATAGCGAAAAATGGCAGATGGAGCAATAATAACTGACATGATCCATGATAACATGAGATTTTTAGTGATATTTGTGAATTGTCTTTCTAAATGTTTCATTAGCATGTTGCTAATGTACTGTTAAATGTGGTTAAAGTTACCATTGTTTATTACTGTATTCACGGAGACAAGACAGCCGTCGCTATTTTCATTTTTAAACACTTGCAGTCTGTATAATGCATAAACACAACTTCAATCTTTAAAAATCTCTCAAACAGTGTGTAATGTTAGCTTTAGCCACACAGCACAGCCTCAAACTCATTCAGAATCAAATGTAATACATCCAAATAAATACAATACTCACATAATCCGATGCATGCATGCAGCATGCATGACGAACATCTTGTAAAGTTCCATTTTGAGGGTTATATTAGCTGTGTGAACTGTTTTTATGCTGTTCAAGGCAAGGGTGAGCTCCGGGGCGGGGGAGCGGGAGATTTAAAGGGGCTGCAACCTATATATCGGTGCATAGTTAATGATGCCCCAAAATAGGCAGTTAAAAGGTGAATTTAAAAAAATCTATGGGGTATTTTGAGCTGAAACTTCACAGACACATTCAGGGGACACCTTAGACTTATATTACATCTTTTAAAAAGAAGTTCTAGGGCACCTTTAACCCTTTGATGCGTACGATCACACCAGTCATGAGTCTTGGCTGGTCCCTGATTTAAATACACATAAGTACTAACAAAAACATTTAGTGTTTGTAAAATACACTCTGATGTCTATGGAAGCGGCAATAATAATCATTTCCATTATAATTAGACGACACCTTTTATTCATATCAGATACACATTGTGCAAGTATCTTTAAAGTTTACTCTATTCTTTTCCCATTTCACCATCCACTTACTTTTATGAATTTTGGAAGAAGTGGATGAATTCACGTGTTGAAAATCCTACAGATCCGAATCTCTGAAGTGCGGTGCAAACTAACATGGCGGCGTCCATCGTGCATATAGCTCAACTAACACGATCATTATAAGGTGTTCAAGGTGTTTAAACAACACATCCACTTGCATATATTTGACAATCGGAATATCAGATATTTCATGCAATAGTTAACAAATTTGTGAGTATTTTCAATAAAAAAGGAAAAATTGTTTTTAGTCCATCAGTCATACAGCATTATTGTGGCTGCAGTATGTCACATGACAAGCAATGACGCATCACCATATAAACGATAAAGCAATACGTTCTAAGTAACAGTCGCCTTGAAAAACTCATGCTGGGGGTCAGCCAGAATATTTTAAAATGCATCGCTTCACTTCAGAAGGCCTTTATTAACCCCATGGAGTCGTATGGATTACTATTTTTATGGATGGATGCATTATTTTTGACTTTAGAAAGCAGCCCCCCATTAACAACCATTATAAACCTTGGAGGACTAAGGATATTTTCAAATATATCTCTGATTGTATTTCGTCTGAAAAGAAGATAGTCATATATACCTAGGATGGCTTGAGGGTGAGTAAATCATGGGATAATTTGGGTGAACTATCCAACTTTAACATACAACTTGTCACACAACATGACTTTCATTTTGTGGATGAAAGTTTAAGCACTGAAGCAATTTTGTTAAAATATATATATTTTTTTTTCACAAATAAATAATTAAAAGATTGTGTCAAGCTAATTAAGGTTTTCTTTTCCATTTTTTTTATTTTATTTTTTTTTTATTTTGTCATTATGATATCAGGCCAGTTGTATCACCCTGACATTTATGACTTTTTCTTAAATAAAAAAAAAAAAATAAATAATAATAATAATTAACAACATGATCATCATAGATGAGGTGTATCCAAGTGATTTTAATGTATTTTTGAATAAATACACAGAAGAAAAAATCAGCACCTTGTCTTTGACCCATGTAAATAAGGCTTCTCGTGTTTATAAGTTTTGAAATATTCTTCTTTCTGACTGGAGAAAGTTGCAGAAGAGCAGAACAAGTCATTATTGCAGCTTGGTTTCATCTTTGTTTTCTGTGGAGAAAGTTTTGAGTTCTGGAAGTTATAGTGTATTTTCACAGTACAATGAAATCTTTTATCTCAAGAGATCAAGGTGATTCCTCATGATATGACCCATTTAAAGTGGTCAGTAGTTTTCAGAAGCTCCACAATTTAGCTAATAAAGACTCTTCGTTTGTAGGGTGTATTTTACAGTTTATTCACTTTGACTGTATGAATGAATCAGTCAAAATCTTACCTGAGCCTTGAAGAGGCCCTTAAGTGGTCCTGCATCTTTATTTAATGGGATCTGAATAGTCACTTCACTTTGTAGTTCTGAAGGGATTTGACATTCAAAAAACATGCATGAAATCCCCAACAGAAATCAAAGCTTCACAGGCAGAATCAAAGACAGAAGCACCTGAATGATGGAGAGCAGGTGTCTGTTTCTCTAAGCCCTGAGCTTTGCTTGTTCTCTCATTACAGGGTTTGAAGACTGCTTGGAAGTTGTTTTCCTCAGGCCTGTTCTTTCAGAGAAAGCAAGAAATAATAGAGGAGAGAAGTGCGGATACATGTGGCATGAAGCAGAATAAGAGAAAGATGGAAAAAAGCATGAGAATAAAAGATTTCCATGTGCTGGATCTGAGGACACCACATTTTCACTCATCCCACCCTCTTCTCTAAGCTCAAGCCAAGCAATTAATTGGAATGTATTTTTTACTTAACACTGCATAATTCCCCTGTGTGTCTGTATAAAGCAGTCATGATAATTAATTTACAACTTAATATGACTTAATAAACATATGACAGTCTCATGGCCAAGTGATTGTTTATGTGAGAGTTCAAATCCCCACCTATCATACTTTTTTCGGTGAGCTCATTATACAAAACAAAAAAAGGAAAAAAAGTTTAAAGGAGAAATGTCTGAGCCTCATTCACTAATAATTTGCACAATTTGTTCTCATGCAAAATAATATTGCGCATAAATTTGTTCATACCCTTTATTTATTCAGATTCATGCCCCTAGCTAATAATTTGCATAAAACACGCCCAAATCATGCCCAAATAAGGGCTTTCCGTATATCGTTTCTAATAATAAATATTTTAAATTATGTCTTTCCTATAGGCCACAGACAGTATGTGATTTTTATGTTTGGTTTCAGTAAATTTTCATAAATCCAACACACTAATCATCATGACTATTTTACATTTTGGTGAATTTGTATGAATGCGTACAATTTAATTCATACAATTTTCTGATCTGCTCACATCCTATACAGAGCTTTAGGTTTAGGGGTGGAGTTTCATCTTTACATTTTTTCAACAAATTGTATGTTTTAATACAAACTCTACAGTGCAAATTCAAACAAAATCATCAATTTGTAAAATAGTTTGAGATTGGGCCGGTAAATTTGAGAAAAACTTGTACAAAGATTTTACACACAAATAAGGTGTGTTGATGTCTTGTTATGAATTACGAGATTCTGACTTTTTGTTTACATTCTCGCTACAACTCTGAAACTGGGACTTTTCTGAGAGCTTTCTTGTACCACATGACCTCTGTACCATCGGACCGCTGCAGATTCATATTGGTGTTCATAGCGTTACCACAGAAAAGCATAATTCCACGTGCGAAGACGTGAACAGCTCTGGGGTGCATTTCCCGAAACCGTATTGTCGCAAAGGTTCAGCTATGTTGGTAATTGAAGTCACGCTGGTGGTGGAGTAATAACTTCTTTAAATGAACCAGTTTGAGGTGGAATTAATGCTAGATTTGTTTGCTATAAATTATGGACATGGTGTCACGATCACCGTCTGTTCCTGTCACTCCCCGGACTACACTTCCCACAATTCTCCCTGTCAGTCACATGTTCACTCCACACCTATCACCTGCACTCACTTCACAATCACTCCACACTAATCACCACACCCAGCTGCCACACATTACCTGAACTATAAAAGACTCTCACACACACCACCCATTTGCGAAGTCTTGATTCACCCTGTGACAATTCCGAGCGTTATTTCCCTGTCTGCCTGTCTGTTATCGTTCCTGCCTGTTTCTTGTTTTCGACCCGTTGCTGCCTGTCCTGATCTTTGCCTGTCCCTTGACTACGACTCTGCCTGTTCCTCTCTGTTCCTGTTTGTTCCTGTTTTGACCCTGCCTGTACGACCACTCTCACTTCTTAATAAATGCTGCACTTGGATCTCCCGCCTGAGTCTCCATTCGTAACAGAAGACTTCGCCAACTACGATCCAGCAGCTTCTACAAGCGTTTCCAGCCTCAGTATGGACCCAGCTATATGTCTCCTCCACCTTCGTCAAGGTAATAGTTCCCTGGAGGACCACATTCAGAAGTTTCTAGATATTGCCCATTATGCAGACTGGCCTGACTGTGCTCTTATAGACTTTTTTTGCGATGGCATAAACCAACCCCTTCAGAATAAACTGAGACAAGAGGGACCACGTTCCTCACTTACTTCTTTTTTGGATTATGCGTTACTGACTGTTGGCTCTCCGTTTACTGTGGGTGTCGCGGAGGATTCCGACACCACAGAGAATCACGTAATGGCTGCCGCTCAGGAGAGCACTCGCAAAATGGCGGCCACCATCACAACAACACCAGTCTATGTCTCCGCTGATCGCCCAGAGCAACGTCACGTCTCCGCTGATCGCCCAGAGCAACGTCACGTCTCCGCTGATCGCCCAGAGTCACGTCACGTCTCCGCTGATCGCCCAGAGTCACGTCACGTCTCCGCTGATCGCCCAGAGTCACGTCACGTCTCCGCTGATCGCCCAGAGTCACGTCACGTCTCCGCTGATCGCCCAGAGTCACGTCACGTCTCCGCTGATCGCCCAGAGTCACGTCACGTCTCAGCTGACCGTTCAGTGTCACGTCACGTCTCTGGATCTATCCAAGGGCGCAGAGGACTACGTTCCAGTGTGGCTGATCCTCCGCTGACTTCAGCACGAGTGGCTGGCATTCCCAAGCCTCTGCCGGCCGCTTCGCTCCCAAGCCCGGTGGCCGCTTCGCACCCAAGCCAGCCGGTCGCTACGCTCTCAGGCCCGCCGGCCGCTACGCTCTCAAGCCCGGTGGCCGCTTCGCTCTCAAGTTCATCTATTGCAACGCTCTCAAGTTCGTCTATTGCAACGCTCTCAAGTTCGTCTATTGCAACGCTCTCAAGTTCGTCTATTGCAACGCTCTCAAGTTCGTCTATTGCAACGCTCTCAAGTTCGTCTATTGCAACGCTCTCAAGTTCGCCTATTGCAACGCTCTCAAGTTCGCCGGTTGCAACGCACTCAAGCTCACCAGTTGCCATGGACTCAAGCGCCCTGGACGCGATGGACAAGATGGCTGCTTTGCCAGTGCCTACGGGCAAGATGGCCGCCCCTTCGGTGCTCACGGAGGTAGGGGGCGTTCCAGCCATGGAGTCCACCCAGAACCCGCTTCAGCCAGTGAGTCTGCTCCAGAAACCGCTCCAGTCTGTGAACCATCGCCTCATCCTCGGAAGAGGAGGAGGAGGAGGAAGAAGGCTCCTTCTGTTCTTCCCCCTCTTACGTCCAAGCGTCTTGTCCTGCCGGCGCCACCCGAGCTCCTCGGTCTGCCAGCACCACCCAAGCTCCTCGCTCTGCGGCGCCACCTGTGCTCCTCGCTCTGCCGGCGCCACCTGTGCTTCTTGCCCTGCCGGCACCACCTGTGCTTCTTGCCCTGCGGCGCCACCTGTGCTTCTTGCCCTGCCGGCGCCACCTGTGCTTCTTGCCCTGCCGGCGCCACCTGTGCTTCTAGCCCTGCCGGCGCCATCCACGCTTCTAGCCCTGCCGGCGCCATCCACGCTTCCAGCCCTGCCGGCGCCACTCAAACTCCTTGCGCTGCCAACGCCACTCAGGAGTCTTGCCCTGACGGCTTCACCCACACGCCTGGCCCTGCCGCCGCCACCCGAACTCCTTGCCCACGAACCTGCGACGGGCCCCGCTGAAATCCCCAAGAACTTTTTTGGGGGGGCAGTATACCTAGGGGTGGGGAGTTTGTGGGTGGGAACCCTGCACGGCCGCGGTCATCAGCGGTCCCTGAACTGCCCAGACCACCTGACCCGCCGTGGTCGCCAGAGACTCTTGACCTGCCATGGCTGCCCAAGCCACCTGAACTGCCGTGGCCGCCCGAGCCACCTGACTTGCCGTGGCCGCCCTTGCCACCTGACCTGCCGTGGCCGCCCTTGCCACCTGAACTGCCGTGGCCGCCCTTGCCACCTGACCTGCCGTGGCCGCCCTTGCCACCTGACCTGCCGTGGCCGCCCTTGCCACCTGACCTGCCGTGGCCGCCTGAGCCACCTGACCTGCCGTGGCCGCCTGAGCCACCTGACCTGCCGTGGCCGCCTGAGCCACCTGACCTGCCGTGGCTGCCCGTAGCACCTGACCCGCCATGGGGGTCGAGTTCCTGGAACCTGCATTGGGACCCTGTTCATGTCCGCATACCAGTCCCCAATGCACCCACCCCCCCTCCCTAGCTGTTCCATTTACGTCGCGAGGACGCGCCTTCCGGGAGGGGGGCGTTATGTCACGATCACCGTCTGTTCCTGTCACTCCCCGGACTACACTTCCCACAATTCTCCCTGTCAGTCACATGTTCACTCCACACCTATCACCTGCACTCACTTCACAATCACTCCACACTAATCACCACACCCAGCTGCCACACATTACCTGAACTATAAAAGACTCTCACACACACCACCCATTTGCGAAGTCTTGATTCACCCTGTGACAATTCCGAGCGTTATTTCCCTGTCTGCCTGTCTGTTATCGTTCCTGCCTGTTTCTTGTTTTCGACCCGTTGCTGCCTGTCCTGATCTTTGCCTGTCCCTTGACTACGACTCTGCCTGTTCCTCTCTGTTCCTGTTTGTTCCTGTTTTGACCCTGCCTGTACGACCACTCTCACTTCTTAATAAATGCTGCACTTGGATCTCCCGCCTGAGTCTCCATTCGTAACACATGGCATCTGAGGATCATTTTCCTCAGTTATTTTGCTTTATTTCCAGATTCAATCATAGGCTCGTTCTTACGTACCAGAGCACGTACGCACATGCGCACTCTTCAAAAACAGTGCTTAAAATCTCTTGACAAACTAAAATATGTAAATGATATTGTATATATTCTCAATAAAAGATATACATTGTACTTTATGTCAGCTTGCTTATTTTGCTCAAGATAACGATTTATTGAGTCCACATGTCATAAAAACAAGAAACTATATGCTTCTAACGACAGCTCGACAGCCATCGTTCCAACCATACAAGTTTGCAATGCAGTTTGCGAATGTTCGTTTGAACGATGGTTTCAGGAAACACCAAATCGGTGAACTATGTTAGTAACAACGGAACTTGCAATGTTAGTTAGCTAACGATGCTTTTGGGAAACAAACCCCAGAGCGTTAGGTTTAGGGGTGGAGCTTCATGTTTACTTTTTTCAACAAATTGTACGTTTTAATACAAACTCTACAGTGCAAATAAAAAAAAAATCACCAATTTGTAAAATAGTTTGAGATTGGGCCGGTAAATTTGTGAAAAAATCTTTCTTACGGACAAATAAAGTGTGTTGATGTCATGTAATGAATTACCATAATAACGAGATTCCGACTTGTAAAAAACTACAACTCGCTACAACCCATAAACTGGGAGTTTTCGGAGAGCTCCTGCTTGTATCACATGACCTCTGTACCACCGGAGCACTGCAGATTCATATTGGTGTTCATAGCATTACCACAGAAAAGCATAATTCCAAGTCCGAAGACACAAACAGCTCTGGGGTGCATTTCCCGAAACCGTATTGTCGCAAACCTGAGGTTCAGCTATGTTGGTAATTGAAGTCACGCTGGTGGTGGAGTAATAACTTCTTTAAATGAACCAGTTTGAGGTGGAATTAATGCTAGATTTGTTTGCTATAAATTATGGACATGGCATCTGAGGATCATTTTCCTCAGTTATTTTGCTTTATTTCCAGATTCAATCATAGGCTCGTTCTTACGTACCAGAGCACGTACGCACATGCGCACTCTTCAAAAACAGTGCTTAAAATCTCTTGACAAACTAAAATATGTAAATGATATTGTATATATTCTCAATAAAAGATATACATTGTACTTTATGTCAACTTGCTTATTTTGCTCAAGATAACGATTTATTGAGTCCACATGTCATAAAAACAAGAAACTATATGCTTCTAACGACAGCTCGACAGCCATCGTTCCAACCATACAAGTTTGCAATGCAGTTTGCGAATGTTCGTTTGAACGATGGTTTCAGGAAACACCAAATCGGTGAACTATGTTAGTAACAACGGAACTTGCAATGTTAGTTGGCTAACGATGCTTTTGGGAAACAAACCCCAGAGCGTTAGGTTTAGGGGTGGAGCTTCATGTTTACTTTTTTCAACAAATTGTACGTTTTAATACAAACTCTACAGGGCAAATTCAAACAAAATCACCAATTTGTAAAAATAGTTTGAGATTGGGCCGGTAAATTTGTGGAAAAAACTTTCTTACGGACAAATAAAGTGTGTTGATGTCATGTTATGATTTACCGTAATAACGAGATTCCGACTTGTAAAAAACTACAACTCGCTACCACTCATAAACTGGGAATTTTCAGAGAGCTCCTGCTTGTATCACATGATCTCTGTAGCACCGGAGCACTGCAGATTCATATTGGTGTTCATAGCGTTACCACAGAAAAGCATAATTCCACGTCCGAAGACGTGAACAGCTCTGAGTAGAAGTTTGCGGGTTGTCATCTTGTAAAAATGGTCATTACGACATGCTATGAATACAGCAATAGACAGGTACACATGGTTAGTGACTGGAATCCATTCTTTGTCATTTAAATATTACACATCTGTCAATTAACAGCTGCTACTTCAGGTGTCAGAGCTCAAGATGAGATGTCTGACAGTGATACAGACACTTGTCAGCAAAAACAGCGTACAGAATAGGCTAAATGTCATAAAGAATTCCAATGACAGATTCTAATAGGTCCTACTTTCTTTAATCTGTAAACAGTCATTCAAAAAAACTGATTAGTATTAGTGGACTAAAAACATGTTATTGTTCTCAAACTGAATTTTTCAGATGCAACAGGAATTTGTTTTACATGACATGATAATTGGATCTGAAATCACTTACACTTATGGATAAAAGTGATGAGCACTTCAGAATCTCACCTGAAGTACTTATTGCCTAGTGTTACTACTCTTTTCGCATTTAGTTTTTTCATATACTACATAGTAGGTAAGTATGCAATTCCACCTGTGCCTTTCTATTCCTCACTCACTTTCTCTGGTTGTCCAGCTGCTTCAGTATTATTACCCACAATCCTCCACCTTACAGCCTTGACAACCATTCGACTCAGCTGCTAGTGAAGGAAAGAAAGAGAGAAGGTGTGAAATTGAGGGTGAACAACGCATCACACGGAAACATGCTTGTTATTTTGACCCAAGCTGTTTGCTCGACCTCGCTGTCTCGCTCGCACACTGTAGAGAGGTGAGAGTCTCGCCTGACTGAAGCAGCTCTTGAAAGAGGGTTAAACGAGTGGGGCATGAGATGTGAGGGAATGAAAGAGAGAACAGGAACTCTCTACTGCTGTCAGTCAAGCACAATGAGCAAACGACAGTGTTAATGAATCAGCATATCACGTCACCCAGAGCATGACTAAAAACAACATCCAGAACCCTACGAGCATGATGAAGGGCAGGGGTGGAACGATTCATTTGTTTCCTTCATAGACCTTCTTAGTGCAAACTAAAGAGGTCTAATGCCTGGAGAATTACTGGAAATTACTAATCCGTTCTCACTGAAAAACGTAACTATTTCACAAGGTGCCGATATTGTATGAATTTGTACATCGTATGAAAATGACCATATTTTAGAAAAAGCTAAGCATGAAGTTTCACCCCTAACATAGCAATCACTGGGCCGTAAGCAGATCATATAAATGAGATCACAACAGTTCAAATGAATTAGCCACCAATTCACCAATATGTTAAAAAAAAACATTATTGAAACAGATTCTATCTAGTTCTATCTATCAGCTGTTGATTAGGATGGACACATATGAATTATAAGGAACGGGTGGGGTTTAAAGGTGCCGTAGAACGTCTTTTTAAAAGATGTAATATAAGTCTAAGGTGTCCCCTGAATGTGTCTGTGAAGTTTCAGCTCAAAATACCCCATAAATCCTTTAAATAATTTTGGGGTATCATTAAATATGAGCCGATTTAGGCTGCGGCTCCTTTAAATGCTCACGCTCCCCCGCCCACGGAGCTCGCGCTTGCCTTTAACAGCATAAACAAAGTTCACACAAGCTAATATAACCCTCAAAATGGATCTTTACAAAGTGTTCGTCATGCAACATGTCTAATCGCGTAAGTATGGTATTTATTTGGATGTTTACATTTGATTCTGAATGAGTTTGATAGTGCTCCGTGGCTAAAGCTAACATTACACACTGTTGAAGAGATTTATAAAGAATGAAGTTGTGTTTATGAATTATACAGAGTCTGCAAGTGTTTAAAAAATGAAAATAACGACAGTCTTGTCTCCGTGAATACAGTAAGAAACGATGGTAACTTTAACAGTACATTAGCAACATGCTAACGAAACATTTAGAAAGACAATTTACAAATATCACTAAAAATATCATGATATCATGGATCATGTCAGTTATTATCGCTCCAACTGCCATTTTTCACTGTTGTCCTTGCTTGCTTACCTAGTCTGTTGATTCAGCTGTGCACAGATCCAGACGTTAATACTGGCTGCCCTTGTGTAATGCCTTGAACATGAGCTGGCATATGCAAATATTGGGGGCGTACACCCCGACTGTTATGTAACAGTTGTTGTTATGTTGAGATTCGCCTGTTCGTCGGAGGTCTTTTAAACAAATGAGATTTATATAAGAAGGAGGAAACAACAGTGTTTGAGACTCACTGTATGTCATTTCCATGTACTGAACTCTTGTTATTTAACTATGCCAAGATAAATTCAATTTTTAATTCTAGGGCACCTTTAAGTGGACTAAATGACTGGAGAGCTCTAGTGTAGATCTTCAGAGACAAGTCTGTCATTTCACTGGAAGATTTTGATATGAAACATATTCATGGATGAACCATTTACAATAAGATCAATAACATGAATTTTGAAAATAGATTGGGTAAATTTTCATTTTACGCCGACTAATTTTTTTTTTTTTTTTTTTTTTTCTATGGGTAAAAAATGACAATAATATAATGAAATATTTGAAATGTAAGTGTATTCTGGCAGAACACGAATCTGTGAAAACAGTGATGCCATGCACATTAAGTATTACGTGTTTAGTAGGGATGTAACAGTATTATCAATTTTGTGATATCGCGATAGGAAATTTGTCTTGATATTATCGCGGTCACATGACTGTATGAAATGATATGCGTCCGGTGTAGATGCAAGTGAAGAAAGAAAAAGAAAAATATTGCTGTGAGGATATCGGGGCCTTAACATGGCCATGCTAACTGTAATAGCATACTACTATGTTACTTTTATTAAATTCAGAATGACTGAAATTGCAACTTCCTTTTTTGAAACTAAGAAACTAAAATATATTACATCAGGCTTTCAAATTTGAAACTCCTCACACAACTCAAATACAACTTAATTTAGCCAAGACACAAACAGGATGGCACCCAGAGAGATGTGCGAAGTTAAGGATAAACTTTACTTTTAAGTTAAAACATCAAAAAAAAAAAAAAAAAAAAAACGACACACATGCCATGACAATTAAACCTCTTTATATAACATTTTCCGATTCAATTGTGTAAAACACAGTTAGTTATCCTTCTGTCAACAAATGCTATCACTGCATAGCATAATTTGTCTTCCGCTATGCGTTTGGCAGGATGACAATGAATGATTACAAAGGTAACAGTGTAAAATCTCCTCCTGTTCACATCTGGCACCACAGTTTTAATTCATGATTTACTTTTGCAAAACCTAAATTTCACAGACTTCACAATGCATCTTGTTTTATTAAGATGTCTTGATTATCCAAGTTCTTCAGACATCTACTGCTATTATTTCTGGAACAGTAAAGAAAATTTGAATACTGTTGCTAGCAAGCAATCCATACATCCACTCCAGCTCAGAATGAGGCTTTGTGCCGCAAGCATGTTTTAAAAACGGTGTCACATCATGCAGGTTTTTAAGATGGTGTCACAGCATGTATGTTTTAAAGAATGTGTCACTGCTATTTGGGCCATCTCACATGCGCTGACAATCCCCATGGGCAGCGGCTGAGAATGAACAGCACCACCACATGGAGCTCTCCTGGAGCGAATGTTTTTAAATAAATAAACACCTGACCTCATTTAACGTAAGTTTCTTTCGTACGTAAGCAAATGATCTGCGTTTTCACGTGCTGTGCGTATGTGTTTGTGTCTCATTCCACTCTCTAGCTGAACTCCCTTTCTTGCGTCAATCATTAGCTCTTATTCAGTTTCATCTCTTCTAATCAGCCCTACTCACTTTCAGCAAAATCAAATGCAAATTTGTCAAAATTACAGCCACATTTTAGAGTTTTAATTAGACCATTTGGCTACCATTCCTGATCCTTTTTTGTATCCTTTATGATTTTTGCTTGTCAGATTGTATGAAATGAACATAGACTCTATTTTTTTTTTTTTTTTTCCAGGCAAAACATTGACATGATTTGCGCAAATTCTCACTTGAGTTTGTGCGGTACTATTTCAATTTCACACATCAGTGAGGATGTCTGAATGTGATACAACTATTTACGTGAAAAGTCCAGGCAACACTGTCAATCTTGACCAAAGTCTTAGTTACAAGCTGGTATACTACGCAGTCTGACATTAAAAAGAGTTGATGTTGTAAGTCTCATAATATAAAATCTGACAGTCTACATAAAAGGACAGAAACATTGTTCATCCAACTTTAGCTAAAAGTTAAAAAAGACTTTAAGACATTAATGGACGTCAAATTGTGTGACTTATAAGACAATGTGTTGATTGGGCTTTTTATATTATCAATCGTGTCTCTTTCTGACATTCTTATTGACACACGAAATTGCAATGCAGGCTCATTGGAAAAACATGCCTGTTGCAACATTTCTGCAGAATGATTGCAACTCTGGACCAGGTGAGCTACCAAGCTTTGGTAGAAAAGCCATATTGAGCTGGTTATGTGATGCAAACATAAAAAATGTATTAGTTTACAAATCATGCACTATGGTAAAAGTGTCTTGGGGTTATAACATAGTATTGTGAAAGGAACCGTATAAAAATAAGTCTCTATGAATCGATAATCTACCCATGTACATGTAAAATCTGTGTGAAAAGGAATTAAAGTTTTTGGTGTTTTACTGCCACTTGTGTTTATTTCAGCTGGAACCTTCTGTGAATTGTATGTACAGTGGGTAGGGAAAGTATTCAGACCCCCTTAAATTTTTCACTCTTTGTTATATTGCAGCCATTTGCTAAAATCATTTAAGTTCTTTTTTTTTCCTCCTTAATGTACACACAGCATCCCATATTGACAGAAAAACACAGAATTGTTGACATTTTTGCAGATTTATTAAAAGAGAAAAACTGAAATATCACATGGTCCTAAGTGTTCAGACCCTTTGCTGTGACACTCATATATTTAACTCAGGTGCTGTCCATTTCTTCTGATCATCCTTGAGATGGTTCTACACCTTCATTTGAGTCCAGCTGTGTTTGATTATACTGATTGGACTTGATTAGGAAAGCCACACACCTGTCTATATAAGACCTTACAGCTCACAGTGCATGTCAGAGCAAATGAGAATCATGAGGTCAAAGGAACTGCCTGAAGAACTCAGAGACAGAATTGTGGCAAGGCACAGATCTGGCCAAGGTTACAAAAAATTCTGCTGCACTTAAGGTTCATAAGAGCACAGCGGCCTCCATAATCCTTAAATGGAAGACGTTTGGGATGACCAGAACCCTTCCTAGAGCTGACCGTCTGGCCAAACTGAGCTATCGGGGGAGAAGAGCCTTGGTGAGAGAGGTAAAGAAGAACCCAAAGATCTCTGTGGCTGAGCTCCAGAGATGCAGTCAGGAGATGGGAGAAAGTTGTAGAAAGTCAACCATCACTGCAGCCCTCCACCAGTCGGGGCTTTATGGCAGAGAGGCCCAACGGAAGCCTCTCCTCAGTGCAAGACACATGAAAGCCCGCATGGAGTTTGCCAAGATGGTGAGAAATAAGATTCTCAGGTCTGATGAGACCAAGATAGAACTTTTTGGCCTTAATTCTTAGTGGTATGTGTGGAGAAAACCAGGCACTGATCACCTGTCCAATACAGTCCCAGCAGTGAAGCATGGTGGTGGCAGCATCATGCTGTGGGGGTGTTTTTCAGCTGCAGGGACAGGACGACTGGTTGCAATCGAGGGAAAGATGAATGTGGCCAAGTACAGGGATATCCTGGACGAAAACCTTCTCCAGAGTGCTCAGGACCTCGGACTGAGCCGAAGGTTTACCTTCCAACAAGACAATGACCCTAAGCACACAGCTAAAATAACGAAGGAGTGGCTTCACAACAACTCCGTGACTGTTCTTGAATGGCCCAGCCAGAGCCCTGACTTAAACCCAATTGAGCATCTCTGGAGAGACCTAAAAATGGCTGTCCACCAACAATTACCATCCAACCTGACAAAACTGGAGAGGATCTGCAAGGAGAAATGGCAGAGGATCCCCAAATCCAGGTGTGAAAAACTTGTTGCATCTTTCCTAAAAAGACTCATGGCTGTATTAGATCAAAAGGGTGCTTCTACTAAATACTGAGCAAAGGGTCTGAATACTTAGGACCATGTGATATTTCAGTTTTTCTTTTTTAATAAATCTGCAAAAATGTCAACAATTTTGTGTTTTTCTGTCAATATGGGGTGCTGTGTGTACATTAATGAGGAAAAAAAAAATGAACTTACATATAGCAAATGGCTGCAATATAACAAAAAGTGAAAAATTTAAGGGGGTCTGAATACTTTCCATACCCACTGTACAAGTATGTTTTTGGAGTTTTGTAAAAATGTAGAAAGAGGCACTTTTTTTCAATGAGGTTTTGTTGCTAAATTGAAAAGGCATCACAGAAACCCAAGCAAACACTTGCACTAATGTTAGCAAAGTTTGGCCTGAAAAAGAATAAACCTTGAAGAAATCTTTAACCATTCTCAAAATTTGTCTCAGACAGCAAAATTATGCTAAAAATCGTACAGTGAGCACCTGCTTTATTTATGGATGAAGAGGGGAATGGGAGAATGTAGAAGCATGAAATACTCCCTCCTTGATGAAAAGTTACATTTACCCTTCTGCTGTAGGATGCATCTGCTGTGATCAGCAAGGAGTTGAGCTTGTCTGTGCATATAGTATATGAGCATGTTTGTAACTGTTAAAAGTTGCAGAAAAAGTGCTGTGAGTGAAAATGTGTGTGTTTCTGAAGAAGAACAGGGTAGTTGGTGAAATGGCATGCCAATTGACTTTATTATCAACATCAGGATTTAAAGGATTAATTCACTTTAAAATGAAAATTACCCCAAGATTTACTCACCCTCAAGCTATCCTAGGTGTATATGACTTCCTTCTTTCTGATGAACACAATCTGAGTTCTATTAATAAATATCCTGATGCATCCAAGCTTTATAATGGCAGTGAATGGGACCAACGAGTATGAAGCCCATTGTGATAGGCAAAGTGTGGGTATTCATGATCCCATACAATGGGCAAAGCTGTTTAGCTCAGCTAGCCTGCTGGCTAACATTACAGTGTTGATGTAGTGTTTAGCTACAGGGCTCTCGCTTTTGTAAGATTGTTCACCGATCCTTAGGAACTTACCACTCTGAAACATCCTGTAAAATACATGCTTGCAAAGGTTCTGCATGAGGTTCTGCATTGCAAAGGTTCCTCTTGTTCATAAACATTCTCAGGGTCTGAATTGGACTCGTATTGGTATAGCAAAATTTAAGCCATCGTTGATATGTACACCTGAGCAGATGAAACTTGTAGTTATGGTAAGGGGCATGACATTTCCAGAACACGCTCTACACTGTAAACCCTAATGCTCAAAATAATTATTTGTTTTGAGTAGGGTAAACTTAAATTAAACAATTTAGTTCAATAAAATTAACTTTTAGGAGTATTTCTTTTTCTTTTGAGTTCACAAAACTGACATATTTTAAGTAATCTGAATTGTTTCATTGTTTTAAGTTTTATGAACTTGTTTCTTTTAATTTAAACAAACTTAAATTTAACAGAAACTGGGCTAGGATTTATTTTTCCCAGAATGCTTTGCATTACACTCGAAAGGGAAAGAAAATGCTAAAATTGTGTTATATGATTTTTTTTTTTTTGTGCAAGATTAATGTTAAGAGGGAGATTTAGTAGTGATTTTGCTTCCATATTGCCTTACTCATTCAGCAATTGCTATGCTAATGCTATCAAAGCATTGTGTTACCAATGAGCAAGTTTTACTGAATTAGCTAGTTAAAGCTAGCCAAGTTTCTGTTACTAAAAATAAATTGAGATTACATGATAAATTTAAGTTAAGTTAAATTGTTAAGAGCAATTAAAATATATGAGTACAAAATAATAATCTGCCAGTTCTGCTACTCAGACTTTGAATTTCTTAACTTAAACGTTTTGATGTAACTGATTACCTCAATTTTTTGAGTTTTCCCAAGTTATTTGGGTTTACAGTGTAAGTGGTTCACCAATCATAACACCAATCATATTCATCAATCTGGGCCAGCTGACCAATCAAAGCACATTTCGTATTTTGGAAGGAGTGGCTTCTTCGACAGACTGGGAAGAGGGGTGCTGCAAAAATGTAAAATAATAACAATCAAGCATGAAAACCTATTCTAATACACCCCAAAATGGAGCAATAATAACTGACATGATTCATGATTACACGATATTTTTAGTGATATTTGTAAATTGTCTTTCTAAATGTTTCGTTAGCATGTTGCTAATGTACTGTTAAATGTGGTTAAAGTTACCATCGTTTCTTACTGTATTCACGGAGACAAGAGCCGTCGCTATTTTCATTATTAAACACTTGCAGTCTGTATAATTCATAAACACAACTTCATTCTTTATAAATCTCTCCAACAGTGTAGCATTAGCCGTTAGCCACGGAGCACTATCAAACTCATTCAGAATCAAATGTAAACATCCAAATAAATACCATACTTACGCGATTAGACATGCTGCAAACACTTTGACGAACACTTTGTAAAGATCCATTTTGAGAGCACGAGCAATTAAAGGGGCCGCAGCCTGAATCGGCGCATTTCTAATTATGCCTCCAAATAGGCAGTTAAAAAAATTAATAAAAAAAAAAATATGGGGTATTTTGAGCTGCAACTTCACAGACACATTCAGGGGACACCTTAGACTTATATTACATCTTGTAAAAAAACATTCGATGGCACCTTTAAGTTACTTCTAGATTGCAATCACGGTGGGAGAAACCTAGACAGAGAAAGAAACAAAATCTGGGAATGAGAAAAATGGATCTGTGGGTGTTTCCAGGCAAAGCAGTGAAAATGCAGCGAATCTTTACATTCTCTTAAAACAACCACAATGGAACACCGATTTACATGCCATAAACAATAAGCACACAAGCTCTAGATGGTTTATTTATGCAGTTAATTTACAGATGGCTGTTTGTGGATGAATAGTGCACTTGTGTTGGTATGCGAATCAACATTTGTGGCTTTGTGTGCGTCTGCTGAATCTACAGCCTGGCCACACCAGTCTGACAGCATGCTGTGCTTCCGTCGTGCAAGCGGAGAGATACAGGGTCAGACTCATTTATCATAAGAGGAAGCACCTTTGTGTGTGCATGTGTGTGATGTAGCAGCTTCTGTTCTGGACCACATGCTATCCACGCATGCATGCACACACACTCTCACACACACACACACAAATAAAAAACAGAAAGAGTGTCACAATTCTGGATATCCTGTGAGCAATTTCCATAGATGAGGGGCAGCGTAGCGAAAAGCTCGAGACCCTATGGAAGTCATACACACCTGTGTGGAAGAACTAAAATGAATGCAGAAGATTATCTAAAAGTACAGGAGTATTTATGGAAAGAAGATCAGAAAAATAAGAAGGAACCATGTTGTGAAGCGCCTTATAAATTAGGAGCAAAATCTTAAATTCCTTACAGTGTTTAACAGGAAGCCAGTGCAGTTGTTGGAGAACAGGGGTAATGTCTTCTACCAAAAGAGTTCTGGTGATGATTCGTGCAGCCATGTACTGGACTAACTGAAGTTTATGTAAGAGCTTGTGAGAAGAGCATTACATCAGTAAATGTGCGATGTGACTAGAGCATGGACCATAATGGTAGTGCTCCTCATTGAGAGAGCTGGATGAATATGGTTAGTGATATGTATATGGAAGTATGAGTAACACTGTTAATGTATTCTTCAAATGACGGAGTACTGTCAAAGATAACAGCCAAGCTCTTGACTTGCATAGAGAGGGAGAATCATCAATACATATATTTTTTTAAACCTATTTCTGTTTAACTTTGGAAGTAAAAAACATATACAGGCAAAACAAAATTAAGGACAAGAAGCTCACGCTCCAGACTGCCATAAACGTGCTCAGGACCGTTGCTAAAAATCTTCATTACAGATCGTTTTTTCTACTGTTTTTTTTCTACTGAAGAAAAAAACTCATCTACATCTTGGATGGGCTGAAGGTGAGTAAATTAGCAAATTTTCATTTTGCGGTGAATTATCCCTTTTATTGTAATTTTCCTGCTGCTCCAGAGTGATACATCACATGACATTCATGGCTCAGGTGAGTGGCTTACAATAAAAACTGTATACGGGACTGAGAGATTTTAAAGAGTGTACTTCCAGGGGTCTCATGCGAGCAACTGCCATTGAGACAGATGGAAACACTATCTTCAAATACTACAGCTCTCCTTGCTGTAAACAAGACCCAAGAAACAAGAATGCAAGTTCCTGTAGCTCAAACAGTAGATCATGGTAAACGTTTTATATTACTGTACTCAGTTAGCAAAGCATTGTGTTACCAAGGTAGCATTTATTGAATAAGTTAGTTGAAGCTAGCCAAGTTTCCACTACTAGAAATATTTAAGATTGAGATTACATTTTTTTAAAGTTAAATATATCAAGTTAAGAGCAATCAAAATGTATAAGTATAAAAAATTCTGCAAGCTTTGCTTACTTAAACTTTTAATTTCTTAACTTAAAAAAAAAAATTATGTAACTGATTACCTCAATTTTTTTGAGTTTTGCCAACTTATTCGGGTTTACAGCGTAGAAATGATTTGAATGTGCAATAAACTAGCTAGAATAACTAAATGCATGTGTTTTTGAACTTTGCCAAATTAAAACATGATCAAAAAACAATCTATTTTAATGACAAAACTTCAAATAAGAGAGCAAGTGACAAATATCGGTATCAGTATTAGAATCAGCCAATAATTGTTTGTTAACCCTCTGGAGTCTGAGGCTGATTTGGGGCCTGGAGAAGTTTTGACATGCCCTGACATTTGTGCTTTTTTCAGTTGTTCATATACATATTAATGACAAAAGTGTCATTACACTGTGTTCAGCACAAACTAGGCTACCATAATATGTGAGGAACATGTATGCACATGTTTGTGTTTTTGAAGGAATAACGTTTATGCGTGGTTATTGAAAAAACTAAAAAATTAAGTCACTGAAATAAGGCCAAAAATATATATTAAATCTGTGTTTACAAGACTTCTGGGTATTGGGGGTTGTAGGCTAGAGTTTTTGCTTCAAAATTATGTAAAAATTATAATGCCTACTTGTTCATATAAAACAATATATTGATTTCGTTTTTGTAAGACACTTTTTGTCAAGAAACACAGTATGCGTGGAGGCGTGAATCATCATGAATAATGGCTCATTTACACCTGAGAAGACAAAAGAATCGCATAAAGAACCTCTAATGGTGCTGCATATTAATGAGGCCTTTCAGTCAGGTAGGCTGTGAAAAAAAACCTCTGTAATCATGTCTCAGCTCAATTTAAAATAATGGTATTCTATTATATTCTTTAAAATATAATGTATTTCTGTGATGCAAAGAGTCTGGATATAGGTTTTTAGTTTAAAAGCATTCACATTTGGAGAAATATTGATGGATTCTCATATGTTTATGTCAATTTTCTATACAGATGAGTTATATTCTATATTCATTGTCATCACTATGAGCGCTGGTGTTTTCAATTCATACTTGCAGCCGGAGGGTGCTCTGTACACCTTTAGTCCACAAATTATTCTAAAGAAGAAGAGGACATTTCAGGAATGGTGTTTTCAATTCATATTTGCAGCCGGAGGGCGCTCTCTGAGCACATTTAGTCTAAAGAACAAGAGGACATATCAGGAACTAACGGCATGTCTTCCAGAGGTCGCTAACATACAGGCGTTTACATACAGATAAACACTTTTCAGGACAATAAATACACGATTGAGACGATGTATGCATATATTACCTCTGAATTTGCCTCTGAATAGCGCTCGCTCCGTGGGCGTGGCCGCATTAGCGGATAATGAGCTGAATCACGGATTTCTGACATGTGTCTCTTTTCATACAGATTACATAAACACAGAATTTTTGTTTTCGATATGACTTACATGATTTAAAACCTGACATTTCACTGTCTATTTTTTTTTGTGATTAGTATTCACTAAGTTATAGTTCATTTTCTGAGAACTATCAGATTAAACTTTGTTCAGAGGGAGAGGACAGATCATACATCATTTTAATTTTCTTTATTTTGCAAAAAGTACAACATTTTGTTTTTACTCTGAGTGTATACAAATAAAAGAAGATATTCTATAGTTTCAATTGATATATTACTTATGTCTCTATGACAAAAAATGACGGAGTATTTTAAGTCGCCGGCGCGTTTTCAGACCTCAGGGAGTTAAATTCGGTATTGACCCAAAAAAAATCTTATGGGTGCATCCCTATACCTATTTGTGTTGAGGCCATAGCTTGGTGATGATAGCCTTTTTGTAATGAAGAAATAGTTAGCTGCTGTCTAGGTGGTGGGAGGTGGGATGAACAGAATAGCAGTCTTAATTACATATCCCTCTTTTAGTGCAGAAACTGGCCATGTGCCCTATGCAGTCCACACACACACACACACACACACACTGCAGGAGCCACCAGGGTGAAACATTTCAACAGGAATTAATCAATTCGATTAATTAACAGGCCGATATTCTGCTAATGAGAAACACATTTAAGCAGTTTTTTTTTTTTTTTTTTTTTTAAATGTTGGCAACCTTATCGCCTCAACAGTTTAAAAGCCTCTGAAAAGTGCTGCTCTTAAGAAGTTTATTTGTTGTTATTTGTTGTCATTTTTAGTTAAATGTTTGTATGAACTGTTATTCTCGAACCTGACACAGAGTTAAGACAGCATGTGTCAAAACTGTCATCAAACGTCTTATAAATACTAAAATAGTGTGCAAATCTGTCGATTATGTAGCACACTGTATCTAAAGCAAAAGTTTTGTCCGAAACTAGAATCTGGCAATGTTTTAATACATTGGTTGGTGTACATATGGAGCCTGTTCAGAAATTAAATATCCAGTAAGTGGCACTAAAACATTAATGCTTTATCGTATTTAAAATGTAGCACCTACACTAAACTCTAACCTAATAGTGTTAATGAAAGCAAAAGTGAGGAAAAAAATGCAAAGCCATGCCATTTTAGTTTGCTTCTCCAATTCTTTTTGATTTGTGATTGACAGAACTTGTACCTAGTGCTTCAGATCTCAGGTGCAGTGCTGTATCGTGAGCTACTGAGCAAGTTTACTATGTCAGAAAAATATGGAGCTATGAGGCAAAAATGTTTGTATGTTGTTTGTTGTTAAATTATTATTAGTTGATAATTCATGCTCTATGGTAAAAGTGTATTGGGGTCATAACATAACATTGTGCCATGAAACGTGCGAAAATGTCTTTATTAACTGCCCTCAATCATAATTTGTGTGAAAATTATTTTATTTTTATTTTTTTCAAGTGTGACATGTATGTACAGATCAGATGGGAAACATCAGAGAGGGCCTAAACTATTGTAAATAATATTAATAATAATAATAATAATATTTACAAGCTTTTATATAATAGTTTAAAAGTAAAAAAGTCATCAGTTCTAATGTTATTTTTGGAATTCATCAATTGACAAAAAACATCTAAATCTTTTTGAGGAAATAAACCCTTAAAATCTGCCTGTTCAGTTGGGTTATGTATTTTCACATTTCTCCATATTAGAATTCTTTCAGTTCTGTGATTGGTGGTCCAGCTGTGAAATTACAATAGCAAGTCAAATAAGAGACTAATTTCAAATGAAAGGAAAACTGACCAATCATATCGTCCTCTCTCAATGGGCTTGTTATCACAAAGTTTATGACAAGTTCCGCCCGCAGTGGTGAACAGGATCAGGAAAAAACTGCTGAGTTATAGGATTAGTTCACTATCAAATGAAAATTACCCTAAGCTTTACTCACCCTCAAGCCATCCTAAGTGTATATGACTTTCTTCTTTCTGATGAACACAATCAGAGAAATATTAAAGGGATAGTTCACTCAAAAATGAAAATTTGATGTTTATCTGCTTACCCCCAGGGCATCCAAGATGTAGGTGACTTTGTTTCTTCAGTAGAACACAAATTATGATTTTTAACTCCAACCATTGCCGTCTGTCAGTCAAATAACGGGAGTGAATGGGAACACAATTTATAAGAGTCAAAAAATATACTTAGACAAATCCAAATTAAACCCTGAGGCTTGTGACGACACAATGATGTCCTAAGACAGTTAAAGTTAAAAATCATAATTTGTGTTCTACTGAAGAAACAAAGTCACCTACATCTACAGGATGCGATAAACACCAAATTTGCATTTTTGGGTGAACTATCCCTTTAATAAATATCTTGACGCATCTGAGCTTTATAATGGCAGTAAGCATTACCAAACAAGTTTGAGCTGAAGAAAGTGTCTCCATCCACATCCATCCATCAAAAACATATTCCACACGGCTTCAGGGGGGTTAATAAAGGCCTTCTGAAAGGAAAACGATGCATTGAAAACGATGCATAAAAAAAAAAAAAAATTCCACAAGTTATGAAGTAAAATATCTCGCTTCTGCCAGACTGCCTTCCATATTCAAGTTACGAAGAAAGTGTAAACTGGCATCGCATCGGTTACACTTTTTCCGTAAGTTGAATAGGGAAGGCTTAGGACGTAGTGTAAGCTTTGTGAACTGCTAGAGTTTTACACTTTCTTCGTAAGTAGAATACGGAATGCGGTCTGGCGGAAGCTAGAAATTTTGCTTCATAACTTGTTAAATATGGATATTTTTTACACAAATGCATCGCTTCAATTCAGAAGGCCTTTATTAACCTGTATTAAGCCGTGTGGAATATGTTTATGATGGATGGATGTGGATGGAGACACTTTCTTCACCTCATACTCATTTGATAATGCTTACTGCCATTATAAAGCTCACATTCGTCAGTATATTTATATTCATCATATACACCTCATATTCATCATATAGACTGTGTGCAGAATTATTAGGCAAGTTGATTTTCTGATCATATTTTTTTTTCAAGCACATTTTACCAATTCTAAACCACATTAATCTTAATGACTACTATTAATTTTGTATTTAATCATTTATAAGTGATATATAATTGTTCATGAAGGCTGGAAATGAAAAATGCCTTATATTCAAGTGTGCAGAATTATTAGGCAGGTTTTCTTTTACAGGCAAAATGAGCCAAAAAGAGATTTAACTCAGACTGAAAAGTCAAAAATTATTAAATACTCACGAGAAAGATGCAATACTAATGCAATACTAGAAATTGCAAAGTTAAAGCATGACCAATGGACAGCAAAATGCTCATTGGGTCAGCAGGGTCATACGAAAATAGGTGGAAAAGAAAAGACACTGCAAAAGAATTATGAATTAAGGTGAAGAATTAAGTGTGAAACCATCAGGAACTCTTTAGTCTCCAGTGCCACCATTTTTCAGAAGTGCAACCTACCTGGAGTCTCCAGAAGTGCAAGGTGTCAGGATCTCAGAGACTTAGGTTAGCTTAAAGAATCTAATAAGACCTAAATAAGAATGGCATAATAAGAATCACAAGCTGAAGTATTGTAAAATACATGAATACTGTTTTTTTTTTATTTTTTATTACTATTATTATTATTATTTTTTAATACGCTTTATAGACAGACAGATTGAGAGTGACTCTTGAAGGACCAGCACCACATTCTCTTGTACCACTGTTTGAAGAATTTATCTTCCAAAATCTGGCAGTAAGGTGTGGGAGTTCACTTTTAGTTCATCTCTTATCCTGAAATGTCCGTCTTGCAGAGATGGACTAAAAATTATCTTCCAAAACTTACTGCCAGATTCTGGAGGATAAATTCTTCAAACAGTGGTACAAGAGGATGTGGTCCTTCAGGAGTCACTCTCAAGCTGTCTGTCTATAAGGCCTATAAAAACCCAGTCTTCATGTATTTTATAACACTTCAGCTTGTGATTCTTATTAAGTGCGGGTCATTTTTTAGGATTCTTTAGCTAACCTAAGTCTCTGAGATCCTGACACCTTGCACTTCTGGAGACTCCAGGTAGGTTGCAGTTCTGGAAAATGGTGGCGCTGGAGACTAAAGGGTTCCTGATGGTTTCACACTTAAAGGTGCCCTAGATTCAAAAATTGAATTTACCTCGGCATAGTTGAATAACAAGAGTTCAGTACATGGAAATTACATACAGTGAGTCTCAAACTCCATTGTTTCCTCCTTCTTATATAAATCTCATTTGTTTAAAAGACCTCAGAAGAACAGGCGAATCTCAACATAACACCGACTGTTACGTAACAGTCGGAGTGTACGCCCCCAATATTTGCATATGCCAGCCCATGTTCCCAACATTATGAAAGGCATTACACAAGGGCAGCCAGTATGAACGTCTGGATGTGCACTGCTGAATCATCAGACTAGGTAAGCAAGCAAGAACAATAGCGAAAAATGGCAGATGGAGCGATAATAACTGACATGATCCATGATATCATGATATTTTTAGTGATATTTGTAAATTGTCTTTCTAAACGTTTCGTTAGCATGTTTTGCTAATGTACTGTTAATGTGGTTAAAGTTACCATCATTTCTTACTGTATTCACGGAGACAAGACTGTCGTTATTTTAATTTTTTAAACACTTGCAGTTTGTATAATTCATAAACATAACTTCATTCTTTATAAATCCCTCCAACAGTGTAGCATTAGCCGTTAGCCACGGAGGACAATCAAACTCATGCAGAATCAAATGTAAACATCCAATTAAATACTCTACTTACACGATTAGACATGTTACACGACCACTTTGTAAAGATCCATTTTGAGGGTTATATTAGCTGTGTGAACTTTGTTTATAGCTGTTTAAGGCAAGCACGAGCTCCGTGGGCGGAGAGCACGAGATTTAAAGGGGCCGCGCTGCATAAATCGGCGCATTTATAATGATGCCTCAAAATAGGCGCAAGGGGTATTTTGAGCTGAAACTTCACAGACACATTCAGGGGACACCTAAGACTTATATTACATCTTTTGAAAACATGTTCTTGGGCACCTTTAATTACTCACCTTAATTCTTAATTCTTTTGCAGTGTCTTTTCTTTTCCAGCTGTTTTTGTATGATCCCGCTGACCCATTGAGCATTTTGCTGTCCCTTGGTCATGCTTTAACTTTGCAATTTCTAGTATTGCATTAGTATTGCGTCCTTCTCATGAGCATTTAATAATTTTTGACTTTTCGGTCTGAGTTAAATCTCTTTTTTGGCTCATTTTGCCTGTAAAAGAAAACCTGCCTAATAATTATGCACACCTGATTATAAGGCATTTTTCATTTCCAGCCTTCATGAACAATTACATATCACTTATAAATGATTAAAAACAATATTAATAGTAGTTATTAAGATTGATGTGGATTGGAATTGGTAAAATGTGCTTGGAAAAAAAATATGATCAGAAAATCAAGTTGCCTAATAATTCTGCACACAGTATACACCTCATAAGTCATATACACCTAGGATGGCTTGAGGGTGAGTAAAGCTTGGGGTAATTTTCATTTGAAAGTGAACTAATCCTTTAACTGACAAAGGAAGACTTACACCAGAGCTTAATTTGGTGTAGAAAGCCAAAGCTTTTGAAAGCATTTCAACCCCAGGAATTATATATGCTGGAATTGTTTGCTGTTTGGGTAAGTTATTTAAAATCTAATAGGTCAAGTGCCAACTGATTTTATTTTGGCCGCCACTGCCACTGTCTGCATAATAGTTACAATTTTCCCAAATAATAAGATTATTACGGTCTGTTACATTTATTTAACCGTCTGCTGTAAAAATGCCATGATCGCTATTCACTGTCTTTGATGTGGAAGTGTCTGTCACTAATTTGCTGTCATGATGTGCTGGCTTACATTAAATTTAGTTGGTTTTGTGTGTCATACGTTTTGAACCTTGGCCAATTGTCAACATATTCCACTGAAATGCAAACACAGATTGTGTGATGACCCAATTATTTGTAATAAGAATTTGAGTATAATAAGGATTTATTACATTTTGTTTGATTTTGGTGATAACTCTCAAACTCACTGTGCTGATTGCATTTCTTGTCAAAGGTAACTTTTACAGTACTATAGAAGAAGACATGAGATTCCCAAAGAGGGAAGGGGGTGAGAGGGCAAAGGTTCAAGAGTCACAGTTTACTGGTATAGATATGTTTTTGTAAAACTGTAGTTTGAGTTATGCATTTCCAATAAGCCAAATTGGTTTTTAAAGAACCCAAAACTAACCCACTCAATTTAGGTTCAAAAGCCTGTCATTAAACATTTGTGGTTGAACACAATGGAGCAATATGGCAACATACACAAGACAAAAAACACACAAATAATGGTAAAGTATGTCATTTTTTCAATGGTATTCATCATAGAGAGTAGCTTGCAACACTAATGCCTTCGTCGCTGATGAAACATTATCGACCAATTTAAAGGAAACGCAGACACAAGGAGACTTAGAGTAATTTTGGAAATAGGAATTATTGATCCCTAACACATTTGCTGATATGATGTATACTGTAAGCATTTAGGATCACTTTTAATTTCCCGTCCATAGATATATTAATCATTTTTTACACACATTCATACTTTGTCCAAAAACCTCCCTGGACATCCACTGGTGGATGTGGGTTTTGTGAGTTTTAATTAAGGTTGAGTGTTTGACTATATTGAGCAGCACTGTAGATTAAATGAGGGTTTCTCAGTCTGTCCAATATCAGAGAGGTTGTTTGAGGACCATTGCCATGGACATTTAGGGAAATTTCCAAACTGGCATTTTACTAAAGGTTATTTTGTTTGATAAAATTATGTGGTGGAAATTATATTTTAAACATTTTTGGAACAGAAATGTCAGACTCCTTTATCTTGCTGTTGCCTAAGCATAGTTGGCTAACAGCGCACCCCTGAACAAGAATCTGCTGACTGACGGTAAAGCCGTTTCAGTAATGAACCAGAACAAATGTTTTTGGTGACAGGATCAAAAAAATTATAAAGATTCAGTGGGATCAAAATTACCAGCACTGATGCCAACTTCTTAATCCTTCCGTCTCCATCTGTTTCTGCTCCACCGGTGACCATGGCACCAGTTTCATTTCTTTTTCCAACTCGACAACCGCTGGGGACTCAATAGCCATGCCGCTTTTAACACCCTATCTTTCTCACTAGGCGGGAAATTGACCACCATGGCTTGGCTGCAATTGCTTTGGCTTATTTACGCTCTGTTTCCTTTCCATGTCTTTCTTTGCTGCAGCTTTGATGCCCTCCACTGCATCTGCAGGACGTCCTACCTGTCACTCTCTACCCACTTTCCTCCCTTTGGTCTATAATCTTTTGCCTGTTCGCATCCCATCTGAACTTCTGCCAGCTTCTAACCAAACCGTGAGGTCGTATCTGTAGGCAATAGCTGTGACGGTTCCAGATCTCACTTCCATTGTCACTTGTTCCTCAGCACATATTCTGGTACACACAAGACACAGTGACTCTTCTGTCCTTTCCAGCTGGCTGAGGTGCTACCATCTATCCATCTCTTTCCGCTGCCTTCAAGTACGGATATCGACTCGTCTCTCCCCACCTCACTCCTCTGGAGTTCAGTGTCTATCACGCTATTACATATCATGACTTTCCCTCTACTAAATGTATCACATTTGAAACACAACATAAGAAACTTTTCTAAAAGTCTTCTAAAAGGCTTCTCTATGCAGGCTTTTAATCATTACTTGTCTACATTATACCCATTCTTAAACTGTAATAATCTTCATTATTAATGTGTATAAATTTCTCACGATATTCTTTTGGTACAATCATTTTATTAACAAAATATCCCACTACTTACTGGTGCGTCCAGTTTTCACTCAATCGCCATTCCATGTAAATTAACAGTCATCTTTGCGTAAATCTAATCTGAAGTTTGTACATTTATCTTTAACAAACTGCGAGTGAATAGCACATAGCAGGCACATAAACAGATATCTATGGGTATAGTATGTGCCACATGACTAAATATGCCTCATATATTTTCGAATATATCCACACTGCAATGCGAAAATGCAATGTTTTCAAATGTACCCCCTATAGAAAGCGTCTTCAAAAAGCCTCATCGATATCTAACTGATATCAATGCAACTGTAACTGATACCAAAGTGCTAAAATCTTTTGTACATTTATAATATACCAGTAATAGTGATTTTGATCCCAGTGAATCTTTATAATCTTTTTATTCAGTTCACCAAACATTTGTTCAGGTTTATTGCTGAAAAGTCTTTCGTTCAATCACTGTCGGTCAGCAAATTCTCATTTAGGGGGTGTTTACCAAAAGCATCCTGAATTTTGGAAATAAAACATCTATCATTAAAGGCTGTAAAACTGAACCACAAACCCTTCAATTGTATTGCAAAAACATACATCTGTGCTAATAAAACGCACATGTACTTCACATGTATAAACATGCTGTGTACAATTCTAGCACATGCATACCCATAAACACACACAGACACATCTGCTAGGTGCAGAACACAAAGCAGCTGGAGGCATTAAGCAATGCTGTATAAACACTATTACAGCAGAGTCCATTAAACACAGAGATTGCTGTCAGATAAGCATATTCACTTTACCACACAAACATACTAACACACACACACACACACACACACATTTGTTTTTTCTATGTTGGGAACTTTCCATTGACTTCTATTGATTTATAATGAGCTGTTGCCCTAAATGTCTCCCTGACTTAAACTTTTTTTTGCATTTCTTAGGTCTTCATTAAGATACGTGGTTGCTTTACGTGTCAGTCAAATGGTCTCATCCTGTCTAAGTTTGCAGGTCTTACCCAAATATTGTCCACCTGGTATCAGAAACATTTACACATGCATTTTTGTACATTCAGATATACGAGGATATATTGACAGCATCTAAATAAACATTTTATATGTGATACCCCAAATACAAAGTTCTGTCACAGGCTAATAGGTCCTTAACTCAACCTGCTTGACGTAATCACATCATTATCTATAGAACACAGATGATTGGTTCCTGCTGTATCAGTAGCCAATGAGCTCACATGCTCAATCTTCAAATACATGAGTAGCATTTGCCTTAGCAGTGCAGTGCGCTTTCAGAAACCCTCCACCTTCCCCAGCTCCACCTGTATAGATCTGCTACGGGTAATTCATGTACGCTATTGTACAGAAGCGGCATGTCTTACTTGCTCACAGAAGCGTGTCGTGTATATATTGGCAGTAGCAAGTCCCGTACTTGCTCTGCAGCAGCAGCAGCAGCAATAAAAGCAGCAGCAGCGTAGCAGATCTATTCCACCAAGACCAAACATATCTACATTGTCATATCCATTACCATACCAAAAACTCAGAGAGTTGTTATGACAGAACTATGCTCAAATGATTTAGGAATCATGTTATTTTCCTGTTTGTACTATATACTTTCTGTACTGTATATTTTCTGTCTTATTCTGTGATCTTTTTTTTTTTTTTTTTTTTTTTTTGTTACATTGTATAAAATCCATGAGGACTTAATGCACAAGTATTTGTAGTACATGAACCAATCATAAAATATAGGGAAAAAATGATTATAGAATAAAAAAATATTATAGATATTGGTTATTGTTCACAGGTGTATTTAATTTCTTATTAAAAGCAAATTGATTTCAAATTAAAAGCAAGAGCTGAGACAAAAAATGAAATCTGTCAAATCTGTCAATTAGACAAAGGTCAGATAAAAACATTCTATATCTGACATTTCTGTCCCCCTCACTTCTGAAATAATGGCTACGCCCCTGGTAAAAAATTATGTAGTTAGGGCAGTATATTTATATTGTCCAATATAAAAATATTAAAATTTAATATTTCACAAAATCAAAACCCCTTTATTAAACCACTTTGTCGGATTTAGCACATCCTTACAGGTGGCAGAGAAATGCTTATTTTCTTAATTCGATTCTAACAGCGCTTATTGCGAGCAGAGCCATAGACATAAAAGACTTTAGATATAAATCGAGGCTCATGCTTAAAAAATTACAAACGAATAAGTAGCTGGGTTCATTCTCGTACTAGACAAACTGCTATAATGAAATCCACAATTTGAGCACTTTTTATCAGCCCATTGAACACACAGCGCGGTTTTCACGGCCACCGCAGAGGATGCGTTAAAGTGGACATAAGGCCTTGATATTAGAGGTTTACTGGACCCTTGAACCCTTGAATAGGACAATGCATAGAGCCATATTGTGCCATCAGCCCATTTCACGCCATGGCTGTCAGAGGATGCGTTAAAGCGGACACAAGGCCGTGATATTAGAGATAGCCTATACTGCACTAATGAAAGCCAAATTTTGAGCAAACACAGCTTTATTCATTCATTTGCATCCATACTCTCATAGTAAAATGGCAGTGACACACAAAGGAAAATAGGTTTTAGTATACATAAACCAGAAATTGTAACGCATGGACACACAATATTCAAAAGTCTGTGTATTTTTTTTTTCTCCCTTTAGGAGCTCCATAATAACCCATTTTCAAAAGTTTGCATTTTCAGGCACCCAAAACACTTGTGTTGTGTAAATGAACAGGCAAAACACATAAAAAGTTTTCCATTTTTAGTTGAAAATTGTGTTGTGGTAATACCCCCTAAAAGTCCATAAAACGTAGTGACTGTCCTCCTCCAAAAAATGACCCTATAGGTCGTTTTTTCAAGCACCTTATTACGACCTATTTATGTTTTAAAGTCAATCAAAATGTGTGTTCATTTAAATGCAATGTGTGGACTTTTTACACTTTCCCTTAACCACCATTTGTCCCATTTCCATTTAGCAAAACTCATTTTTTTTATTAACGACTACACCTACCCCAACCCTAAACCTATCCTTAGTGATTTACAGTGCATATACACTTTATGAGCACATGCATTCCCTGGGATCAAACCCACGATAGCATGATCGCATATTGTTATATATATCAATGCTCTACCAATTGAGCTATGCGAAACCCAAAATATGGCACAGATAAAAGAGTACAATGCATTAAAATGAAAGTGTCCCATTGTCAATTGGGGTGCAACTTTAGTAAATGCTCCAATGGGTCGTATTTCATGCATTAAAATGAAAGCGTCCTGTTGTCGATAGGGGTGCAACTTTAGTAAACGCTCCTATGGGTTGTATTTCAGGGAAGTGACAAATGACCTATATGGACATATTTGTTGGAGGACATTGAAAACGTAACATACACCTGACAATTAAACTTGGTTTAATCCTTTCCATTTCACATGGATTTTGCTATTTTCCTTTCCCAACAGATCTTACCTTACAGCTCTCTTTGTTCGTTAATGAAGTCTCACCAAAAGTTGGCTTCTAACGCTCCAGTAATATATATAGACGAGGGAGTGAAAAAGAGAGAGAGGGGCAGATAACTGACAGAATGACAGATAGACAAAGAAACATGAGCCAGTTGTATGCCACTTCCAATTTAAGACTTCCCTCCCTAGAAGACTGAAATGTAATTTCAACAAAATGAATATCAAATATATGTCAATAATTCAGTCAGAGCATCTTCAGGCAATCACAGTGTGACGGTTATGTAATCACACCTCCCCGCTTTATGTTGAATTACTTAAGCTGAAATGATCACATGCCTGTTAACACTCTATTTTCTGCTGTGATCATAGTGGAAATATGTAAACAAAAAAAAACAAAAAAATAAAATGCACACAGTTTTTTTGTAACAGGTTATCTTTACTTAGAGAGAAAGAGAGAGAGAGAGAGTTTAAAGGTCACAATCATTATCCTTTTATATCCCATCCATCTCCTTTTGTGCTCCATGGATGAAAAATAAAACCATACAGGTTTTTAGCAACATGTGGGTGAGTAAATGAAGATGGAATTTATATTTTTTGGTCAACAAATCCATTTATACTTTTTCTTATAAATCAGCATTGCTTTTATTTAAGAATTTATTTAAGACTTTTTAATATAATGAAGAGTACCTAAAAAGGACAGTTTGCGCAACAATGAACATTCTTTCATAATTTTCTCACCCTCATGTTGTTCCAAAATATGTTCTAAAAACATTTTTCTAACATTCCCATTAAGTTATGAAAATGGTATTTCTGAATGTTCTCTGAAAGTTCAAAACATCCAGTTTTCTTAAATGTTTTTTTTTTTTTTTCCCCTTGGTTATATGAGCGTTAAGAGTATTTCATCATTCTGCAAACATAATGGGAACCTTACTTTTAAATATTCTCTTAAAATTGTGAAACAACTAGTACAATTTTAAAAATATTAGATGAACATCCAACTAAAACATTTCAGGAAAAGAAAATCATTCCATGAACGATGTATATATATATATATATATATATATATATATATATATATATACGATGCAAAAGTTTATCAAAGTTTATCTGGTTTTTAACAATGTTCTCAAAATGTTAGCACAAAAAAAAAAAAAAAAAAAAAAAAATATATATATATATATATATACAGTACAGTCCAAAAGTTTGGAACCACTAAGATTTTTAATGTTTTTAAAAGAAGTTTCGTCTGCTCACCAAGGCTACATTTATTTAATTAAAAATACAGTAAAAAACAGTAATATTGTGAAATATTATTACAATTTAAAATAACTGTTTTCTATTTGAATATATTTCACAAAGTAATTTATTTCTGTGATGGCAAAGCTGAATTTTCAGCATCATTACTCCAGTCTTCAGTGTCACATGATCCTTCAGAAATCATTCTAATATGCTGATCTGCTGCTCAAGAAACATTTAATGTGTACAATTGTACAAAATATTTGAGTACAATATTTTTTTTCAGGATTATTTGATGAATAGAAAGTTCAAAAGAACAGTGTTTATCTGAAATCTAATCTTTTGTAACATTATAAATGTCTTTACTGCCACTTTTGATTGATTTAATGCATCCTTGCTGAATAAAAGTATTCATTTCTTTAATTTCTTTTCAAAAAAATAAAAATAAAAATTCTTACTGACCCCAAACTTTTGAACGGTAGTGTATAATGCTGCAGAAGCTTTGTATTTCAGATAAATGCTGTTCTTTTGAACTTTCTATTCATCAAGGAATCCTGAAAAAAAAAAGCACACAACTGTTTTCAACATTGAAAATAATCATAAATGTTTATTGAGCAGCAAATCAGCATATTAGAATGATTTCTGAAGGATCATGTGACACTGAAGACTGGAGTAACGATGCTGAAAATTCAGCTTTGCATCACAGGAATAAATTACTTTGTCAAATATATTTAAATAGTACACAGTTATTTTAAATTGTAATAATATTTCACAATATTACTGTTTTTTACTGTATTTTTAATTAAATAAATGTAGCCTTGGTGAGCAGATGAAACTTCTTTTAAAAACATTAAAAATCTTAGTGGTTCCAAACTGTTGGACTGTACTGTATATATATACACAGTACATATCAAAACATCCAGAGTAAATGCACAAAAAAAAAAATATATATATATATATATATATATTTTTTTTTTTTTTTTTTTTTTTTTTGCGCTAACATTTTGAGAACATTGTTAAAAACCAGATAAACTTTGAATGAACATACTATTAACGTTACTGAAAGAACGTTTGTTCCATTACTTTGACAGAACCTTGCCAGAACCTTAGCTACATTTCTGACGATTCCTGTAAGCTGGGTGTGATTTTTTTTATTTTTTTTATGGAGCACAAATGAAGATATTTTGTAGAACATTGGGAACCAAACAACACTGGAGCCCATTGACTTTTATTGTAGGTAGATAGATAGATTGTCACAGTTATGTTTAATTTGTCTTAGTTATCATAAACTTTTAGTTTGTTTTTATTCATCATGTGTTCCTTTGAGTTTCCCGCCACTCATTTGTTGCCATGGACACTAACACTAATCATCACAGCTGTTCATCTTTTAGTTCATCACCATTGTGTATTTAAAGGATTATTTCACTTTAAAATGAAAATTACCCCATGATTTACTCAGCCTCAAGCCATCTTAGGTGTATATGACTTTCTTCTTTCAGATTACAAAAAAAAGGTTATATTAAAGGGCACCTATTATGCAAAATCCACTTTTACATGGTGTTTGGACATAAAAGTGTGTTGGCAGTGTGTGAACACAATCACCATACAATGATAAAAAGCCACCTGCGCTTTCTTTTTTAATCCCCATTAAACCAAAGCAGTCTCATCATCCATGTAGTTTTCATTTTCTAAATGAAGGCATAAGGTCTTTATATACAGTAGACAACATTTGAAGTGGATCAAAAAAGTTCATCAAAGTTGTCCTAAGAACTAAGTTGTCCTAAGAAGAAGGTTTTAGGACAACTTTGATGAAAGGTTTTGATCCACTTCAAATGTTGACTACTATATTTGTTTACTGTTAAATGTAACGAGTGTTTCTGTGTAATTCTCTGTGTATGTTGATATAATGCAAGGGAGAGAGAGAGTTTATGGATAATATTTTAATGCACACTTGCACTGTGTTTTATTAAGCTCTTATGGTGATTTTTTGGAGTGACAACGAACGCTTCATCTTTTGGGTGAAGTACAATAAACATCATAAAACTCATCAATAATGTTTTGGCCATCATTCAGATGGGGTCTGGCACAACAGGCTTGTACTAATAATGAATACAAGCAAGATGACAAATTAAGCTAAACTATACCTGTTCTCTCTCCATGCAGCATATATTATCTGGATCTGTAGATATTATTGTCCGAATCTGGTTCGAACTGAACACTTACTGACAGTTTCTGACATTATTAGTGCATCCTGACTCCTGACACCGGAGAATCAGCTCTTGAAGCTCCGCCCTCTTAGGCAGAGAGCAGCAGCTCATTTGCATTTAAAGGGACACACACTAAAACAGCACATTTTTGCTCACTCCCAAAAATTGGCAATTTTAACATGCTTTAAAATAAACCTGTGGGGTATTTTGAGCTAAAACTTCACATACACACTCTGGGGTATTTTGAGCTAAAACTTCACATACACACTCTGGGGACATCAGAGACTTACTTTAAATTATGTAAAAAAATAAATAAATAAATAAATAAATAAATAATAAAAAGGAGCATAATAGGTGCCCTTTAATAATCACCCTGATGTTCCTATAATGGCAGTGCACGGAAACCACCTTCCATATTCAACTTACAAAGAAAGTGTAATTTCATTTCAAAATGCGTAAGCTACGTCCAAGGCTTTTTTCGTAAGTTGAATATGGAAGGCAGTCTAGCGGAAGCTAGTTATTTGACTTTATAACGTGTTAAATATAAATATTTTTCTTACACAAATGCATCGCTTCGCTTCAGAAGGCCTTTATTAACCCCCTGGAGCCATGCGGAGTACGTTTATGATGGATCGATGCACTTTTTTGAGTTTCAAACAGGTGGTTTCCGTGCACTGCCATTATAAAGCTTAGGAGCATCAGGGTGATTATTAATATAACTCTGATTGTATTCGTCTGAAAGAAGAAAGTCACCTAGGATGGTATGAGGGTGAGTAAATCATGGGTTAATTTTCATTTTAAAGTGAACTAATCGTTCCTCCAGTTCAGCCAGTGTTTGTCTGTCACCATTGTATTAAGTGTGTGTTGCATCCTGTTTGCCTAGCTTTTGGAGTATTGTTATTAAAGCTTTGTATTGAAACCTTCTTCTTAATCGTCATCTGTTTACCTGCAACCACCCATGATAGATAGATAGATAGATAGATAGAGATTAGGTTGTCAACAATACTGACAGACACTCAGATTATGGTCATGGGGAGTAAAAAAATGTCTGTTCTAGTTTCAAAGGTGCTGGGGTGTGACAAAAAAACTGAGAACCATTAGTGGATCATGCTGTTCTGAACGACACTTCCGCGCAAACCTCTGTTGAACAAGCCTCCCTGTGATCGCATTTCAAAGCTCAAGCTGTGTGTGTGAGAGAGAGAGAGAGAGAGAGAGAGAAAGATTTTAACTGCATGTGAAGAGGGATTAAGAGCTGAGGAAGCTTTCGTGTATGTGATGGTGTGAGACAATGCTCTGTGATTGCAGCGTTGCTTTCTGTTCCGCAGCTGGGCTTTATTTTCACTGCTGAAATTTAGAGTGCCTCTAAACACATTGCTCACCATCTGTTATATCACACACAGACCCACACACACACATTTATATAGTTGAGCTAGCAGTGCATTCTGTCATCATATTATTTCAGGGTATAATGACCTACTGTATTATAGTTTCGCTGCAGATACAGTTCTCATCAATAGACCTGTCCTCAGGCATGTGGAATCTCATATCTGAAACTTTATTTACTCCTTCAGCAAAGTCAAACCACTGAAGAACGAGGTCGACTTGACCAAGAGAAGCATGTGCTGTTGTTAAAATGGAAAGTTTGTATTTGTTGTATATCAACATTAAAGAAAAGCTGAACCTCCTTTCAGATCCTTGTGAGTCAGTAATCTGACTACATCAAGCAAAATGGGTAGAAGAGTATATATATATATATATATATATATATATATATATATATATATATATATATATATATATATAAGTATGCTGCATATGCAAGGTTATTACCATTAACTAAATAAAAACTATTAAAAAAATTGTGTTAATTGAAATAAAGCTGAAATAAAATATAAATATAAGATGAAAAATTTATTCCAATTAGATACCAAGGGACATTTCTCATTTTTGTTTAGTAAAATTTAATATATTATAATTTTTTTCTGATTTTAAAACTTAAATAAAATAAATTAAACATAAATAGTCAATATATTCTAATAAAAATGACAAAAAATAACAAAATTACTAAAATGTAAAAGAAAAGCTAATTCAAAATATCAATAAAAACTATAATATTTTATAAATCATGCTAAAATAATACTGCAAGGAATCCTGAAAACAAAATTGATCACAGTTTCCACAAAAAATATGAAGCAGCACAACTGTTTTCAACACTGATTATAATAATATATGTTTCTTGAGCATCAAATCTTCATATTAGAATGATTTCTGAAGGATCATGTGACACTGAAGACTGGAGTAATGATGCTGAAAATTCAACTATAGAAGACATTTTTTTAAAACATTTTTAAAAACCATTGAATGATAGTGTATATATATTGCTATCCGATTAAAAAAAAAATCTTTTGCATATTTATACTTTTAGGTATCTTTGCATTTTGATATGACTCTAATGGCCTAAGCCCCAGATGCCATTTGTGTCTATCAATGCCCCTGAGTGACAGCTAAATCTATGCAATACTTGTATAGTGTGCTAAGGAACTACATGATCAATGTATTAGTTGTCAGTGCATGTGTGTGTCCTCGTGACTCCAAAATAAAGCTTGTAACATCAGGTAGCATCACACAGCACTCAGACTCTTATCTCCTGGTGTAGCATTCCAACACACTGCTATATTTACCTCCCAATCTTAACTACAGTGCTGATCAATTTCCTCCAGTCTGCCCGGCTCTTTGAGCGCCAGTGCAGGATGGATTGAAGTCTGCTCTAATGCCCATGACAGCAAGTTTCAAATTCCAGAGCAGAGGGAGTGAGGGAGCAAGAGATCTCAGATTATACAGCAAGTGTTCTGAAATACTTCCTCTAATTCCTGTATCAGTTTTATGCCGTGGCCCTTTTGACCGTGTTCCGCTGGAAGATGACAACGCCGCTTTCGTAAAGGAACACCTGGAACCTTCAAATTATCAAGCGAGAAAACATCATGACAGTCTGACACCATTGTGGTTGACGATGAAATTGGAAAAAGCTCTTATGGTTATTAGTGGGACACTTTATCTGTGTCGTGACAGACAGTATGAGCAGGATGTGGACCATTCATAGAAAAACTAATAGAATTCCTGCCTTTCAGTTAAAATAGCCAATCACTTTTCTGTTACCACCTCTAGCTGTAGCACCATGACTATACACACACACACACACACACACACACACACAGAGACATTGTTTAGATGATTAGAGAACAGAAAGAGAGAAAGATTGAAATGTCTGAAACATTGTCTTGGGATTTCATTGTATAGTATGACAGCACATTTTCCGCTGAAAGAGGGGTGTCTCAAAGTCCATTGCTGTCTTCTACAAAGTAAGTGATTCTTTTCTGGTGACCCAAACTCTCCTCTACCAGTTCATTGTAACTGAGATGTTGTAAGTGATAGTTTGTCCCTGTCAGTGTTTTCTAGTTACCTGCATCTTTGTGACTTGAACTACACCAAAGTCCCTTGTAGTCGGTTCACTCAGCGGCCATCTTGGGCCGTGTATATATACAGATACAGATATATGTGTGTATATATATATATATATATATATATATATATATATATACAGATTTCACTTATCACGTGACGAGAGTAAAGGGAGATGACTGACAGGACGATGGCAGAGAATTTGGTGTGCCTCGCATATTGGTAGCGGCTACGTGATGTGGGTGTCTATATATATATATATATATATATATATATATATATATATATATATATATATATATATATATACAGTCCCTGACTAAAGTCTTGTCGCTTATCTATTTTGTAGAAACACCTGCTATTAACCTGACTTTTAATTAATCAATTGGTGTTAGAAATAGCTCATATGAAAAGCTAAAACCCTCCCAAATTATGTTTAATGCACTGAAATAAATTAGTTTCACTGAAAAAAGATTTATCATTTAATCAAGACAGAAAGGTCAAATTTTGGCAAGACAAAAGTTTTGTCGCCTATACAGAAATTGAACAAATTTACTGCAAATACAAAAATATGTCAGCAAATTAAGTAGTGGTGCTGTGAGATCCAAATTTAATATCTTGTATGACTTCCATGAGCTTGAAGGACTGCATCCATGCGGTTTGGCATGGATTCATACAATTTATTGATGAAGTCATCAGGAATAGCAAAGAAAGCAGTCTTGCATGCCTCCCAGAGTTCATCAATATTCTTTGGTTTCGTCTTCCATGCTTCCTCATTCATTCTACCCCACATATGCTCAATGATGTTTATGTCTGGTGACTGGGCTGGCCAATCCTGGAGCATCTTGATCTTCTTCGCCTTGAGGAACTTTGATGTAGAGATGGAAGTATGCGATGGAGCACCATCCTGCTGCAAAATTTGGCCTCTTTTATGGTTGGGAATATAAGAGGTAGCTAAGATTTCTTGGTATTTTAGACTATTGATGTTGCCTTCCACCCTGCAGATCTCTCGCACACCATGATTTTTACGCCACCAAACTTCACTGTTTTCTGGGTGAATCTCGGATCCATGTGGGCTCCAGTAGGTCTCCTGCAATATTTGCGGCGTCTGTGGTGTAATTCAACAGAAGATTCATCTGAAAAATCCACCTTCTGCCACTTTTCCAGCGTCCATCCTTTTAGCAGGCTGTGGGCCTTGGCAAATGCCACACGGTTTTTCAATTGCCTTTTGTTTAGTGCTGGCTTCTGGGCACTGATTCGACCATGGAGGCCATTTCAAGACAGAATCCGACAAACTGTTCTGGTTGACACCGGGACTTCAGGTGACCAGGTCTCGTGGAGCTCTGTTGCAGTGGAAAATGGGCTGGCCTTGGATTTTCGAGCCAACAAACGGTCCTCTCGAGCAGTTGACTTGCGGGGTCTGCCTGACCTGGGCTTGTCAAAAACGTCTCCAGTCTCTTCAAATCTTTTTTTATCCTCTGTACTTGACGCTGAGACACATTGAAGGTGTCTGCCACATCAGCAGTGGATCTGGTCTTCAGCCTCTTGATTATCAAAACTTTAGTCTCAGGGTGAATCTTAGGCATGTTTGCAGAGGTCTAGTTGCAGTTGATGTGAAGGTCTAGTGTACTGGGGTTCTTTTTATACACACCTGAGACCTAATTGATCCATTATTAGTCAAAGGTGAAGCTCATATGACAAGGCGACAACACTTATGTCTTTGCAAAAATTGACTCAATGGGCTTTACCAAGCTGTGAATATTAGAATACTTTTTGACAGTTTCGTTTTGCACTGAAACATTATTACAAGAGCTGTTGGGATTAAAATGAGCAATTTCTTGTAAAAAATTCTTGATTAGAAATATATTTCAGCGACACTTCAGGTCAGTTTATACACAAGCGACAAGACTTTTGTCAGGGACTGTATATATATATATATATACAGTACAGTCCAAAAGTTTGGAACCACTAAGATTTTTAATGTTTTTAAAAGAAGTTTCGTCTGCTCACCAAGGCTACATTTATTTAATTAAAAATACAGTAAAAACAGTAATATTGTGAAATATTATTACAATTTAAAATAACTGTGTACTATTTAAATATATTTGACAAAGTAATTTACTCCTGTGATGCAAAGCTGAATTTTCAGCATCGTTACTCCAGTCTTCAGTGTCACATGATCCTTCAGAAATCATTCTAATATGCTGATTTGCTGCTCAATAAACATTTATGATTATTTTCAATGTTGAAAACAGTTGTGTACTTTTTTTTTCAGGATTCCTTGATGAATAGAAAGTTCAAAAGAACAGCATTTATCTGAAATACAAAGCTTCTGTAGCATTATACACTACCATTCAAAAGTTTGGGGTCAGTAAGAATTTTTATTTTTATTTTTTTTGAAAAGAAATTAAAGAAATGAATACTTTTATTCAGCAAGGATGCATTAAATCAATCAAAAGTGGCAGTAAAGACATTTATAATGTTACAAAAGATTAGATTTCAGATAAACACTGTTCTTTTGAACTTTCTATTCATCAAATAATCCTGAAAAAAAATATTGTACACAAATATTTTGTACAATTGTACACATTAAATGTTTCTTGAGCAGCAGATCAGCATATTAGAATGATTTCTGAAGGATCATGTGACACTGAAGACTGGAGTAATGATGCTGAAAATTCAGCTTTGCATCACAGGAATAAATTACTTTGTGAAATATATTCAAATAGAAAACATTTTAAATTGTTATAATATTTCACAATATTACTGTTTTTTTACTGTATTTTTAATTAAATAAATGTAGCCTTGGTGAGCAGACGAAACTTCTTTTAAAAACATTAAAAATCTTAGTGGTTCCAAACTTTTGGACTGTACTGTATGTGTGTGTGTGTGTGTGTGTGTGTGTGTGTGTAAGTGTGTGTGTGTAAACTGAAACACAATGCTGACAGAAAGAACATTATCACCCAATGCTTCTCCCTTCTTCCAGCATTGCAGTGTGCCAGAAATGTAAATAATTAAAAAGTAATTAAAATCCATTAAGCCTCACTTCAATACAAACTCATTACAACCCTAAAAATAATTGACCATTTTAAACATGTGTGACAGTTTTTTAATAACCTTAGTGTTGTGAAAATCTATAATTACATATATATGCAACAAACATTCCACTTGATGTCTATTTTCTATAGTTAAATGCATACTATGTAACTATTGGCCCTCTAGAGGTTAAAAAACAGAAATGCATGCATTTTGCAGAAGAACATTGTTTTGGCTGTGCTTCAGCTCTGCGTGACACTGCGGATGAATATAGTTGAAGGTGCCATCGAACTTTTTTTACAAGATGTAATATAAGTCTAAGGTGTCCCCTGAATGTGTCTGTGAAGTTTCAGCTCAAAATACTCCATAGATTTTTTTTTTATTCATTTTTTTGAGACTCACTGTATGTCATTTCCATGTACTGAACTCTTGTTATTTAACTATGCCAATATAAATTCAATTTTTAATTCTAGGGCAGCTTTAAATCCTACAGCTCATAAAACATTCACTATCAGCTTAAGAGATATAACCAGTTTAGATGAAAGGATCTCAAGCTGACTAGCTGAAGATGTTACTGTAGCTAAACCCATTAATAGACACTGTACTTCCTTGAAAATAAATTCCAGCACAGCGCTACAACAAATATAATGAAATGACCCTTCACAATAGATAATGCATTACAATGAACTCTGTTAGAGAGCTACATATGGCAATTTATCTGTTCAATTAAATTCTTTTCTCACCTGTTCAAAAATAAAAACACCATCTCTGTGTTGCTTTTACAACATTTCAAATCCCTCAGTTCTCGCCTTCTCCGAAAAGCCAAGAATAAATGTTGATTCTTGTTTTATTACGAGCTCTGTTGCATTCTCGTTTTGCCAGCAGACTGTCCTTTGCAATTTTTTTTAAATGGGTGATTTCATTTAATGTCAGGAACATAGCTGGGGTATCAGTGGTGGGTTTCCCTCAGATGTAATCATCACCAGACTTAGCACCTTTCGCCCAGCTAGCGACGGCCTTGTTTAGCTGCTCCATGTCAACCTTTCTTGCGCATTGTGACAATTTATGCAACTCCCACACAGTACACACATCAAAGTAGCCGGAGCAACTTTTCTCTATTTATGGATATGACGAAACACACACCAGTGACGTATCTACTGGTGGTCTGCGCGGGCTTTAAACTGAAGTCCGAACCTGGCCCTGAAACCTGAGATCTTTCACCCTGACCCGAATGGTACAGTTACATTTTAAGCCCAAACTTGACCCGACCTGAACCCGAAGTCCGTTTCTCACAGCAAATACCTTTTTGCAACATGCTGTATTTTAGGATTTCATGCAACTATCAGTAAACAAATACATGTAAACTAACACTTGTTCAAAAGAGAACAAGCACAAACTTACCAGTAATGGATCGGGTAGCAGACCTCAAGTATGCACGTAATTTCCCACGAAAACCATCCTGACAGGTCTAAAATATAATAACTTATAATAGCCTTACCATAGTGAATCAGGGTAAGACAAAATCACTTTTTGCAAGAAGGATTGATGATGTATTGTCTCATTACTTAAATGTTGTTGATTTAAAAAAAAATAAAAAAAATACATAGTGTACCTGTAAATTTTTTACACCTAATCAAATTAATATAAATTTTGACTGTTGAATATGTTTGTCCAACCTATCTGTTTGTCTGAAAACAATATGCATCTCATTCCAAAACATTCTCATTTATTAGGTTATTACAACCATAGGCTGCACAATACTGTGGCATTTTTGATAATTCAAAAATTCATTAATTTGTTAGTGTGAGTGATGAACAGCATCATGTTAACCATTCTAAGATGGCAAATTGACTAAAACTTCACAAAGATTATGCTAGAATGCGTGCAAAAGAATGAGCAATATTTATTTTTAATGTCAAGATCTATTGTCATTCATACTATAAATCATAACAGTCGAAACTATAGTTTGCAATTTGCAACTATTTAGCATTTTGGCAAATCGGTGGTTAATTTGTATGAATTAGTACAATCACAGTCATATGTTTTCGTATGATCTGCTTACATTTAGGGGTGGACCTTCGTGCTTACTTTTCTAAAAATCAAGTGTTACCATACAATTCACATTGTATGAATTCATACAAAATCGCCAACTTGGAAAATAGATATTTTCTCGGGAAAATAATTGGGTTGATTATACTTCGTATTGCATTGTTAAATAGACTACTGTTTACTTTTGTCAATGAACTGAATGTATTTATACAGTTAAAAAAAGGATCCATACATGGAAATGATATTGTTAATAAGAAAATGCCAACTTTTACATACTGTAGCAGGCAGTTACATTGGTTTATCAACATTTTCACAGCCTTTAATGATGAGTTTGGGGCAGTGATGCAGTTATAAGATTTCTAATGAAATGATCTTTGGAGAGGAATAAACTCAGAATAAGACCAGATCGATAACCATGTCATGGTAAATAACAGCTGAGATGATGTAATGAATGCAGCACTGATGGTGATTGGTTCACATTTTCATCAGAGGGAATTCTGGGTGAAGGCACATTGACATTCCTGTAAATCAAGTTGTGGTTAAATAAATGCCAGCACTCAAAAACATCATGGGAATGAGTGAGGGATATTTATGAAAATTAACATTTGCGCTAAATGCTTACTGAGCTGAATGTGGGTCCGTTATATATTACATTTTCATAGCAGGGGGTTATGAGAAATAAATCTATTTAGACACGGTTATGAATTTGTGTAATCCTAAAAGGGACCAAACATCAAATTGCTCTGTGGGGCTTCAGTTTACACACTGCACATTTGGAGAAAATCCCGGGGTCACTGCCGGTCACACACACAAACCTCTCTGTTTGCAAAATAACTGCTCATGAATTTACATATCGCTCCAAAAAATATATATAATTTTCTTACCAATTATTGAGTCCAATTATTAAGTCACGAAGTCCATTTCTAAATCTCTTGGGAAAAGTTTGTTAATCAAGACCCCAAAGAGAAAGTAAATAAATAAGATTGTATGATTTTTTTTTTTTTTTATCTTCAACAATAGGACTCTTGCAGAGTGATGTAGAAAGAAGACAAATTAAAATAAAAATAAAATAATAAAATAGAATAAAAGACATAAAATAAGTTAAATTTACATATGAGGGTATAATGCTGGATTAGTATGAGCAGATAAATACTGACACTGCGGTGCATTGTGAAGTAATCTGTTTATGTCACAGTATTATCTATATATTCCACACCTTAATATAGTCACATTCCACTGAAACATAAAAAAACACCAAAAAACATATTTTGTGGCTGTGTGAGTTTTTGGTGTGTGTGTGTGTGTGTGTGTGTGTGTGTGTGTGTGTGTGTGTGTGTGTGTGTGTGTGTGTGTGTGTGTGTGTGCTGTTTAGTGTTTAAAGTGCTGTTAGATGACAGAAACAACACTTGTTAAGGCTTGTCACGTTTTCTCAAGAATAATGTGAAGAAATAATTCAGACACAGCCGAAGACACGAAAATAGTCACACTGAAAATATAAGCCATTAATTGCAAACCAACTAACCTTTCTCCAAAGAGCTGTTATTTATTAGGTGTTGTGATTCTATGTATAAGCAGTGTTTTATAATACACTATTTAAAGTTTATTTACATTATTTAAATATCTTTATTTTCACTGATGTTTTTACTTGTATTCACTTTTTCTTATAGTTCTGCTCCACTTTATTCACACAGTTATGTGGGTATAAAATGTAATATATAATCATGTTATACTTAATATAACATTATCAGTATTTTTCTAGTTCTTGTTTTATTCTTATGCATTCAATTTTTAGCTCATATTAATTGTGAAATTGCAGTTTATTTGTACTTTTCTTCATTTTACCATTTCTTTTGTGGGTATAAAATGTAATATATAATCATGTTATACTTAATATAACATTATCAGTATTTTTCTAGTTCTTGTTTTATTCTTATACATTCAATTTTTAGCTCATATTAATTGTGAAATTGCAGTTTATTTGTACTTTTCTTCATTTTACCATTTCTTTTATGAGTAAAAAGTGACTAGAACAAGTTTGTGACTTGTAACAGCATCTGAAATTCACAAATAAAAACCTAAAAGGTTAAAGGACAAGCATGGAAATTATTTTCTTTTCTAAGGAAACCACTCATCAAGTCTGCAATGGCTCTATAGATGTTTTAATATTCAGACAAAAAAAAAAAAAAAACCCAGAGGCCAGCCATCCAAACATATTGATCTTTCATTTTTACAAGCATCACCATAATCAGAACACTGCTAGTATATCTCCACATGTCTTCCTTGAGGGTTGAAACCTGTTAGAAATTTTTTTAAATGTAAACAAGTGCCTGACTCATCGGCTGTCTGGTCGTGTGAAGAATGGCTGAAACTGCAGGTTTGTTCGTTTTTGGACAGGTGAATGAATTTGAATTGACACAGCTGAGCAGAGTAAAATTTTATTAATGGTGATGTCACTTTTCATAAACTATACAGAAAAAATGATTGGCCCTTTACAGAGCAGACAAGCAGGCCAGTTCATTTAAAAGAGTGCTAGTGTTAGCAGCACACATACTCTGCCTCGGTGAACAACAAAGCATTTAATTCTGTAGCGGAGGTAGAGACAGGATGTTCCAGGTTGTCTGTCATCCTTATGGTTCTCCCCCACTGTCTATGGCCATGCTTCTTTGGTCCTGATGTGATGTACTGACGTACAATTGACAACAGTCAAAAGTTTGGAATAATTATACATTTTTTTACATATTGTTTTCACAAGAATTCTCTTATGCTCACCAAAGCTACATTTATTTAATGAAAAATACAGTTAAAACAGTAATAGTGTGAAATATTATTACATTTTAAATGTTATATTATTACTATTATTAAGAATCCTGAAAGAAAATTTAAAAAATAGATAAATATATTTAAAAAATAGATATAAAATAACATATCCTCAACTCATCAGCAACTCAATTATTAAAATTTTATGTGACACTGAAGTCTGGAGTAATGATGCTGAAAATTCAGCTTTGCATCATAGGAGTAAATTACATTTTAAAGATATTAATATAGAAAAGGTTATTTTAAATATTAATATTTCACAATATTACAGTTTTTACTGTATTTTGATCAAATAAATTCAGTCTTGATAAGCATAAGAGACGTCTATCAAAATCATTTTAAAGAAATCTTAATTATTCCAAACTTTTGGCTGGTGGTGTATATCTTTGATTAATTTCTCAAATTAATAAAATGGCATTTTATGTTTCTGCACAATTGCTCAATGTTATCAATTTAAATGTAATGATGTATTATCAGGAAAACAGCAACAATGGTAATTCATAAACACCTTCAGGAATGAGTTACTTAGTATAAGAAGTCAGTGAACTTGCTAGTAAATGACTTGTTCCAGAAAACATTTGTACAGTCTGTACTTTCATTTAATTTTAATGAACCAGCAATACAGCATTTTGAAAGCAGTTTACATGAACTCAATGTTCCTTAATGTCACCATGAAATCAAAATTGACAATAATTCATTATAAATTATCCATGCACATCTTTTTTTTATTCTTGTGTCCTGGTAATCTTTAAGCAAAATACATTCCTCTTCTTCTTGCAACAATAACTCTTGTCTTCTCTGGTGTTTTTTGGTGCAAAGGACAGGGCAATCTATCACTCACATGAGATCGACTAATAGCAAACCACTACCATCCAATCAATTCCCAATGGACAAAATCAAGTCCCGCCCCACTTTTCTTTTTTTTTTTTTCTTGTTGGAAAAGCCGTTTCACTCGGATATACTTCACAATAGGGAAGAGAAGACAATCTGAACTTTTGTTTCATGCCGACTTTAAAATGGACAACAAAAGCATGGAAAATATCATTCATCTCACTGCTGATGAGGCAACCCATAAGAAATAAAAATCACAAATGACACAAATCTCAATTGTTTCATCTAGACCAGTGCTTTTCAACCAGTGGGCCTCAGCAACTTACTAGGAGACAAGAAAATCAATTTTTTTAATTCTTTTTTTTTTTTTTTTTTCTCTGTTAAGAATCAGAATTCTCATGGTCTTGAAAAACCTGGAAATATGAGGAATTCTCATTTTGAGCCTCAAGTGTGATTTTTAGGCCTGCAAAAGTCATGTAAATTAATAAAATCTTATAACTCCATGGGCATATGTATAATACTTTTTTCTAGTTATGACTAAACTATTTTCTATAAAATATGTTATCAGGTAGAAATTGTAAGGTTTTTATTTTTTTTTAAATACCTATCCTTAATACTTACCAGTGACTCTATCAGAACAAACCTACAACCCATAGATTTTCAAAAGAGATCAAATTTGCCACAATACCAAAGCAAATCAAAAGTCAGAGCACAACAGAAATACAAAACATGCTAGATGAATTCTGCAGCCTGTGTATCTAATTAATATACCTGAGACAACTAGAAATACTCTGAAAACAATGGAAAACATCTTGGTTATGACTGTAACCCTGGTTTCCTGAGAAGGGAATGAGATGCTGCGTCAGAAGCCAGATCTTGAAGCATGTGTAAAATGATGTTTCGGTAACAAAGTTCAGGAGAAGCACATTCAAATGATCTATTCAATCAACTTGTCATCAGCAATTACCACATCTATCCTATCAACGTGAGAGGAAGCCTATACATATGCACAGTCAACTCACTTACTTTCCTCTACAGGTTTCAGCATCCCTCCACCACCCTGACTCCTCACTCTTGGCTTGTTTCTATCACAGCCAGGAATATGGGGGAGTACTCTGGGTTTGTGCCAAATACAGAGATCAGAGCCCTCTCCTCAGACAGCACGCCAAATACATATACAATTTATTCTGACTTAATTGTAAGTGTAAACTTGTGAAATCAATCCAATGGCATGGCAGGATGTCATCCTGTAGCATGTGACGTCATGATCAGGAAGCTATAAAGCAAACCTGGACCAAAAAATGTCAGCTACTGACACACAGTGTCTCGTTCACTTTATCAGGGAACAAGGGTTACAGTCATAACCGAGATGTTCCCTTTCTAGGGAACTCCTCGCTGATTTAGAAGTTGATGCTATGAGAACGTTAATGCCCACTATGCCATACTGACCAGTGTGCAATGCGGTACACAGTCCAACCATTTGCCACATTCTCCAACTGCTGCCTGATCACTGTCTTTACCTCAGATGAGAGTGAGGCCTGACTGGCCACGAATAATACTGTTGCCAAGGAAACCTAAGAAAAGCAACAAGATAAATAACTTTTGATCATTTTGGAAAATAGAGACTTTAAGTCCTGCAAGAAGTCCAGCAACACTATAGACCTTTGGAAAGTAACCCGGTTTAGGATGAAGAAAGGCCTTCACCATGCTGGGGGCAAATTCTAGGCATGAAAGGGAAACTGACAGATTCTGCAGATCTCCTACTCTTTTAAGAGACATGATAGCCAGAAAGCAGTTTTCAGAGTCAGAAACTTTTCTGTGTCAGATTCGAAAGGCTCAAAGGGCACCATAGACAGGCCTTTGAGAACAATGGCCAGATCCCAAGCCGGAACCATTGAATGGCTTGCAGGCTACAGCCTCAAAGCACCATGTAGGAAATGAGACACCAATGGACACCCAAAGGTGTGTGGTAAGCTGCGATGGCTGCCACATACACCTTCAAACTGAAGCAGGATATCTCTGCAGAAAATCAGCCCTGGAGGAACTCCAGCATTGAATCATCCAGACAGTTAACTGGGTCCAACTGGCGATTTCTGCATCATGAAGTGAAAACTCACCACTTCAAGGCATACAGTTTCCTCATGGAGGGAGCTCTAGAGTTTAGGATGATCTCAATGACCTCAGTTGAGAGACCAGAGTTCAGGAGTTGGTCCACCTCATGGGCCAAATCCATAGTTTTCACTGGTGTGTGGGTGTGGGTGTGTGGGGGGGGGGGGGGGGGGGGGGGAAAGATGGTGCCCCCTGCCTGAGACAAAAGGACCCTCCTGACCAGAATCTCCCAAATGAGAGCTGTCGAGAAGGGGCCTCAAGTCCGAGAACCATACCCAACCTGGCCATGGAGATACTAGTATTAGACGAACCCTGTCCTAGCAAACCCTAACTCTAGCAGGGTTGAATGCATGAGGGACAACCAGAGAGGACAGTGGGTTGTTTCCTGAGATGTGAGCAAGTCCACTTCTGCCCGGCCAAACTTCTTCCAAATTAACTCCACCACATTGGAGTGGAGTCTCCATTTCCTGGGCCTCAGGCCCTGACTCGACAGGATGTCTGCTCCCTGATTCAGGTGCTGGAAATTTGGAGATCTGGAAGGAAATATTTCAGAGCTAGAAAAAAGCTGTCAATTTCAGGTAATTTATGTGCCAAGAAACATGATCACCCCTCCACAGACCATGAGTCCAGCAACCATCTAAGATCGCTTCCCACCCCATGAGGAACTCACGTGTAACTCTGATCATGCGAAATGGGTTGCCCCTCGGGGAAAACCCCTTGGTCTTGAGCCACTACTACAAGAGTCTCATGTACAGCAGGCCAAAAAGAACCATGTTGGACCCAGCTGCCATAAGCCCCAGTAGCATCTGAAACTGCATTATAGTGATGGTCCCATACTACCTGAAGAAAAGTGGTTCTCTGTAATGGAGAAAGCACATTCTTCTTGGTGTTTTCAGTCTTAACCCTAGACTCTTCATATGAGCGAGGACAACATCTTGATGCCAAACTGCAATTTGCCCTGACTGAGCTAGAATCAATCAATCATCGATGTATTTAAATACGCTGATGCCCTGGAGTCACAGAGGAGTCAGAGCTGCATCCATGCACTTTGTGGATGAACAGGATAAATTGTACTTTTTTTGTCTTCTGAGAAACATGTAAGTATCTTTTGAACAAGAAAAAAATAGTTATACGAATTTTCATTTTTGGGTGAACTATCCCTTTAATGCATTGTGTTTCCTTCTGGACCATCAGTGAATGTTTGCACCTTTTTTAATTGTTGTGTTTGAGTCCCTTAGTTGTCCTCAGTGTGAAAAGATGGATCTCAAAATCATAAAGTCGTTGTTAGAAAGGGTTTTAATATGCAGAAGATGCCGGAAAATCAAAGAATTTGCAGGACACGGAGGATTTTTCTGAAGAACAGAGCTCAGTTTAACTGCTCAGGACAAACAAGGAACTCATGAACATCCATCACAAAAACAAAAAAACAGTCATGGATCATCCAGGTAACAACACACAGTATTAAGAATCAAGGATATGTAAACTTTTGAATTGGGTCATTTTTATAAACTTAGCTATTATTTTGCCTTGTGGACTGTATGTAAACATCTGTTATGTGAAATAGCTTATTCAGGATAATATTAAATAAAAAATGACATGCAATTTTCATGATCCTTCTTATTTTGTTAAAATGATTAACATTTTTGCATATTCTGCAATGGGTATGTAAACTTTTGAGCTCAACTGTAGTTAATAGTGAGAATTGGACCCTAAACTAAAGTCTTACCGGAAAAAGCAACAAATCCACAATGCTAGGTTTCTTTTCATTTATTTTGAACAGACAGTAGTGCAAATTACAGAAATACCTAGCGGCATTTAGTCCCCCTGAGGTAATTGGTACAGTACTGCCTCCTTTAGTGTATTAAGCTTTTTATTTTATTATTATTATTATTTTATATATAAAAAAAGGTATTTTGTCACTATCAGCTACAAAACTGACATCTTGTGATCTAAAAGTACAAAATAAACAGAATAATGAAAAATAACGAGAAAAACAACATAATCCATTCTGTTGATCATGAGATATTATTCACAGAATGATGTCATATATTTTATCTAAAAATATGTCTCCTTTCCGGGATGCAAATAAAAAAAACAAAATAAACATATTCCCTTGCGATGATCACAAAATATTCCTCATGGAAGAACGATTTTAAAAATGCCCATTAGGGGGTGTCAAGGGCTAAACAAAAAGGCTTCCTTGGTTCCAAATACTGTAACTTTTGATTAATGTATGCTATCACCACAAAATTTGATCCAGATGCAGCTCTCATGTAGGAGAACGTCATCAATAATTTCCCCTCTATCTTATTTCCTTCCTGAATTATTGCATGTCAAGTAAAAAAGATATGTAAAATTATAATAAAAATGATATGTATTTGTTTGATTTTCTCAGCAGTTTCTCAGCAGGAGAATGTCCAATTGTAATGTAATTTATATTTTCTAAACATTTAAAAATTGTTCTATCAAACGATACCTACCTTTTGACTCTCCTTGCTATAGTTTTGGAGTTATGAGTCTTTACTTTTGTGTTTGTCACAACTCTAAAAATGCCTTCAAGTCTTTAAAGGTGATTTTCTCAATATTTTGATTTTTTTGCAGCCTCAGGTTTCAGAGTTTAAAATAGTTGTATCTCGACCAAATATTGTCCTATCCTAACAAACAATACATCAATGGAAAGCTTAGTTAGTCAGCTTTCAGACGATGTATAAATCACAATTTAAAAAAATTGACCCTTAAGCCTGGTTTTGTGGTCCTATGTAACAAACGCACAATAAATAGGACAGACAATTCTTACTGAAGGCACAACAGAAGGGGAACAAGAATTATTTTGTGTGTTATGTGCATGTATGATACAAATTGCATGTGATATGGTTGTAATAATGCACAGGTGTGATAGAATCCTCTCAAGGAGTCATGCAGTTGTGCAGGCTGTGCTACAGTGACTTGGCTCAGGTGGATACTCAATGAAATGAAGGTGTGAACACAGGCTGTCTGTGACAGAGTAAATCATGTTTAAGAGTGCTGGCACCACAGTCTGGGGAAACAGATCACTCTGAATTCCAAGCAAAGCAAAATTTAGCAACAGACCGTGCAGGTGCAGCAAAATGTAGCTCTCCAGAAAAGCTTACAGGATAGTACCCAAAAATGAACATTCTGTCATTTACTCACCCTCATTTTGTTCACAACCCACGTGACTTACGAGGGAAATAAAAAAAATAAGAGGTTTAGCAAAGTCTCAAACTGCTGTTTGCAAAAAAGTAACCCGGACATTTTCTTAGGTAACTCCCTTTGGGTTCCAAAAAAAGCCATTTGAGTTTAATTAACCCCATTTCATGATAAAATGAAACTTTTTATTTTTTATTAGGTGGCAATTTCATGCAAATTCATACATACATATGGATATGTAAATTTTTTAGAAAAAAATGTGAGAATATAAGCCCAGCTAACAAAAATATATTCTAACAATGTTTTGCTAATTAAATTAAACATTATTTTTGAATGTTCTCTGAATGTTTAAAAAAGGGAAGGGAATGTTAAGGGAACATTCCATTTTCTCATTTTGCAAACATTATAGGAATGCTTCAGAATATTCAGATTAAAACATTTAAAAAAAAAAGAACATTAGATGAATGTCCAACTAAAACGTTTCAGGATTAAAAAATATTCCATGGACAATGCATATATAATATTTTTGTGCTAACCTTTTGAGAACATTATTAAAGACCAGATAACTTTGAAAGAAAAATCTGTTAACATTACTGGAAGAATGTTTGGTTATTAATTTGAGAGAAACTTGCAAGAATGAAATCAAAAGTTCTGAGAACGTTCCCTATTAGCTGGGATGGTCTACCCCAACTTAGAAGATCACACGATAGAAGATCACACGATAACATACAAATTCATATGAATTAACCAGTAATTTGCCAAAACATAAAACAGTTGAGCTGCCAAGAATGAGTGACATGAGGGTGGTAGCATGAAGTGTGCTTTCTCAAAAACTTAATTTGTATGTGAATTCTACCTTTTGATGGAAAAGTCTGTTTAACGTTAGTCTGGATTTCTAGAATGTACTGTGTGTGGATGAATGCAAAAGCTCAGAAATAAGGCAGCATGAACATTTAAAATAGTCAGTAGCACACAAAGAACCCTTGCAGATGTAAGAAACCACCAGTTCTTTTCTGATTTTGAAGTGTTACTGAAGGTAACATCATGTTGCAGAATGAGACTACAACAATAAAATATGACTGTTCTCCATGCAGTTTTGGTCCTCAGGAGCTGAGAGAGTTTTATTAGGGAGAAAAGAGGATGGATTTTCTGTTACTGGACAAACAGTAGCTAAACCTCTTTCCCAGTAGGTGGGTTTGTTACTGAGGTTTCAGAACATTTTACACTATATTTCTTTCTTCTGTCGAATGTTTCTTCATGTCTCTCATTCTTTCCCGCTGTCTCCCACAGTGCAGTGTTCTCCCAAACTGCTGAGAATGCCTATTGAAATCTCTGAAAGTCTCTAGGTAGCCGAAAATCTAGTGCTAGAAACATGATCCATCTCTCAGCCAACAGCAGGCCAAGCTGGTATACTGTGTTAATTTGTTATCCTACATACTTTCATTTCAAAAAGAATCGAATATCAGTAAAATCACTATGTAGACACCAAAGGAACCCGTTATAGCAATGTTTTCCCTAGTAACCCTCCTGTTTTCAATAAGAAACATCTGCCATATTCACAGAAAAGGCATCAGGAAACATCATCTCAACATCCTGATCACTTTGCTGGCTAAAATGTGTCCATGCTTGTAATTCTATATGTTTACGTCTGAAGAAAGCTGTATTATATATATTGATTATGTATTTAATTTAACACATTTAGTCAGCTGCTCCTGTATGTGAAAAAGTAGAAGTGATGATGGGGTAAAAATTGTTATTTGAGCTCAGCGACATTAATTCGTTAACAGTGGTTAATTTTCGGAGAAATTCGGCTCTGCTGAAGTGTTGTGTTCTGTGTTTGATTAGCCGACTGAAGCATAAACTTCATCAACACCGACTTCTATCAAATATATTTCCGGTGGTCACTGATAAACATCAGTGTTCCATGCTCAAAGCACAACAAGTACAGACCACACCAGAGACAACAGTAACTGTAACTGAAAATTATACAAAAACATTTTTAGATACAGGATCAGCCGAAAAAAATAACACCACAAGACATTAACAATGCTGGAGATTGACCCGCTTGAGCTACTTGAGCTGAAGCTAAACAGTAAATAACAGTTAAGTTAATTAACTCATCCAAATGCATCCAATACATATGAGATTAATTAATTAGACACACAACATCAACTCACCAACATGCTTAAACTGATGTAAATGCACAAGTAAATTTGAATTTACCAGACACATTGTGAATGTGCTAGACACACTAAAACTCGAAAAATGAATAAAGAATTTGCAACACTGAATTACAACACAGCTTCATGGAAAAGTACTGTAGAAGTTATCAATTTCATATGATTTAGAGCAGTGGTTCCCAAACTTTTTAGCGTGGAGTACCCCCTGAAGGCATTACCATCCTTCTGCGTAGCCCCTCTCTTCCACTTCAACTGCAGTCACACCTTTACCATTAAGGCACAATATTTGCCCCCTAAACTGATTTTACAGTGCATTTTTTTTTTTTTACCTTTATGAATAACGCACCGCCAGTAGGTGGCAGCAAGTCACTGTTTTTATGAGTGAGTCATCGAGTCATTCATTCAGTAACGAAACAAGTGGCTGTGAATGAATCATTGAATCATTGACTCTCACAATTCGTTCAAAGCCGCAGAATTGTTCGCGAAACACAGACGTGTGTTGTAGTTCTGCTGTGGTTTTCGTTATTATTTCATTGCAAAATAGAGTAAATACTGGCAGTACTGTGTTTAAAATGTACGTTTTGTTTTTTGACCTGTTGTATAATAATGTCACGTTTGCAGTCATGTGGATATTTGGGAACAATTGCATTCTTGCTCGTTATCATCATTAAATACAAGAACTCACACATATGTACCGGAAAAAGTTTGAGTCTTAAATCGAAATTAATTCATTATCCGTGTCTATATTTGTTCTTCATGCGAGTAAGTGCTAAATCCCCACTTTTACAAAGGTGCATTGTCGAGAACGACAATTTAGCGCGATTTTAAGGCAGCAGATTCGGCACGCAATCTATAATATGCATGCTGCTTGTGTGGATACAGTCATTTTTGACAGCAAATGATGAGGTAATTTGATTAAATGTACCGGATTTACGACATTTTGGCTGTTAGAAATACATGCTCTATTTTAATATTATTTTAATGTAGAATTAAATGAACTACACAGCATTTTGTTCGCGTTTTGTCACCTCACGTACCCCAGTTTGGGAACCACTGATTTAGAGCAATCTTAGTAATGCAAAAATGTACAATTTGTAGTAAAACATCACCATGAAGGTCCTAAGGTGAGGCAAACCTAACCTTGTGTAAGCACATCATACAAATACTTACGAATGAGATTGTGCAACCAAATGGTAAAATATTTACCAACAATATTTAAATTGTCATGATACATTGTTGCAGTACTGTTTTCACAACAAGGATAGTTTCGGTTAAATGTTGATACATTAACTGTTGATAAATGTTGATAGATTAACTTTAACTTTTGTAATAAACTCAGTACATCTGAAAAAAAGCTCAATTTCATTAAGTAGACCTTAGCTAAAGTTAGAATTGAAGAAGTTATGCAGCAGTCAATTAAAATGTTTTTGTTGACTAAAATACGATGCCAACTAAAATGAATGAATATGCCATGAAGACATACTGAACAAAAGATTTAAATTTAAATTACATTTAAAGAAGGAAGACAAAAATTACGATTTGGGGGAGGTATAAAATTAGTTACATAAATACTTGCCCAAGTTGCTCTGCTCAAGTGGGGTATGACAACACTGTAACAAATTGGGTATTCAATTTATAACAATGTGGCCTCCCTTTATGCCTGACAACGGATGGATTCCTCAAGTTTGGTTGTCATAAAAGTTTAGGATTTAATACTGCACAGCAGTGAGCTCTCAAACTTTGAGCAGCTGTGTTTATTGAAGAGGGTGATTAATTTTGGAGGTATAACTGGGATTTGTAATCACTTCCCTTTTGTGTGATTCTGAGGCTAAAAAACAACACATCACGTTAATCACACACCCTAATTAAAAAGCAGCAGGCTTCTCGCTCTATCTCTCTCTCTCTCTTGCACTACGTCTGTCTTTCTTTCTCTCTTTCTGCTGTCTTTCTCTTTCTTGAGTGTGATGGATTTGTAGGAAGCACCCAGTCGTGAGCTGCTCTAATTTAGAGTCTATCAATACATCTTATCAGTGGGGGCTCGTTCTCCCATGTTTCTCCACCTTATTCCTACTTCTTGTCTTCCATCTTCTACTGTAGGCACAAAAGCAGACTCGACATCTTCTGAAATGTGGCTCTCTTTGACTCTGGCTCACCTGGTAATGAAAACTTGTCAGTGTGAACTTTCCATCAAGAGTCCAGTGGCGAGACCAGAAATCTACCAGTGAGAAGAAGTTGATGGAGCTCTCAGTGCCTTCTCTCAAATTTCATCTCTCCTTAGACTATAGGATTTGCACATTTTACACAGCAGAACTCTGGTTCCCTGCATGCAGTGCAGCATTAATAAATCATGTGAATTACTCTGTTATTTGCAGTGGTGTTGTGCTTGTTGCCTCTTTGAGTTATGTGGTGTTGACTTAGGTCTGTTTCACACATATTGCATCTGTGACACGAATTTGGAGCATATATTAACAGGTTACAGCGTTTAACAAAATATTACAGACTGTTTTTAACAAACCTCTAAGAGTTTTCATGCTTGTGGTTGCCAGATGTCATGATTTTAATCCCCCAATTAAAGATTTTCTGTTAAAAGGATACATTTGCCCGGTGTTTTGCCTAATATTTGCAAGCTGGCAACCATGTGCATGTGCTCTCTCTACACTACGGAAGTGGCGCAATGAGCAGAAAACACTGACAAACAAGTAAGCTGGCATTTGAGATATTTGAGATATTCACTGCTAATTCATAGTGCTTTCACTCTTTGGCTGGCGCTGAGCCAGAGATGGACGCGCTCAGTGCTTTTCATATGACAACTATTTTCATCCACATAAAGTTTCAGACATTTAAATAGACGCTAAATAGGCTACTAGCCAAAAAAACATGTTCTGATGTTTACGGAAAGCGATAATAATAGGCTAATCCTTTCTTCGATTAAAATCTGATGATGTGTTTTATATCATATACACATTGTGCAGTTAACAATAAGGTTTACTATGTTCTTTTCCCAGTTCACCGGCCTCTTACTTTTATGTATTTTGGGAAAAAATTGGTGAATTTAGGCTTTAATCCAACATATCCGGTTCTCTGAACTGCGGTGACAACACCAATCATGCATTATAGATCAATCGACATGATTTAAACGACAAAACACATTAAATTATTTGACAATGGGCACGATTTATGTTTCTAGTGTGCGAGTTTTGTGGAGATTATGATGATGCACATTACATTGATGCACTCTCGCATTAATGTATTACATTGATATGCACTCGACATGCGTCGTTAAACAATGCCATAGTAACCGCCTCAAGTGAATTATAAAAAGAAAATCGAGTCTGAAAGCTGCAGTTGTTTTTTTTTTATTATTATTATTATTGTTTAAATTGAATGGAGAATATCACGGAATGATTTTCCGTGGGTGCTCACTGCTCAGCGCCTATATAGCCTATAGTTCATGATAGGCTATAGTTATTTTGAATAAAAGAGGAAAAACAAAATACGTAGTAACCTAGCTTTCTTGGTAGCCTTCAGTAAATTAACTTCTCTAGGAAAATGATTCATAAAACATCAGTTGACCATATGTTTACTTTCAATTTCCATATTGACAAAAAAATAAATAAGAAAAATATTTATTTCTGAATCTACTTTTTGTAATGTCTATTTGATGCTTTACACAATAATGACTTCTAATTATCTTTTGGGGATAACTTCTCAGCCAAATTTGATACACGATAAATTTGCGATTAATTAGATTAATTAATCGCCACATCATGTAATTAATTAGATTAACAATTTTAATCGCTTCCCATCCCTAATATATCATATTTTTAAAATTCAGTGTCATTAAAATTATTGAATTTAAAGGCATAGTTCATCCAAAAATGAAAATTTGATGTTTATCTGCTTACCCCCAGGGCATCCAAGATGTAGGTGACTTTGTTTCTTCAGTAGAACACAAATGATGATTTTTAACTTCAACCGTTGCCATCTGTCAGTCAAATAATGCGAGTGAATGGGAACACAATTTATAAGATTTAAAAAAAAAAACATGCATGCACTCAAACAAACATGCACTATGTCCAACTGCGTTCAGCACTCGCTTAGTGAGGTCTGCTCGCACTCTGACAGCAGAAGTGATGTCTAGCACTCATTGAAGTATATGCGCGAGATATCACTGCCGTTGTCAGAGCGCGATCAGACCTCACTAAGCGAGTGCTGAACGCAGTTGGACATATTGGCGTATTAGAGGTAAAAAATTATATAAATACTGTTTGGTTTCTTGCACAAACCGATCGTTTCGTGTCTTAGGACATCAATGTGTCGTCATGAGCCGCAGGGTTTAATTTGGATTTGTCTGTGCAAGTTTTATTGACTCTTATAGATGGAGTTCCCATTCACTCGCATTATTTGACTGACAGACAGCAACGGTTGGAGTTAAAAATCATCATTTGTGTTCTACTGAAGAAACAAAGTCACCCACATCTTGGATGCCCTAGGGATAAGCAGATAAACATCAAATTTTCATTTTTGGGTGAACTATCCCTTTAATTAAAAAGTAAAAATATTAATACAATTATACAAAAATAAGGAATAAATCATTTTTAAAAAGCATTTTCGGTTTCGGTTTTCGGCCAAGTGCATACAGAATTTTCAGTTTTGGCACAGAATTTACGGTACATCCCTAATTTTTAATATTTAATTTTATGCCCAGCATTTAATGCATCCTAAAAACATAAAACTGAATAATATTTTCACACTTCAGTAATTTGAAGAAAAAAAAAAGCACACAGCATGGAAATTATGCACAAAAATGTTCTGTTCAAATTAATGTTTCCTTTGATTTTTTAATTATTATTCTCACATCACGTGTATTTCATCTCAAGTTCTTCACTGACACTAAATCTAATGTCATATTTTAAGCCTGAAACAATAAAATATAAGGCATTTGAAAAGAAAGAAACTTTTTTAATCAGTTTTAATGTAGCATTCATATAACAAACAGAAAACTTTGCAATCTGTTAGTTTTAATAAAAATCAACCCCTGAGACATAAATGTCTCCACAGAATGTGTTCTTTGTGATGCACCATAAACACTATCAGTGTAAAAGCTCACACCCCACAGTATGTGTGAAACTGGCCTTGAAGATCATCTCTGTACTTATATTTAATACCATCATTGTTGTTTATGTATATAATGCAATTTTTCATTTGTGTGTTGTGTAATGTATGATTTATATTGCTTCCTCAGCATGTTAAATTGCTGCTAGGCAAATGATTTAAGAAGCAGAATACACCACTTGATCCATCTCATGGCTCACCTGTTATTGTTCACCTTAAAAGTATGACAAAACCATGCATTACAGACCAATAGAAATTGGAGAAATTACAATAGAAACAGCATTGATAGCAAAGTACATGCCTGTTCGAATGTGCAAACTACAAACCGTGACTCGGAAGTGCAGCACAACCCATTTCAATTCACTATAAAATAACCATATCAAAGTATTCAATTTTTTTAATAAACCAGATCTGAACAGATAATGCCAATAAAATAGGAATATTTTTATACCAGAGGTAACTGTATGTGTGTTATTGTGCCTGTGCATGCAAGAGAGTGTCTATGTTGGTGGGTCAGATTAGCAGCAGTCATTGATGTTATCAGGCTCTGTCTGCAATCATCTCTGGGAACAGAAGCAATGTCCCCACAAGGATGGCAATATCCGAAACAATTTTTGGTTTCCATGAGGAAAAGTATAAAGTATACTGTATATATACAGTATAAAAATGATTATGTCTATGGAATGTCCCCATAAAACATGAAAACCCAACGTGTGTGTGTGTGTGTGTGTGTGTGTGTGTGTGTGTGTGTGTGGTATTTTCTGTAACTCTAAGCTCCTGATTAATTCAATTGAGGGCCAGTTATTGACTGTTCTGCCTCTCTGAAATCCTCTCAATTCATTTGAAGTATAAGAGTCTGGTAGTCAAGACTTTCTAACCTACTTTCTTCAGTCTGATGATCCACCAATTACTTAAAAGTCAAATCTTGCCAACTCTTTAATACTCTACATTATATACATTAATGCAGTACTCTTTAATACAGTAAACGGTCAAAAATATGCGGACTCCTGAACAACATCTGCTTTTTGAGCATTTTGTTTGAAAACCAGTGAGTACATCAAAATCATTGTAATGTCCAAAAATGCTTTGATTTCATCTCTTCTATTTGTTGTACTTACTGGGTAAATTATAACTCCTGATTTGTATCATTTATCTGAATCATAAATATATAATGTAAAAATGAGGGTTAATTTGATATAAAATGTTTATTTCCATATGATATTTTTTTTATCTTTTAGTTTCCAAATTTGTATAGTGTATAGACTATTGCTAACATTTATGAATCTTAGAAACTGTTTTTATTTGCACCAATTTAAAAGGACACTCTGGCTTTTTGCTTCTGCCACAATTGAAAACCATCACCCCATCACACTCTGCTTTTCTTGTAACATACAGAAAATAGAAATGCAACTGTGTCTATGTAATTACACTGTAATTACATGGTAATAAATGTGTAATATCATAATCACAACAGTGCAATAGAATCAGGGACAACTAAAACAAAGCTGAATAAAATACTGATGCCTTTTTGGAGAGAAGACCATAATATAAACATAAAATGTAGTTCCACCATGCTATTTGAAAGGCTGATCATAAACCTCAGTAAGAGACCCAAGGTCTTAGAAAATAGTAAAATAAAAAATCTGTTAAATTGTTCAGAACAACACAAAAATAAAATATATCTCACAATAAAACTGAATACACAGAAAATGCTTATTACTGCCAGTTGATGCACATGGTGTCTAATGTTCACATCATAGCAAAATAAATAAACTATTTGCATTGCACACACATCCTTATAATATAAGGCAATCACTTTTTTATCATTGTACCGAAGAGAATTAAACACTATAACATAAATCTCACCAAAACACTGAATTTACACAAACCGCTCTTATTTATTTGTCACAAAAAAGATGAAGACTGGCTTTGTTTCAGGCTAAGAGACCTCTAGAGTCCTTTTCCACAGCACTTTTTTCCTGAGCTAGACAAATGCAACACCACTTCCATTTATAGCGGTATTCCCATGATAACTACATGAACACTACAGTCTAGAGTACAAAACAAGCAACAGTCTAAATCACTCTGACATTAAATACTGCCATTTTGCTTTCTATCCTCAATGCTGTTTACTCAGGTTAACCTTTAAATGACCAAACATAAAAGTAAAACCTGAAAACTGAAGAAAAAAAAAACGTATGTGTCAAGCAAACAACAGTCGGCACATCATTAGCTTGACTGACGTAAATTCAACAGATACAAATTAAAGAGATAGTTCACAAAAAAATGAAAATTCTGACATTGTTTGCTCATCTTGTGAATGATATGAGTCATTCCATACCTGGAATGTGTGGAACACAAAATAAGATATTTTGAAGAATGTTTTAACTGTTGACTTTCATTGTAAGGACAAAAAAAGAAGGAAAGAAAGAAATTCGTACAGGACTTTCATGTTTGGGTGAACTATTCCTTTAAAGACAAACTATAATCTTTACACCAGCGTGATAAAAACAGGAAAAAGTTGGACTTACTTTGTGTATTCTTCATTGTCTCTGTCGCACCTTGCATCCTTATGTTTCTCCCAGTCTTTCCCATGTTTGCAGGTAGTCAATAAAATGATATCATCCCCATTATGTATATGATACAAAGCATTTCTGGTTTCAGAACCGATGCCAGTTAGATACCTCTTCCCTTTGAAGACCAGCAAGTATTTCCGTAAAGGAGGGACGTTGTTAAGATTCAGAAACCTTTTTCCCCTCCTTTCTGAGGATGGTCTTTTGAAAACAGTGGGATGGACACATCAAAGTGTGGTCTAAAGTTGTCCATGTCAGTGCTGGCCTTGGCCAACATGGCTTGGCCGATATCGAAGCCTAGTTCCTCCGTATAATCAGGCCATGTTCCAGAGTACAAGTTAAAAATCAGATGGTTCCTCCCTTCGTACCACAGAGGGAGGCTTTGAATTCGGGCTCGGACATTATGTACATACTGAGCAGACAGCTGGTCCCTGTCTAGAGTGTCTATACTCAGTACAAAAAGACAGGCCTCATTAGGGTCCGTTGTGTAGAACCGCGATTCCTCGATGGCTGCCAGAATCTTCTGGTAGCTTTCCGAGGGTGCTTCACCTTTCTGAGGGGGGTACACATAGATTTTAAAGCCCCTTTCGCAACGCTGGAAATCGAAACAGGTGTCCATTCGACATCGTCGGCTCTTGTAGATGTTCTTCTGGATTTCTCGTCTCTCGCGAGGAGACGTGTGTTGATGAAGAAGCAGAGGCCCGTCCTCTTCCTGTTCTGCCTCACCCAGGTATGTCTGCAAGGGAGTATCCACCCATTCAGGCCAGCGAGGTGGACGAGGTGGGACACCGGGGATCTGTGAGACTCCATACAGCTCTGCATGGTTCTGGTTCTGGAACTCACCGATCTGTAGGCCACACAGGTAGGCTAGTAGAAGGCTACAGGCCCCCACAGATACCAGCAGGTATCGCTTCTTCGCCTGCATGTGGACAGCGAGAAGCAGGGCAGGAAAAAGAAGGAAGCACAGAGGGTCGACAGTAAACCCACGGGACCAGCTCTCATACCAGTATGAGCATTCTGATATTGCACGGACCACTGTAAGCACAGAGATACCGAAGACGATCATGTTAGCTTTACACACCAGAAATGAAAATGCAGTATCTATTATTGCAAATACGATCACTATTTCTAAATCAAAAAAGCTCTTTTGCACAATGTTTAGCCTACTTAATTCTAAAAGATGTATTTTTAATCATAAGCTATTGGATAACAGACTTTTAGGCTCTACTGTACGTGTTTAATAATTATTATCTTTTGAGAATTATCATTATGGTAACCAGTATGCAAATTATTCAGTGACCTACAGGGAGGTCTACTTTTTCAAAGTAAAACTCCAGAAGTCTGTATTGTGCCATGTATTTGTGATTTGTAAATCTATAATGAATTAATAGCCTAAGTAATGACAACAGGCAATATTTTGCCAACATAACCGCATGATCTTTAAGGAAATATACACATTTACAAATATACAAATATTAGTCGCATAGTTACTAAAGGGCCCTATAGCTTTAAAGACTTATTGTAGCCTCATTTAAAATGAAATTAACTGACTACATATATAAATTGCAAACCTACTTTATAAAGAATAAAAATCTCTATTTATTCAGTGAGGATATTCTAGTACCAAAACCATTTTACTGAATCTTCGCCTCACAGAAAAACTCCAGAAACTAAGGCGATATTTTAAAACATAAAACTACAGTAAAATAAAATTAGCTTAATATAAATTGATTTATATTTCACATTTTACTGATAACTTAAATAAGCTGAACAAACTGCGTTCATATAGAGAGACAGAGATGTTTTACCTCAGTCACCTGTTGAAGCCTCAATCATCAACTGATGAGTAGAAGACCTTCACTGATTCTCAACTTTATCTAACAAATCAAAGCACTATCAAGTCAGCGCATCATTATGAGTTGTGCAGGAGTACTTGCCAGCCATTTCAGTATTAATAAAGCAAAGATTGTATGATTCTGTACGTCAGTTTTTAAAATAATGCGATTACAAGTGAAACTGACAGAAAAACACAGTCCGAATCCATTACCCTGATAAAACAACGTGTTGTTCGTTGTCTATTTATATCTTTACATGCTTGATATAAATAGTCTTTCTTCATATTCCCATATGTAACTTCAGAAAATCCACTGAGTCTTCTTAAATCACACTCCGTTCACAAGTCTCGATACATCATGAAATCAGCCTGACAGATTTGCGTTATCTCCAGAATCAAGTAAGAGACCCTTCTATGAACGTGAGGATTATCAACCCTTATCTCTCTGGATAAATGTGCACGTTTTAGAGCAAAATCCATTGCAGAGTTCCTGAGAAATCCTGAACGCTCAAGTTACGTTTACAACTCTCCAAAACCAACGCGAAACTTCTCATCACGCCACTCGTGGTCTCTCAGCATCCTTGAGATAATCTACCTGAACCACAGGTTTCGCCCGCAGTAAAGTCCTTCCAGCGGATTGGTTTAATTTGAAGTTAGCTGTCAGTCACGGCTTGATCCAGAGTCAATCCAGTGGGACCACGTGCATAGACTCCAAGGCAAACCCCAATTTCGTTTGCATGACATTTCCCTGTTAATTCATCTTTATCGATACCTCTACAAACGCAAGCTGTGAATGATCTGATTTCTGCATTTGCCCTAACGGAAGGCACTTGGCGTTAAAGTTAACGCTGTTGCCAGTTGAACGTCATTTCACTCCAGCGCATCTTTACCGGGACGAGCCCGCGAAAACATGCACACCTTCTGTCGCATGCCTGCCTCTATAAACAATCCCCGCAAGTCTTCTTCTTTTAGAATCAGCAGGCGTGGAGCATGAGCTTCTGGAGAGAGTTGGCGAATCCGCTCACCATCTCTGAGAGCTTGAACCTCCCACCGTCATTGAGCCTGTCCTCACTGTTATTAGCAGAGAAAGCTCTCTGAGAGAAGGGGCGATCAACGGGAGGGTCGATCATCTCAGAAGAGCAGTGTAGTACCGATAGATGCGTAGACATGAGGAAAACATGACACACGCGCGACGAAAGAAACCGAGCGACTGTCTGCAAACATCTTCATGGAAAAACTATGATCCCCTCTTCTGATGCACACTGCATCGCGGCAATAATTCCAACAAATGGGTGCATTTTCCATTATGAAAATGCGTTCTAAGTCAATTTATTTTCGGAACGTTCTGTCGGACACAAATATGTTTAAGTGTCGATAAATTGTAGGCTTAATTGCGCTCCTAAAACAAGGTTCTTTATTGGCAGGTTCCATGAAGAACGTACCGAACCTTATCAACGCACGAGGTTCTTTATGGAAAGCGGTTCTTTAGATCATAAAATATTCTTTACACTAGGGGAAAAATATTTAACAAATGTTTAAGAACCTAAAGATTCTTTGGGGAACCTAAAATGGTTCTTCAAATGGCATCACTGCAAAACAACAACAACAAAACTTTGGAACCTTTATTTTTAAGAGTGTCAAAAGTAACAAGGTTGCCGGTTTTTGCTATTTATTTCACCTTTACTAACCATGGGTTCAAGGTCATTACACAACAAGTTGTTTTGAAAGGTAATACTGATATTTGTTCAAATACAATTTTCAGTGAGATTGTTTACATTAAGTAGGTAATTGTTTACTGTACAAAAACATGGTAACAGAGTTGACTATAAAATCATCCGTATCTAACAAGAAAAAGTGTTGAAGTAAGATGCGATTGTCTTAGAAAAATGTAATATCCTAAAAGTAGGATGATGTTATTATGCCAGAGTTTTTATTAATTAAATTGTGTATTTTTAATAAAGAAGAGTTGAATAGCCTAATAATAAAATAACTGACACATAACTTGGGGGCACAAAAAGCCTATTTTTAAAGCGGGCTATATTACGTGATCATAAATCTCATATTCATAACGCACTAGATGATGGTAAGTCTATGGCCGTAATTTTGTCACAAATTAATCAGCTGATGGCAGCCACCATACTCCATATTCGCAAAAGAAGTATATAAAAAAAAATATGTTTCTAAAACAAGTAAAACAAAACTTTTGAGCAGAACAATGGAAAGGTGTGTGTGATAGAGAGATACAATGTGAAATGCAATTTGACAAGATAGGAATCACTCGACCTGTGGGACCATGTTCGTTCCTTCAGAGACCATTGAGCTCTCTAACGATCTGGTGGTCTATTGCGAGATAAATGCTTCCATCTAGTGGTGGATGTTGGTAAGATAAAAGACCCTGCATGGTTACCTCCTGACAAATATTCTAACAGAGTACACAAAATGTTTGTGTACTCAGTAAAATGTAGCACAAACACAATCCCTTAGGGAAGATCTTAGTTCTTATTTGTCTATTTTATTTTATAAAGTAGATGTTTATGTTTAATTGCTCTGTTATTAACTGAAAAGAAAGAATATACCATATAGCTACACCATATATAAACAGTTTTTACTTTTACTAAATGTCATGTCAATCACTTACACTTTTAAATAACTGGAATAACACATTTCTGATGCATTATGACCTTGTGTTATCCAAAATAAAAGTTTGTGTTTACATAATGTATGTGTTTATATTTATATAATTATATATAATTTCTATTATTTATAAATATTTTATATATAAATATATTTTTGTTCAATATATACATGCATGAGTATTTATAATAAATGTACACATATATTATGTAAACACAAACTTTTATTTTGGATGCGATTAATCACGATTAATTGTTTGACAGCATTGTTTGACATTTTTTATCCCAAGAGAATTTTAATAATTTTATGCAATTCATTTTTGATGAATAAATAATCAGTTTTTACATGCAACAGAACTAATGTGCAGACCAATTAACCTGTAATAAAATCTAATTACCTGATATAATCAAAGCTGTTTTAAAGTTATTATAATTTGATATAAATTACATTTCTTTTTTTTTTTTTTTTTTTTTTTTAAAGTGTTATTACATGCTTTCACATGTAGAAAATATTTCTCTCTCCTCTCTTTCTCAACACAATAGAGTTTTATCAGGGCCTTAATCACCATAGATATTGAGAGTTCAAACATTATACTTCATAAAGGAAAATATAAATGCAAAGAACTAACAGTATTGTTAACCCCTGATGTGATTTCTAGAGCAGGTTTGCATTGAATTCCATATTGAATATTTCAAAAAAGGTTTTGACCTGTCTGGATCACAGGTGTGTCCTTGGGCTATAGTAGCAGTAGCCTAAAGGAAAATGTGGTATATGTAGCACAGCTCTGTCGTTCCTCTAAACATGAATGCAAAAAGCAGTAAACAGCCCCAAGCACACTTATAGATCAAATGTCTCAGATGGGTTATTCCTTTTTAACCAATATGGCAATGCCACTCACTAAATTAGGAATATGTAACAATAAAGTTCATTTTAGTTAATTCATTAGTTACCATGACAATGAACATTACTTTGATAGCTCTCCATCACGTCACTCAACCGCTCTCATTCACCAGATGAGGCGCACCTAACTTAGTGTTTGGATTCCTATTTATTCCTCACACTCACAGTCAATCGATGTCTGGTCTTGGTACAGGCTCCAAGGACTCGCCATTTGCTATGTTTAAGGAAAAAGGACTTACCTGTGTTTCTGCTTGGCTGTTTTTGCTTAATTTGCCCTGTTATCTGCTGCCTGCAGGACATGTTTTCCTGCATGTTTACTCACTTGAAGGAGGATGATTGCTATTGTTTGAGCTAAGTTGGTGGTTTCCAAACTTTTTAGAGTGATGTACCTTTTGAGGGATTTATCCTTCTACATACCCCCTCTCTTCCACGTATGCTGCAGTCACACCTTTTCTATTAAGGGACAATATTTGCCCCTTAAATTGATTTTCAGGTGCTTTTTTTTTCTTTTATGAAGGCAAAGTGTTTATAATAGTATACAAAGTGTAGAGGAGAGCGGGTAAGTTGTCACACTCTTCATAACTCCAAAACTAGAGGCGCTATCTCAAAAATCAAATAGCCACTTTGTGTGACTTCTTCTTCCATAGTCAACTTCCTGGTCACATGTGGTCAAGATTGCTCTAATCTGAGGTTGGCACAATTTTCTTATTTTTTTGGCTTAAAAAGTAAAAAAATTGCACTTTAAATTTTATGCAATACAACTTTGTTAGGTATGAATGTAAAAAATTATTATTTTGCACAACATAGAGGAGACAATAACGTGTCTTTTGATACTTTAGCTGACGTGCTATGTTGAGCTCACCTTTTAGCCAACATTTAGCCAACATTAGCACACATGTCAGTACAAATAAACACATAGAACATGCTCAAAAAAGAGTTTCAACATGTTAAGTCAGTTATGTTCAGAGATTAAACATGTTAAGTTAAGCGAGTTATCTGCAGTATTCCATTCAGTTATCATGGATCTATGTGCAAGCCAGAGAAAGTTTGAGTTTAAAGTTCAAAGTAAAGTGGTCTTGCCACTTAATGTGTTTTGACTTAAATAATTGTTTTTCCAAATTCTCTAAGCATGATTGTTTATATTTTCAGTTCTGGTTTGAATTTAAAAATTAAAATCAATAATAACAATTAAGTAGTTGTTTTCTTATTTTTAGATAATCTAGTGTGACAACTTACCCACCTATGGGGCAAATTGTCACAAGTGCACATTCTCTATTCAACAGTCTATAACTTCGTAATGAGATAAAATATGAAAATGTAATGAATACAACATATGTGCCCAAGACTTCCTCCTTTCATTTGGTATGACATTTATACCATTGTGATGTATGGTGCTCAGTAAATGTTAGACAGTGTGAAAAGTCTGACAACTTACCCTGCTCTCCCCTATACATATTAAATGTATGTGTCATGTTTTGTTCCATTAATTTAATTATTAATATAATAAATAAAGAAATAATTTAAACTAAAAAATTTCAATCAAATGAAATCAGCATCAACAAAAGCCATCTTTGCACTGCAGTGGCACAAGATGTATTTACAAACTGTTTAATGCTGCTCAGAGCTGGCCTGAAAGCAATTACAATGGCATAAATAGCCTAATGTTATGAGATAATGTTTTAAATAATAACAATTAAAAAATTAAATAGAGAAATATGAAATAATAGTAAAACGAAGTGAAACTTTTAAATATTAAACTAAACTCGCCAGTAGGTGGCGGTAAGTCTCTGTCTTAATGAGTGAGTCATCGAGTCATTCATTCACTCAATCATTCATACTTTATTTATTTTTTATTATTGATGGCAGTTTGTAAAATTGTTTCTTATGAAATATATAAAGACAATGTGGATTGCAAACATATTTTTCATCTTGTATAAATATAAGCTTAAGTAACTTTAAACTTTTGTTGTGGTTAATATAAAATAATCAATTTAGTAAATACATTTTAAATGGAGTGAACTTACTGTGCAAGTTTACTGATCTAAAACATCTTTCTTTAGCCTTTGTTTACCTTTTGAATTGCCCTTGTAATTCGCTTCAACCTTTTCGAACTTTATAGAACTTTGCTTTATGGAAGGTTCAAGGGGTTTGTGTGTGTGGAATTGAAGCAAGCAGAATATGGCTGTTTCTAGAGCCACTGCACATCTGTGGTTCTGAAATTCTCAGAACCGATTCAGAATTGTTGAAGAGAGAATCGCAATGCATTGGAGAATCAATTGTTTTTTTCTCTAACTCCCAAAGTTTTGAGACGAAGAGCATCTCAATCTTAGAAGGTGAAGACTGGCTGCTTTGACATTTTGTAGATGCAGTCTTTGATTTTGGAGGTGGAACTGAGAGGTAAGGGATCATCACACAGAGAATGAAGGAGACCAGCCTCTATTTGGCATTACATGGGGAGTTATAGAATAGGCTGTGCATTAAACTATGATTTTGGATCCTTTGGGGATTCTTCAAGCAGCTCTTATGTATTTTTTTCTAGGTGAAAGGACCAAATCTTATTTTTACTTTTCTCTTAGGCTTCTCCTGACCTTTTAAATGTTGTTGGCCCAGATACTTCTCAGATGTTTGGTGCTTGTCATTCGCCAATCTATCAATCAGTCCTTCCTGCGTCACCCTAGCCTCCAGCATTTGCTTGTGTTTAGCCTTCTCAGTCACACTGAGAGGTGTTGTATTCTTTGTGTGCTCCCTATCCTCTTCAGATTCAAAGTACATTAGGACAAGGTCTTCCTCTGATGGTTTTGCAGCTGGTGCAGCCAGATGTTGAGAGGGGCTTTGAATCATCAATGGTTCCTCTTCTTGTGATTCAGAGTATGTAGAACTGAACTGGACGAGGATATTACTAGTTTTGGAGCTGGCTTGTTTGGAAGTGCCATTGATTCTGTGGCTAAATGAGCCAGCTGCTGAGATGCCTTTTGAACCTTGTTGGGTTCCACCACAAAAGAGGAATCATCTCAGTTGCTTTTGGAGCAAAATGTTGAGAGGCCCTTTGAACCAGCAAAGGTTTTGCCCCTGATGAAGGAGGTCTGGTCTTGGTGGCTAGTAGAGCCATGTGTCTCTTGGCCCTTTTAACCTCCAATGGTTCTTTCACTGATGGCTTTACAGAGGAAGAACCAGGCAGGGGTTTCATCTCAATGACTGATAGAGTCAGGTGTTGAGATAACCTTTGAACCAGCAAAGGTTCTGCCCCTGATGAAGGTCTCATCTCTGTGGCCAGTGGAGCCAGGTGTCAAAGGGATCTTTTAAACAATAGTTCTTTCAATGATGACTTTATGGAGGAAGAACAAATTTCATAATGTCTTGTTTAATCTTGGTTATTTTGGTCTATCCCCGTTTTGTTCTAAAAACCAGTCTCTGTTTTTGTAAAACCTGATGATTGTGTTATCCATCATGACTGGAGAATGATCCAAAGAATATCTTCTGCTTCAATGGAAATAAGTGTAAGTGAACTTACAATGGATTGATTAACAAGGCTGCCATTTATTCTAATATTACGATCACTGTGAAAAGCGGTGAAAAGCAGTGTGAAAAGCAATTCACATTTATAAAAATACATGTGAATTGAATTGAATTGAATTGAATTGAATTGAAAGAAAGAACATTTGGCCATCTGTATAAAGGAATTTATGTCTCTAACACTGGTTCTAACTCTTTGGTAAATGTAGCTGGAATACAGAGTTTGCTGTATTGCTAATTTATTATTGCTAGCTTTCATGTGTGAATGACTTTGTGCGTGTATGTGTTTCTGCATGGATGTTTGTAATTGAGAGCTGTAAACTGAATAAGCAGTTTAAAATGGTATGTGTGTTGGAGTGTAAATCTCATTTTCTCCTCATTCCTTTCTCCTATTGCTTCATTAGGCCCAGCACTAGCTCTAGCTAGTGGCTATGATCATGGTATATGCTAGCTAAACTAAAAATCACAAGAGTTACATTGTGGTAATCGTATAGTCCCACAATTTCCCCTTTCCACAACTATATCATACAGTTCATAAAGGAATAGTTCACACAAAATATTTAAAATTTGTCATCATTTACTCACCCAAACCTGTATGTTCTATTTTTGTGTCCATATAAAAAAAAAATCCAGTGTTTTGTGTTACACTGATTACAAGTTAGTCTTCAACAAATTGATTTTAAATGGACTTCAGCTCCTGTGAATATGCAGTAGAGGCTTGTGATAAGATGCTTTAAAGCCATTTATCGCTGTTCTGTAATTAGCGATTTATATTAATAACCCAGACTCAACTGCACATTGTAGAAATGCACAATTTCATTAACTTTAGTTGTATAAGAGCAAGATTATAAACTTACAAAAAGGTTTGTAACAAAACTAAGTGTGAGTTTATACCATACTCCATTACATTACACATTTAAGGTAACATAATGACTACTTTTTGATTATTTTGATTTATTTTATAACTCACTTATCACATTAATTTAAATAGGATAGTCTTGTAAGATGAAGTTTATTAAATGTTACATACTGTACGTCAGGGTTTCCCAGCCTGGGGTTTGTGAGATTAATGAAAATAAAAATAAAGGATTTTCAAATAAAAACATTCAAAGTGAAACCCTTACTAAAAAAGATTAAATATTTTATTTGTGAATACATTTTACTGACATGACAATTTCTGCCCTTACTTTTACTTACCCCTGTAGCTCCAAAATGAACCGGTCACTAAAGCCCAAGATAAAAACAGCTATCCCTGTATAAGTGTAATATATCTACCACAGAAAATAATGGACTAATTTGTACCTGACAAAACAAAAATCTAAGTTATAGTATCACACTTGCAGTGAAAGTAATATTCCACTTCTGAAAGAAATACCTCTTTAGGATTGTCCCGATCCACCGTAACAGTTAAAGTATGTAAGGAGAATAATAATGCAATAAAGGCAAATTGTATTTTAGTTTAGTTATTTTATTAAACATTTACACAGAAACTTATGGAGGTTCAAAAGAAAGAAAAATGTGAGCCTATTTATTATTACACAAGGAAAACTAGCCAGAAAGCAGTTCACCCACTCACTTGTACAAAACACTAAAGAACACAAACAAGAAAGTCTGTAAATTAGTAAAATACAAGCAGTAAGCAGTTAATGATGATGGAGGTCACTGGAAGCGGGCACAGATGTTCCTCTGGGGTCCCGGCTGAGGCACGGTCTGCTGCTGCTGCTGCTGCTGCTGCTGCTGTAACTGATGTCGCAGCTGCTGGGAATAAGGGTCTTCCAGAGACTTTACTGATACAGTGGTTTTTGGTCCCGTCTTCCATTCGATCCCACTGGTGTCTACAACTGAGGCTTCAACAGTGACAACGTGTGTGCCCAGGATGGAGAAGTTGAGCAGGAACTGTGTGCTGAAGTAATCATTATGAGGCTCCACTTTCTGCTCAATCTCGTTGGTCTTGGAATCAATAGGAATCTAAAAATCAAAGTTGAGAACATGAGAGTCCTTCATTACTGCTGGAAAAATATTACTGGGCGATGTTACCCACCAGCTGAGAACAACTGCCTTAGATGATCAAAAAATGTGATCCAAAAGAACAAAATGAGTTTAAACTTGGGCCCCGTTTACACCTGGTATCAAGATGCGTTTTGGTCGATCGGATCACAAGTAGACGAGGGAGACGCTGTCGTTTAAACCTGGTATTTTAATCCGTCTCTTTTGTCCACTTTCAACCACTTCTGTCCTGATTCCTTCAAGGGGAGTGTCTATGGGCAGGTAAATGTATAGCTATTTCTAACTAATGGACAACATAAGCTCACACAATTTACATACTGTATGAACACGACTGGAGAAGTCATAAAAACACACGGGGAGCAGCAGCTTTCGTTTCTGCTCTGACAGTCACAAGACCATGCCGAATACTGTGAATGTGTGTTAGAAATCAGGAATAGTGAGAACATATTGTGCTTGGTACTTTTTTCATCTTCAAAGCAAACTTAGATCTTCAGCCAACAAAGTTTAAATCCTGTCTGGCTAGCACGCTTCCCATAATGTTTAAACATTAGGTCAGTAGGCTGAGAGTAGGTGAACACAGCCCAAAACACATCTTAATACCATCTGTAAACAGGGCCTGACTCTTGGTTGTACTTACCTTGAAGTCTGATCCTGGTTTTGACTGTAAAGTAGAGCTGACTTTAAGGCAGACAGCCTGAATCTTCCGGAACAGTCCCGGAGTGGAGCCGTGCTGCACCACCCCCTCCACCTTTAAAGTCAATTGCTGGTTGTTCTGCACTGGGATTGGCTCATTGGGTGTACGAGGAGATGGAGAGAGAGCAAGCTAAAACAAAAATCAATTCAAAATGATATAAAGATCTAATCTTTCAGATAGTTTGATATTTACAAAAGAAAAGTCATTCATTTAACACAAAGGGCTATTTAACATGATTATATAATAACAGACATGGATGTAAAGCACTTAAGTAAATATAGGCCCGGTTTCACAGACAGGGCTTAGCCTAAACCAGGATTAGGCCTTAGTTCAATTAGGATATGCAAGTAGCTTTGATAAATGTACACTAGAAAAAAACATTACTGGTGTGCCTCTTGAGACAAATCAATGGCACTGACATATTTTAAAATATGTCAGTACAAGATGTTTTCAGTTAAAACAGCACAAAGATGCATTTTAGTCTAGGACTATCTTAAGCTTGGTTGTGAAACCGGGGGATACTACATTACTAATATTCTGAGCAACTGACTTGTACTTGAATACTAGTAAATTACAAAATTTTAATAATCTTTTAAAGGCTGAATTTTCAAGGCTATATATGTGCATGTGTGAGAGAGTGTGTATAAAATGTAAAATTATTATAGATATTATATACATATATGTTAGATGCCGTTTTACTTGAATCTAATAGGGAAAAAAGACTCATGCCGACTTTAAAGGTGCCCTAGATTATGTTTTTAAAAGATGTAATATAAGTCTAAGGTGTCCCCTGAATGTGTCTGTGACGTTTCAGATCAAAATACCCCATAGATTTTTTTTATTAATTTTTTTAACTGCCTATTTTGGAGCATCATTATAAACACGCCGATTTTATGCTGCGGCCCCTTTAAATCCCGTGCTTGCCTTGAACAGTGCCTTAAAGTTTACACAGCTAATATAACCCTCAAAATGGATCTTTACAAAGTGTTCGTCATGCATGCGGCATGCATGCATCGGATTATGTGAGTATTGTATACTGTTATATTGTTTACCTCTGATTTTGAATGAGTTTGATAGTGCTCCGTGGCTAACGGGTAATGCTACACTGTTGGAGAGATTTATAAAGAATGAAGTTGTGTTTATGCATTATACAGACTGCAAGTGTTTAAAAATGAAAATAGTGACGGCTCTTGTCTCCGTGAATACAGTAATAACCGATGGTAACTTTAACCACATTTAACAGTACATTAGCAACATGCTAACAAAACATTTAGAAAGACAGTTTACAAATATCACTAAAAATATCATGTTATCATGGATCATGTCAGTTATTATCGCTCCATCTGCCATTTTTCGCTATTGTTCTTGCTTGCTTACCTAGTCTGATGATTTGGTTGTGCACATCCAGACGTTAATACTGGCTGCCCTTGTCTAATGCCTTTTATAATGTTGGAAACGTGGGCTGGCATATGCAAATATTGGGGGCGTACACCCCGACTGTTACGTAACAGTCGGTGTTATGTTGAGATTCGCCTGTTCTTCGAAGGTCTTTTAAACAAATGAGATTTATATAAGAAGGAGGAAACAATGGAGTTTGAGACTCACTGTATGTCATTTCCATGTACTGAACTCTTGTTATTTAACTATGCCAAGATAAATTCAATTTTTCATTCGAGGGCACCTTTAAGATAAGCTTTGAAATATGTTCTTTAACTGAGCTAAAATTGTGTGAAGAAATAAAATTATTTTTATTTTGTTGCTTTGAAAATTGAGTAGATTATTTAGATTTTTAAAATGCATTTATTTTTAAAAGTGCCATTGTACAGATTACTTACTTTAATGCTGGTTGACTGAAGCTTCTGGAAGAAATATCTCTGGAATGACAGCGGTACCTTCAAAATGGCTATGACAGCATCACACAGACAGCCAGTGTGCTTGAAAGAGAGAAAAAAGACAATCTTTAAAAAAGAAGAAACAAGAAACAGAAAAATGAAAGTGAAATTATATCTAGGAAAAGTGAATCCAAAAAGATTTGCAGACAGGTAAAGTCTTCAACATTACCAGGTAAGAGACAGGAGGGTGCTTCCTGCTCAAGTTTTCCACTTCCTCCAGGACGTGATTGAACACAGCCAGCATTCTCAGTTCATACTCGCTCTCTGCCAGAACTGATCCATGTGTGCCGAACTCCTGGAAACTGAACCAGATGTCATTACAATGTGCCAATTAAATATTAAAACTAAAATCTATTGAGTCTAAAAAGCATCTATTTTATGTTAAGATTCATTTTATGGATTCACAAGTTATAGTATTCTTACCTGGCCGTTTGTGGATCAATTATTAAAGCCTCAATAACATAAGATACAAGCAAGCAGCTTTGCTGTTGTCTGAGAAAAGTTTTAAGGAAAGTACAGATGTTTTGCAGAGCAGCTTAGGATTCATTTATTGCGGTCTTGCACATACCATATTTACAATAGCTTATACACTTTAGAAACTCAATCTCTAATCTAAACAAATCACTAATGTATTTTGTATAAAATTAGTATGCTAAACAGTGTGATTTCGGACACAGTGCATGTCTTAAGAACAAGTCTTATCAACTAGCAGTTAGCCAAGATTCTTTTCAGATTCTAATTAGAACAATCTATGTTTTTATGTAACTGACTTAAAGTTGACCAGACTTAAAGGTGAAGTATGTAGTTTCTGCGACACTAGTGGCACCTAACGGAATTACCAAAATAAAGCAGATTTTCAAACAACCTTGCAAGCGCCCCATCCGTGTGTCGCACCTCCCAAACTCAAAAATCACAAACAAGTCTATACAGGTAAAATCAGGTTACTTTCAATAAAAGGTTCAACATATTAGAAATACTTTCAGCTGTGTTCCTGTGTGTCATGATAGGCAACAGAGTAGACTAACACTGTCTAGAGCAAACACAAGCATCTATAATAAACCCTCCCAAAGTATCTGCACCAAGAGCATTTTTTGACATGTAACATAACATTATAAACTGGTACATTTGTCTTACCGAATGGGTGCATGATGATGTTGTGTATTACTGAAGCGTCCATTTTAGTGTATTTCATTGCAATGCCTCATTCTCTTTGATGTGTTCATGAACTGTTTAATCTTTGAAGGTCTAAATGCAGGTTTAAATCCCATGTACCCGAAGCTGAATGTCTTTTCCCAAGTAACCTGTCAGCCATGGTCCCACACTCTGGCTCAGCCTGCTACAGTAGCCACGCCCAAACTCTAGCTATAGGTTGAGCTGGAAGGAGACTGACAGATCTGAGCAGAGCGCTCTCGATGTTTAGATGGTGCCTGGGAGGTTCAATGTTTACACTTTTGGGAGAGATAAACCTATGAATGGCATACTAATAGTAGTCAATGAACAATAAACTGGTTATTTTAAGAGGATACAATTCAACATTGCGGAGGGTGGCATAGTCAGCATCAAACGAAGACTGATAAAGGTCAGCATAGCGGGCCGCCAGACTTCTAAATTCATCCATGGATAATTTCATCTGATCAAATCCAAAAAACATACAATAAACATGCCATTCTCAAACAATTACTGTTTTGGGTAAAATGCTGAGAAAAACGAATACAAAAATATGTAGGCATAGAGATGTACAGGTATATGTTTTTTAGCACCTGTGTTGAAATGCGGCCGCAGCGCTGCAGGTCGCTGCCTGAGGACAGAGCGATGGTGGTGGCGATGGCTGGAGGTGGGCTGGTCTTCAGACTGTTGCAGGTGCAGATGAGCTGGGACAGCGCCTGAAGAGTGTCTATACGCAGCTTCACAAACTCACACTGGAACGTCAGAGGACTCAGTGGTGTACTGGCAGCCTGAAGGCAGAACATGATTAAAATCAGTCACAAAAAAGCTGTTCTGTGCTTCAATATGAAAATAACTCAAAAGAGAAATGAACAAAACCAGGCATGACTGGCAGATCCTAACCGTGAGAGATGCGATTCCCTTCTGGTAGGATTTGAGTGCTTCAGAGATGGCACTCATGGCTGCACTGTAGTCTCCATCTGAAAGCCCACTGAGGCACTGCTCGGCCTGAGAGAACTCCATCAGACTGTTCAGCCAGAAGTAGAAGTGTTCTGAGGCGACGCGGGTACGAAGGCTCTGGTACAACTCCCTGGAAAAATCATGGCAGCCCTGTGGACATATTTAAATAAAAAGAAGAACAGTAATTTTACCACGTATTCAGCTACTAGCGCAAATACATCAACAAGCCTGTCTGGGTGAATCTCACGAAACTGTCAAGAACTATCCAGGTCAAAAAATAAATAAAAATAATAATAAAAATAATAATAGAAATACATGCATATTAAATGGTGCAAATATCAGAAGCCTGATAACTGTAAACAAAAAAAGATATATTTGAATTGTACAGTACAGCAGAGTGTATATCATGATAGTTTTCATGGAAATTATCCTGAAAAGGCTAAATAAATTTCTGAACAAGATGTGAACATATGGTTCACTATAGAAGATGAATGATTGGAATTATATAAATAATGTAACTATATAAATTACAAAAAGTTCAGCAAAATGTTAAAATAAAATAATATGATATATGGCTAGGACAGAAAACGTCCATGCACTTTTTTTTGTTTACAACATTAAAGGATTAGTTCACTTTTAAATAAACTTTTCCTGATAATTTACTCACCCCCATGTCATCCAAGATGTCCATGTCTTTCTTTCTTCAGTCGAAAAGAAATTAAGGTTTTTGATGAAAACATTCCAGGATTATTCTCCTTATAGTGGACTTCAATGGGCACCAAACAGTTGAAGGTCATAATTAGTTTCACTGCAGCTTCAAATTGTTCAACACGATCCCAGATGAGAAATAAGGGTCTTATCTAGTGAAACCATCGCTCATTTTCTGAAAAAAATTGAAAATTATATAAGTTTTAACCAGAAATGCTCATCTTGAACTAGCTCTCTTCTTCTTCACCTCTATTAGAATTCCAGCAGTGTAGACGCTGCTAAGCCTATTACTGCCCTCCACAGGCCAAAGTTTGAACTAATTGTTATATACTATTGAACTAGCATATTGCATATAAAAATTTGTTCAAACTTTGGCCTGTGGAGGGTAGTTCAAGATGAGCATTTCTGGTTAAAACTTCATTTCAATTTTTTTCAGAAAATGAGCGATGGTTTCACTAGATAAGAGGATCGTGTTGAATCGTGTTGAACAATTTGAAGCTGCAGTGAAACTAATTATGACCTTCAACTGTTTGGTGCCCATTGAAGTCTACTATAAAGGAGAATAATCCTGGAAAGTTTTCATCAAAAACCTTAATTTCTTTTCAACTGAAGAAAGAAAGACATGGACATCTTGGATGACATGGGGGTGAGAAAATTGTCAGGAAAAGTTTATTTAAAAGTGAACTAATCCTTTAAGATTTTAGGTTAAAATCTTTACATGTAAACCAAAATATATTAGGTTTTTCACCATAAAACATCTTTAAGATTTTTCACAGATCATTAAAGAGTGATAAATCAATGTTAAAAGTACAAATATCCCATGTAGTCTGTAAATTAATATAATCATAAAAACTCCATGTATACAATAATCCAAAAAAAAATAAAATAAATAAATAAAAAATTACAACACTTTTAGATTTGTAGGATGTCAAACTATAGGACACTGCTGTAAATCTCATTTAAAGACAATGGTAACCAAAACATTTTGGTTACAAACATTCTTCAAAATATCTTCTTTTGTGTTCCGCAGAAGAAAAAGTCATACAGGTTTGGAACAACATGAGGTTGAGTCAAAGACAGAAATTTCTTTTTTGGGTGGGCTATTCTTTTTAACTATTGATTCATTTGCGACATCAGCCAATAAAGTTGAAATGGGCTTCCCTCTCCCTCACAGCCCAGCTCACCATGCGGGAGGCCTGTCTGGCAATGCGGTACACAGTCCAACCATTGGCCACATTCTCCAACTGCTGCCTGATCACTGTCTTAACCTCAGACGAGAGTGAGGCCTGACTGGCGACGAATAATACTGTTGCCAAGGAAACCTAAAAAAAAAAAAAAGCAACAAGACAAATAACTCTTGATCGTTTTGGGAAATAGACACTTTAAGAGCTACATACTTTCTCTATTTTCTCACCAGAAGCTCCTGCTGTTTCTCTGAGGTTCTGTGACTTGCCACCCTGAAGAGGTCCAGCAGGTCTCCCAGCATTCCCTCTGCCAGCACCGGCTGCTGTGTGGCAATAGCAGCCAGAGCCTGACACATGAGCACCCGGGCAGAGTCACATGCGCAGTGCAGCTGCCCAAGCAGGAGATCAACTGAGCTCTGACTGAGATGAGGACAGCTCTTCAACATCTTCACCAAAGAGGTGAGGGCCGTCTGAGTTCAAACAAAAGATAACAATTCAAGACTTAAAAATACTCAGCATAAACTGAAGTGAAGAAACAAGGTGCACTTGAAAGTCTCTTTTAGATTTTTGGCAGTTGACTGAAAGGGTTCAGAGTGACAAATTAATTTTAAAACTATTCCATTTAGTCTATAATTTAATATTATCATAAAAACTCCATTCGTTACATTCTCTTTGTTTAGTTAAAGTCGTTTCTTGTCTGGCTTAAGGAAAATTACATGTTTGGGTCACCAACTCACTACTGCATAAATGTTTATGAGGTCATCAAATTACACCATATCATCATCAAATACACCATAAGGTCATCAAAATACATATTAAAATCCACTACATACACAGCAAAGACTGCTCAGAGTGCATATGGTCCCTCTCTACATAGAGTTAAAATAACACTGAAGCAGAGTTAATGAGAGAGTTAATGAGTCATTAAAAGTTAATGAGATAATATGCTGTTTGTGGAGATGTTTAATTTAATGTCTTTTATCTTCAGTTGATTACATCTAAGGCTGTGGCTGGAAGTCAGTTGTAGTTATGTTTCTCTTCAGTGATTCTGCTTGTTAACAGCAGGTGTTCATCACTAATGCTCAATCATAACTTAATTAATCACTTAATTGTCCCATTAACTTTAACTCTGCTTCAGTGTTACTTTAACACTATATAGAGCGGGACCACATGTAATCTGAGTAGAGTTAGTTTAACTCTGGGGATTTTGCTGTGTAGCGGATATAATTGCACTACAAGTTGCAGTGAGGACCTCTTGGAAAATGACCAACATGGAGGAGAAGAAATTGTTGAATAAAGTTGTTATTTTTGTTTGTTTTTGCACACAAAAAGTAGCACAATGTAGTCACATGGACTATTTTAACAATGTCTTTACTACCTTTCTGGGTCTTGAACGTGGTTGTTGTGTTGCAGTCTATCGGAGGCCAGATAGCTCATGGATTTCATCAAAAAAATCTTAATTTGTGTTCCTAAGATGAACGAAGGTCTTACGGATATGAAGCAACATGAGGGTGAGTAATTAATGACAGAATTTTCATTTTTGGTTGAACTAACCCTTTAAAGTCACCATAAAATACAAAATACAAAAAAAATTGTTCATGGTATACTGCAGTATTTGTTATAAATGACTTATCCATGCACATCATTTTTTAAAATTCATGTGCATAATCTTTAATCAGAATAACTTCCCTTTCCACTTGCATCGACATCTCTTCTATTCTCTGATAATGTGTTTACTGGCGCGAGGGCGGGACAACCTTTAACTCACATGTGATCGACCAATAGCAAACCACAACCATCCAATCAATTCCCCATGGACAAAATCAAGTCTCGCCCTACATTTTTTCCTTGTTTGACAAGCCGATTTACTCGGATGTACGTCATAATAGGGAAGAAAAAACCCAACTTTTAGCAACTTCCATTCCATGTCGACTTTAAAGGTAAAGGAAATGTTTTTAATAAACAATTTTTGTTATAATAGTTGAAACTCTCTTCACATCCTGATAGCAGTCAATAAAAGATGTGGTCTAAATATATATATTAAAAAAAAGTACATATATCTTCTGTGGAAGTCTCTAGACTAAAAAAATGAATGTCCAATAATGGACATTTGCTCTGAATGCAATGATAGGATGTCCTACCTGCCCGTCAACATATACATTTCCATACCTCCGCGCACCTGCTGACAGACAGTCACTGAGCGCCACAAACAAACAGCAGCCGCCTTTTACAGTTCCTCCTGAACCAAAACAACAAGCTTATACTGCATTCACACCATGTTGAATTACTGCAATTAAGAGATGGCAACCAGTGACGTTCTCCTCAAGAGCTGTTTACATCCTCAGGCTCGGATTTAAGAGTTTCTGTGGCAACACTATCAACACCAAAATGAATCTGCAGCAGTCAGGTGGTACAAGAAAGAGCTCTGTAAGTTGTTTACATTCATTATTATTGTAATGTTATGTACTTTGAGACATGAGTTAATTTAACGCAGTCTCTGGTGACGCTTAGCAGACTCTGCTCTGGCTGTGTGCGTTCATGTGTTTTGAAGGAGGCGTGGCTTTGGAGATGCTCTGAATGGAGGGTGGGATGTTAGCATTCAAAACTAGCTTGCCATTGCTACCCTACCTTTAAGTGTCCGTTGTTCTTGGCCAGAATAAGCTGCAATGTGGAAGACTACTGAAATGTGGAACCACTGCAAGAGCTGAAAGGTATTTGGGACAAGTTACGTATTCTAAGCTCTGTAAACCTTTGACTGACACTCACTTGAAGTGTTGCCTGTGCAGTTTTACTGTCATCTTGACTGCAGAGCAGAATGAGAGACTCCATCCCCATCACTGTTTCTTGTTCCAGCTGGATCACCTCTGACAAAATATTTAGATTAACAAAATTTTTGTTTAAACATTCTTTATATTGAAGTCAAGGCTATGGATATCCTTTGTCTATACAACCCAAATTAATTATTGGTGAGAAGAAACCAACCTTTCTCTGGACAAGAAACAGCGATACTGGTCAACACAGTGATTCCATGGGCTGCCACTGCCAGGTTACTATGGTAACAGCACTCCTGCGCCAGCTTCACCAGGTCAGTGTGACGGGGTGCTGGAGACGCCTCACCTGCGTCATCCAGAGAGAATTAGGTGGTTACAGTCACATTGTTACATGAGAAATGTAAAGATACATCATGAAATCTTTTGCATAAATGCATTTTTAATAAAGTTAATCTCTATCAAATATGTCATGTTGAGTTTGTACCTGTATTAGGGCTGAAGTAGTGTTTAATAGCGATGGTACTAGATAGTGTGGAGAGGACAGACAGCATTCCCAGCTTCAGACTGTTGTACGGGGTGCTGAGAGCGCACTCGCATAGCACCTACAAACACATATCTTGGAAATTACATATAGACATTCACTGTAGTAAGAAATGAACCAGCTGTCCCATTAAAACTCTCTGACCTGTATGTTCTTCCTGGTCCACAAGTGAGGAGCTTTTTTAGCCAAGAGCTTGAGATCCTGAATGGCGAGTCTTTTCACTGCTTTTCTGGGGTCCTCCTTCAAGTACTGGAGAAGAAGACGAATCTACAAAACAAAGGGGGGAGGGGTTCATTTCTTGAGAAATATTGAAGGAAAACAATTGTATGAGGAGGAATGAACTGCACATTAACATCCATAGACAAATCACCATTTTATTTCACAGTAAAAAATATAGGGAAGGCGTAGGACATACGGCGTAAGCTTTTTGAAGAATACGGAAAGCAGACGCACGTGCAAGGCGATAATTTGATTTATATTTTATACTTTATTTTATAAAGCATATACAGTTGTATTTTTTTTTCAAAAATGATCGATCGCTTCGCTAGATAAGACCCTTATTCCTCATCTGGTATCGTTTAAAGCCCTTTGAAGCTGCACTGAAACTAATTTTGACCTTCAACCGTTTGGAGGCCATTGACGTCCACTATAAGGAGAATAATCCTGGAATGTTTTCATCAAAAACCTTAATTTCTTTTCAACTGAAGAAAGAAAGACATGAACATCTTGGATGACATGGGGGTGAGTAAATTATCAGGAAAATTTGGAAACAATAGCTACAGTCTGACCTGCTCAGGGATATCGACGAGTGAGGAGGTGGCCAGCTGGGTGAAGGTGTGTAGAGTGACGATGAGCATGGCTGTGGACGGGATAGGAGGACACCAAGCTCCTGGAGTAACTCTCTGCTGCACGAGGCCAGACTGGCATCATGGTGCATGTGCTGCAGCATCGGAATCAACTTCAGCTTCAGCTCCACTGGAGTATCCAATCCTTCGGTCAAACACACAATCCATCAGACTGCAGACCACTTATATAAATGAGGAGGATCAAATGAAGATCACTCACATGAGGAGAACACATACCTTGAATCATTTCACTAATCTTGTTGCAAATCCCTGCAGCAAAATCTCTAGGGAAAAAAAAGAAATGAAAAAAAAAAAAAAAAAAAAAAAAAAAAGACAATGACTAAAATGTTCACGTTCAAAATCTCTAAATAGCCATCAGCCCACTTTGTACACTGCCTGGCCAAAAAAAAGTCACTGTTTGGATTTTAATAGGCAAATACTTAAGAGTCTATGGATGGATGGATCATTATTACTGTGATTATTATCTTTATTATCTTAGCATGTCATATGTTTGCAAACCAATTCCAATTTGTCAATCAAACTCCTGGCGAAGGGTCAATTCACCAGGGTTAAAATTGTGCATGAAGAATAATTTTCACACATAAATTGGCACCTCTGAGTCCAGACCTTAATTTCATTAAAAGTCTTTTGGATGTGCTGGAGGAGACTTTACAGAGTGCTCACCTCTTTCATTGTCAGTACAAGATCATGACGAAATGATGCACCTCTCATTGAAAATAATTTTTGTGATGTTTTTCCATCAAGAGGTGCATCTGTTTTTGGTCAAGATCTTGTACTGACAATGAAAGAGGTGAGCACTCTGTAAAGTCTCCTCCAGCACATCCCAAAGACTTTCAATGAAATTAAGGTCTGGACTCAGAGGTGCCAGTTCATGTGTGAAAATGATTCTTCATGCTCTCTGAACCATTCTTTCACAATTTTAACCCTGGTGAATCTTGACATTGTCATCCTGGAATATGGCTATGATGTGTCTTCCTACATGGTTGTTTAAGGAATGAAAAGCTACACAACCATCTTTAAGGGTTAAAAGAACCATTGCCAAACATATAACATGCTAGATGCATAATAATCACTGTAATAATGATCCATTCATAGATTCTTAAGTATTTGTCTATTAAAATCCAAACAGCAACTTTTTTTTGGCCAGACAGTGTAATAATATAATATAATATAATATAATATAATATAATATAATATAATATACCACTAAAGAATTTTTTCAAATATTAATTTTCTTTTTTTCAAAATTATATGTTGTTTTTTATTTATATTTTTCCTGTTATACAAGAAAAACACATTCAATGAAAACGACAGGCATTATTTCCAGGGTTATTATCATTAACCAAAACTAAAACCACTTACTTAGAGTGCGATGAGAAACTAGCAGCTGCAAAAATAGCCGCTTCTACTTCGACATTATCATGAGAGTCCAGACTTTGCCGGATGCTATGGTGGGCATTTTTCCTCTCTGGAATAATGGAAGCCAAGCTTCCCAACATCCTGTCAAAATGCATAGGACACAAAAACATATATTGACGCAGTGTGTACAGTCACATTTTCCTTGGATGGTCTTTGACAGAATAAGTGATAACAAAAATTAAATTAAAAATTAGTACGAGGAAGCTGACAACAAAAACATATGTCTTTTGTAAAATAAAATAAAAGTACCTGAGAGTTATTGCCCTAGCAACAGGATCATTGCTATGGATGACAGAAAACACTCTTTTGACAAACTCATCCACGTTCAGGATCTTCTCCAGGTGTTTCTCGCTCAGCTGTGTGACCTTCAGCACACAGAGTCGCAGAAAGTTGTTCCTAATTTGACGGGCGAATGTATAAATTCAGAACTTTTCGAAGAGGAGCAGTAAGTTACATAGCATTGTTATAAACAACTATCATTATTCAGAAATATTTGACAAATCAGATCAAGCATGTCAGCCAGGTAACAGTATACAAACAGCCTTAAAGCTAATGAATATATATTTTATTTAATGTGCACAATTACCCAAGTCTAAAGATGTCTGCCAGTTTCAGGAAGGCAGAGTTGATGAGGATGGGAAAGGGATACTTCTGAAAGAGTTTGGGGAAAAGGACCACGGCTTCACATTGCTCGCCCAGTTTACAAGACCTTAAACCTTTAGTTGTGCAAAAATAGCAGTAAGTTAATGTGTGTTGTGCTGTTTTCATTACATTTGTAGGATATCTACAGATTTCATTTTTTGTCAATATAAACAAACACAGTGCTGTTTTATCAGAACGGATAATATATAATGTATGTATAATTTAAGCAAAACACACATTCATGCACACGTGTGTGACTGTTTGGTGTTTATAAAGAAGCACCTTTATCAAGCTCCATCAGCGCTGAATTGGCGTCCAGCTCTTGCTCGCCGTAAGCAGCCTCCGACAGAAACGAGCGCGCTGCGGAGAGCGACATTATTTAGGAGAAGATTGCGAATAACGTGGAACGATATAATGCTCTTTTAAATCAATATTTTATTCGTTAGATTAGATAGAGTTGGTGCATGAAGTTTGAAGTGGGTAACCCGGCTGCACTGCAGATCACGTGGCCAGGATGTTGCGTCGGGTTTCCGTTGAACAACAATGAACGCTATAGAGGCTGTAACCCTACCCATAACTCTATCCCTCCACCAATTAGATCCACAGAGGTGGAGCTGGACCAGGTCAAGCTCAACCCATGACACGCCTCATTTGGCTCTGCAGTGAGTGCCACTAGAAAACCACCGTCCGAGTACCAAAGAGGGCGTGGCCTATGTGTCGGCGTTAACTCTGATTGGTCCTTGCCTCTGTTTATTAAAAATCCATTTGCTCTGCTTTTTCTTTCTTTCTTTCTTTCTTTCTTTCTTTCTTTCTTTCTTTCTTTGTTTAATTACGTTTAATTGTTTAATTGTTTAATTAATTCATGTTTAATTACGCACTAAAATAAATAGTTTATTGATTTGAATTAAAATAGAAAAAATAGGCCTATAATATTTTTACACATATGGGAAAAAAAAATAATGAATAAAAATCAGCAGTAATGTTGATCTTTTTGTTGTTATTCACAATCAGAAATAATCTTCATTTTTACAAATAAATTAAAAATAACATGAATAGTAAGTTAAATATAAAGTATTTCCCCTCTAATAAACATTAAATTGTATGGACGCCCATTTCAGCACAAATCATGCTTTGGTAAATCATAATTATGACAAACATTTTGAGTTACTAAGTCATAATTATGAGATAAAATGTCGTAATAATGATATAAAAGAAGAAATTATGACTTTTTTCAAATTACAATTATGGTTTAGTAACTCATAATTTCGACTTTTCATGTCATAATTGTGTTCTATTATAGTATTTAGTATTTTAGTATAGTTATAATTTGTTTAATCCTATATTAGTAAGTCATAATGTAGACTTTTTATGTCATAATTAATTATGATTT